>NC_134402.1:34133689-34775356 GCF_038048845.1 Mixophyes fleayi
AATAATCGTGGGCCACCGAGACTATAAAAGAACCTGTGTGATACAATATTCTTTTCCTACTCTCTAGAGTTTGATGTTACTATGGTGACCTGAGATTACACAGTGCTCGGGGGAACGGGGAGCCATCCATTGTGACCTTCTAGACACTTATATCTTTTAACTGCTTTTGACTTCAGAAATAAGAAAACCCCGGGAAGGCAGTACAGTAAACGGAGATTGTGGGAAGTAAATGTAGAGGTCACTATGGGTGTGTATATTAAATAATCAGTCGTGCCAGAGACATAGGAGAAAAAGGACGGCATTCTGTGGGTGGTATAATATAACTGTGTATACAGTGGTGCCGATGTGCCAGGTGATGACTTGTAATCCATATTTTCAGCAAAGGTACATCTAGATTATATTTTCTTACAAAAATTGAACTGTAGATGAGCCCTACCCAGAACCTCCTGTACAAGTAATATTCTCTATCTTTTTATATAGAAGTTGATAGTAGAAAAAAGGTTTCATAACCTCTACACAGCTTTTTCAAGTATACATGGCTGGCTTAAGGGCAACGTCATTGGGGAAAAATGCCTTAGGCCACAAGATGATAAAGGCCCAAATTAGCATATGGGTTGA
This sequence comes from Mixophyes fleayi, assembly GCF_038048845.1. Classification (NCBI taxonomy): domain Eukaryota; kingdom Metazoa; phylum Chordata; class Amphibia; order Anura; family Limnodynastidae; genus Mixophyes; species Mixophyes fleayi. The sequence continues at coordinate 34,134,308 of NC_134402.1, forward strand.
ACAGACCATGTTCCAATGAGTTTGTTCTTGAGATTAGAAGTTCTGTGTTAATTACATATTGTTCCCACTCATCATGAGGGCCACATGGGCCCGGAGCTGAAAATTGTGAAGGGCCTATTGTAAGCAGCACCAAGCCCCTGGAGGGGGTTTGGCCAGCATCATGGCGGTTATGGGTAGTGCCTCCTTTCAGCCCTCTCCATCACCCTCTCCTCTTCCCTTACATGATGCACGCACCACTAATTGGTTCGCTCAGCATTTAAGAAAAGGCGAATAGTTGCAAATATCTCCCAAATGTTCTTTCAAGTTCCTGCCTAATTTGCCCAGTACTAGTGATGGATATTCAATACAGAGAGCAACTTAGTGACTTATTATACAGAAAGAATTCTAGTGACCACCATACAATACAGAGAGCATCCTAATGACCCCCCCTCCTGTACAATACAGAGAGCATCCTAGGGACCGCCATATGATAGAGAGCATCCTAATGACCCCCATCCTGTACGATACAGAGAGCATCCTAGGGACAGCCCTACGATGCAGAGAGCATTCTAGGGACCGCCATACGATACAGAGAGCATCCTAGGGACCGCCATACGATACAGAGAGCATCCTAGAGACCGCCATACGATACAGAGAGCATCCTAGGGACAGCCATACGATACAGAGAGCATCCTAGGGACAGCCCTATGATGCAGAGAGCATCCTAGGGACCGCCATACGATACAGAGAGCATCCTAGGGACCGCCATACGATACAGAGAGCATCCTAGGGACCGCCATACGATACAGAGAGCATCCTAGGGACCGCCATACGATACAGAGAGCATCCTAGGGACCGCCATACGATACAGAGAGCATCCTAGGGACCGCCATACGATACAGAGAGCATCCTAGGGACCGTCATACGATACAGAGAGCATCCTAGGGACCGCCCTACGATACAGAGAGCATCCTAGGGACCGCCCTACGATACAGAGAGCATCCTAGGGACCGCCCTACGATACAGAGAGCATCCTAGGGACCGCCCTACGATACAGAGAGCATCCTAGGGACCGCCCTACGATACAGAGAGCATCCTAGGGACCGCCCTACGATACAGAGAGCATCCTAGGGACCGCCCTACGATACAGTGAGCATCCTAGGGACCGCCCTACGATACAGAGAGCATCCTAGGGACCGCCATACGATACAGAGCATAACCAATTCACCACAATACAATGGAAAGAGCATCCAAGTGGTGGCCATAGAATACACATACGCAGCCTGCAATTTACACTGCTGTCCTCCACTCTCTACACCAAGGGGGAGGATCAAAGAGAGTACACACCTGGGAGTGGTTACATTCTCCTCCTTCCTCTCCCTCTCCTTCTCATTCATCCTCTCTCCTCCTCCATCATACTCCTCATTCATCCTCTCTCCTCCTCCATCATACTCCTTCTCATTCATCCTCTCTCCTCCTCCATCATACTCCTCATTCATCCTCTCTCCTCCTCCATCATACTCCTCATTCATTCTCTCTCCTCCTCCATCATACTCCTTCTCATTCATCCTCTCTCCTCCTCCATCATACTCCTCCTCATTCATCCTCTCTCCTCCTCCATCATACTCCTCCTCATTCATCCTCTCTCCTCCTCCATCATACTCCTCCTCATTCATCCTCTCTCCTCCTCCATCATACTCCTCCTCATTCATCCTCTCTCCTCCTCCATCATACTCCTCCTCATTCATCCTCTCTCCTCCTCCATCATACTCCTCATTCATTCTCTCTCCTCCTCCATCATACTCCTCCTCATTCATCCTCTCTCCTCCTCCATCATACTCCTCATTCATTCTCTCTCCTCCTCCATCATACTCCTCCTCATTCATCCTCTCTCCTCCTCCATCATACTCCTCCTCATTCATCCTCTCTCCTCCTCCATCATACTCCTCCTCATTCATCCTCTCTCCTCCTCCATCATACTCCTCCTCATTCATCCTCTCTCCTCCTCCATCATACTCCTCCTCATTCATCCTCTCTCCTCCTCCATCATACTCCTCCTCATTCATCCTCTCTCCTCCTCCATCATACTCCTCATTCATTCTCCTCTCTCCTCTTGTTGATAAATGGTACATAACTTATACAGTATTTTGGTCCCTTCAAAAACCTACAACCCCTCCCATGTTTATAATGACAACCTCTTATACAGAACAATTCTTGTGCCCTCCGTATGTCTGTATGTTCAGCACTGTTTACTTAAAGTCCAATCTACTAGAGATGGGATAAAATGTTACTAACACAGTAAAAAGCGCCCAATTAACCTTTCTAAATGTTAATGTGTTTAGTGTAAGCAAAACCTTGTTGTGGTATGTTTCACTCTTTCTTATTTCTCTTTGTCAGAACACTTTTTCTTCTTCATGTTTATGTGTTACCTTTCTCAAACAAATGTAACTATAAAATGTAATTGACATCTACAGCACAGGACGGCTTACATGCAAAGTATACCTTCCATTTATTAAACGTCACATAAATTGGCTTCTATAAACAAGGAGAACAGCGAAAAGAAAAACATTCATTTAATCTAGTAAATCTCACTGTCTATTCCGATGTTTAATATTTACTGAAGAGGAGTGCGCATAATTACATTATAACAACTTTCAGTAACCATCTATTGGTTGGGATTGTAGTACATTTAGAAGAAGTCGGTCAACTCTTTTTCACCAATGTCATAAAAGTAATATTTGTTATGTTTTTTTTTTTTTATTAAATACATTTTTGTCATTGTAGATTGTTTTGCGAGCATCCACACAGCTTGTTATTTGACTCTTGTGAGCTGGTATTTTGCAACAATTGTCCTATGTTGCTATGTAACCCTGTTGTGTCTATACTTTTCTCAGTGCGGTTTAGTTATATACTGGTTCTTATCTTCTGCCCATGATTCTTTGCCCTGAGCGGTGTTCAGCATGAGATTATGCAGTTTGGATGCTCGCTACAACAGCGAATAATTGATTGCTATGTCAAACACTTAACAATACTAACAGTGGTCTTGACAAATGCTGGAAAATGTTGGTCTTTTTGGTATGTGTTAAAACTGTCATGAATTAAAACTGCATTTGTCATAGTGATGTCTAGAGTGTAACCTCAGTCGGCCGTCCGCCTTGCACACTTGTATCCTTGCACACGTGTAACCTTGCACAAGTTCTTTTTTTTTTTTTTTTTTTTTTTTTATGAAAAATGTACATTTCTTTATTTTAGGTTTAGAGACACTTTTTAGGCATGTTATACTAAAGTGTCCTCGCCTATTGCATTGATCTGAAGCTGAGGATGTCCTCACTTCCAAACTATGTAGGAACAGGATTTCTATTCAATTCAGTGGTGTCCTGTTCAAATTCTACCTTACTTGGCTGCAGTACAGTAGATTGATGTATTGCACCTCTGACCTGAGGTAGTGTAGATTGCTGGGATACTGCACTTCAGTATTGCTGAATGAAACTCTGCATCTCGTAGTTACTGAGTTGTATTATTTGCTATAGGACTGCTGGAATCACTGTAGTACTGGTCCTAGTATTCCAGTTACAAGATCTGGACAGCCTAAAGAAGAGGGACAGGGCTGCATGTTGGTGTGGCATAATACATTGGGCCCTAGCCCAACTCGTGGGTCGCCAGGGGTCTCCCTATCCCACATGCCACTGGGGGATTTGATCTTAAGTCGCCTGTACCTCTCCAGATGTCAGTGCATGGACGGCACTCATTGCTTTAAAGCTTCAACCAATCAGAGAAATTCGGATATTTTCCCAGGCAACCTAAGGAGGTGGCTTGGTGGCAATATCTTGGGGTATGTTTCCTAGATATCGCCACACCACAGTGGGTAGGAAGTTTGGCTGCTCTCTGCAGTGCTGGTGCTGGTTGTAATAATTAAAGCGGGATCACCGCTAGCTCAGTTTGTCTGGTGTTGGGGCTGCTGAGTACTGGTAATGTGGTTTGGAGTTGCCTGTATTAGGGCGCCCACTGATATATTTTATTTACTTTAAAAGTCAGCAGTGCTGTAACATCGCAGGTCAGTAAGAGGATCGGCTTTGCTTGGTGTCCATAGATTCTCAGTGTTTCTCTTGCTGAACACTCTATGGAGTATAACTCGCAGTTCATGCTTTATAGTAGGGCTGTCAGGGGTGGAAGAAGAGCGATAGAGGTAATTTGCCATCCAGTGTACTAAGAAGCAATCATGTATCGATTTTGCTTCTTTTACTATAGAACAATAACCGCTCGAAAGAGCTGATATCACTCTACATAGCTGCAGTTAAAACCATGGAGACCGGTAGTAGAGTATCATAAACCCTTCCTTTTTCTTTACTTCCTTTCCTCTTCTTTCTTTTCCTTTTCTTCCTTTCCTTTTCCCTTTTCTCCCGTTTCCTTGTCTGCCCTTTCCTTCATTCCCTCCCCTCCCCTTTCCTCCTTTCCTCCTTTCCTTCTCTCCTGTTTCCTTCCTTTCCCTCCCCTTTCCTCCTTCCCGTCCCTCCTGTTTCCTTCTGTGCAATTTCCTTCATTCCCTCCCCTCCTGTTTCCTTCCTTTCCCTTCTCTCCTGTTTCCTTCCCTTCCCTCCTGTTTTCTTCTTTGCCATTTCCTTCATTCCATCCACTTCCCTTCTCTCCTCTTTCCTCCTTCCGTTCCCTCCCGTTTCCTTCATTCCATCCCCTTTCCTTTTCTCTTGTTTTCTTCTTTTCCTTCCCTCCTGTTTCCTTCTGTGCCATTTCCTTCATTCCATCCCCTTTACTTCTTTTCCTTCCCTCCTGTTTCCTTCTGTGCCATTTCCTTCATTCCATCCCCCTTTCTTCTTTTCATTCTCTCCTGTTTCCTTCTGTGCCATTTCCTTCATTCCATCCCCCTTTCTTCTTTTCCTTCTCTCCTGTTTCCTTCTGTGCCATTTCCTTCATTCCATCCCCTTTACTTCTTTTCCTTCCCTCCTGTTTCCTTCTGTGCCATTTCCTTCATTCCATCCCCCTTTCTTCTTTTCATTCTCTCCTGTTTCCTACTGTGCCATTTCCTTCATTCCATCCCCCTTTCTTCTTTTCCTTCTCTCCTGTTTCCTTCTGTGCCATTTCCTTCATTCCATCCCCTTTACTTCTTTTCCTTCTCTCCTGTTTCCTTCTGTGCCATTTCCTTCATTCCATCCCCTTTACTTCTTTTCCTTCCCTTTTTCTTCTTTCATTCCTGTTTCTCCCTCCCATGCTACATACATACAGAACATATAGACACATACTAATTTAGTAAAAGCCATTGATCCTACCTCACTTGTGAGAGGAACCTCGCACAAACACAAGGTGAGCATACAAAGTCCCCATAAATAGCTCCATTGTGCAGATGAAGGTAACCTTGAACGTTGTGACATATAGAGACAAATAAAATGTGCCCTGTCTATGAAACAAAGTTGACACGTACAACTTGTTGTACTATTCCAATTGCTCTGTTAGTATGTGTTTAAACAACAACCTTTTGGCTGCTATACATTAGTCATTTTTAAAGTGTCCCATGATGGAATTCATAACAATCATCGACGGCAAAGCACATACAGAGATGATGATCTCCTCTTACAAGTACCTTCCTTGTTTTATAGGGATTGTCCACTTTGTAGCAATTTAATGTAATCCGCGCTGTCCCTGGTGTCACATGAGCTTTTTTGTCTGTTGCATTTTTCTTGTCCTCTAGGAAACGACACTGCTGTTTTTTTTTATTCTTTTATTATTTCTTTTATTAGATGCTTTCCTATTGAAATTAATGAGTTTTGATAGTATCACAAGACCAGATTTAATTTCTCTGACAGTATTTACAAAGTTTACTGCAGTTTTTAAGACCAGCAGGAAAACAGCCAAAGCAAACAAGTGTTTCATAGCAGTGTGTGATATTCCTGCAACAACACTCGCACAAACAAGTAAAATGCTCCTCACAGTCTATTGGGCTACTATACTATAAAGAGCTTTTACCTCTCCGCATAAAAAAAAATATCTGAACTTTTTTTTTTTGTCTTTCTGCCGAATTAAAACTGCTTGTGTGACACCAACCCTTGTTCATCCAGAGAAGTGATTAGATCAGAGATTCAAATCTGCTCTGCTAGATGGTTGCAGTAACTTCAGATTCTTTGTGTTAACTTGTCTGTAGCTGGGTGTTCTGTCTAGTCCTCGTTTGGCCTCAACAATGAGAGTGTTCAGTAAGTTTATTGACAGTAAAAATTAGTTTAGTCAAATGTTCAGTTGCTAGTAAGGTTAAAGGTCTTGTAGATGGCTTATTTACTGTCTACAATTATGGTACTTGTAACATAAATTTCAGTCGAAAATTCTGTCTGTCGGGACATTTATTATAAAATTGTCTGTAAAGTAAATGTTTGCAGCCCCATTACAACAGCGAGTAAACATAGGGAGATTTTCATGCTATGCTCCTTGGAAACAAGGTAGAATTAATCCTCTCCATAAGGCCACAGAAGAACAAAACATGTTTTGTGAGTTATTTCCAAAAAAACAGTGCTTTTGTATTGGAAGGATTTTTTTTTAGCACCTTGAAATATGTCCCCAGCCTGCTGCAGTATCGGCTCTCTGTATCTGCGTGAGAGCAGGAGAAAATGTTCTGTCTGCAAGTACGTCTCGTGCAGAGATTACTGCTGAGCGTGCATCTTGAATTCAGAGCAGGGACCAAGCCTCTTAATAACAAAATACAATAAATATGGAACTCCGTCATCTGCAAACAAGACAATTCTAAGGGTGAACAATAAGTGCGCTCTTATTTAACCCTCTAACTGGCAGAGGTCAGCACCGCCATAGCTAGACAGGGATTTTAGCAGTTTTATACTTACTAGCAGTTTTGTTATGCAGATTAATTTTATTAGGGCTCATTTTATAACATTGGTTTTAGATGCAAAATTTGCATTTAAGCAGTACACTGCGATGTGAGGTCGCTGAAAGGTCCTGAGACCACCAGGGCATGCCGGTTCGACCTCCTCCCTTGAGTATGTGTGGACCTGGCACATGCAATCTCAGAAGAGCAGAGTGGGGAGGGTAGAGTGGTGCTGCCAAGTTATGTCTCGTAGTTTTCCCATAGGCCAATGCAGTGATGTCATTGTATGCACATTTTCTGTGACTCCTTAAAAGACACTGCTGGCTCCTAGATTTTGTGTGTATGTCTGCGTTGGATGTTCCCTAATTGCGGTATGAACCCAGACACATGCAGTAAATAAAATTCTCTTGATATTTATCTAATGTCATAACGGTCTCTTGTACGATTTGCAGAATCCATTATGAGGATTAATTCATACAGTGCGAGATGGTGATGGATGCAACTGAAACATCACTAAATCTCTCAGATGCAGAAACATTCATTTAGCATTGCAGGGAAAAATAATTAGCTAACGTTGCTGGGAACAATTCAGGTGGCTTTTCTAGAGATAAATGTTTGATGGCTGTGAAAATAAGCAAATGGGTCATAATCTGCACACGTTGAAAAATGATCAATGCTAGTGCGCTAAAATAATTTTTTATGTGTTTGCGTATTTGAAAGGATTTGACGGTTCAGTCTACCTACCAAAATAGTAAATATGTAGATTGGAATAAAGTATGTGGTCACACCATGCTGGGGGTATAGCCACGTCACGTTGTGATGTACCATGTTCCTCAGGGGCGTGTCTAATGCTTCTGAAGTGCAAGGCAGGCCCCACCCCCTATTCTTCCCTCAGAACTCCCACACAGTGCTGCACGCATCAGTCGTAGTTGCGCTTAGCTCCCATTCACTGTGAAACTGTCAGGCGCCGTCCCGCACTCCTACCTGGTGCCGGGACGGACGCCTTCTCTGCGCTCGTCGGGACGTCACTTCCGCCCGGCAGACCGGATGTTCGCGTCTCCATTGCTTGGCAGCGGAGACGCTCAGGGCCTTTTCCTGACGCTGACCGCCGACCTCCACTCCCACCAATGATTGGCAGGTGCTACTATTTAAGCCAGACTCTGGCACCACTAAGGTGCCAGAGTATCTAGTCAGCTAGCCTGTCTCTTGGCTCCATATATCTCTGTGGATATTCCCTGCTTGCACCTCCGGATTCTGACTCGGATTACCCCTGGTTCCAGTATTGATCTCCCGGCTCTGACCCCTGGCTCCCTGACTACTCTCCTGCTTGACTCCTTTGTACCTCGTTGCCCGCACGGTATTGACCCCGGATTGTCGACTACGATTGTTCATCTAACCTCGCTGGGAGGGCCGCGACCGACACGTCTCAGCGGCTAAGTCCAAAACTCCTTGCGGGGTTCCCTGGTGAAGACCTGGGGCGTGGTTAGACTCCGTGCCTCCTTGCGTAGCAGTGCAGATACCAGCAGGTAAGGCCTTCAGACTACCTTGTTCGTGACAGAAACAGTCCCCTAAAATCAGGTCTGTCCTGCCAAAACTTGTACAGTTGTGAGGTAGCTTCAGGTATTCCCCCAGGACTCTCTGATCACTTGAAAAGAATACAAAAAGCATTCAAATGGATTTATTTAGAAGCTTTTTTTTTTTTGTATTTTAAAATGTATTTTAAGAAACGGAAGGTACGGGCATGTAAAATGAGGACTGCCGCTTCTGTCCGATTCTGCATAAGGCATCATGGATAAAAAAGGTCTGGATTTAACTTTAATCTCCGTGCATGAACATTATAACTGATCCTAAAAGATGCTACATTATTTTGGCCTCATTTGAGAACGCATTACATTTTTTGTTGTGGGTGGATTAGGATGGGGTTTTGGTGCATTTTATATAAAACTTATCTATGTTCCAAGTTAGTGGTTTTTTAAAAAAAAATAAATGCTAGCAGGTATGTACATGACTATTACTAACGCGTTATTGAAATGCTTCATGTAACAGTATTTCTGGTACATACCCGATACAGAAATATAATGTTAATGCGGAGTAAATTTCTCCTGCAGGAACACAATAGCCAAACCCTTAAATGTGGATGTGACAATATCCTGCTAGCGGGAGACCGTTATCCTGATACGGAGTCTGTTACAACTGACATTATGTCTGATACAGATTCTCGCCAGGTGATTGAGGAATACTCAGTTTAAATAAATTAACTAGTTCTCTGTTTGCTCTAAAATTTGCTCACACACACACACTGGTTCACACACACACACACACACACTGGTTCACACACACACACACACACACACACAACAGGAACTGCCTCTTTCAGAAAACTAGACAGTAAACCAAGGCAGATATATATATATATATATATATATATATATATATATATATATATATATATATATATATATATATATATATATCTATATATCTATATCTATATCATCATTCAGTATATGCCATTTTGTTCTGCTGTAAAACTTTGTGATGTCTGAGCAAAAAGTGTGGATTCTACGTCTGTCGTGCTTCTAGATCTAGTAATGATGGCATCTATACCATATGTGTTTTATAGTGTAAAATGATTCAAAATGTTGATTTGTGGGATGAAAGTGATAGGTCACACTGACTTGCGTGTATCGCATATTGTTAAAGCCTCCCTGCCCCAATTTTACATATATATATATATATATATTTATATTATAATGTGTACACCTCTAAATAAACACATATGTAAAGAAATTAACCTGTACACATACATTTCTAACAGCAGTTTGTGGGCAGCACAGTGGCCTAGTGGTTAGCACTTCTGCCTCACAGCACTGGGGTCATGAGTTTGATTCCCAACCATGGCCTTATCTATGGGGAGTTTGTATGTTCCCCCTGTGTTTTTTAGTGGGTTTCCTCCAGGTGCTCTGGTTTCCTCCCACACTTCAAAAACACACTAGTAGGTTAATTGGTTGCTATCAAAATTGACCCTAGTCTGTCTGTGTGTGTGTGTGTGTGTGTTAGGGAATTTAGACTGTAAGCCCCAATGGGGCAGGGACTGATGTGAGTGAGTTCTCTGTACAGCGCTGAGGAATAAGTGGCGCTATATAAATAAATGATGATGATGAGTTTGCTTCATGTCTATTTAGCATTTCCTGCAGTGTTGACCAGCATTAACACACAATGCTGCAGGAGGTATCGAGGACACGCTTTGAAGGCTCTGCTAAAAGAATAAAGTACAAGGTTTTGTCTTTTGCATTTAGCAATTAAATTTTTTTCAATGTCCGTGTGTACAAGGCCAAATAGAGTCCATTTTAATCACCTTGGGAGACAGGATGGTTGTGTGTGTGTGTGAAGAACTAGTTATTATGAATGCAGTTTCACAAGTTTTTAGCGCAGTACATCTTATTTGACCTGTGGGAATGTATCACTGCTGTGCTGTGGCGTAGTAAGCGTTTGTCACATGACCTCTGACACAGACGTACAATAGACAACTTATATATGTTGTTACAGCAGGTTTAGAACGTGAGGTGGACAACAAGTCATAAATATGTAGCCAGAACTACTATCCTTCATCTAATCCATGCTGGCTTGTGCCTAGGGGCGCAGAGGCTGGGCAATGTGTTTTTATTTCCTGCATAGAGCGTCAACTTTTTATCTTCTTCGCCAGAGAAGAATAAATGAAGATATAGTGCCACTATACCCTGCTCTGTGACGGGAACTACAAAGCTAAAGGCTGTTCTTTGTATATAAGCTTCAGGCACAAGGGTTGTGTGCCTAGAGGCTGCTATTGTGTAAATCCAGCTCTATATATACTATACTGCTATTAGATCCCTGACATGTACCAGAATGTCCGGTCACTGTTCATCTAGAAGTACCAGCTTGCTGTTGGGGGCGATTGGAAACTAGGCTACCAACATACAGGATATGTAAATAGTCAAACGTATTGCTTTCGGTCAGGGTATGGGAGTTTTTATTTGCACTTTGTGAATCTTACAAGTGGCCTTTTCTTATTGGACCATCTTGTATTTTATTTTTACGGGCCCCTTGACAGCAGCGTCTATGATGCTTGCAGTTGTGAATATTTGATCAGAGCACAATGTTTAGGTAATGGGTACAAGTGTAAAATGTTCGACATAAACTATTTTACTCTATTTACTTATTGAAGTCTGTCGTATGCAGGTCGGAGGTATGAACTTCATTTAAAATTGTAGAGGCATTTAATGCTACAGTTTTCCTGCACCAGTTTGATAGGAACCTCATATCGCTACACAGTGCTTTTGGGGGTCCCTGCTCCTTCCACTATGTAACTGACAGTCTGTGTGGCTTCCTGTTTGCCTCCGTTGGTCACCTCTGACGTTGCCCCAGTCACATTGCCCGCAGCCCTGTCCTCACTAACACCATCACAAATACACAGGTCATTGCCTCCCTCAAAGTCAATTCACTCGGACTCTCATCCCCTGACATAATCTGTGCTGCAGTGATTATCTGATGACCTACAGGTTGTTCTGTCTACACCCACTTTAAAACTGGGGGCTTATAGGAGATAAAGAATGAAAATACAAAAGCGCCCTGGCCCTAATCAAACACACCTTAAAAGATAGAAGCTTTATCACCATGATCCAACCCTGATCTAAAATATGTTTAGCTCTTAAACAATTTACATATATATTTGTGGTGGTGTTCCTATTTTTTTTTGCTCTTTTATATAATGCAACTTGTATTTTAGACTTAGACTGAGGATGTAAAAATACAGTTGAATGAGCATTAGTGTACCTACAATTTGTACTTTGTGCCACTAGGTGTCACCTTTGTAACTTAAAGCACAGAGGGACCTCTGAATAATACATATGATTCACTTTTTTATTTAAAACCCCCACAAAATGTACAGCGTTCATCCCAGAGATAGCTGAATGCTGATGTTTTGATATTTGTGGTTTTTGCTGCTTCTTTTTGAAGTAAAAAAAAATATGATTATCCTTCTTGCAAACAAACTGCTTTGTTGAACCATTATATTATTAGAAAGATGGCATATTAAGGAGCAGTCGCTTTGACCCTGTGTGTTGCAGGTCACTGACCAGAGTCTTGATATAATTATCCTACAAAACGGTTTACCAGGCACAGTGCTCATGTGATTAAATGTTTTCTGATTTGTCAATTCCTCGCACTTAACGTTCTCTTGTAAATTGAATTGGATGCAGTCAGCAGCTGGGGCAAGTTATTGTGTTGGAAAGTGGCTTTTCCTTTTATCTAAAGAGGTGAACTGTGTAATGTTGCAACATCTACATTATATACATAATGTATTGCACTGCAGCCCAAGTTTTTAACCTGTAGGTGTTGAATGGCCCCCAGCTGGGGTGGCAGCTGTTAGGTTGTCCTCGGTCATTGTCTTGTCACTTGTACCCAAGCCTGGGGAACAGCAGGTAATTGTGTTACTGCTAATTAGGCCGGGGCTATTTCTTATAGCTGTTTACACACGCTGCAACATCGCTGGTGATACTGCGCAATTCACAGCCTGTTGGGTCCAACCCTGCACAAAAACGATCCTATCTGAATCGATTGGCTCAAAATTAGTCATGTTGGGAGAAGATCGCTATCCGCCTGTGTGGGTAACATTCCCCAATGGGATGTGGAAGTGATCCACCTGTTTCGGGTGGATTTTCTTAGTGATCCTGTGACTTGGCGTTTTAACTGAGATGTATGTTTGGCCTATGTCTAGTCAGCTTATAGGTCGTTAAAAACCCAGTAATGGCGACCCCAGTTCATTAGTTTTGTTCTAAGAAGACTATTGGGGTAAATGGGGCAGGATAGGGGTAAGATGATGTCTGTGTCCTGCCACGCAGATCCCCATTGTGCATTTCACCCATCTTCTGTTGCAAAAACCAGGATCAAGGCTACAGTATGAAAGGGGTATAATTAATAATACTTTATTAATATTGCCCAGTCACAATATACCTCTGCCCAGTCCAGCCGCTGTCTCTCCAGCGGTCATAAACTGGTCAGCCAGATCTGTTCTCTGAGCATGAGGGGAAGCCACGGGGAGCAGGATTGTAATACAGCAGGAGTCTCCTAATCGCAGCCTGATAATGAAGTGCATTAGGCTCCTGTTATAATCCTGCTGGACAATTCTCACTCCTCCAATCTGGTTTATACAGTCAGCTGTTTGAGCGAAGCAAACTAGACAATAGTGGTAATTTACTAATGTGCCTCTTGGATGCCATTTTGTTACCTAATGAGGTGCATGCAGAGTTGGTTGAAAAATTTACTCTTACAAAAAAAAAGTGCACGCAAAAATAGAGTATTTTCGCTAGAGATATGACTCCCGTGTTCTGGTTTTTGTTTTGGATCTGGATTAAGTTTGTGTTTTGGTTTTGGATCCCTATTTTTTTTTTGCTAAAATAACATAATTTTGCTTTTTCCCCCCTACATTATTAACCTCAATAACACTAATTTCAAGTCATTTGCAGTAAATTTTGACCATCTCACAGATCACAGTATTATTTTCATGCACTTTTAAACAAAGACTGCAGCGACCTGGCTGGATGCTAAGTAACAGAGCAATGACTCAAGCACACGGCAGTTCATAGCACATCTAGGAAACCGTGCCACACAGCAGTGGCAGAAAAGAAAAGTGGTGCAAGATGGAATTGTCCTTGGATCATGAAATCTGTTATGGTTCATTTGATCGCTCCATCCTTCCCCTGGATAACTGTGGTAATTCTACAGCTAATACATGGTGACGAGCACTACCCCTTCCCCTTCCCCCCCCCTCCAAAGTGGTGTGTGCTTTTATCAGACCCAGTCCAATCCAGGGTGCCAGACTGCACTAAAAAGAGCCAGTGTAATTCACAGCAAAAATCAGCCCCAATTCCCCAAAAATTATATTATAGTTTGTAATTTGCACTTTACGTAAAAGGTAACTAACACTTTGTACAATACTGATGAAACAACAGCAAAGTGGAAGGTAATCCGTATACACGTCTATTTAGGCACCCATGCTTACATTACTTCTGCAAGCAACGTTGTTCTTTGTTAATAAAACTGTTGTCTTTATACCATTCAAAAAAATAATCCTCCACCATTCTTTGGATGTTGATAGTAGGATCAGGTGCAGTTACAGTAGAGATTACATTAATTCTGGCGAATTCTTTTACAGTAGCAAAGACCAGATGTCTGCTGAGTTATCTGCATCATCAATGAGTGTCTAAGATTTTTGCAAAGCACACAACAGTATATAGCACATGTAGGTAACATTGGCACCCAGTGGTAGCTGAAAGGAAAAGTGGTGCAAGAAGGAATTGTCCTTGGGCCCTCCCACCCACCCTTATGTTAGATCTTAAAAAGGACATGCACACTTTAACAAACCAAGCACTTCAGCGACAAGGAGTGCCACTTTTGAGGCTGATGTGCTTGGTTTGTTTGGGCCCCCACAAAACAAGCTAACAATGGCCTTCAGGTACCTAAGGTAACAGTGCTGTTAATTAACTATACTGTGGCAAGATGTTGTTGTCGTCATCCTCAGCCTCAGCCTCACCCTCATCAGTTTGTACATCATCCTCACACATTATTATTTAATCACCGCTGGAATCCACCATTACAGAAGTCTCAGTATTTTGATGTAATTGGTGTAATTTTTGATGTAATTTCCTTGTAGAAATTGAAGTTCATTTTTATGGGCATCATCTTTTCCACATTTTGAGGAAGTAGCCTCCTACACCGATCGCTGGCATAGTTCCCGGCTGTGCTGAAAACTCTTTCCGAGTACACACTGGAGGGTGGGCAGCTTAGGTAGTGCAAAGCGAGTTGGATCATTGGGTCTTCAAAAATATCCTGAGGAGAGTCCAAGCAGGATTAGCCATGTTGCAATGACATCCCTTCGTTTTTGTAACAGATTGTCAGCTATATGCCTCTTAGTGAAGCAGATGATACACAGAGTAGCCTGCCTCTGACAAATGTGACGTACTTGGGTACATGCTGCTGCTGTTCCTGCTGGTGAAGGCGAATCACCAACCCAGTGGGCTGTCACAGTCATATAATCTTTAGTTTGCCCAGTTCTGCTTGTCCACATATCTGTGGCTAAGTGCACAGTGGGTAGAATGGCATTTTGTAGCCCAATAATTACATTTTTATGAACCTTCTGGTCTAGGTGAGTAATAGCTTTTCTAGTAAAATGGTGTCGTGATGGAATTTGGTAACAGGGACAGAAGACCTCAAGTAACTGTCTAAAACCAGCTACATTAATAGTGGATATTGGACGCAGATCTAATACTAGCATAGTCCCCATGGTGTCTGTGATCCGCTCTGTGACTGGGTGACAGGTTTCATACTTGCTTCCTCTTGCAAAGGATTGTTTAACAGTCAATTGTTGTAAACTACTAGTAGTCTTCTTCTTGGTCTGCATCTGGGATGAAGATCCACCCTCAGCAGCAGCAGAGGGACGAACGCTCAAGAATTCTTCTGAGGAATCCAGAATAGTGGAGGAGTCATCTAGCCTTAGCAGCTTGGATGCAGGACTAACTGATCGCTACTAAGGATATTGATGAGAATGGTGTTGTGGGTGTAGATTGCAGGTGTCGGGATCTAGCTGAGATAAGGGACCTAGCTGATGATGGACTGCTTGTTGTTATTTTTTAGCATAAATTTCCAATTTTCCCAACCGCTTGCCATGAACTCGCTTCAAATGGTGTAACATGGATGAGGTTCTAGATGGTTAACGTCCCTATCTCTACTGACTGTGGCTTTACAAACGCTATAAATGGGTAGACAACTGTCAGGATTTGGGTAAAAATAATTCCACACATAAGAGGTGGATTTTTTGGTCTTATGCCCAGGCATGACAATGGCCTTCTTATCACGTACAAAAACTGCTTCCACTGGTGCAGGACTTACACAAACAACCTCATCTTCATCAACATCCTCATTCGCTCCCTCGTCAGCTACACAAATATCCCCCTCATCCTGTTACAATTCCAAATTAACATCCTCAATTTGTGCATCACCGGCTACACTTGGGCTGTTCATGCACACATCTGCAGAAATGCTGTAAGGGGCCTTTTTATGGGTACACTATCAGAAAGGTCAGGATTACACATAGCACTCATGGATAGACTCTCCTCAGGGATTTGTGTAATTTCTGAATCTGAACATACATTTTCCTCTAATGCCTTACTGTTTTCTTCCAGCTCGGCTTTTACACGTAAAAGTATTTGGACACCACTGTTGGTGTCAGAATGACAAGGTCTTGCATGGTCATGACTGACCTACAAGAAGATGCCTCAGTGACAGTTGCAGAACTAGCACTCATAGAGAAAGCCAAAGCTTCATTCTTTCCTTGCCACTGCGTGTGTAGAGTGGCATGTTGGCAATTTTATTTTTTTCTGCAGATAACTTTTCCTGGATTACTTTTTTTTTTTTTTTTCTTTTTTTTTTTACATTTTTGTTTCCCTAACTTAAAAACACTATGCACTTTAACATAGGCTTTATTAGACGACCTAGAGGGATTACTATCATCATGACTGGTGCCAACAGCTGTTTGGTGCTCCTGATCTTCTGTGTACTGCTGTGAATCCATTTTGATAACACAGTACAATTTGAATGCAGATTTAGACCAAGACTGCCAGCCCTATTATTTCTATTTCAGCAATGACAATTGGCAATGGTGCTCTCCTGTTTGTGTGTTACCTATATAACACAGTACAATGTGACTGCAGATTTAGAAGACCAAGACTGCCAGCCCTATTTGTATTTCAGCAATGACAACTAGCAATGGACCAATGGAGCTCTCCTGAATGTCACTGGAGAATTTGAAGAACACTGCTACCCCTCCTCTTTGCTTTCTACCTATGATGCTGCCCAACTGCTCTAGAGACTGCCAAGAGCTGTGCCTCCCCTTCTGTGTCCCTCAATGAAATGACGCTGGATCGCCGTGGAGGGCGGTACTTATTGAATCCAAAACTCGCGAGATCCGACGACATAACCATGACGTTTTGCCTCGTTCAATTCCGAGGTCGAGCGAAAGTACCAAACCGGCTCGGTAGTCGGATCTGCTAAGTTCGGGTGTGTTCGGTTCTCGGGGAAGCCTGAGCATCTCTTGTTTTCGCCCATATGCAGAGCCATTCATATCTCAAGATACATCCGTCTTCCGCCTCCTCGCCAGCAGCATATGCGCCTAGTTTATGCCAAGTCATCGTGATCGTGCCCGCTAACAGGCAAATGTGCGTGTTTCTGCAGGTCTATGTGAACCGCATTTGTATGAACACCTCTTACTGTACTTGGCCTTGCACACCCGTTCCCTTCTCTGTCCCACTTCTCCAGGTGTCGGCAGCCATAAGTGCCAGATTTGGGCAAGAGGCATATGTGTGCCCTTTTTCTGGACAGGAGCAGAGCAATTGAATCTGAATCTGTCTCTATGTATTTTTTATTATGATATCAGCAGATGAGACTGTCTGAATGATATTGAAGCTGAAACTGTTGTCATGGTTATCCATGGTGTCCCTTTAAGTAAGCCGATACTCTCCAGCTAGTGACATCTGTAACTCTCAGCTACCGGTGCATGCTGGGTATTGTAGTCATTCAACAGCTAGAAATCAACGTCTGGTCTGAACCATTAATTCTGCCACTTTAGCACACAAATTGCAGTAATCGTATCACAAATTAAACCAGTTAATGATTTAAGAAACTGTCAGTGCTATTTTGTAAATGTTTCTTCATATAGTTCTTTATTACTCAAATTGACTGTTCTTTGCTATGAAACCTATAAAAGCATTCATTAGTACCTCTGCGTGCAGACATGGATATTGTTTCAGAGGGTGTAGGAGCTCTTATGAGCAAAACAATTCCATGAATAATAGAATTCCGCCATTCAGTGAATAATTGTGTGGAATTATCTGGACTTTTCCAGTATAACTTTTTCAATTTCCAACTACAAGAATTGGTGGAATTTCCAAAGTATATATTCAAGTTATAAATCATACCTCCAGTTTATATTGGTGCTACTTTAGCCTGTTAATACATCATACCCTCATCAGTCCCGATTTTCACAGCACAGTCCTGTTATCCAGCGGTCTGACCTACCAGAAAAGCAATGTGACCTTGTGAGAAAAGGAGAATTGTCTGTTTTAATTTGGGATATGTTTAAATTTGTCCTGGGGTGTAGCGTAGTTTTTCCAAATTTCCATTCAGGATTATTGGGAGGTATGGTAATAGTTGATTCTATTATTAAACTTTTTAATATATATATTTCAAGACAACCAGGGCACGTTTTACGCAATCACAAACATACACACATTGGGCTATACTTGGTAAATATATACATACATAGGTCAGTAACTACTAAAAGAAAGGTTGAGAAACCTGAATTTCATCAATCCCAATATTACCTATGATGCAGAATTAGTAAAAACTAGAAGGAGCCCTTCACTTTCATTTTCTACACTGCACTAGCGATATGGCAGATGCTAATTGGTTACTATGGGCAACACCACCTTTTACCTGTAAGAAAGTTGTTATAAATGGACCAGTGTCTTCTATTTAAATTCTCATCTGAGCTCCCATTGGCTGGACGTTTATAATCCAGGGAAGTAATTGAGTTACACATAGGTGCAGTTTATGGTACGGATGTTCAACAAACAGTGCAAGTGGTACTTGTATAATCTGTGTAAGTCTATGTGCAAGTTGGTACTTGAACGACGGGCACAGAACTTGCATTTACTTTTGTGTAGGCACCAAGAATGCCGACAAAACACACATTTCAGAAGCAACTTTAAATAAGTGCACAGCTCAGGGACAGTGTGTCTGTTTATGTAACATGCAAAATGATGATATGCAAATGCACTTTTGTCCAGCGCTACATCAGGCCCCAAATCTGCATGATGGCAGAGCAAATTAGTAAGCGGTAAACTGATAAAGGGATCTCTTAGGGCAGTGGATCCCAAACTTTGTCAGTTCAAGGCCCTTTTAGGGTCTCCATAATTTTTATTCAAGGCACCCTTAAGCCAAAATAATGACCAAGTAGTCCCCCCCCCGCCTTGCTCACCACTGGCCCTGGCCTAGGCACACAGTTTGGGAACCACTGTCTTAGGGACTTGGTAACCAACCATTATTTACTAACTACATTATCTTAGACATGAGCACAATTTTCAAAAACTGTCCTGCTAAATATTCTCCTTGTTCTGCATTTGTCTCTTACATGTCGCACGTTTAGCTGGTGGAATTTGGCCTAAAGTGTTCACAGTCCTACCTTATTCATATCACACACCATAATAAATTGACCATTATTGTCCAAGCTATATTTATAGACTATACATTCCACAAAATGTTAATTTACAAATACAGTGTTGAACGGGATTTTGCAGAGTGGTGACGCTAAAGCGGAACTGGAAGTTTGTACCAATGCAACTTTGCACCTCTGCAAGATGCAGTTTTCCCAGCGAAACGCGCGTCGGTGTTAGGCTGGCTGCACGGAGTGCTTTATACATTAAATAAGAGGTGAACTAGAGGATATATTGTTAGGCTAATTAGAGGGGTGAGATCGGTAAATGAGGTTAAGACTAGCCCCATGTAGATCACAGATAGGGTGGAGCGTTAACAAGGCAGTCAGCAATGCACCCTGTAGGAAAGAACAGGGAAAGTGGACACTTGTTTAGTTTAAGTAGCCAAAATAGTGAGGCTTTAATCTATACATGTGAGGATAACATGAGATAACAAATAACAAAAGATTAACCAAAGAGTCAATTTAAAGTATAAGAGCAAAACACAACCTGTGAATAAGGCTGCATACACACTATAGAAAATTTCTCCCGAAGCGATATCTTTAACGATTTTACCAACGATTAAAGGAAAAAAAAGTCCCAATCAGCATGCCTATTCCTGTGTACACACTATACAAGTTTTACACGATTTACCTTCAGGTCTGAGCTCTTCATCTGTCATAACCATCGGCTAAAAAAAAAAAACTGACTTGTTCCATCATTGAACAAGATTTTTAGTCCAGTTAAAAAATCAAATCAAATGATATGATGATCTTTGGAATGATAATCGCTCATTGTTGGAGTGTACACACTAATGTGATATCGGGCCGAACAGTCGTTTATCGTGTGATTGAGTGTAATAGTCATATTATAGGACTTACTATCCACCTATCTAAAGGAATGCAAGTTCCAATCCATCACCTTAACCCCTCTTATCAGCCTGAACAATTAGATGTACCAATTGTAGTGAAACAATAAGATTGATTACCTTTTTACAAGAAAATCTACAATTGACGATCCAGAGAGTAAACAACACCATTGAAATGATGTTATATAAATATCTGCGCATCAAGACATTTTTTTTTCAGGTTTGATGTACTCACTCATACACAATGCACTATTATTTCTTTTGATTTTAATTAAATATGTTTTAACTAAAATTTAATACAGTTGGATTTATCCATAAGGAGGTAAACAATTAAAATCAGAAATTAGAATAATCTCATACACTACATCAAATAAACTTTTCTTATGTTGATGTTTAATCCAGTTTAGTAGTTGCACCCCACGTTCAGCATTTGATTATTATCTCAGATATTTAAATATAGGACAAAGAGACCTTAAGGCTAGGTACACACTGAAAAATTTTCCGACACAAGTGTTCTTTACAACGACTTTACCTTCGACCAAAGTAACGATCGCTCAGACGATTAATGTGGAGACACATTAGTCATGTTTTAGACGATTCACGAAAGACTGTCCGGGCAGCGACTTTTCACAGCTATATTGTCGTGAGTCAAGATTTGATTTTTGTACACACGGAAACGACATATGAGGTCAATGTAATGATATTAATAAATTTAAATAAAGGGCAGAGCATGTTCAATAGTAACCACCAAAAACCTCATAAAAAGAGAAGGGAACACGTTTTCTTCATTAATTCGTTAGCAGATACTGTGTACAGTGGACGTTGTTCGCATCCGCACATCAACACTTTTTATTTTATTTTACTAATATGGATACTTTTTAAGAACAACAAGCAACAGCTCTTTTCAATAAGCTAAAAAGAAAATCTTCATGCAGATGTTTCAGGTATTTCAGAATATTATGTGACAAAGCACTGGCCACTTTAACCATTAAACTGTTGAATCTTATAATGGTAGTATAATTTTATTTAACCTTTTATACTTTTCCGCAGTAAAAGTTTTGTACACTTTTCAACAATAAATCTGTTGGATTTACAATGTGTGGTTTATTCAGTGTAATTATCATATATATGCATTAATAAGTAAATAAAGGTTCAATTACTGTTAGGAACCCCTCCAGCCAGCAACCCGGAGTCTACTCTGCCAATCAGGTGTTCACTGGAGCCCCTGGTGGTGGGGACAGACTGGGCTGCAGACTGACAGAGGGTCGTGAAGTGTGTACCGGCTGGGGAGAACCCAGGCCAGCGAAGTGAGGTCCACGCAGAGGTCAAGGGCCGGCAGCAGGTTGCAATTCCAGTTAACGAGCCGGGGTCAAGGGTCACAAGCAGACAGAAGAAACGGTAAACAGGCCAGAGGTCAGGGTCATGGGATACACATGCAAAGTCCAAATCCAAGCCAAAGGTCATACACGGGAGGTCAGCAGAAGTTCAACAGGAACAGGAACAAAGCAGGTCAGCAGACCGGGAAGCAGAAGCTATAACCGGCAATGAGGTAGCAGACCTCAATGCCTTAAATAGTAAGCACAGCCAATCAGAACCTGGCTCTGATAGTACCCTGCACCTAAATTCATTAGCCCGCAGGCTAGTAACATTGATGAGCGCATACGCCCGGCTTCTCATTGCCGGGACGCAGCGCTGAAGCGTCCAACCGTTGCCCCGGCAACGGCCGGGTCATGGGCGGAAGTGACGTCCCGGTCGCCATAGCGACGGCCGGGACGCAGGTAAGAGAGTCACGGCGGCTGGGCACCGCCGCGGCTCGTAACAATTACAAAACATGTTGAATATACAAAGAGTTACAGAACACAGGTGCAAGATGCGGTACCATTTACACAGCTGTACTAATGCAACCAGTCATATCTATGGGAAACAAAAAAACGTGGCTATTCTTGTACAGTACATGGACACAGTTATATAATTATGCAGGCAGACAAATGTAATACACATATTTTACATTTTAAATTAATGTATTGTGTACAATAAAGGGACAAAGGGACGTAATTATGGAGGCAATACACATATAAACAAAACGTTGTTTTTTTAATAACACTACACTGAGAAAGTTTTATAATTAAACTGCTATTGCTTTACCACTAGAAGCACCTAATTACCAAATGAGTGACGTGCGGACACCGCACCACGTGGGACAGGTACAGGCATCAGAAATTTACGTACACACCCCCCAAAAGGAGTCGCAGCTCAAGGAGCTATCGGCAATTGCTTGTGGATCGATCTGAAATCTATACACACTACATGATTGGGAGGAAAATATTAAACAGTACGACCAACCATCCGACAATCGACACTTTGGGACGACTTTCGACCATTGTGTCATATACATTAACTCGACTTCCAACCGAACGGTCAATCAGGAATGTCCCCTGATTGGCCCAATAATTGGCCGAAAAAGCTCCAGTGTGTACCTAACCTTACTTAAACATTCTCAAAAATTGGTGTCACAGAAAAAAACCCCTTCCCACTTACCTCTGCAAAATGACCTGTTGTACCACAAAACTCTTTGAGGTAAATTTATAAGGCTACGGGTTTGTAAAAGTGGAGATGTTGCCTATAGCAACCAATCAGATTCTAGCTGTCATTTTGTAGAATGTACCAAATAAATGATAACTAGAATCTGGTTGCTATAGGCAACATCTCCACTTTTACAAACCCGCAGCTTGATAAATTTACCCCTATGTGTTCAGAATATTGCCGTAATAATTTGTGCAGATAAAATGGAGTCATCAAAATACTTCTGAAATTGGGATAACAAGTATAGGAGGAATAGGCTGGGCCCTGGCAAGGCTTGGGGGTTGCAGACCCAGGACTGAACATGAAAACAGGATAGCTGCACAAAGGGCAAAGTCCCTACTTTCTGGAGGTAAATGTATCAAGTTCCGATTTCTGCAAGTCGACCGAAATCAGCGAGTTTGCAGGGGAAATTTAAAGCCACGATGGCTTGTAAAGATCGGTTTCCAGTGACTTGCAGAAATTGGAACTTGATTCATTTACCCCCTGGTGTCTGTTATTTCACCTTGCTAAATGGTCAGAGCCATTTGTGCTAATAAGAATAAAGACATACTTGGCATCTTTATGTAAATCCCCTCCAGGAGCTCCCAAAGAGGGAGGTCAAGGAGCAAATCTGTGATTGTGTCATTGTTCCATGGGGGCGGGGAAAAACAAAGTAATTTGCAGTGAATTGCATCTTTGAGGCCCCCTCGTACTTCCCACTTTACTATGGTTATGTAGCGCCACTGTGTGGCCACTAGTTCCTAGTAATTGATTGCAGTCTCGAGGATAATTGATTGTTTATGAAACTACAAGCCCCAGCATGCTTTGCCAGTTATCAGCTAGTTATCTACTGGCAAAGCATGCTGGGGCTTGTAGTTTCATAACACCTGGAGTGTTACAGGTTCGCCATCACTGGATTAGTCTATAAAACAGCTGCCTCATTGTGTGGGGGAACATTTATTACTGTGAATGACACAAGTGGCTGTGGCATTTTTAAGGAGTAGATATGAAAAGGAAATGGATTATGTGAGTGCAAACAGTGCTTATGGCAAAACACTCTTAAAACTAACCCTATTACACGTTACCTGTGATGACATACGTGACTCTATACTAGGCAGGTACACCATGTTTATCTCTACACTGAGTGCCGGGGTAGATGAACTAAAACAGAGAAGTGGAGGTGTTGCCCATAACAACCAATCAGATTCTTGCTACCATTTCCTAGAATGTACTAGATTCATGATAGCTAGAATGTGTATGGTTGCTATGGCAACACCAGGGTCACACTAGCCCACCGGAAATCCCCGGTGGGCCCTTCCCTGGAGAACAAACTCTACCTTGAGAATATTGCTTAGAGCTGTGAAAGGCGCATAATTTTGCCATTTACAGGCTTCCGTAGCCAGAAGTATTGTGCATTTCTGAGATCACCCGGTTTTGTTTTAAAGGTTCCCATAGAGTAAAATGCAAGGTAATTTGCATGTATGTTATTTACTGTTTTGCATTGTATGTAACATTGTATTATTAAAATTGTCTTTAAATAATTTTGATAAATAAACAAAGTTTTAATATAAGACTTTGGGGCGTATTCAATTGTTCCTCCGGCCGCCGGAAAAACGAGCGTTCTAAAACTATTACCGTTTATACGGTAATTACTCTCTGAATTTCATCTCGCAGATGAAATTCAGCGAGTAAACTACCGTATTAACGGTTTTCACGCACAATATTACCGTATAAAATAGTATAGTAATAGTTTTAGAGCGCTCGTTTTTCCGGCGGCCGGAGGAACAATTGAATATGCCCCTTTGACTTTAATATTCGTTTGTAGGTTGCATAACATCCAGGTTCATTGTAGATTTAGGTACAATTTTTGGATCTCCATTTCATCCAATAAGTGGACTGTCTCATATTAAAAGTAGGGAGAATCATGTCCTGAAAGACTACTATCAAGTGCTAAATGTTTTATGGTGATTACATTGTGAGCTGATACAGATATAACATTCTTTTAGAGGGATTTTTGGACATGATCCCTAAAGCTCTATGGAATGAAGATTATTCATTATCTATGGAATGTTTGGTAATTACTTACTAAAGTTGTACATATTATTATTACCTATCAATTGGAGACCAGGGGGTAAATGTATCAAGCTGCGGTTTTGAAAAAGTGGAGATGTTGCCTGTAGCAACCAACCAACCATTTATTTAGTACATTCTATAAAATGACAGCTAGAATCTGATTGGTTGCTAAAGGCAACATCTCCACTTTTTCAAACCCGTAGCTTGATACATTTACCCCCAGGACGTCAGACTATGCGGTATATTACTAAACTGTGGATTTGAAAAAGTAGAGATGTTGCAACCAATCAGATTCATTTTGTAGAATGTACTAAATAAATGACAGCTAGAATCTGATTGGTTGCTATAGGCAACATCTCCACTTTTGTAAACCTGCAGTTTAGTAAATATACCCCTATGCCTATCCAACGAAGGATTGCCTGTAGACATTTGTACTAACTATACTTTGAATTGATCTATCAGCAGTTTTATACTGTTTAAGGGATTAATGATTGATGATGCTATATTTCGGTGGTTACGTAATCTTCGCATATTATGCCTTACATCATATACATTACGACCAATTAGGCTGTTATTAGATCTTGATGTAACGCTGGCTGATTGACTATACTCATATTGTATCACTGTTTTGGGCAACTATTCACACATATATGTAGTAATTTTGGTCTTTCTACCAAGTGTTTAGTGAGGGACTTTGATTACAGGGCTGGGTGACCTTTTGTTTTAATGGTTTTATAATAGTTTGTGTTATTGTTAACCTAGAATTGCTGAGGACACTACCAGGAAATAGTTATGGACAGATGCCAGATCTAATGCCCAGCTACGCTCCCTTCTGCGGTGTGATGTCACTTCGCGGGGATGTACACACTAGTTCACGGGCCCCTACCTTTGCATTCCCCCCGGTGGTCCGTTCATGTTCCAGTCTGACACTGGGCAACACCTCAACTTTTTTTTAAAAAAGTTTTAGTAAATCTACCCCTTTAATATTTGTGCTGTTAATTACTTCTCAATATAAATTGCCCCCCCCCTTCTCATTCAGCAATTTGGGTGGCACCCACCCTTGGGCTGACTCCCCTCTGTGCTGCATAAAGGCTCACAGCACTGGAAGACTCAATCTGTCCATAGCTCCTCAGTAGATGATAATAAGCTGTATTATAAAGGTGTGAATACATTCTAGAACTCTGTGAAAGTGTTAAACGTTTATTAGACAGTAGAGTGACCCAGCAGCTGACTGGCGACCACAGAGGTTAAAGAGCAGTCTACAGTTTAATGGTGTAAGGAGAGTTACAACCTATAGGATATCACACACAGCAGCCATGATGTTCATTACATTCAGTGTTATTATATAGCTACAATGAGCAAATAACTGACACAGCTGTACTAGCGCAGGGTTATGTCAACGCAGTATAATTATTATTTTTTTTGTGTACGTCTTTTGTGAAAACCCAGTATTATATTAGCCGTCTTTTACTGTGCTGCTCCTGACGCCGGCTATTTTCCTGTCCGAGAAGTCTGTGGCGCAGAGTTATTACAGAGCCTGCTGTTTCATTATCTTCCTGAGAGATCATTCCACAAAGGAGACGTTCACAGGCTAAATATATTGTCATCAGCGGCTATTCATCTCCTTTTCAAAATTAACTTTCTGTATGGAAAATGACATGGCACATAGAAGTTTCCTAAACCTGAAAAAGATTTTATATCCTTCCCAATTCTGTGCTATATTTCTATATTGTTATAATTTTCATTTTTCTGTGGTCTGTGCAGATGATTGTTAGGGATATCTTGCTTGGGGACACAATTTTGATGAAAAATTCCATTGTGCAGGGTCCATAATGAACATCTACCACAAGTACATTGAATAATGAACAGATGAAGCAAATAGCTGAAAAGTTTCAAAACAATGCAGTATTTATTGCAAACAGTGAAAGTTACTTCTTTTCCTACTGCCTTCATTGTAGAACTGTCAGAATTCATTCATTTACATTCCCATTATTTATATATATATGTATGTGTATATATATATATATATATATATATAAGTTAACTCGTGCATGATACTCATGCATTCTAGTCAAATCAAGCTACTTAAGGTGTTAAAAAGGTTCTTGTCATGCATTTGGGCCTAGGCCAGGCCTCCTCAGGGGAAGAGCGTTACTTCCCGACGCAAGCGCCCTTTTTTAACGTGGTTTTGTCCACATGTCACCACCTCATCATTTTTCTCCATCACCTCATCCTTCATCTTCATCGCCACATCCTTCATCAAGCTACTTAAGGTGTTAAAAACTCCCCACTGTCACCCCCGGCAACCACCAACCACTCCCAACTGTCACTTCTCCTTCAAGAAATATATAGGTCAGTGTATAACTCTGCCCAGCAGGTGGCGCTGCAGCTTGGTTTGTTTTTTCCCCACACACGCCACTAGGCATTTATATAGTAGATATATATATATATAATATATATATATATATATATATATATATATATATATATAAATTTATTTGTTTTTCACCCCGTCATGTGTGAGGACGAGATGTTTCAGATAGTCACTCCCAAGTGTAGAATGGACAACAAAGTACAATGACTTGCACTGTGCTACATAGCTACCAAAATTGTGTAGCAGAAAATCGGTACATTCATGTGACCTGACATTTTAGCATAAAAGCTATCTTGTGTTTTCCTTTAGTGCTTGAACCTATTCTCCTTGGTTTTGTTAATCTGGGAACTTCAGGAAACTGAATTCTAGGAAAAGAAAAGTTAATTATTGCAGATTTGTGTCATTCGTAGCACCGTGTCTACAATATGCTAAATTATATTTGCAAATTGCTCCTGTTACTCCTTAGGCTGGGTACACACTGGAGGTTTTTCAGTCGATCAAACCACCACTCGGCCACATATTGTGTTAGTGTGTATTCTTACACAATGAACAACAGTTGGTCCAAAGTGCTGATTGTCGTTTCCTTTGGTTGGTTGTACTGTTTAATAATCTCGTTCCAATCACCTTCCGATCCTGCAGTGTGTATGCACTCACGATCACGATCTCTATAGAGTTTACAGAGTCATGGGGCTAGATTTACTAAACTGCGGGTGTGGAAAAGTGGAGATGTTGCCTATAGCAACCAATCAGATTCTAGTTATCATTTATTTAGTGCATTCTACAAAATGACAGCTAGAATATGATTGGTTGCTATAGGCAACATCTCCACTTTTTGAAACCCACAGTTTAGTAAATATACCCCATGGTCTTTTCAGCCGATGCCGGCAATGAACATGTCCCGGTGAATAAAAGTAGAGAGTGCTGTAGATGGAATAGTTTGTTTGTTTGTTCTGAGACATGAATTTCGTTAGCTGCTGTGACTCTGAAACGAAACATTCAAAGGAAATGTGTAGCTATAAAAAGGCGGTTTTAATCAGTGTGACAGGAATGAATGAATGAATGACTACTGTGCTGTTATTCTCTAAACGACTATAGGACCAGATGAAGAGCACAGATCTGAAGGTAAATCGTGTCAGTGTGTATGAATGAAACACCCGACCTTGGACCTTCAGTCGTTCGTAAAATCGTTGTAGATAATATACGTCGGTCAGAAAATTCTTCAGTGTGTATCTAACCTTACACTGCCCCTGCTACTCCCCTTAAATTATACACCAGGCTCCTCATTATATATGTAGGAGAAGATGCCCACTGGTCATAACTTGGTTTTTTACAAGTTTCGTACTTTTAGTTGTATTTTAAAGACGACTTATCAGCAGAAATTAACAATAAAAACCTATATACCTAGCCACTTGTTCTAAAAATATTGTTTTTAGTTATTATAATACTTCCTCCCTACGCTTTCCTGACTTCCCTCATTGTAGATAAAGGGAGGAGGCAAATTCTCTAAGTATTCTAGTCATTTAAAAGAAATTCTTAAAACGTGATGGCAGTAACCCCTCTCCCCCTCCCCCTCCCCCAACTTTACAGTCAATTACACAATTCTACTAGCCTAATATTTTGAATCTGATTTTTGCTAATCTGAATCTAAGGAGCAAAACGCAAAGAGAACACCCCAGAAGGCACAGAAATATAAGTGTATAAAAAATTGCTATTTTAATACATCTTTTACACAGTAAAGCTGGGTACACACTACAGTTTTTTCACCTGATTATCGGGCCAATCACACGATAAACATCCGTTAGGTCCTATATCGCATTAGTGTGTACGCTCCCACGATCATGTTTTATCGCTCTGAAGCTCATCGTTTCGTTTGATTTTTAAACTGAACTAAAAAACTCGTTCAATGATGGACCGATGTCGTTCCAATTCTGCAGTGTGTAAGCACTCAGGACCGGCAGTGTCCAAAGATCTCTATGCAGTGTGCAGAGTCACCATCTTTTTAGTCGATGGTTATGACAGATGAAGAGCACAGATCTGAGGGTAAACTGTGTAATACGTGTATAGTGTGTGCACATAAATCGGCTGCTAATCGGGACTTTCAGTCGTTGGTAAAATCGTTAATGATATCTTTTCTGTAGTGTGTAACCTTACTGGTGTAAGACTAAGTATTATATTTCATTTTTTTCAGATGACTTTAATTGTATAATAAACAAGTGATATTAATATATGTATAAACTCCTGTGAATAACATTCTGATGATGTCGCTTATAATTCAAAACGAATGATTGTATTTACAGTCAATCTACAACTGAAGCACACAATACAATTTGTCCTTTTATATTTATGATTGGGAATCAAAAGGAGAAATGATTGTATGACGCACACGTCACAATTTTGATCTGACACAAGAAACACTTGTATTGCATTCACAATGTAGCATTGCACAATTACAATATCCACCTCTCTCTCAGTCTGATCGCTTTGGATGAAAGTTTTCCACCTCATTCGATGAAATGATCGATCCGTTTTTCCATCTTGTGATTGTGTGTTCATTAACAATATGATAGAAAACAATGCGATTGAATGATCGGATTGAAATGTGTGTGACCAGTTTTAAGCCGACAAAAGAGCGTGGGGGGCGATGAGCCATTACCTCCCGTTTAGAATCACGAAATTGGGACAAATCAAGTCCCGCCAAAAACTCCGCCCACAAAGGCACAATTTTGATTAAAAAGCCACCAACTTTTGTTCAAACCCCGTCCCTTTTGTGGCCTGCAAATCGGAATGTCCTAACAAAATCGGGTCATTTTGGAGCTATGGATAAGTGGCATTTCAAAATGGCTTCCTCCAATGTGTCTGACAGATTCACATTAATATTTACATTAGAAAAATGCAAATGGGGGTCAGAAAACTTGATTAGCGTGACTTTAGCAGGGATCTGGGAATGAGGTGTCCCAAACTCTACCAGTGTGTAATCAATAAATAGATCCTGTGTCACATGACTCAATTTAAAGAGGTTCAGTGATGGAATACATGGAAGACATTGAATGCAATCTACCTGGGTATAATAATCCACTTCTATGAGCAACATGATGCCCAACATGAAACTGTCAGTCAGTGGGACCTGGGGCGTGGCCACATCATGAAGTGGGTGTGGCCATTCCCCCAGAGGGCTGGTCCCTAAAGGGCAGATCCCTAAAATCTGGACTGTCCCACTGAAATTGGGACAATTGGAGCAATGTGTTCCTTCTTTCATTGCAATTCTTACTGACACATTGCTGTTATGCTAACATAGAATAGATTGCCAAATGCTTATAACTATGTGTCCTCTTTATATATAGAGAGAGAGAGAGATTACCCAGTCGCCTATTTGTAGAGTGCTCGGACAATAAGTCCACATCAGTTTATGTGACGCTGGCTATTCTGGACAGCATTGCTGATGATGTCATTGGGACCAGTACCTCTCCTAAATCACAGTGAGAACTGAAACCTAACAGCTCACATTGAAAGTGCCTTTGTAACTTCTTGTTCCCTTAAATTAAAAATACCTTATATTTATTTTTTTGTTCCTACGTACTGGAAAGTACTGTTCATACCTTCTGTCTGCACTATGCATTTTTATTTTTTATAGGGAGATGTGCACTAAGCAAGTGATTAAAGCATTTTAACTCCTTCCTGATGAGGCTGTGAGCTGGAGAAGCCTGCAAGCTGCCATGTTTTATACAATCCACTATGTTCTATGGATTTATATGACACACAGTTAGAATCAGTGTTATGATTGGTGGAAAAATGCCTGGGAACTGAATAGTTAAAATCCCCCCCCACCCCCAAAAAAAACCAAAACTATTTTTTACACTCCTAAAATGTTCCTGGATCCAAGATCTAAGCTGACACTTAGGGGTATATTTACTAAACTGCGGGTTTGAAAAAGTGGGGATGTTGCCTATAGCAACCAATCAGATTCTAGTTATAATTTATTTAGTACATTCTACAAAATGACAGCTTGAATCTGATTGGTTGCTATAGGCAACATCTCCACATTTTCAAACCCGCAGTTTAGTAAATCCAGCCGTAAGGGCTATGTATTTTCCTATGTATTTTAGCCCACAGGTACATAATCAGTAAATAACTTATTTACATGCAAAGGCAAGTTAAAAAAGATTGAATATTAAAAGGTAATGTGTTTAGTAAATGTTTTGTAGTACTGGCAGGATCACACATGGGCACAACTGCAGATACTGCCCTGGCTAAGCGGTACGTCCACTCTTACAGGTCTCAGGTAGCTAATGCTCAGCTACCTCTGCGATATTTATTCATAAATGCAGACAATAAGAGAGTTGACAATAAACCATACATCTATCGCCACGAGAGGGACACTGTTAATAAATGTGTTTTTATTTATTACATTTTGAACATGAATCTCTATGGACTTGTGCAGTGGTAAGTTTGTTGGATCACCTGTGACTTTTACATATCTCAGATGTCCTGATTGGATGGAACTGTCCTGATTTGGTTGGAACTGTCCTGATTGGATGGAACTGTCCTGATTGGATGGGACTGTTCTGATTAGATGGGACTGTTCTGCAGATCAGGACCTATTCCCCGATTCCAGGAAAGTTGGGAGATGAGCCCCGTTAAGGGCTGCTTGTTCCATACTGTGCCCTGTAGTGACGGGGTGTTTTTAGGGGAGAGGAAGAGATCACTTTGGCACTCCCGTTTGTGCATGCGCAAATTGAACCATTTGGTCTCTGTCCCTCTGCATTGCAGTGCCACGATTGTGTCACTGCGCCATAGGCGGGGCTAAAATTAAGCTAGTCATTGCGAGTGGCATTATTGAGGCCACTGTTCTGCACACTTTATCAGGAAGTGGGCAGGATGCGGAGGACAGCCTGCTCGTCTGGGAGGGATCCCCGAATTTCTACAGTCTCCCGGACATTCTAGCAAATATGGAATAATATCCGTCTGGTCTAGTCACTTAAACATTTGTTTTAATCACAGTGAACATTAGATTCTATACTTTTGGGATTGCCTCTTTAATGGGAGGTGTAGAATCAGTTTCAGGAACCTGGAAAGAGGTTATGTCGGCACCTCACCTATAATAGGTGGGGGTACATTCTTCATTATATTCACAATAACAAGACACAGCGAGCATTGATATTTATCTTTACATATATCTGGGATTCCCATCTACACTGGATTGTTTTCTCTCTGACAGCACAATAAATATCTGTAATCCTTACCTCCCAATATTTATCCAGACCAGATCGGGGATACAACATGTGCATGTTACATGCTGATGCTGCTTGTTTTCAGGGCAACGGTCAGATGTGTGAATTATACAGTAACCCTTTGTATAGATATCCGGCAATTATTTTTTTTTTACATATTTACCCTGAATAGCAAAAGTGCCCATAAAAAAGTGCACCTAGGAAAGCAGCAATATATTCACGTATATAATGCTGTTTATCTCAGTTTGTTGCTGCAGTATCCTGGTTCACAGTAACTAACCAGAGATTTGTAGCATCTTCTCATTCTAGGAAAGAGGTTATTTTGAGGGATATATTTGTGTTTCACAAATGTATATATAGTTTGGATAGACACGCACCACCGATGTATACAGTCAGGGGGTACTTTCAATTGTTCTTTTTAACGTGACAATTCTTTGTTTTTGCTTTAATTTATGGTAGTAAAATATAATGTGAAATAGAGAAACACAAAGGTACGACTTGGCAACCTTTATTTTTCCGTTCACTTTAATATATATGGACATGACTTCTATTAAACTGAAAATGTATTTATTAGGGGTATGGTCGAAACGAAAACATCCATTTTTCTTTATACATGCACCTGAATATTGTCTTTTTTATTATGCCTCTTTGGACACAAATCTCTGCCATATTCCCCTCAGATTCTTCTCCTTTTCCTTTCCATCCAAGATAAAACAACAAATTACCACACAAAAATACAAAACAAAAACCCAGCGCCACAACCAAAAAGATTGCAGTAGTAAAATAAGTGTGTAAGTGGTTCAGTGCACGTAGGTAAGGGTTTATGTGTCGTTTGTGCCTTTATAATAGCGTCAGGGACAGGATGTAATGCTCTGTCCTTGTTGTCTGTGACTGGCAGGAACGGAGAGGGGCAAAAGACAGTGTTTGCACTACAATGCTTTGCCATGAGGTAACGGGCGAGGAGCCATTGTGAAGCACGCCTGGACTCTAAATGGTGTGTATGGCCTTGTGACATTGAACATGTGTGACATACTCGGGCACTTGAAACATCACATGGTAGATGCAGCTTGCAAAAATTTGTACTTTTAATTATATACAAAGGTTTTGCCCATGCTCGGTAAAATGACGTGTGTCACTAAAATCCTGAAGGAAAAAAGTTACACATTCCCTAAAAACATCCCTTCGATGCAGCGAGAACCAGTTAGATACATAAATCTCCCAACTGTCCTGGAATCGGGACAAAAGTCCACCTAAGTGGGGACAGTCCCCTGAAATAGTTTTTTTTACAGTGGAGGGATATGATCTCCTATTTGGCCTTTGATTCGCCGCGGAGTCTCTTCACCCAGGCTCTGGCGCCACTTCTCGCTGAACTGAATCGCCCCCAAAATCTTGGACTGGACACAGTGTGTGGACAGACCAGGGCTCAGGATCCGCCTCGCTATATTGACTTTCTACGACATAATGAATCCCTGGAATTGATTCTCCCCATATCTGGGACCCTCCAACATGACCCATTCCAACCCGGTACAATATTCCCTTCTCTTGAATTTACAGTGTATTTTACTTTTGCAGTCACCTGAGCTAGATCAACTAACTGATGTTTTTTTGTAAAAACATAATTCTTATCAATGAATCCAGCCCAAGGTGTAAATGTATTAAGCAGCGGCAACTTTTGCCTTTAATAAAATTGCAGTTTTAAATATGGCCGACACAATGGCTGAATATCAGCGATTTTACAGATCGGATGCTTAAAACATTTTCCCCAAAAGGGGAATATTCAATTAGGGCTGGAGATCGCGGTTACGCTCTGGAACGGCCTGCGAAGGTACGACGCAGTACCACAACAACACGGATTTGCTTCCTCTCCCCATAGAATTGCAAATGGAAATCTGCATTGTTGCGATACCACATTACATTATGTAATGCGCAGCTGCCGCGTAACTGCAATCTACGGACTGGATTCAATATGCCCCCAAGTGTCTGCAAAAGTAGTCCCCACCATACTGATTCTCCCCTCTACTGTGCCACCCCCTGAATTCTACCCCATGTAAAATCTGCAAAGTGTTTAGCTGACCCTGGAGCAGGGTCCACAGTACAGAGTGATTTTGTGGACCGATGACAGAAGGAAACCTTGACTGACCCCTCATCACAAAAGTCAATGTCTGAAGTATATAAACCAATACCTATATGTACCGGAAACTGTGCTGTGGACGGAGGACACAACAGTGGAACAACCACAAAATACACATCTGGAGAAAACAGGTGAATCAATTGAAGAAAAGAACACGTTGCAAACTGTTAAT
Organism: Mixophyes fleayi; assembly: GCF_038048845.1. Taxonomy (NCBI): domain Eukaryota; kingdom Metazoa; phylum Chordata; class Amphibia; order Anura; family Limnodynastidae; genus Mixophyes; species Mixophyes fleayi. The sequence continues at coordinate 34,168,799 of NC_134402.1, forward strand.
CATGGGGGTGGATCTGTTGTGCTTGGGGTTGTGTGGTAGCCAGGGGCAATGGTAATATGGTCCAGATGGAAGGAAAAATAGATTTAACAAATCTTAGAATCTAATGAGTCAGTGAAGAAACTGAAGCTGAAAAGAAGTTGGATGTTTTAGTAAAATAATGATCCAAAACTTATCTTTATAATCAATCATGAAGTACTTATGGGAACCAAAGAGTAAGGTTCAGGAATGGCCTTCACAGTCCACAGACTTATTAAACCTGCAGAACATCCAAGATCGGTCTTGTGATTTCTGCCAGAGCAGATAATACTCGGTACTGAGTGACAGGGTGACCAGACTCTTGCCCTTATCACATTCACTGTTTTATTCTTATTTTTGCAATCTGTCAAATTCAGCAAATAAAAAGTAATTGGACATTAAAATGCAGAGGGTATATTAAGGTCATTCACCTAGAGATTGTGTGAAACGTGTAATTCCACCAGAGGTGCCCAAATGTTTACATACAACCCCTGTACGTGTACAGAAGCATTTAGGTGTTTACATCACATAAAATTGTCGTCTTATTACCTGTAAAAGGGAGGATGATCATCATGAACACTAAAATATAAGTTGGTCCAACATGAAAAGACGTAATATAGCATTCATATAGGTCAGAGTTACCGTATTGTGACAGCACATCCAAAAATATCTTCACTTATGACGAGTTACTAAATCTTTTGTAAGTATATTTGGTCATCTTTCACTACATCTATGTAAAGAGCACAAAACTGGTGTATTTACCATAAGTACTCGCTGACCACAGAATATTTTGCCCGTCAGTGTTGTGTTTCTTGGGTGGGCCTGACACATTTATAAAGTCATTTTGTCAGTATGCCTGATTAATCAATAGGCTGCAGCGTAGGGCACAAGGCCTTGGGGAGGGGGGGGGGGATTTTAGGGGATGCAGAATTGTGACAGGGAAAGGTATAAACTGAAATGCATTTTAAAATGTCATCATCATCATCATCACCATTTATTTATATAGCGCCACTGATTCCACAGCGCTGTACAGAGAACTCACATCAGTCCCTGCCCCATTGGGGCTTACAGTCTAAATTGCAGACACACAGACTAGGGTCAATTTGTTAGTAGCCAATTAACCTACCAGTATGTTTTTGGAGTGTGGGAGGAAACCGGAGCACCCGGAGGAAACCCACGCAAACACAGGGAAAACATACAAATTCATCACAGATAAGGCCATGGTCAGGAAATGAACTCATGACCCCAGGGCTGTACGGCAGAAGTCCTAACCACTGAGCCAACGTGCTAAATATAACCGTAAAGTAAAATATAACAGTAGTAAACAATAGTAAAATATAATGGTAAAGTAAAAAGAAAACATTAATGAAAAATGTAGTAAGGATTTAATCTTGAGGCTAGATTTACTAAAGGGCGATTTAGTGAAACCACCAGTTTTCTGCGGATTTACTAAAGGCCAAACCGGCAGTTAAGAGGCTGAAAATCACAGTTTTACAAACCACCACTTTACAAATCACTATCCTGGTTTTGAATATTATCAAAATACAAGCAACCAGATTTACTAAGATGCTGTTCAAGAAACTGTCAGGAAGACCGCCAGAATAGAGGTGGTTGTGATAGGCGAGATGCATGCGGTGTGAGCTATCTGCCCATTTAGAACATATTTATTGACATATAAATTTTGGGGGCAATCAGTATTTATTAATTAAGGGGCAAAATTAATTTCTAATTAACTTATTGGGGCAAATTATATTTTAGTAAATTATTATATATATATTTCAATATAGTACTATTATTGTATTATATTATGGGGAAATATGAATATATAATTATATTAACTGGGAAATACTATTTGATTGTTGATGCGGACTGTAGTTATTTAAGGTGTACACATGTGGCATTACATAATGCCACCATAATATGATAATAAAATAATATTGCCACCTTAATGTAATGAAAATAAAATTTGCCCCATAAGTTAATTAGATATTAATTTTGCCCCTTACATAGGCAAACCGAGAGGGGGTTTCCTAGTGCCTGGTAACCCCCTCCAAGCCTGGGGCACTGTACAATTGAAGTGTTTGGACCCTGCCCCTGCTTCACATGGCTCTGCTGGAAAAGAGAGAGCTGCGTGCACCTAACAGTAGTGCACGCAGCATTGCCCATGTATATTATGGGGATAGGGAGAGTTGCAGAGCAGCCAAGCACTGTCTAATATTATAACCACGCCCACATGCATGCTGGTCACGCCCACTGGCGTTGTGTTGTGGAAACCCCGCACTGAAAATCCTGCGTTTGCCCCTGCCTTAATCAATAAATAATGATTGCCCCATAATTTATATGTCATTGATGCCTCATATTATGTTCTGAATGGTCAGATAGCTCAGACATCGTGTTTGAGCTAACTAGCCAATCAGAAGCGGGTATAAAAATACCTGTCTCTTTTTTTATGGCGGGTTTGACCAAACCGCCGCTGTTTTCAGTTCGCCGGCACATTTCCCGTCATTTTACATCACAGCCTCAAACGGCCTTTTAGTGGATGTGACAGTTTGAAGCAGGTACTCGCCGGAGGTGTATGTATAAAACCGCCACCAAACGCCATATGACGCTCCACTGTATAAGACGCACCTGTAAAAATCATGTGAAGCGGGTACAGAGAGGAGAGACGGAGTTCTAACGCTATAGTCAATTCTGCCTTACCCTGTCAGATGCTTCCTCTGTCCAGTAAAGTCTTCTTTCTTATGTCCTTTCTGATCCTGATGCTGGAAAGCCGCTTACCGTCCTCTTCGCGATGACCGGATGTCCAATCAGGACTTTGACAAGGTCCTGATTGGACAAAACACCAAATGCAGAAACCGGAAGTGTGCGTTCCAACTATGGTTCACGCACCACATCCGGTCATCGCGAAGAGGACGGTAAGCGACTTTCCAGCATCAGCATCAGAACGGACAGAAGAAAGTAGACTTTACCGGACAGAGGAATCATCTGACGGGTTAAGCGCTACTACCCCTGTATAAGACGCACCCAGTTTTTAAACCCAAAATTTTGGGGAAAAAAGTGCGTCTTATACATGGGGAAATGCGGTAAGTCTGGCCTGTGATGTCTTCAGCCTTTCGTATGGGAATACAATGCGTCACCGTTGGGCGCCTGAGTATAAGCGAGTAGGAGAGACGGGATGGCGATAGCTGCAGGAGTGACAGCCCCCTCACATCTTCACCGTTGCTAGCGCTCGTTTATCTCTCTGGTTCAGATTTTAATGAAAATTAAATGAGTCGCATAGATTGCTGTGGTTCTTTTGTGGTGCTGAGTTTCTAAAACACAGGAAAATACACTTTGGAGCGGGGATGAAGGGAGCAGGATTTTAAACTAAGCATGAGTTACTCTTCACCTACTGTGCTTTAGTCTCGCATGAAGGCGAGGGGGGCCTAAACCCTTAATCAGACCATGAGCAAGTCCCTGTGATGGAACAAATGAGCTATTCGATAACTCCTGAATAACATAACTATACATGTCAGTTCAGTTTTTCAAAAAACATATATATATATATATATATATATATATATATATATATATATATATATTTTTACACATACAGCTATTTCAGATATTGTGCTTTAAGCTTGTGCAATTTACCACCTCTGACCCGTATATACTGATGTCCTGTCCTCTCTTTGTTTAATATTGGAACAGCTCTACTGACACAGTGATTCAGGTTCTACTCACTGTACACTGCCATATCTCTGTGAAAGTCTGTCACCATCACCAATAAACTCCCCAGTTGAACTTTTTTATTCCTTTACCAGTTTACATGCCACACGATTAAAATTAAATTCAAAATACATGTTGTATAATACGTTGTGTTCTCAATAGAGAGAGAGAGGAATCATCATAGCATTCCCCAATTAGTCATCTGTTAATGCTCTGTATGATTCAACATACAAGAGTGGAACACTACTGTGATGTCACCAGGGATTTCCTTGTGCCAAGACCAGCCATGGGAGAGAGCCGGAAACACGGATCAGGTTTCCTCTGCAAGACAGCACTAGTAGATGTAACATAAACTGGATCTAAAAGTAGTTGGTCAAAAACTCCTGCATTATGCGCCATAGTGGTCAAAATTGTAAATAATTTCCAGGCAGTGTGCGCTGCTCATTCGGTGCGTGTGATACTGCGTCTGTGAACCCCAGCACTACAATTCTCATTGGACTGTATGTAATATACTTTTCTGTATTCACAATAGACCTCTTCAGTAATAATTAAATGATAAAGCCTAGAATGGATAATAATGTGTGCATGTAACATGGAGAAATGAGGAATGTTATGATGCTACTGGTCCATAGTGACATTATCAGGAACAAATTTTGAACCTTCCCCCCCAACTATGGTGGGTTCTGAAACGAAAGCTGATTGGATAATGGCCCTGACCAATCAGTGTCATCATAAGTAACTGACAATGCTCAGTTTGGGTATGAACTGCTCCCAGGCATTGCAGCGCTGGTGGGGGGCGAGTTCTCCTGACGTGGGCTACCATGGTTTGGGTACCTGCTTGGAGAAGGTGGATGTTGAGCAGAGTTGACATCTTAGCTGTAGTCAGGTTCACTAAGAGATATCTGAAGCCCCAGTACAGTAAGTTTTTGCCCCCCTCCTCCTTCCCCTTAGGCTGTGGCTGTGCCTCTTTAAACATGACATATTGTATTAACATGGTGTTGCTCACACCTGCCTGTTATTGCAGCTTTCACAACCTTGCACTGGATTCTTGTCTGGATCCTGGAATGTTGGGCCCTGTTTGGAAAATGTATAGGTACATGAAAATATTGAAAACCTTTGCAATAAGTGAACACAGTACATAACACAGATCTTGCGGTATATAATACATACATTATAATAAAACATCACATTTATCACGCCACCCCCAGTCACATCACGCGGGTGGGGTATGAGTTGCCGAGGACGGGAATTCCGATAACAGTTACAGCGACGGTAAAATTGCTGTAATTGTGACATCTACGAAATGCAGACTTCAGGCAAAAGTGACGGAGAAGAATCCCGGCAATCCTGCCATAAATCGCGACAGGACAACATGCCGCCACGGAGGTTCACGACATTTAAAATGGCGACAGTTACATTGCTGTTGTTAAGGGGGCAATGCGAGTACCCAACGGCTCTATAATGTCCATCCCTTGTTATGAAGAATTGATAAATGGTGAGATCCAGGACATCAGACACACACTGGTCTGCTACCTCTATAGTTTAACATCAGAGAGGAATTCTTCTGTAAAATAAAATATACTTATAACTATATACTATGTAAAGAAAGATCTGTATGTCCTGTAAACAACCAGGGTACACACAGTTCATACAAAACATTCTTGGTTTGATACTGGTGATATTAAATGATGTGTCACCCAGCACACATTTCCCAATCCCTACAGACAGATGATCTGATGTGTTTTTTGAATGCTAAAACAATACCGTTGGCTCTTTACAAGCAATAGTACATAGTGCACAACACTACAGCTATCCATAAACTGTGAACATATCACAGTATGTACCAAAATATGTAATCTTACTTAGTTTGAGAAGCAGATATTCCAGCTCATGCAGTATATCATGTTCAGTACTCGTTAATGTGAGCCGCTGTAGACGACTTTGAATCATTGTTGTTCTTAGTCTGTTCTTTATTATTATCATCTTGCAAAAGGACCGTTTACCACCGCAGTTGGACACCATCATTACCAAGTATATTCTCCGGAGCATTTAGACATTTGGAAATATTGCTTTTATTTTACAAGAATGTTGTAGAAGAGTTTCCTTTTTGGCATCTGGTCATTGTAGTGTTCTTTATAAGGTTTCACAATAGTAGCAAAATGCATTAATTCGTTACCAGGGCTCTAAATCAAACTTAGGGCTGCCCACGTAAAGCGCCCATGTCCTCACCAGCAGATAGGCAGGTCTGGCAAACACTCCACCGACTGCCTGTGGTTAATGCTGTGCGGCCTTGTCGGAGCGCGGGAATACAGTGCTGCTACCCTGTGAGCAGGGTGGCGGGTGCCCGGTTACAGTCCAGCTCTAAACACATATTGATTACAAAACAGCTGCTTACACATGTCTAGACGGCAGGTACCCCATATTATTATTATTATTATTAACGTTCATTGGGGCATATTCAATTGTTCCCGTTTTCCGCGCCGTAAAAAGTATTACCGTTATTACGGTAATACTAAGCCGGATTCCCTGAGCCGCGAGCTGAAATCCAGCGTGAAAGGTACCGTAATAACGGTATTTACACGCACTATTACCACAATGACGGTATTAGTGCGCGCACCTCGTTACTTTGGCCAGTAGCGCCAAAAATTTAATATGGGGCATATTCAATTGGCCACGTTACTTGCCTGCGCATTCTTACTGTCATTACGGTAATAGTGCGCGTAATTACCGTTATTACGGTAGTTCTAATGTCGGCTTTTTGCTCGCAGCCAAAGCCGGGTTAAAACTACCGTAATAACGGTAATAGTTTTTTACCCGGCGGTACTTCGGGGGGAATTCAATTGGCCGCGTTACGGGTAAAAGTAACGCGGCCTGCGCATTATTACCGCTATTACGGTAATAATGCATTTTATTATGGTAATAATGCGCTTTATTACCGTTATTACGGTAGTTTCAACACCGGCTTTTTGCTTGCAGTTAAAACTACCGTAATAACGGTAATAGTTTTAACGCCCGGCAAACTCAGGGGGAATTGATCTCCGGACCTAATTGAATATGCCCCATATAGCACCAGAATATTCCTTAGTGGTTTAAATAATTATCATCTTATGCGTTAAACTGTCAGTATATATATATATATATATATATATATATAGCTCTTAGTGCATCATTGCATTTGAGGGATTAAAACCCATGTCACACAGTTCGGCATGACAGTCATGTAATAAGCTTGCCATCCTCATCAGTCTTTTGACCATATGACCACAGCCTATAAAACCTTTTTGTATAACCGCATTTAAGTCACCATATTGAAAGAAACAATTCTAATTATTATGACTTACACCGTTTATACATCATTTAACATTTAAGTGACACTCAGGCAGGAATGATCTCTTGAGTAGAACTTTTTTTTTTTTTTTTAATTACCTGACTGTGTGAGTTCTATACCACGAAGGCAGATCCTATTCTAATAATTAAGGTATTTTAAATCCCCAAAATAGACTTGACTTGTACTAGGCTTTTTGAAGTAAAAGAGTCGTGCAATATTAAAAATAGATCCCATAATCACGTCTGCACTTGCTGAACAATCTGCTCTTACACCCCACTAATCTCAGCCCTGATTAAGTGGTGAATCTGGCTTGTTTCAGAACTGAAAGGTAATGTGAGGGGGAGGTTTAAACACAATGGGCAAAAAATTCTTAGCACAAAAGCCCACACCTTGGGCTTTAGGATAGAGAAGCCTCTTGCATGCATGTCACTGGAGGCTCAGCAATTGTCCTGTAAGTGGGAAGCTCCCAGTCTTTGACGTGGGCGGAGATTTGGGAGGTGGTGGGTGAGCAGTCTGCATTTCTCAGTGCTGAACTGATGTAGGAACTTCCATCATCTGGATACAAGCAGCAGGAGAAAATAGGGGGGTACTAAGTTACAGCCATGAAAGAAACCTTTCTAGAGGATCTCCTGGGCATTGAAGACACCCTAAACACCAGCCAGTTGTCGGTGAGTGTGTGCAATGCACAGATTGTGTGCATGGGCTAATACTTGTATTGCATGACCTATACCCACGTATAAGGAGTCCTTTATTCTGCCAGACGTCCAGACTAATTGTGCCTTGTGCAGTGAATGCTAAATTCTATGAGGATGCAATTATAAGGCTACTTTTATTGTGCACAAAACTTTTTCTTTTGCAAGCGCTGTGGCTGCATATAGGGGATTCTGTGTGGATGTGAGAGTGTGTTTGGAGAGGGGCTCCCCTTATGCAGAATAAAAAGCAGCTTTTGTTGAAATGTAAACTTCAGCCTAGGTCACATCTGCGCGCAGACGGGTAATTAAATTGTCTGAACTGATCATTAATTAGCAAGTTGCATTTAAACGTGCGGTCTGTGTTGATGTTGGAGCTGCATGGGGGGGCATTACAGATGGTGCTGTGTGAATGTTTTGTTCAGGTTTGTCAGTACGTTGCATCTCATAACAGGATCCTTTTGGAAGGGAGCAGGGTTATAACTGCAAGTATTAACATATATACAGGTTACACCGAGTTATGTAGGAATTAACCCATGTGTGTCCTGCTTACAGCACTGCAGCTCCAAGATTCAGAGTAAAACATCAAAGTATTTTATTGCAGAGAGCTAATTGTATATCAATTGGTGACTAACAAAGACTGTCTCTGCTTGCAGTTCACCTCTTTAGATATTTCACCACTAATTTACACTTTTAAAAAGCATTTTATTGCACTGGAATAAAAAAAACCTCTTGCTCCTACTGTCCTATGATTTTCTAGTCTTTATTATTTCAGCATGTAATATGTAGTTATGTCTGTAAACTTTATCATATTCTTGCTGTAAGTAACACATAATTACTATTTTGAGATTTGGTTGAGTTTTTTTTGTTTTTTTTTTGTTCAACACATAGAATGACAGTGCAGTTTGCATTGTATTATTTTTTTGTTTGCTATACAGTATATGTATAGTTTATTTACAAAACAGTGAATACATTTATTTATATATATATATATATATATATATATATATATATATATATATATATATATATTAGTGTGTGTAAGTATATGTACAGTGGTCGAAGTGGCGGTGTGGAAAATGCAAGTGAATGGAATTTGCTAGTTTTACATTGAAAGCAGTAGAAGTGGTGATATGACACACCACCGTATACCAACCCACTTCCACCACTGTGTGTGTGTGTATATAATATTATATATATATATATATATATATATATATATATATATATATATATATATATATATATATATTTTCTTACATAAAAGTTGTATAACTTGGTATGCTGGTTGCTATTGTACTACAATCCCCATGATTTCTTTGATAAGTTGTGGATAAGAGTTGTAGTTCAATCACATTTAAAGATCTGGAGGTTGCTTGTAGACTGTACGTTCCCCATCTTGCCTGCAACTCTCTTCCTTTTTTTATTTGCTTATTTTCCTTGTTTGAGGTTTAAATTTTACAGTAGTACTTTAGAGTGAAGGGCAGTATTATGCCATGTAATTCATGCGGTCAGGACCCACCACAGGAGGCTTTCGTTTATTTTTGGGTATTATCCTTAAGTCATTTGTCATGTGCCAGCCTGGTGGAGCTGTCACTAATTCATTAAGTCATGTTGAAGCGCTCTGTCCTTGTCCTGGGCATGAATACCTCCTATAGTTGTGAGTAATTGTGGTCTGTCATCCTCTGTACAGAATACGTTGTTCTGTATAACGTGTAATATATCAGTGGCTGTGATGGTTTGACTTGTGTTTTTGTTCTCACGTTGTTGTGACATGACGCTTCCCCGGTGAGTATGACTGTGTCACTGGACTGCACAGCTGACCATTTGAATTTGGAGAATCTGAGGTGTTGCTCAGTGACGGGATTACATACCGCTTTGGATAAACCGGTTTCAAAGCAGAGTAGTTAAACGACTGTTGTCTTGAGAGGACACTATATAGTTCTATCAGTTTTATGCTGAATCGTTCAGGCTCTGATTCCCTGGACATTTGAGCTTACAATCTGGTTTTTGTGTCTGGGATACAGACATGTTTTTGCCACACTGAGCTGATACTGGGATTTGCAGCGTGGTCTACGGTCATTGTCTCTGTCATTGATATAAGATCAGCGCCTATAATCGCTGATTTACGCCTATGACTAACCTCCGCATCGCTTGTCTCAAGAGAATGAAAATCCACCCTGGAAAGAAAATGCAACTTCTCTCTGAGGTAGTGTAATGGCAATGAGAACAAGATATAGATCGCTCAAGATAAACTTTTGCTTTGGTAGCTATAATTAGCAGTAACAAACATCTGTATTTGTTTATTTTTCTGTTGGATGGTCGATTCGTGTTTTCTTTCTCTATAAAGCAATGTGAAATAAATAAATATATATATAAAATTTTTAAGAAGTGCATTAAACGACTACATGCAGTGCGGTCAACCATATTATATCCATTAACAACTGTTGCCTGGTCTAAGACTACAATCCCAGCCTAACTTTTAACTAACTTTTATTTGCCTGACTCTGAGTATTTATATTTGCAGCTTAAAAAAATTAATTTAGTTTTGTCAGAAATGAAAATGTTGACTTTACACAGGCGTTCTTGGATAATGTCCAGAGCAGTTAGTCATAACAGTTATTTCCCTAATAGACACAAAAGCGCAGGGTAATAGCCAAGGCATGTATTATGGTTAAAGATCACAGCGACGTGGGATACATGTGAACTTACCTGTATGCAGCACTGTGACTCTTAGGGGTATATTTACTAAACTGCGGGTTTGACAAAGTGGAGATGTTGCCTATGACAACCAATCAGATTCTAGCTGTCATTTTGTAGGATGTACTAAATACATGACAGCTAGAATCTGATTGGTTGCTACAGGCAACATCTCCACTTTTTCAAACCCGCCTTTTTAGTAAATATACCCCTTAGGCTGATTACCTACTGGCATTAGGGAAATGCCAATGACACTGAAGTTGTCACGTTTGACATGCGGTGACAACCATCCAGGGAGAGGGTCTACGGCGAACACTCCATTGACCCCAATGCAAGTTTTTGATGACTGTGGTCAAGGTGCCTTAGGGCTAGATTTACTAAGCTGCGGGTTTGAAAAACTGGGGATGTTGCCTATAGCAACCAATCAGATTCTAGCTGTCATTTATTTAGTACCTTCTACAAAATGATAGCTAGAATCTGATTGGTTGCTATAGGCAACATCCCCACTTTTTCAAACCCGCAGCTTAGTAAATCTAGCCCTTAGTCACTGACAAGAAGGTGACAGGTTTGCAGTGATCCAATTAGCAGGTAATGAACCAGTAGGTTTTTACCTCCCTCAACAAATGTGCATATTGTACTAAAAATCAGGCCTCTCTGCCCCTCTAAAATCTAGCACTGTTTTATCCTCTTTCCACTTTCACGTGATATTGATTAATTGGCTTGTACATGCCGTTCTACAGCTGTTACTAGTCCTATTGTCTTCCTGCTGTGCTTTTCAGCTATGTATTTATATGATCAGAGTTCTTTTATTTTCTGCTGCTGCTTTGAGTTGTGCGACAGCTCTGCTATTCTCTGCTGCTTTTTATACAACTATATCCAGAGAGTGTGCCTGTGTCTTTATATCAAGACAATAACAACTGATATAGATATAGATATAGATATAGATATATATATATATATATATATATATATATATATATATATATATATATATATATATATATATATACATATACACACATGGCTGAAAAGCACAGAAGTGAGCCATAGAGAATAGAGAGCGTTGGGTTTAGGGAAAGTTACAGGAGGGTACGTCCAAAACAATGAATTAAAGTCATGTAAAGACGAGAGATCCTTTTAATGGTGAAATCCATATTCACTTGAGCGTTACTATTGAGTGGGCTGCCACAGTAGACTGAGAAGAGAATCGCATCACATTATTCTGTGCAGTGTGAAGATAAATCGCTGTAAACATAGTTTTTATTATTGCGAAAAAACCCATCTGTCTCTGACTGGTGGTGGCTACAAGCTCTTCCATGTGAGCGCTCCTCTGCTTTTCCCAGGCAATAACAAGTACATTATGTTGCATTGTTGGAAAGGCCACCTGCTTGTAGCACAACATGGCTGCTTCCAATGTGTGTAGGTGACAACTGCACTGTAAAGGGACAATGAACACTTGTTTTTTTTTTTTTTTTTGGACAGTGTGAACCATCTTCACCCGAATCATGACTGGCTGACACTTCTGCCCTCCTCCCCCAGCTTGTCAGCGCAGTGATTATGGCCTCCACCATACAGCCTGTATTGTTCTTACATTCATGTATTTTTAGCATTTCGTATACGCTGGTCTTGCTCCTCCAGATATTGTTTACACATTGCATACGCCTCTTGTTCTGTATAACTTGTCCTGCTCCTTCCCATCAGTGTCCAGTATAAATGCACATACTCAATCCCTGGCATAGAACTATTCTTCAGTCAGAGAATTAATAATAGTGGATTGCATTTGTGAATTAGCTCAGGGCCCCAGAGACATTGGCACTGTTAGACGTCTGTGTGGTGATAGGTGACTAGTGATTCGGCTGCTTCTGTTCCATTGAACGTGGACATCCAATCAGAGCTCATGGAAGGAGATAAAACGGAATGTTGCTAACTTATGATGGCAATTCTTATAAGTGCTTGTCCCTCAAAGGGACGAGTCATTCTCGACATCTGAATTTGTACTACACACTGGTTATTTTTTGTTTTGTATATAAAATTATATATGAGTGTCTATATAAGACATAATTAACAATCTATGGGGCATATTTAATTAGCTGCAAAGTTTCTGCACAGAAATACCGCAATTACGGTACAGAAAACTTTTCAGTTTTGCTGACATCTCTATCATCGTCTTGTGGAAATTTCTCATGTGACACTTGGCAGATAATCTGGCTCTTTTGTTGAATAAATAATGACAAAATGAAGAAGTTATGTGTGAAGAAGTAAGTACGCCCTTACTGGTGCCATTATTTGATTATCTTGACGGTCTACCACCTCTATATAAAAGGAGACCTTTTGCCAGTTTGTTCCAGAGGATTCGGGTTTGTGTTAACACCATGCCTAGGAGAAAAGCATCTGAAATCATCTCAGAGAGCAATTGTTGCTGCTCATTATTCTACAAAGGGTAAAAAGACCATTTCCAAACATCTTAAAGTTTAAAATGATTCTACAGTCAGTAATCTTACAAGCTTAAGACAAATGGAGAACATTGGAGATGGTCGCAAATCTTCTCCAGAAGTAGATGTTCCAAAGATCAGGTTGTATGACACTCGGAGAACTAGCAAATAACCCAAACGCTACATACAGGGATCTACTATAGTTCTTCTATCCAAAATATATTGCAGTAAAATTTTGGTTTCGTTCACATGCAACTTTATAAACCTAAGATTTCTGGAACGGGGTCCTATGACCAAAGTGGATTTTTGTTTTCTTTTATCTCCGTGCCATATTTGCCAAAAATTAAATAGCAGAAAGCTGTGTTAAAATGACCGTACTAACGGTGATGATGAGTATCCCGCGTTCTATAACAAATCGGGGACTTGAATCTCCCGCATGGAGTCCACAATGAACTCCTTTTTACACCACGGTCTACTATAGAAAAATGAGAGGGCAACTGAAGCTTGTTTGAAATAGGATCATGCAACTGAACAGTGATCCTAAACACCAGCAAATCTAATCCAAAGTTCAGATCTCAACCCCATTGAAATACTATGGTGGACTTTAAGAGAGTTGTGTATAAACAAAAGCCCTTAAACATTAAATCAGTGTTGCAAGCAGCGGGAGTGAAGAGCTCCTAAAGGAAATAATTACTGTAAGCCATTGCTGCTGATAGTGGTTCTACAAGCTGGTGTATCCTGCGGTGTACTCTCACACATGGCTTGTTCATGTTGGCTTTTTGTGTTGAATAAGTAATGACAAAGTACAATCTGTTATGGGTTATTTGTTACAAGAGATTAACCATGTTTTAGGACTTGGTGAGGAAGAGATGATTGTTAATTATGTCCTATGGGTATGTTTAAATTTTCACATGACTCTGTGTGTGTGTATATGTTTGAGATTCAGTTGGACAGCTTAAACCCTGACCATGGGGTAAATGTATCAAGCTGAGAGTTTTCCGGCGGGTTTGAAAAGTGGTGATGTTGCCTATAGCAACCAATCAGATTCTAGCTATCATTTTGTAGAATGTACTAAATAAATGATAGCTAGAATCTGATTGGTTTTTCAAACCCGCCGGAAAACTCTCAGCTTGATACATTTACCCCCATGTGTGATGTTTAAGGCAATCATATTCCTACAATTAAGGCTGGGTACACACTACAGTGTTTTCAGGCGACTGTTGGGTCAATCGAGCAATAAATGACCATTCAGCCCGGTATCGCATTGGTGTATACATTTCGATGATGAGCGATGGTCGTCTTAAAGATCCGATCATCGTTTCATTTGATTGTTGAGCAGAACTATAAATCTCGTTCGGCTATGGAACGACGTCCGTCCAATCCTGCAGTGTGTATGCACTAACGATCAGGGTCTCCGTAGAGCTTAGAGTCACGATCTTTTCAACCGATGGTTATGACTGATGAAGAGCACAGATCTGAAGGTAAATCATTTATAGTGTGTACACATGAATTGACATGATGATCGGGACTTTTTTTTTTTTCCAGTGGTTGGTAAAATTGTTATAGATAACATGTTGGGAGAAAATTTCTGTAGCGTGTACCCAGCCTAAAGCTAGGAACACACTGAAGAATTGTTCAGACCGATGTGCTATCTCAAAAAATTATTCCTACGACTGAAGGTCCGATCAGTCTGGCGATTCATGTGTACACACTGACATGGTTTACTTTCAGATCTGTGCTCTTCATCTGGTCCTCTAGTCTGGAGAATGACAGCACAATATTCATTCATTCACTAATGTCACATTGTCACACTGATTAAAACCGCCTTGTTATAGCTATGCACATGTCCTAACGAATTTCGTTAGCTTCTGTGACTCTGAAACTAATAATTCTGTCTCAGAACGAACAAATTAATTATTCCTTCTACAGCACTCTCTACACTTATTCACTCTGACATTCAGTGCTAACATCGGCTGTAAACTCTATGGAGATCGTCAGCATGAGTGCATACACACTACATGATCGTTAGGTGATTGAGCAGAAAATATTGAACGGTACGACCAACCAAATGAGGCGACAATCGTCTATTTGGGCAGACTTTCGACCATCGTGTCACTACACACACTGACCCGACTTTCGAACGAGCGGTCGTATGTCGGCTGGTTGAGCCGATTATTGGACAAAACCCTGTAGTGTGTACCCAGCTTAAGTTGTTACAGGAACTGCATTCTTGCTTGTTTGGATCACTTTTAGGCTACGGGTTTTAGTCTCGGACTGCAGTCTACTAGGATGCTGAACGCACATAGCGTCTCTCGATGTCTCTGTCCTGTGCAGTTTGGTGCTAGATCTGACGGAACGAGCACAATGTTGTTAGCTAAGCAGCTTCAATGATAACATTTGCCTGATCTCTGCACAATTATGTGCTTTATGTCTTCACATCTAAGTCCTATGATAAGATATGGGAAACATATCTTATCATAGGACATATAAGATGAAGACTTATAAGATATGTCTTCATCCTCTAATTTTACCTGTCTGACCATGGATTGAGTACACCCCATGGTAATTGTGATCTAGGCATCCACCTCCCCCCCCCCCCCCCCCCCAAACAAATGAAATAATGTTTGTCTGTGCTAATTGTCTTGTGTTCTCTTCACTTTGCTTTGGTGAAAGCAGCATGTGGCTAAACTCCTGTTTAATTAGCACAATTTAAGTTAATGTTCAAATACAATGAAGGTCTATAGGGTGTCAGAAGACAAATTAGGCCCAAGGCTGTATTAGTCTGTGTTGTGCAATTCCTCAGCATTGAGGAGTCATATCCTTGGATTAAGTGTATTGTCGTCTGGGTAACGAGCAAATGTTTTTCATGTGTTCCATCTTGTTATCATGATCATCACCATTTATTTATATAGCGCCACTAATTCCGTAGCGCTGTACAGAGAACTCGCTCACATCAGTCCCTGCCCCATTGGGGCTTACAGTCTAAATTCCATAACGCACAGACAGAGAGAGACTAGGGTCAATTTGTTAGCAGCCAATTAACCTACTAGTATGTTTTTGGAGTGTGGGAGGAAACGGGAGCACCTGGAGGAAACCCATGCAAACACGGGGAGAAGATACAAACTCCACACAGATAAGGCCATTGTCGGGAATTGAACTCATGACCCCAGTGCTGTAAGGCAGAAGTGCTAACCACTACGCCATGTTATGAGGGTGGAACAAAATATTATTACTTTGGGGATCATGCGCACAATGTATTCGAAGCTCCATTAACCAGGAAGCGTTTTTGGTGACTACTGTTCGTACTTTTATTTTTTTTAAATATAACAATATGTTTAATACACTGTAAATATCAATAAGGGAAAAAAAGAAATCTGAGCTTAGATAGAAGACTGAGTCCTAAAGCTACATATATGGGGCTATTAGTTATTCTGTATTGACACCACTGTTCTTGATCAGTTGGATCTCAAGCATGTAATGCTCCCATCTGATTGATCACACTGGACTGGTGCTGATGTCCACTTGCAGTCCTCGGGTGATCACGTTTGATAATATCACATCAATTAATATTGACTTTGAGCAGTTTTTTGGGGAGCCATAACAATTATTTGGACAGCCTACACGGAGAGAGGTCCAAAAACTACCGAATTGCTCCTACTAAACTTTGTATCTCTCGTGTACTGATCAGAATATATGTATCTGCCACTGATCCAAATGTAGGGCCTTTGCTGACCATAGACGGACATCTCAAAAGGCTGCTTTATTAATACAGGGTGCATAGTTGGTACGGACTCCATATGTTTAATGGACCTAAATTACTTTTTTTTTTCTTTCTCATTTTTGAAACTCTATGTATAATGTTTCGATCCCATCCCTGTATATGCCAGTACTTGTTATTGCATGCATTATGTCTGATACTAGGAAGTTGATTTACTTGTCCTTTCAGGGATATTTACGATCCCAGTTGCCAAAGCAGTGAGTAAGAGCAGTTTTGCAGACTTCCATTCTTTGAAGGTTTCAGTTCTGGGTTGTCCCTCCTGAGTTATGGCAGTGCCCGGCAGCGGGGCAGGGTGGTGTTAACATGCCTCGACTGAGGAAAGGAATTTGGAGAAAATACACTTTTGATATCTGTGATGAGAAGGTGAGGGGCTGTAGTGTAAGGGAAGGGAGCGTGTGGGTGTGTTTGGGGGGGGGGGGGGGGTATAGCCTTTGTTTAATTGGTTATGTTAAAGGGACTGTCCTTAGTTAAACTTTAGTTTGTTGTACTCTATACTTCTAAATATTGTTTTTTTTATTGGTTTGGGATGATTGTGTTTAGAGCTGCCAACTATCCCTATTTTCTGACGGTTTTGGAAATGTCCCTATATCCCGCTGGATGTACTTAAATGTGTAGGCACAACAAGACAGTACTGTATACCTAGAAATCTTTTTTTTTTTTTTTTTTTTTTGACATGTTGCCCCCAGTGTTTGTATGTGCAGTACCCACCAGTTATGTCTTGGAGATATCTCTCTTCACTACAGGGGGTCTCCGCTTGCGGTTTATAGACCTCTCTGTCTAATAATTACTTATAAGTCAGCCAATCCTTGATTGCAGCATTGTGAATTACAATGTAGATTGCAGTATAAAAAAATCAATTGTAGAACTGGGTAACTTTTATACTTTTTTTTTAAATCTATAAGTAAATGTTATTCTGGTGTCCCTTCATCATCATCAGCATTTATTTATATAGTGCCAGCAAATTCCGTAGCGCTTTACAATTGATTTGGTTTCTATGGTATAAACCTATCGTACACATGATCATTTATCCGAATTTCTGAGCTAATGCTATAAGGCTACATAACAACTGGTGCTTGCCATATGTTTATCACATGTAAGCATAAAAACTGCATTGTACAAATGCTTTCAATCTCTTTAAAAACAAAGCAAAAAAATGTACCTGTGACAATACATGTAAATTGCAGAAGTGATCTGTTTTGCATGTTATTGTTTAACGAGTTTAGTATCCATGTTTCTGAAATCGTATTAATTAACATTTAATTGGGTAGCTTTTGTCCCCATCAACCATTCCCTTCAGGCTCCCAGCATTGGTACAGAAGCTGCACTTTATAGCTCCTTATCATTCCTCATCTAGACCCAAGGTCTTACTTCATTGATTTAGTCTTCTAGAAATCATTTAGCATCTAGGTGCAAAATTCTACTAAATCTTGGCAACCAATATAACATTCTAGTTTTATGGTCTTAGCTTTCACTATATGGATAAAATTCCAGCATTCAGCACTGCATCTTTGTGGGGTTTTCAGTTTTATGATGATTGTAATATGTGTGTGTGATTACAGTATACAGTACATAATTCTTATTTATCTTCATAAAACACCCACATTTTACAGTGTTCTACATTAACGTCGTTAAAATACCAACTTTGGCTCTGTCCAGATGAACCTGTAAATTTATCTTTGACCATTTGAACTGTTGTATGGAAACTTCCAGTGTAAATATGAGGATGTGAGCACTCTGTGTACTGATAATATAGCCTTGGTCCATACAGGTTATATGTTATCTTGTGACTAAGAAATCTTTTTAATTAATGGTATATGAATAATATCTTTGATTTAAAAAAAACAAAAAACGAAACCAGGGCATTGTTGTAAATCACAAACAACCAGAGCTGTAATCATTGTTACCTCAGTGAATACACACACACACATTTATAATCCTGATACAGGGATGTATTTAGTGTATTGCGGCCTAGTATAGTAAAAATAAGCCTGGTAGCGGGTCACCTGACTGTGCAGTATATGCAGCCCTGGGAGACATTACTGCAGAAAAAAAGAGTGCCCCCCCTCAAACATTTATTTATGACCTGTACTGTGTTTCGTTAAACCAAAATGTAATTTTTCATAATTTTTCCTTATTTGGAAGAGGGGGGGGGGGGATTTATTCTTTTTTATAAAGGTTCCTTTTGTGC
The DNA here is from genome assembly GCF_038048845.1 of Mixophyes fleayi. Lineage (NCBI taxonomy): Eukaryota > Metazoa > Chordata > Amphibia > Anura > Limnodynastidae > Mixophyes > Mixophyes fleayi. The sequence goes on from NC_134402.1 coordinate 34,187,637, forward strand.
AGCACAACTACTCAACCTTTTGTTTGTTTTGGGTTCTAAATGAGAATCCTGTGGAAAGGTCTCTTATTTGAAAGGTCACTCTGAAATGTGTATTACACATAAATGAGTCGGCTGAGAGACTATTGGTCATTCTTGCCATTCCCGTTTGTTAATGGTTTTTTGCTTGAAGGATGAAACCTAATTAGCCTCTTTTATGTATGTGACCATCACATTGAACCATTTGTCAGCAGAGGTGTGACCATTTCTTCCTACACATGTCACCCTTACTAATGCAAGGTTAACTGCAGGGCTCTGTTGTGGAAACTCCTACAGCCAAATGGTTTTATGCCTGGGCCACAATAAGAGGACGTTTGCTGGCTAATCCAGGACATTGATGGTATAACAAATGAATGTCCCACACTGTAATGATTTAATTGCTTGTATATGAGTGCTGTGCTTTTATATAGCCCAGTCAGCTGTGACAAGAAACACAGAGGTAAAAGCAGCTGTTGAAGAAAAGAAAACATAAAGTTGCCTGTAAATGAGATGGTAAAATAGTAAAAAAAAAAAAAGTGTCAAGATTGAATAAAGAAATATAAAGCAGAGATATGGGATCTATTGTCATAAAACCAGAAAGATTACAGAGTAAGCATTTGATGCGGCTTGGGTTGTAGAGGTAGACGGCAACATAGTTGCACAGTGATTAGTATTGCTGCCTCGCACCGCTGGGGTCATCTGTTTGATTCCTGACCAGGGTCCGATTTGTTTTCCTTCACTGTGAGGATTGCTGCTAAACAATTTTGAGAATGGGTGGTTCCTAGAGCATTGGTGGGGAAATACATGGTTTATTAAAAGTGATTCCGTGCATTTTAAGCACGCTGCTCCTAATTATGGAAAAACCAAAGTTAGGACCGTTCTGGTTAACAGATCCCATACCTGTATCCGTTAATCAGAATACTGCTTTGTGGGAGATTGATTGATTGCTTCGCTTATACAAATATAGCAGAAATGTCTCCAGATGAGAATTCTCTTCACAATACAAGCAAATAAATGTATCATTCCCAGAACTCTCAGGGCTGTTACAGGAACATTCTATAGTGTTCTACACAGCAGTAGGAGACCGAATAATACAACATTACACTTTGCTTGTTGCCAGTGTAAGTGGCCATATTGTGGACTATACCAATATTACTGAGAATGGAACATTCGTACTATTACTGTCTTTGTTAAAGTGTATTATTATGAATCGGCCCACAGAATGGCTGCCTCCTGTATGCATAATGACACCAGTGCTTTAAACCAGCTGCCAAGTCAAAAGAAAACACATGGGCACCTCTTCTTGTTGTCTGATGTGATTATTAGCCCTTTGCCCCGTGCAGTGTGTAAGTGTGGGCATTGTGGCCGTTCATACATTTCTGAGTTATGGTAATTTGCAGCCAGATATTTTTTTGTTTTTGTTAATATACTGCTGCAAAATGTGAATCACGCGTCTGTGAATTTGATGATTAGTCAGAATTAGTCCTGTACTCTACGTAGGCATGAACAAACACGACTAAAAATGTTACCCAACACCTCACCGCTGACAAACATTCACACCGATGATCGTGCTCAATGAAAACAAATGTTTAGAGTTCAGCATTTCTTGTGTAGGAAAATGATGTTACTCCCAATTACTGCTAATATCCAATTGCAACTGGTCATATTGTGCCCTCTTCACAGCTCCTGTTTGCTAGATTGGTCAGCTGGTTGGACTATTCCTGTCATATGATTATAGAGAAGGTAATTTCTGTTCTCAACTATTGATGCATTAAAGTGTTCTCGTAGGAAAGAACTCCTAGTAATGTAGAGGGCAACTTGTCATAACCCCATAATTTTTCAGTGTTGTTTACTTATTAATAAACACATTATCATAGTTGCCCGCGGGTTAAATTCATTTCGGAAAATCTCTATGTGGAGAGTAAATTATAAGGGGACAGCCAATGACCCCAAATGTTTTCATATTTTAAAGGACATTTCCTGCTGGTATGTACAAAACATTCATGCCCAACTTTGTCCTTTACTAAGGTGACCCAATCTTGTACACATGGGGCTGGGAGGCCATCCATTTTCTTGCTATGCAGACTTTGGCTAGCATAAAAACATTTATTAAATATTGACATATCGGATTATTCATCATATGCTTCAGTTGAAGGCCCAAGAGGCAGATAATAGGGGAATATAATGGTATCTTCACCCCAGTTTTGTTGATGCAATGATGAAATTCCTGACAAAACCGTTTAATGTTCTGACATTGCCACATTTCTGACATTGCCAGAAATTACAACAGGGGGCACCACATTTTGGACACAGGATAGTTTGATCGGGTCTAAATTTGGTCAATCTGTGGAGAATGTAAATCTGGATCTGTTGGAATTTCCATGAGGTAGTTGCCTTTCGAGAAGTGTACCCCAGTCTTCATCTTGCAGGGGGCCAAGGTCCTCTTCCCATTTTTCTCTTGGGTATACAAGATTGTTATTTCATTATATATATTGTAGGTGTATGGGAATATGAAGCTTTGAATATGAGGGGACACGTGTTTACCGGCGCTCTGCCAATTCTTAATAAGTTTAGTTCATGAACTTTAGCTGGCTCTGGAGGGCGTGTGCAAGCAGGAGGACCAATCATAAGCTGCCGTTGGTTGGGCTGTAAGAGGAACGGAGGAGGTCTAGGAAAATGGCTGCAGGTAGCAGCCATATTGGATCCAGCTGGGAGGGGGAGCATGCTAGTACAATCTTGCAAGGCCGTAACTATTGGTGTGCGATAGGGGGCGATCGCCCTGGGCGCAAAGCTGAAGGGGGGCGCAATTTAGGAATATTTTAGGTTCATTTGGTTAAAATTGAGGGCAAGGGCATTTGTCTTTCTCGCCCCAGGCGCTAAAATACTAAGTTACGGCTCTGCAATCTTGTCTGTAAGTGGTAGTACAGATGTAAGTGGAAAACGAGGCGTACCAATGTGCCTAATCTGCACTTAGTACAAAACGCCTCTGATCCGCCCATCAAACGGTGCACATTTATGCATCCCTGCAGATTTGGCTATCATGACCTGCAATCCCATGTACTTTCCTGGGTACGTTTATGTAAAAGTGGCTATATCTTGTCTCAAATATGGCCTGGATGATCAATGAGGAGCAATCCAGTACATATTTGGGGAAAATTAGGAAAACATCATGGTTTTTTTTGTAAGGCGCCACTAAGACTCTGCAGCGCCGGAAAATGAGCATTACACCTGCCGCCAAAGATAATGAATACTTTTCTAATCATTTTATTGATTTTGAATAGCTATGTGGACAGCGTGTAATGTCTCCATAAGAGCCTTGTACAGCAGTCAGTCTCATCTGGTAATAATCTGCTAATTGCCCTCATTGAAGATCAAGTAGGTGAAGCCCACAGTATATGGCTTTAGAGGACCGGCCAACTATTTATTCTTGGGGATAAAAGCTCTGAAGACAACAATTGCAGCTTTACAATGTTACAACAAGTAAACCTAATAGATAAATTATATGGTCTTTTTATGACTGTGTTTTTAGAGAACAACCACTTATTTGTGTATTAAGTTAACATATTATCTATTTCTCTCTTTACTTTAGATATTTGTTTTAGTACTATTGATACTTGATGTAAATCACTCTTCGTCCCACCTCCCTTTTAAACATATTATCTAAATATAAACACAGTTGTTTAACAGTCCCCTCCACGTTTATCATTTTATTGGTGTTTTGGTTGCTATAAAATAGCACATTGCCTTAGTAAAATAAACACACAGGAATTAAGCCTTTGCTATGGTGTTTGTTGAAGTAGTGACGCACCGTCTACGCTGAAAGCCGCACCGTCTACGCTGAAAGCCGCACCGTCTACGCTGAAAGCCGCACCGTCTACGCTGAAAGCCGCACTCTTGGCCTGGTTAGATGTGGGAGGAGTTATCGTTCAGCATTCTAAAATGGCTGCTGAGATGGGTGTGAGTGGGAGGAGCATTAAGAAGCTGCAAGCTCTGTGGATTTGTATTAACCCTCAAAGCCAAACCCCCTGTGCCTGGTGCAACCCTCGGGGCCCCGGGGAGGGTAGAGTTAGGTATGTTTTTTTTATTTTATTTTTCACCATACCCAGGAATGCAGCTTCAATAAGGCTCAAGACATTTCAGCAGGAAATAGTAGATGGAGATGATCATCATAATTTATTTATACAACACCGCTAATTCCGCAGCACTGTACAGAGAACTCGCTCACATCAGTCCCTGCCCCATTGGTGCTTACAGTCTGCATTCTCTAACACATACAGATGGGGGCATGGTTGTCAACTGATAGTAAATTTACTGACCACAAAAAAATGTAAATAGTTTTTCATCCATCAATTAAAAAAAACATGGTGGCTGGTGGTAATTGTCTACCTCCTGAAATTGCAAAAATGTCACTTGCTGAGGATTCTGAGATCGCTCTCTTTTAATCCCGGGCACCATTTTTATTGTAGGTGCCGTTTCTCCTTTCAGTTTGGAACAAATTTGAGTATAGCATTATAACGTGTCGCTAAATGTTTTAAAACAATTGCCAATAAAAGGTGTTTTCAAGGGTGGGTTGTCCTGGAGTGGAGAGAAAAAAAATTAGATTTGCGTTGCTAGTGACATACAATTTAATTTTGTGATACGTCCCAAGTAATTTTACAAGGATGGAAGACCTTTTGTTTTTGGTACAGCAGTGTCAGATCACATTAAATACAATATTTTTTCATTAACAATTTTCATTTGGCAATTCTAAATTTTCTCTGCTGCCAAATACTGTTGGCGCGCTTCCCATCCCAGCAAATTCGAATCCAATATTTCGGGTTCTTCACCCAAACACTTGAGGGAACAGCTGTCTGCGCAGTGTATGGTAGACTTGGTAATACCATTCATTGTAGTGTGCACAGCAAACATAGATATATATAGAAAAATAAGGGGACATAATTTTAAGGTTGAGTTATTTTGCAGGCTTGAACCAATATTTAGCGAGTGCCTCATGTCTGGGTAATGCCCCCAGCTCCCAGTAAATGTATAGGCTGCATTCTTATGAATACTGGTTCAGTCCACAAAATAGTTGCTTCCACTGTTAATAGGCCACAGATAGACTTTAATTATCCGCAATATTTTCTGGTTTGGATTTTTACTTTTTTTTGGCAAGTCTTGAAATCTACAAGAGGCAGCAATTTTGAGGTACTTTGTTCATACCAATCCATGCTTAGAAACAACAACTGCAGGCGACGCTATGTCGTAAGATATTGACGTATTAACTGTTTTCTTTTGTTATAGAGCTAGTCTACGTTGTTAAGGGGGCCAGTTGTACGGCTATGTAATGCATTCATATTGTCATGCAGCTGGTCCCTTTAAAACCTCAAATTTCTATTGTGATTTATCCTGGTCGGGACAATCGTGAACAACAACTGTTCTGATTACATAGAGAGTTTACCTGTCCTGCACTGTCCAGTGATTGTGTGTACATTACATTACTTCCGTGATTCATGACTCCAAGGATACTCGTGTATATGAGAGAGATATATACGGTTTCACATTGAAAAAGTTAAAACATTTCAGCTTACTTAGTATTCTAACGTTGCACTGTTCCATCGCCAGTATGTAGCCTATGCAAATGAATGTGGGGTATTTTTATCTCCTGGCTGATGAGTGTTTTTGTGCAGCAACAACATAATTCTTATGAACTGGATGCGAGTGATAGGGTTGAATTTCTGATTCTCTGAGGAGGGGTTTTTAGCAGGAGGGTGGAGCCAGCTGGATTTCAGATTGATGTGTTTAACACCAGCTGTCTCAGAATATATTGTGCATTCTGTACTTGACAGATTAATCTCTATTTTGATTTTGAATTCTGTATACAAGTTTTCGCTATTTTTTTTATTTATTTATTTTGTTTTCGGTGATTGTAATGCAGTTTTTGTATATACACTCATGTCTCTCTCTTCTCTTCTGCAGGCTGCCACAGTCTCAGACGGAGGTAAGACTACATCTCTTATTTTATCGTTTGTAGCAAACATTGGTAGAGAAATAGTTTGCATAAGAATGAATGGAAGAAAATGCCTAGTTTCTTAATACATTTTAAGTGGCTGCCTGACATGACATGATTGTGTTTCTGCAAAGACCTCATAAGAGGTGGCGAGTACAGCTGTCATGGGGTGCGAGCCGAGAGAGCGCTACGTGCCCTGGCTTGCGTGCATAGACAAGTTCCTACAGGTTGTTTGCATGTCTCTACCATCGTTTACAGTAGAAGAAGAGCGAAAGTTGGAATATTAATACCACAAAGACGCCTTGTCCCTTAGTCTTTCGTGCCCTGCAGCAGGATCTTCTGCGTGTGAGGACAAGCGGGTTGTCAAACATCCTCCACATTGACTAGAAAGTAGCAGCTCAGTTGTCTATTGTCTAGTGCTCTTGTCTGCATTCGCTTTACATCTCGGATTAACTCCCTAAGTACTGTTATTAGTGCTGACACTGCCAATCTGCTGTATGGATGGCTGCAGGGTACAAGGGGCTTTACATGGTGGTGACCTTCTAGGGTTTGTGAGAAATCCAGATGTTTCTAGTACACTTGTCGCCTCAAGTTATAGGTTCATTGCTGACACGGCAAGTCAACACTATTGTTGTGTTCATACTGTGCTGTCCTATAGCGCAGTACACGTGTGTGTGTGTGTGTGTGTGTGTGTGTGTGTGTGTGTGTATTATATGTGTGTGTTTTTTGCTTTGCATTTTTCAATAGCAGCTTGTCCTAGTTTTTGGGTAATTTGGACTGACCTGTGCAGTATGGAATTAAATCACATTTGCTTATTGCTTAAAGGAATCGGTGATAAGGATTTGGTTGTGTTTTTCATTTCTCTGTTTTGTCGGATGTATATTATATTGCCTTGTCTTCATAAGACATATAATATAACAATATAACATAATGTACATAGAGATTATGCTCAAGGTGGTAGTCTTAACAATTTGCATTTTAATGTGACCTCTGTTGGGTATGATGTATTAGGGTTATTAGATATGCTCCATAGATATAAAACAAAGCAAATAAATACAGGAGGAGAACCTTTTAAACTTCTTCTTGGTCAGCAATAAGTTGCTATGATATTAAAACAATATATTTTAAAATCCTTTTGTATGAAAATGCTCTGAAACCAATATTTTAATGTATTTACTTTTTAAACCCAAGAACACCACATCTATCCCTTTTATATCTGATGATCCCATAAAGTTTCTGAAGCTTTAGTAGAAAGCAGATAAACACTGCGGATGAGATGCAGTCGTAGATAATTTGTTGCTTGCACGATACACTGAATCCTGCAGTCTGCGATGCTCCCAGACACTCAGCCGGACATATATTATCTTACAACAGACTTGCGGAATGCATAGGACAAGCGGAGGTCTTCCTTCCTTGCCACAGTCATGGTACACAGTTCCAATTTAATTCAAGGTTAGATTTTATTGAGCCTTGGAAAGCAATTCTAATAAAGGAGCTTTGGCACATCGAATTAAAGCGCGTCCTTGAGTTTTTTCATAATCCAAGGAAAGTTTTAAACTTCTTTTTGTACAATATTTTATTTGTTTAGCAAGAAATGAAAGGATAGGAAGAGAAAAATAAGAGAAGAGAAAAATACATAAACATTTGCTATAAAGGATATAATATTTTTATTTAATGCAATTAGTAAATACATGCAACCAGGAAGATAAATCCGATCTGGTCTTGCCATGAAGTAAACAAGGGTGTTATTGTACTATTAGTATGGTACTGCTTACCATGGGTGCCTGAGAGTGGAGAGATATAGCATTTGCTAACATGCTCTAAAATTTCGAATCGCCTCGAAGTTGAATTGAATTTCACCAGTTCGATGTTTGTGGCATAATCTGCTAAAGACTATAATTCTAGTTTGCAGTTAGAAATTTGCATTCAAGGTTTGCCTGCCTGTGTTTCAGGTTTGTGCAAAAATTAGTGGATTAAAAAAACCACAAAACAAATGAGTATTGTAACTTTTTTTTTTCTTTTCATCAATATGCAAACACTACGTTGAGTCTTTCCAGGTTCGCCATTCAAGTTCAAAGTTTAACATTTGGAACTTAAAAAAACAAACAAAAAAATCCCACTAAAATGATAATTTGACTTGGATTGAGCAGGCCTAATTAAACCTGTTTAGACGTTCACAAAATCTTCTTTTTTTTTATTTTAATTTATTTTAATCTGGTTCTAAAATTGAAATATTGCAACAAATTTTAGATCAGATTCACCAAACAGGTTTCGAGAATGTCAAAAAAAAGGTTTTTCCTCATTTATTTTAAATACCTATTTTAAAGGGGTTGTTTCCCTTATGGAAAACCCCTTCTTAATCTAACCAACCCCCCCATATCTAGCAAATTGGGGATGCCCCCAACCAGGAACCACCCTGTTTACTGAAACCAAGCACCGCAAAGACCAGACTAGTGATTGTTTTCACTGCAGGGATACAATTGCATCAAACCTATTCATAGCTCACTAGAGCCCTATTGGAAGTAATTCCATAGGACTCTATTGTGAGCTATGGATGGACTTGGAACTTGGAACAGCACCGAGAGCTGACCCGTGGTCAGGCATCTAAGACATTAAATGATTGTAATGTGCAGCGCTGTAAGATTCAGCCAGCGTGTATTACCACAAAATCTTTATATTTATATTTTATTTTATTTTTAATGGAGATTTGAAAACCAATCGAGCTGCTCAAAATCGTTTAAGCATCTAATAATGAGTAAAATGTACCCACAATCAGTCATTTCTGTCACCTTGTCATATGATATAAAATTAATCTTAAACCTGTCTTCCTTTTACTGATGAGGTAAGTTTCACATAAATTTGCCTAAAAAAAGTGATTGCAGATGTCTCGCTGCTTTAAACCTAAAAATGTTAATTTATACATTTCTCTGGTTAATGTTCCTTGATTAGCAGATTTTTGTATTTTTTTTTTTCCTACTTTATAATCAGTCTTAATCAACATTTCTTGAAATGTAAGAGGCAGAATTTTAACTTTTCGGATAAGGCCGGAAATTGAAGTTTGTTCAAGTGAACAGTTTGACACACACACACACACACACACACACACACACACACACACACACACACACACACCATTTTGTTGGCTGCCCTGCTGCAGGAATGCAGACGATTTCATCTTGGAACCATTGATATCACTCAGGCCTGCAGCCTCTAGATACGCTTCCTGTACAGTTTTCAGATTGGTGGATTCTAAGGGTGCATAGGGTGGCTGTTTCATAGCCACAGCTCCTGATTATATAAATACATGGCTGAAAGGAACAGCTAAAAGCCATAAATTTAAAGCAATGTATGGAGTAGGAGTTGCAAGAAGGTTTGTACAAGCCAGTGGATGACAGAAGGAAAATAACCTTTTAATTTGACTTGTTAAGAAGCTAAAGTGTACAGACTGGATAATCTATTTTAGTTTTATGAATAAAAATTATTTTCTTTTGTTATGCTTGTTCATAGGAGGACCTCTATCCTATCCACCCCTGATCGTAATAATAAAAATAAGCCCTGATTTAATAGTGGGATGTGTACTCGGGTATTACAGCTAAAATAAGAGTTTAGAGAAGAAAACGTGGCATAAACCAGAGCAAATCTGAAATCCAGGGATTATACATTACAGAGAAAACAAATGATATATCCTGAATAAAGAGGACGGGGTAATCCTACCTCAGTAGCTACATGCCTTTTTTAGTATGTAAAGGGTGTATAAGTACATACTTTTTCTTGTTGTTCTACGCTCTCTTCTGGATCCACTCATCCTGTCAAAAGGTTTCTTTTGTCCTTTTTGTTTTTTTTTTTCTTTCTTTTCCTGAGATCATTTCAGTTCTTGAATACGTCACCGCTGTGCTCTGTTGATATGCCATAAAATCTCTAACAAATGCAGAATTTCTGGAATGTAAAAGAGTCTAGGAAGAAGGTTTATGTGAGCAGATGTGTTATAACTCGCTAAATGAAGCCTCTTGGCGTAATAGTGACGGAGAACATTTGTCTCTCGGTGGCTTTTGACGTAAATTAAAAGGACATGACTTATAAACTCCTCCCTCGTCCCACCCCAACCAAAAAGACAACCACAAACCTTATTATTCTGATACTGATTCTAAATCTACCTAATTTATCCCTATTTTATACCAGTGTATTACTGAAAGTATCTAATCTATGTAACTGGTTCAAAACTACAGTTCCCAGCATGCCTTATGCCTGGCTTATTTCTGCCCCAGTGATTTTTTTTTTCTCTCTCCAAATGTAGGGAGGGTATGCTTTTGTGCTGGGTAGCCAGTGAGGGTCCCTTAATTCAAGCTACTGTATTTCCTTACCCTCCTTCCCACATCTGTGTGTTCTTCAAGTTCACTACTACAGACAGACTCTATCCACAAGCGCCATAATAGGACTGATGTACAGAATATGACCCCAGCGTTGTGACCTCTGGACAATGCCTACAAATTGGTTCACCATTGGAGTGACTTTTTCATGAGTTGTTAAATGGCTCATTGACTTACATTGTATCCTGGGAATGGGTTTATAACAGCAATGCCCTAGCTGCTGCTTTGATTTCCTAAGATGATTTGTTTGAACATTAAATTTGGTCAGTGCAGTTGCATCTTCTTGATACCCATTACACAATAGAACCTTTCTACTTCTTAGAAGATAACCAGAGATTTTCATTTGCCGAATAACCATGATACTGTAATGTTACTAACAAAGCTGGTTTTGCTGAATAAGGGTATTTTTCAGGCCTGACAGTCCCTTAATTCCTAAACTATTAAATGGTTCAACCATTTTGCATGATAAAGTAACTACTGAGAGAATTGGCCCCTTTTGTGTTCTAAGCCCCCTAGGTACGATGCTACTGAACCCTTGTGGTGCCTTATAATTAAATGACAATAATAACTATAGAGTTAACAAGTGGTTTCTCAATCACATTAAAGTCTCTGCAACCTCTCGCTCATAAATGCAAAATGGAAGAGAAAATAGGTGCAAGATTTACCTGGAATTATAAGTATTAATTGCATAATTTGAAAGCGATTTGGCTCCATATTTAAAATAAATAAATAAAAATGCACAGTTTAAAGCGGTGGCTCCCTGGGGTGCCTTGAAGATCTCACAGGGGTGCCTCAGCCAGGGTCAGTGATAACCAAGGCTGGGGACTACTTGGTAATAATTTTGGCTTAGGGGTGTCTTGAAAAAAATTTGGAGACCCTAAGGGTGCCTTGAACTGAAAAAGTTTGAAATCCACTGGTTTAAAATGTCAAAAGTGATCTCAAAACTGAGAGCGATGTAATAAAGTATTAAGTATTTTTTTTTTTTGTAGAATGTTAAAGCATATAATGTTCTACTAGCAGAATCATTGGAATATCGTGTCTTGAACCTCCGCAATTTGTGACATCCTCCACCCTCAAAGGGAGTTTGAAATGTAGAAGTTTGGACACCTCAGAATTTTTTTGTGTCGAGAACTGAGTGAATGTATAGACATCTGTCCAGATGTGTGCGAGTTCTGGGATGGGTGTGGGTCCCAGGCTAACATCCGACATGTCTTTCTCAACCTTGACAATACCTCCTGTGTATTGAATTCCAAATGTAGGCAATCAAAATGAGAAGGATAGGTAACAAATGGCAGAGGGCCTAGACACTTGGTGGGGCAGGCTGCATCTCAATTTTATTTCTGGATGGATTTCGTTAGGGGTTACCAACTCCAAATTAATAAAAGTATTTTATTAATTATTTTTTTTTAGTAAAAAAAAATTTAAAGACAATCTTTGCAGCTTGTGTGAATCTATCCCTACATTCTCTCTGCAGAATTACTTGTGTTCTTCTGGTTTACTAAGCAGTCCTAGAATAATTAAGTGAAAATAAATCCGACTTATAAATAGGGCTTGTTTGACTTTTTAAATTGATGGCTGGGAATGTCTACTCTTTGTTATGGAGATTGCATTTCATCATAAATGGCACATGGCCATAATCCAGATTCAGGGCTTTTCTGGAAGGTCCCCCGTTTATAGAGCGTTTTCCATTTCTGTAAGATAAGTTTCCTACACCGTTCTATACCAGAGGTGTACAGGTTAATGAACAGGAAAAAGGGCTGACTTAGATTTACTGCTGGGCCTGTCAAGCTGCCCACAGTGTTGAGGAGAATATCACTGCATGTTTAGAGGTGTGTTTGGGCTGTGTGCCTTGAGGAGAGGCAAGATCAGACAGACATGGTAAGTCAACTTTGAAACCTATAATTCCATTGTAGATCTGGTGCCTGCATACAGCTCGGGGTGTTTACATATATTGGCTGCTTAAATTTGTATGTCAAGTATTTTCAAGCTTGTTCCAAAACAAACTATTATACAAGTAGCACCTTATCGTTTGGAAAATGGTGTTCTACGTTTTTGAGGTGTGAACGAGCCCTGACAGCAGTCTGTTTACGAAGAGGAAATATTGTCACAATGAGATTGTTTGTTTAAAGAACATTGCTCCATGGTGAGGTGGTCCGCTCCAGTGGGGGCAATCCCAGCTGAATTTTACTGCAATGCTACCAGAACTAACATTTTTAATAGTTTTATTTAATGAAAGTATGCGTCATATTATTTTTATCCAAATTGTGAAATATTAAATATTAGCAGGACCCCTAAACCCGGGCCTGGTATGGTACAGTGGCATTCTATATCCGCATTGTGTATATTTGACTAACGTGGGAAGAGGAGTAGAGGGCATAGAGCTGGTTATGGGTAAGAGAGAAGCAGAGTGAGATTGGTATTGGGGTCACTGGTTGTCTAAGGGAAATGTGAAATCATGGAAGGCAAAAGCTATATGCATCAGACTATTAGATGTACACCAAACTGAGCCTGCCATGGCTTACTTATGAGGATAGGTCTGAGAGCCTTTGAGCGGAGCCGTCCCAGGAAGTAGATGTGTTTAAATAAATACCAAAGACACCACATCTGGACATGTTTATTTGTTTTTTTTTTCTCCATGGTGCCCGTATGGCAAATTTTGCCATCAAGATGATAAAAAGATTGGCCTTCACTACATTTCCAGTGTCTAGACACCAAACATTTGGTCACATTTAAAATTTGGAAGACCAATTTGTTGGCATGTTCATTAATCCCTTCTATTGGTGGACTTGGTAAGATGGACCATGGGTCCTTTGGGATCAGAACTCTAACAATATTACTTGCAAATGATTCTTAGTCCCTGAACGCCAAATATCTTTGGGCAGGCCCACCAGACATTGAGAGAGCTACCAACATTTGTGTATTCTGTGCAGTCTGGTGGGAGCCAAATATCATTTATAATATACTTTGTGCAATGTTTCCTTTATTTGAGTTAAAATTGAGGCTTTAGCGATTCTTTCTCTAATTGTTAACCATGAGTCCTTGTCTGGTGGGCTGCCCAATATCTGCTTCCCAGGTAATTTCATGTTTGGAGATGGTAGTCTGTTTGTCCATGAGCAAACATATTGTAAAGGGTAGATATATTTCCTTTGTTTCAGGGTTCGCAATAGCAAATTGCCTCAAGTGATGACCAGTGCCTAGTAAAGTCCTTCCATGTAAGCATATCTGGTTTACAGGGGGAAACTCAGTGTTATCCCAAATGGGGGAGAGGGCAGATGTATAGGTGGAGAGTTTAACGAACATCTGTAGTAGTTAAACATCTGGCATAAGAAACTAATAACTGGGTCGGAGTGGTGGATAGCTTATCTGGTTTTGTTCAAAGATCACAGAGGTTACTCCGCCAAATGAGGTTTCCAGTTTGAACCATCTTAAATTGTGTTTCTGGTAGAACAATACAACTTCTTGGATCTGGCGGGAAGACAAGTAAGAGTGTTTAGCCCCTCCCCCTATTAGTAGTTTGGATTCAAAGAGATGGGAAGCTGGTTCTAGAAAATTATTCTGCCAAACTTTGGAAAAATCCATTTATGGATTAGGGCTAAGGTATAGTGTTAGGCGCACTTTCCAGCAGGGTTTGGAAAGGTACAGCTGACTTGGGAGCAAAATCATTTTAATTGCAATGTTGATATACATTTTTTTGCCACCTGGGTAGATCAGCCTTGAATTGAGGACCCTAGGGAAATTTTCCATATATATTTTCATAGCTGCATTTATTTTATATCCACCAGTCTTGCTGGACTTCCAGATATCCTCTGTTCTCTAGCTTGGATTGTAAAAGGCTGGAATCTCCTGACTAAATTGATCCCAGATATGTGTCACATTGTGTGCAATGACGTGGCCCACAGGCACAATAGAGCTTGCATGCAAAATATTAATAAAAATGCCACCATATTACAAATAAAATATTACGACCCAAAATAATACTGTTCCTCCCATATATTTTCTGAAATTAGATCCTCTACGATATTTCCCCCCAGCGGCCATTACTTACTTGCAGTCTTCTGGAGCTGGGCTAACTCTCCCTACATTCGTTATCTGTGTGTTGTCTGAGCCTTACAGCTTTTATTACATGTTCGGGTGATCTCCTGGGGTTGCCTGGAAGCACCCCCCCCCCCCCACAGTCCTAGAAATCTCCACCACAAGCAGCGAATAGCACAACCCCAGAAGAGGTTGTATGGCTCTGACAGCATAGCTGATGATTACAATAAGGGCAGATAGGGACCAGACCCCCTGGGTGTGATATAATGTTGGGTAGAGAATGCTGGGACCTCCCATGGCCTTCATGACCTCCAGTCTTTGGTTTTATAAAGTAGCTACACATTCATTTATTTCTTTTTCGGAGGCACAATAAGGCTGTGTTAATGGACTCCAAGAAATCTGATCGTTCCGCAGGGATCTGCCAGTTGTCGACATATGTGATTTATAACCTTGGTAGTGAAAGGGTCAATCATAGTCTATCCACAATAGAGTATTTACATACTTGATATGCTAGAATTTATATACACATTTATCAGAGAGAAGAAAATCTCTTCTCTTTTCTCTTTCTCCCTTTTCGGGTCTGAAGAAGACCTTAGCTGACTGAAACGTTGGCACACACTGCTTGACAATGTTCTTTATCAAACTCTTGTTTATTGTACCTCGGTTTTGATCAATGTGCCGTGTATGTGTGTATTAATGCAATAGACATTGCGTGACAGAGACTAAGACAATGGCTCTCTGCTTGCAGAGTTTCAGCTTGCCCGCAATTAATAACGCTCTTTTGTAGACCTTAATGTTTCAACAGAAATATAATTCTACATTTATCTCCTGATATTTACTTTTAAATTATAACTAGTGAAAAGACATAGCGCCAGTGTATATCAAGCATGAATTACATCTCCTCGGGGTTTACAGGAAGCTCAGTAATGCTGGACTTGGGTCATTGGGCTGTTCTGTTGCTGACTTTTGTTTTGTAAAGGTTATACAATTCCTTTTACTTGACTTTTAGTTTATTAGCAGTTTTGTTGCTACTCTGCCTATCTCTTCACCCTAGCCTGCCTATAGCACTAATATTGCATGAAAAAGTCCGTAATGGTTTTTTTTTTCTGGCTATTGGTTGTGTTTCGCTCTGACATTAATTATTAAAGTTCCTTTATCTGCGGCAGGCTGAAGGCCCTGTTTATTAAATTATTCAGCAGGCTTCCTATACTGCTTTGTTGAGGGTACTATCAGTTTTCACTCCTTGAAGCCATGGGGGAAAGAGAAACAATTTGTAGAAACAGCGAGGCTGGCTGATATTCCAGGAAAATTAAATTAATTTGTCTTCATTTAGCGGTGTTAGCGAGGAACAATGTGCCATTTCATTACGAGAAACTGTACCCTCGGGGCCATGGGAATTAACAGCTGAAGCGGGCATGGATTCTGATGGCTGGTTTTCTGTGAGTGATTTGAAGTATTTTATGAGGTGGCACACAGGTTCCTACCAGCTGTACCCAGGTATGTGTTTGTCGTCTTGTTCTTGCGTGACAAGGCATAAAGGGAACAGTTTTTCTTCTTTTTTTGTGGTTTGTGTAAAGATTTTATGAATCTGCTGCTTAGTAGAACAAGTTAATTCCTAGACTTTTGTTTACTTTGTGTCATGGGCACACTTTTTAACTCCTCATGAGCCCTGTATAGACCAAGATGTTTGTTTTGTTCTTCTATTCTAGTATCTTTGACATTCATGCAGCACCTTATTTTATTGACGTGAATAAACTGTGTAACTATTACCTCACTGCATAAACTGTTTAAATGGCATTTATAGCGCCCAAAGCACAAAAATTTATCAAGTGCAGAATCCCGATTCTGTGCTGAATGCTAATAAAAATCTTACTACTGCTAAGGGGGATACTCCGTGCCCATGTGTATATTGTTCAGGAGAGGGAGGACCGCTTCTTGCTAAAAGAATACTGGGTCTATTTAGAGACAAAGTGCAGAGAAATAGATATATCACTGTGCATTAAACCTGGAGCTGTCTTTTTCAATAAGCGGATGAACTGAAATGACCAAGAAGCACAGTAATCTTTGCCAGATTGATCTGCTGTACACTAAAACACGAGACTGTGTTGGAATGTAAATTACTTTGAATTCATTTATCTCACAAGAATACCGCCTTATTTTCTCACACCATTGCTACTCTTTACTGAATGCTGGTTACTGAAACCTAGGGACCCCCCAGGGGCGGAGTTCTACATGGCCAAGTCCCATAGCAAAGTTTGGGTAGGGGCCTCTTGTAACCTTCCAGGCCCACCACTCTGCTCTGAAAAGTGCAGACAGGGGCCTCTAATGCGCACGCACCGCTCGAAAGGGTACTCTGCTCTGTAGTTTTCAGATAGAGCTGTAGTGATCTGAGGGTCTTCTGCGGGACCCATCGCACAAGACCAAGTTTCACGTATGAACTTTGTTAAGGGCTCTAATGGTGTGACTGATTGCAGCCTGGTCTAGCCCTGTGAGCGGTCTAATGGTCTAACTACTTCAGCACTTTAATTCTCTGACTGAATGCGACTTGGTCTAGCCCCATGAACCATTTAATGCTCTGATGGAATGCGACTTGGTCTAGCTCCTTGAGCGCTCTCATGCTCTGAATCACTGCGGCCTGTTCTAGTTCCATGAATATTCTAGTAATCTGATGTCCCCATCCATTTCAAAGTATTTTCAGGTGCCTACACATGCTGCAATCTTGCTGACCAATTGGACATATTAAAGCTTGTACTGGCCAAAAAAAGATTATAGATCCAGATAAACATATGGCAGTAATTGTTCATATGCTAGCAGGGAAGGCTGGTAAATCGGGTGGAGGATGACTGCAATGGATTGCATCCACAAGGGTTATGATTTATGTACCTTATGAACTAGGCACTCCGACCCAAACAAAAGCATAGTTTATTAGTGAAGCTTGTTTTGTATAGAAGCATTTTACACTGACTGTATATTTTGTTGTGGTTTCTGTTGCAGCTGGCACTGTTGAGGTTGTGTTGTGAACAATCTGATTGGATAGAGGTTGGTTAGCATTGTAGACAAACTCACTTACTGTGAACATTCTAACTCTAATTTGCACACAGAATGTCACAAATAAAAATAGTCACTACATCTAGCAAATGTGTAATCTCATTAGGGATCAAATTCCAATATGTTTACTGTGTAAATGTATAGAGTGTGATATTGCAGTTCTGTGCCACATAGAAATAAAATCACTTTAAGAACCAATATATCTTCAATATAATGAAATTACGTTTGGGTCTGGGCAATACGCTGGTATCGGGCATTTCTGCCTTTTGGCATCTTTATGGGCTAATTTATCAGGAAAGTCTCTACTTTTCCGCCCGGTCGTTCAGATCTCCAGGTTTGGCCTTCACATTTGTAGTCCGCTTTAGGTAATTACCTATGCATCAAATTCACATCTATTTGTGTATTTACTTTAAATTCTTTTTTGAAGATATTTTTTATTTTTGTTTTATTGTCCAGGAAGTTTGTAAGAAAAACCAGGATAACTCAATGTGAGAGGTTTCCCTTGAGGAACCAGAACACTGAACATGTATAGTTTGTGCTACTTTATCTGTGACTTAATATTGAGAATATAATGGAGTAAAGGTGTGGGATCTGACCTCAAAATGATTGTCAGGTCAAACATCCAATAAGGAACTGGTATTTGGTCATTGGGGGGAAATGGGGACAAAAGGATAAAATCAAGGCGAGCTATGTCAGTAAGTGGTTGGGTGATGGTAGGGATAGGGGATGACCCAGAAAGGAGGGCGAAGGGGGCAAAGATGTACGTTTGGGTAACTTTGGGCCCGTGGATAAAGTTACGGAACGCTATGACAGTAGGGGGTGGGTGATGTTATGGATAGAGGACCCCCCTGCCTGATACTCTGAAACTTGTGTCTGGAAGATGATCTCTTGCTGTGGGTATGTGGTCGCCTGCACTAACACACCTGTGATGCTGGGAAAAAAAACCACCTGCTCGGCCTGATCTTGTGGTTAAATTGAACTGAGCGCCCGAGCAACATGATTGGACCAGGTGCGAGCAGTGTAGGGCGTGCATTGGATCAATAGGAAATCATGCAAAAATAAAATGCAACGTTCTTTTCAGAATGCGCTTCACGACCTAGATCATGTTCTCTAGCACTAAATAAAGTACACATGAGAAAACAGCATTTCCATGTTTACTCAGAGAGATGGTTATTTTTGGAGGGCTAGAAATAGGGTAAAATAGCACATGAATAATGTTATAATAACTAATCGGACATCTTCTGCAAGCAGCTGCCAGTTCCTTTACCAAAAAACTCTTCTCCCACAAATGTAAATCAAATCCTAACTTTCAGCATATGCCACATATATGGAATCGGGATAACGTTTTAATTGTAAAAAAAAATATTCCTAGTGCTGCTTATAGTGTGTTTTCCCTCCATAGACGTTTCTAACAATAACTTTGTACAAAGTTTTCTCACGTAAATATGTGGTCTGCAATAGACAGGTTGGTAACCACTGCAGCCGTATATATATATATATATATGAGTTTTGCTAAGAAGATTGCAGAATGTCAGAAGCTAAAGTGGCAGGAGAATCAACCTATTAAGTGTATAAAGCCTTAATTATGCTGAGCATGATGTTATAATCCTTGTCAAGTATAGTCATTTTAATGCAGGCCAATAATGGTGTGAACATGTATTAACGCTAACTAAAGCCGTTTTTTGTTTCTCAATGAACAATCTATTTGCATTTCTGTACAGTCACATCAGTATCAAATTAAAGTCGTAGGTCAAAAAACAAGTGAATGCTTTATACACATTGCAATTTTGATCTGACCAGAAAGATAATTGCAGTGTGGAATGGCTTAGGGCTGTGATACACACCACTTCAATCCAATGCTTTTGGATGAACATTTTCCATTAAGTACTATCCATTGATTTGTACATCTACATTTGATATTATTGGCTTATGTACCTCCGGAATTCATCATCATCACCATTTATTTATATTCCGCAGCGCTGTACAGAGAACTCACTCACATCAGTCCCTGCTCCATTGGAGCTTACAGTCTAAATTCCCTAATATAGACACACACAGACAGACAGAGAGGGAGACAGACTAGGGTCAATTTTGATAGCAGCCAATTAACCTACTAGTATGTTTTTTTGGAGTGTGGGAGGAAACCGGAGCACCTGGAGGAAACCCACGCAAACACAGGGAGAACATACAAACTCCACACAGATAAGGCCATGGTTGGGAATTGAACTCATGGCCCCAGTGCTGTGAGGCAGAAGTGCTACCACTCCGCCACCGTGCTGCCCTATCAATTCATGGAATTAAATTCAAGCTACTCCCCTCACCTTCAAAACACTCGCCAACTCCTTCCCGTCATAAATGTTTGATCTTGATTTTGTCACGAGATGCTCTGCTGCCTCCAAGACTTCTCCCGTGCTGCTTCCCACCTATGGAACGCACAACCCTTCCTCATCAGACACTCCTCCAACTTGCAATCTTTCTTGTTCTTCTGTCGCCATAGGATAACTGTCCATAAAGTTTATTTACCCCCGAAGCACAGGCCTAATGTTTAGGTCTCATAGACCTGTGACAAGCCAGGCTTCACGCAGTTCTCCAGGCCCGGAAACATGAGTGTGACGTTTTATTGGTGGTTATCCTTCGTTGCCGCTGCTTTTTTTTTAAAAAAAAAATTATAATTTAATTAGTAATATTAGCGCTTACCTTTTACCAACTTTCTTTTGAGCAAAGTTTCTCTGGGTCATGTCCGTGCGATGCTTTGTTCCAATGTTATGGCTTGGCAGTAAGAACTTCGCGTTTTGCCATGTAGAGCCGCTACCTGGAGTTCTGTTCTGGTAGATTATATGGCTGAGAGTTATTTAAGAAGAAAAAGGTCTGCAGCAGGGGTAGCTTGAAGAGAAGAGAAGCAGGACAGGCTATGAGGCTAGTACTAATGGATCTATCCTGAAGGTCTACTGGTGCAGGAAAAGGTTTAACAAACTTGGCTGGATGTTAGGGAGAGGGTTGTGATCCTTGTTGTTGTTGTTATAATTACCTCACATACACGTGATATCTATACTCAAGAGCTAGATGATTACATTTTGGTGTCATTTTCTGGAGTTTTGCTAAATTATATGTTGTATCAGTGCATATAATGATATTATATTTGTTCAGATATTCTGTCAAAATAAAGAACTGTATCCTGAAAAAAATTAAAATTTTGGGTAGATGAAGAAATAATAATGTAGGGGCTGATTCATTAAAAGGCAAGAAAAGCAAAAAAATGTAGTAATTTTTCTCCTGGACAAACCATGTAGCAATGCAAGGGGTGCAAATTAGTTTATTATTTTGCAGATAAGATAAATACTGGCTGTTTTTTCATGTACCACACAAATACATGATAGATTTAGTTGTACACTGAAATTTAAAGTTGATCTAGGACAGAGGTCAGGGAAATCTTTTACCTTTTACCCCCAAATATATTTAGATACGCCTACGTTACCCCCTTGATTTGAAAGGAAGGAAATCCTATATTATTAGTTATTGGAATTCAAAATTTCTTTAAAAGCTTCAACTTCAAAACTTCAGGTTTTGGAGAAATGAGGTTGCTTCATTTTTGATACGAGGGCATCAATATTAGGGAATTTTGATGTCAGAGCAATTTGGATACAGTCTTCAGCGTCCAATCCATTTCTCTGCTTTGTTTTTATATTCGTTAGAGTGGAAAATCCTTGTTCGCAAAGGTAGGTTGTTGCAAAAGACAGAGACTTTTTGACTGCCTCCTCATGTGCAATTTTGATGCCTTTGCAGCTGTTGACATTGCAAAAATATAACAGATCTGCTTTGTTTTCAAATGCAATACGTGCTTCATTATTGCATCGAAGCTCAAGAAGTGCCTCTGCCAACCCTTGAGGCTCTTCTGGTACAACAGCAATTTCACATTTAAAGGGGTCTACAATCCAATTGGCAGCATTACCCCCAGGAATTTCATTTTTACCCCATTTGGGGTAATTTACCCCTGTTCCCTGACCACTGATCTAGGACATGCCCTACCCCAACTATAAATCTGCCATCATATTTTCATTGACCTCCCCCTTCAATGCAACATGCTTTTGCCAAGGTGCAAAGTTACTCATTTGTTTTGCTTTACTTTCCTTAATGAATCAGTCCCATAGTGTTTACATGCACTAATTGGTTACATTGTCCTTCTCCTTAAAACCAGCCTAGATATGCTGTTGACATCTTAGTTCTCTGATTGGCTTCTAGTAATCACCCGTTTCCTCACTTCATCTCCTGCTCGTCCGTCTTCCCCCCCCAGTTCTCTAATGCTCAGATTGACTAGAGATTATTCTAACCACGTCCTCTTCATAATAGTAAGTGTGTGTTTTTATATATGTTAGTATATGTGTATGTATTTACATTCTGGGACAAGTTAATGTAAAGAAGTAAGTAGTGGTTCGGTCATTGATGTGAAAACCTCCCTTGGTCATGAAGGAGTTAAGTCTTCCTCTGCACAAATCAGTTGTCAGAACATTAATGTGGTTTTATGTGGCCGTGATGGTTTCGTTTCAAGGACACCTTGCAGTCGGTGTTAGCACCAACTGTTCCAGTGTACAGGATTTTGCCTGTTGTATGTTTTAAATGGACGAGCACATTTGCCCGACACCGTCTCCAAGTCGCTCTGCACGGTTTCTTGGCACATACTAAATAAACAATAATGAAAATAACAGCCCTTACCACTTGTATCTCAATGTGAATGCCAGCTTAAGGCCGCCTTTGTTCTGCGTGGTGTGTTTAAACATAATGATAGGTCTTCAGCGTATTCTCCTTTCTCTAGTCAAGTTGATTGCCCATTGACTGCCACCCCGCACAAATCGGAGAAGGGGGGGGGAGGCCTAATTATCCTGACAAGCTCCTAAGCCACAATCTTGTGGGCTGTGTGATGACTTGATTGCCTGCTGTCAAAATGGCACATCCCATGTGTTAGATCACACTGCGACAAGCCTTCTATAAATAATGGACTATTATCTGGCAGAATAAAGCTAAACGTTTCTGCTTATGTGAGAGATCACTGCTATGGATGGAGACTGTGTAGAAGAGGTATATACACAAAGCTTGGCTCAATTTATACCCAGCATGTGAAATTATAGTGACTGTGTTGTCACAGTGTAATCCATTTATGTGTACTGATGACCTGAAGACAGTCAAGGTGGCCATTTTATTGGCTGAAAGAATATTCTGCCTAGTAATTTACTAGGAGCTAGTGGCATTAAGTGATTCTGGAATCCTCAAAAAAACATTGTCATCTGAGGTTAGACATCCTTTAAAGTGTCCTTCTGTAACCTTTACTAAATACATTGCTCTGTCTATTTATCTTCTCTCTGCCTGTCTCATAGTGGTCTAACTTGGGTACCTGCCCCCCTATAAAATGTTTATAGGTGTCCTGGTTTTTAGTCTTAAAATGTTTGGGAGCCGTACATCTACCTGTGATTTCATTTTATCGCTCTAGGTCAATATGTCTCAACTCTGTGTACTACCGATCCATTGATACCTGGATGATTCTGTTGCTCAGTGAAACATTATATGGACTGGACATGTCCACGCATATGCCGTGCTGGGCACCATGTTCTTGGAGCCCCTGTTCCATTGAATAGAGCTTTGTGGCTATTACTGAGAGCAGCACTGTTGAAGACAGATTGTGTCTGTGAGTGTGGGCCCTCTACATTAGGGCCCTATCATTGCCTGTTTGGCTAAGCAGGTTTGGGAGGTTGAGCAAAGGAATCTGGGGGTACATGAAACCAAAAGCAGAGTAATATGGGGGGGGCGAGTAGTCTGAGCTGTAAGATGAGCGCAGTATCTGAGGATTATTGTAATAAGTGTCCTAATATTGCACTGTAAATGGCTTTGAAGGAATAGGAAATGTACATGTCAGCATCACATCTGTGTTCTTTGCTTGTCTATTCTTCATAGTAATCGTAGATTGTTTGAAGAATGGAATTGTGGTACCGATTCTAAATATTCCGGAATTGCTGGCACTTTTGCACACATTCACAGTCTTGGCGAGTTTGAGACTTTCTTGATTTAGTAACATTAGCCGATACCTGGGCTATGACTCCCCAGAATATTGTGCACCGTGCTCTTACAATGGTTTTTACTACACAATCGACCTTAGCAATACTTTTTGCTTTTTGTGCAGTGTTTACCTGACCGCATGTAATTCAGGAGTTCAACAGTTGTCCTCAGAAAATCTCTCTTGACCGATTCACTTCCACAAAGTTGTGTACCAAAGAGTTCCAGAGTTTATGGGGTATTTTATGGACGTGCCCTCGATTTCGACATCTGATTTACCCCCTTGTTAGAGCTGGTTTATAAAAGAGGGTCTTTTACAACAGACAGAATGGTATGATCAATGTGTTCCCTAAAAGCAATTAAAAGTTTGTGTATTGTAAGTCTAATCGATTAAGTTTATCTATAATTAGGACTGGTATAAAAGAAGATAGGATAACATGTGAAATGAAAGCTGAAATGCATATAATTCACAAACGGTCATCAATATCGTCGTCATCAACATTTATTTATATAGCGCCAGCAGATTCCGTTGCACTTTACAATTGGGAACAAACCGTAATAAAACAATACTGGGTAATACATACAGACAGAGGGGTAAGAGGGCCCTGCTCGCAAGCTTACAATCTATGGGAAATCATACTGGGATTTTTTGTTCTTAACTGTTGCTTGTTATTGGCAGAGCCTCAAGCCTTACAGTTCAGTCTTAAATATATCCCTACATTGCTTTTACCTGTGTGTGGAAACTTCCACTTGCAGTAGTTAAGTTATAGTCTGTTAATAATAACCTTTGTGTAAATAAGCTATAAATAGTAGTGTATTGTAGATATTTCTCTCTGTATGCCAGAACAAGATACACTTTTTCTATAATAACTACATTGAATGGATGAATGTCATATAGAAGGAACTTCTAGAGAATAATGAAACCTTCTGACTCCAGGGTTGACATCATTCTTAAGGCATTTCATCTTTACCATTAGTCATGTTGGAGTGTTACATTCATTCATAAAAACTTCTGATTGCTCTCTTTTCTCTGGTATCTTTCTGTCCCTGTGTCTGCAAATAAACCAAAAGCAAAATTAAAACTAGGACGTTTTAACTGCCTTGTTGGTTTAATCTAGCAGATTTACTTTACAAAAAAGAAAAGAGTAGCTAATGAAAAGCTATTAGAGGTTGCATCCTTACCTACAATAGAGAGCTGCTGGCTACACAGGTGACCTGCAGAGAGCCATGTTGGCCAGGTGTCTCGCTCCCATAGATGCTCATTTTGCTAATATTACACAATTTGCAATGATCACACCAAACAATCACCTTTTTATCTGACTATTGCCAGTTAGACAATGAAAGCAAATATTTGATTGGCTTTTATGGTTAGCATAGATCCCAATATTTTGACTTGTGAAATTGGGAGAAAAGATCCCCCCCAAGAAACTCCCCCCTTTGTGTTTAACTCCTCCCACTTTTATGTGGATGATGCGGGATGCATTTGTACTTTCCTGTTGCGTTTTGGTGGAGGCTTGCGTTTCAGGTCACACACTGCCCAAAGTTGGGGGTGGGAAACAAACTTCAAGCGCACAATCATGACACCTGTAATAAGGACAGTCCTGATGTCTCACTCCCCTCCCCCCTTCTGTGATTTTTATTTCATCCACAAATGAGGTCAACCGTACAGCATTTTTTTAAGATGAACACAAGAGGCCTGATTTATTAAGGAAAGGAAAGCAACAAAAAAAAGAGTAACCTTGCACCTTGGCAAAACCAGCCAATATTTAACTTGTATGAAAAATTAAAAAAACAATATGCACCCCTTGCATTGGAATATACAGTAGTGTTTTTCCAGGAGAAAAATAGAAAAATATTTTTTTTGCCTTACTTTTTTTTTAATGAATCAGGCCCAAGGCGTTTGTACAGAGGTGTAAATATTACATCAAAAGTCCAGTATGCCTCTTCAGATTCTACCATCTCCCTGCAAACCTAGCTGCACTTTGTGGAGCCTCCACATGAGAGTGATTGTGCATTTGGCAGACCATGCAGGTACACAGGGACATACCAAGGTGTTTTGTTGAGTGCACTTTGTTAATGAAGCCCAGTGATGGACTGTGAGAGTATCGGAGATGATCATGGAGGCCACAGTGGTAGGCTGTTGGCGATTCTAGAGGCATCTCGCTAAAGTGGACAACCTGGAAGTGTCCTGGACAGGCCATTCAGACACCCTAGTGGTGTACATACCGCGTGTGTTCCTGTGCATTCTGTGTGGATAGTGCACCAACCATCTTACTGCACTTTATGTCTGTGTTATAATGTGTATATACTCTTCCCAGAACGACCGATTTTAAACGTAAAACTGACCAGAGAGGGTGCATCCAGTTTTCAGGTCTGTGATCTGTTTTGCTGACTTGCGCTTTTGAATGAAGAAATCTGTGTACAGTCTGCGGAAACTGCACCAGAGCACCTAAGGGGACATTAATGAAAACTGGTGCAAAAGAAAAAAGTTGTTGTTGCCTAAAGCAACACCACTGTACTTTTCTAAGCCGTGCTGCAAAAATGACAGTCACAATCTGGTCTGGGCAGATTGCCCCCCCCCCCCCCCCCCCCCCATTTATGCAGATGTGACCAAGACAAATACGCCTGTGTGTATAAACCCTAAAGACTGGTTTACAGTTATTACTTTGCTTGTCTTCTTGCCTCATGCCTTGTTGATGTCCCCAGACTATAGGGCCGTTGGTCGTCCTCTCATATGTATGTGACTGGTTCTGGAACTTAAGATGTAACGATATCTGATCTATTCTTCAGAGGGAACACTTTCCCCATACATTAGACTTCCTGGAGCCGCTGCACACTGCAGACATTACATGCTATGAATGTTTCTCTGATTACACCAGATGTGGGGATGTTTATGGATGTATTGTCATGCTGCACGATGCTTTTATATTGAACCATCTCCATCTGCATTATGTTCTGTGTCCCACTAAAGGGGATTGTTCACTGTCTCCGCTTTCTGAAACATTGAGCTTAGCCATTACTTGGCTTTATTTGGGTACATTGTCCATCATACGAGGAGTGGAATAAGGTGATTTGCACAGATTTGCCATGTTCAATAAGGGTCCATAATCCTTCAGTCGCCCTCACTTAATCCACAGTATCCGTATATCTGACTTACTGAGCGCAGTCAGAGGACTCTCGTCTCTTCACCTTAAACAAGTATTACTGTTATTTGTGACTGTGTGTGTTCTCCTGGTCTATGTAACCTATGTACTGGGCATGTACTTCCACTGCCGTAGAACGCCATTTTTGTGTGTTTGTACGGCCACCTTGAGTTTGATCAGCGTGTAACAAAACACACCCTGTGCTTTCCAAACATGTTCTCCTAAGACACATCCGCACAGTGCTGAAATGCAGTATACTTCCAGCATCAAGTGCCCCCAACAGAGTCCGCCAGGAAGAGGGTAATGAGGCAGGTTACTTAATGCGTCCATGTGCAACACAATGACACTGTTGTGCAAGACCCCAAACACAGATTAGTGTGCAGATTTCAGTACAAGAGAATGCTTTGTATTTGTGTGTGTGTAAAAAAAATATAGATATAGATATGTATATATAGATATAGGTGTGCGTATATGTGTATATATATATATATATATATATATATATATATATATATATATATATAGATATATAGATATATAGATATATATATATATAGATATAGATAGAGAGATATAATTAATTTATTTTATTTTTTTATACCTGTTTTGGAACATAAACTAAATATCCGGATTCATAAACCATTTTTTAGTGCTGTTGACATGTAGACATTTAGGTGAGTCTGTAAAAGAAGTGAGAGGACACCTCTCTTTAATTGATTTGGTTTGAGGCTCGTATTTGTGAAGAAATATTTCTCTATTATGTAACAAGCCTCCGGCACTGACCTGTTTTCTATACCGCACGGTCATGTACAGTATATGTACACTTTATTGCGTCCTTGTGTTTTTATATCTGCATTGACTTGTTATAATTGTGTTTTTAACATAAAGAGTAAAAGTTTACCAGGCAGTTTTATTGGCTAAGGTAGTAACTGAGCCCTGAGGCTGAACACTCCTCTCACGAACCAGGGTGGGGTTAGTCTTTGTGTGAGAGTATAATGAGCAACTGGTTTGTGTCTTCCTGACCTCATCTCCATTATATTCTGGAGTATACCGGTGTGGGCTTGGTCCGTTCACAGAGGTTTGATCTATAAAAGAACTGTACTTTGTATCACTGTGCCAGTATCTGACGTTTGGAAGCCTCGTCCTCATTATCGGACCCCTGTAAGGGGCTTGTCTGATCACAAAGTGGGCTATGTGGGTATGTGTGGTCACATTTAAGCTGGGTACACATTACAGAAATTTCAACCAACTTTTTATGCAGAGCGATTTTACATGCGATCGATGGTCCGATCGCTCGGTCCATGGACTGCATACACACTAGCCTTGTTTAGGACGATAAAGGGAAGAGCGGACGTCCCTTTAGCGACTTTTTACAGCCATGTTGTCGAGAGCAACGACTGTAATTTCGTACTCACTGTTGTGGATCAGTCGGAAGTTTATACACACTACACAATGGAAACGAGATTGGAACGAAAATATTAAACGGTACGACCAACCAAATGAGGCGACAATCGTCCATTTGGGCAGACTTTCGACCATCGTGTCACTACACACACTCACCCGACTTTTGAACGAGCGGTTGTATGTCGGCTGATTGAGCCGATTATTGGACGAAAACCGTGTAGTGTGTACCCAGTTTTAGACGGAGTTTCAGCAGAACCTCGTTGGCGCTTACTTTGTCCTGATTTTGTTTTGTTTTTTTAAATGTTTGGTTGTATGTTGCAGGAAGCAGATATACTTAAAAATCCACAATTTTTCCTAAGATTTGATAAGTCAAACATCTGGTCACTCGGCCTAACGTTGGTCACTTATTGATGCAGATGTTGCAGTGTGTATCGTGCAATTCACACTCTAACGTACTCTGAGTGTAGTCCACAATGTATCTAATCAAAATTGATTTGGAGAAGTTATTGGCGGTCAGCTATCGGCTGGATTCTGGTCATCTTCAGTCTATACTAACAGACCCCAGCGACTCCAGAAGTGGTCAGATCGCTCGGCCTGAGTAATGAGCAGCCGGCTCTTGTACAGTTTGGCCGTCCATGCTTGCATCTTAGTCAGACATTGTTCCCATCGCTAAGCCTGAGAGCTGAGCGCCAGGATCGCCACATGTATTACCACCGTAGGCGCCAAGTTATCGGATCTGAACAATGTGGCCACTCACGTGATGAAATGGAAACCTCTTGTTGGGTTATTGTTTGGTGCTGAAGTTAAATGACTGACTGGATCAGCCAGTTGTGGTCATCATTACGTTTCGCCTGGTGAGGTTTGTTGCACAATTTTAGGCATAGTCATTTGCAGATAAACTAAGGTCTTAAAATGAGTCAGTAAGGATCATACTGTGACAACACTGTTATCCGATAACCCCCCCCCCCCCGCCTGTTATCTATATTTACTGTGCAGTGACCTTATTTAAGGCTCATTGAGAAAGGAGGGGCAAGATAAGATTTGCAAGCCTGGATCTCCTTGATTTTTCTCATAAAGTAGGCTCTCTTCCTATATATTTTTAATTTTGTAAGTGTATTTTTTTCTTTTAACGCACCTTCTAATTCTAGATCCTATGATTATTCTAGTAAGTATGCTTCCAGAGCACACGCTACAGTAGAGATACAGTTGTTTCCCTTCCCTTTCCCATTATCGTTTAGTCTCTTAGCGCTCTCTTGTCAATCTTATAAAGGTATGGTTGTCATCACCATATAATTGCTAGCGGGCCTGGCATACTGACAAGAAATAGATGTAACATGATATGTTTAGATACGAGAGCAGGGGGCTGCAGACAACCAACTTTTGCTTATAGACTTTGCAGAGGATTAACATAAAATTATGACAAGTGTATAAATTACCCTGTGCCAGACATAATTCAAATTTGAAGGCTAAATTGTCATTAACAAGAACTCTTGTGACATTTAATGAAAGACAAATTAAATCCTATTCACCATCACCTACAGCAGTGGTGCTCAAGCTGATGGAGTGTGAGTGTGTCATTACTGTGGGATCCCAAAACCGATGGTTAGCAATAAAATGTATATAAATATATATGACAATCGGGGTACCCCAAAAAACAGATTTTGGGACCCAACTTTTGTCACGACACACCTGATTGTGCTCTATATCATATCGCTGTACAATGCAAGTAACTAACTCACTGCAGAACCTGTTACATTCTGCAAAACATATTTTTCTGCTAATAAATATTTCCACTTTCATTCTTATGGCTAAGCAGACCTTCAGTATAGAACAGTTTTGGAGGACTGTAGACTGTGTTTAGTAGATGCAGAACAATATTTTATTGTCTTTTTTTTTTTTTTTTGTTCTCTGGTAGAATTGAACAGCACTGACCTGAAAGGATGCGTCAGCGAGAACAGTCTAAGCAGCAATGCCAGCCTGCCCAGCGTGCAGAGCTGCAGAAGGCTAGGAGAGCGCCGGGTTGCCAGCTGGGCGGTGTCCTTCGAGCGACTTCTCCAGGATCCGCTCGGCGTTCGATATTTCACGGTGAGTGTGGGAATTCTGGTACGTGATATGTGAACGAATCGCATGTGCATCATCAAACCTTGTAGAGACTTGCTGCATGTGGCTAGATGGCGACATCCAATGTCCTGGCACACCAAACATCTCAACATAAAGTATACATGACGCAGAAGGCAGCTGGTGATTTAAACATGAGGATTCATTACGGAAAGTAAGGGAAAAAAGGAGTAAGTTTTCTCCTGGACAAAACCATGTTACAATGCAAGGGGTGTAGTAAAATAAATCCTGATAGCACACAAATACTTGATAGCTTTAGTTATACACTGAAATTTAAAGTTGATCTAGGACGTGCTCTACCCCAACTATAAATCCGCCATCACATTTTAAATTTACCTCCCCTCCAATGCAACATGGTTTTGCCAAGATGCAAAGTTACTCATTTTTTTTGCTTTACTTTCCCTAATGAATCAGGTCTGAGATGTATATCTTACAGCTGTAACTTTCTATCAGGTCTAACCATAAATCAATACACAGATTACTAAACACTTCCATTGTAGAAATCCTCCTACACAACCTGTAAGTGGTGAAATACCGACAGGAAGTTGAGGCCAAAAGGGTCGTTCGTAAACTTTTTTAGTGCTTGTTTGTGTGTATATAATAAACTATCGCCTGCTCCTGAAAAAAACCTGTTTTTCTCACATATCCCCAGCCTGATATAGATTACGAAGTTTTAAGTGTACCTCTAAGTAGTAAAAAAAAAATGTTCTAAGGCTGCGTACACCAAGGTATCTGTTAATGATGGACCAGAAAAGACCTCTTTGGAATCCCCAAATGAGTTCACACGTCCCAAGACACATGTTTGTACACAGGTGTAGAGATTTTGACGAGAACCACATTCCTTTAATAAACAAAATTGACTCCGTAGTTCCCTTTTCACACAAGGGGCTAGATTTACTAAACTGCGGGTTTGAAAAAAGTGGAGATGTTGCCTATAGCAACCAATCAGATTCTAGTTATTTATTTAGTACATTCTACAAAATGACAGCTAGAATCTTATTGGTTGCTATAGGCAACATCTCCACTTTTTCAAACCCGCAGTTTAGTAAATCTAGCCCAAGGATTGTTCACGGATGATAGAGGAGACCACATAAGTACTGAACATCTCTTTCCTATCATTTATACTTTACCTAAGATACATAAGGAATTATTAATCCACCAGGTCGAATACTTATCTCCGCCATAGGCTCACTCCTTCAGCTGTTATCCGTCTACCTTGACGACTTCTTACAACTACTGGTTCCGGACATATACTCGTGTGAAAAAGCCCTTTAAAGAGTTACTGAAAACATTAAATAGAGGAACACCCCTTAGTACTGCTGACATTTATTGGCACTTGATGTGAAATAACTTACACTGACATCGGCATCATGAGGGAATTGTATCCATAAGACATCGTCTAGCCAGTGGCTACAAACAAAGGCCGCTATAGTTCCTGATGGATTTACTGACTTCTATGGTTTACTTCTTTCTGCAGTGGGATCTATATAGCGCCGTCTTTCACAGATATTTTTCTGGGCACAATAGACATCTCCCACAATTACATTAAATACTAGAAATTTCTCAAATTATTCAATAGCTAGATTGACAAGACAATTAGGAGTTGGACAGCTGCCTTGTTTGTCAGCCTGGAGAACCAGTAACAAATTGTCCTGGCTTCATATGTATGTGGTATAAAAAGGACAAATGAAATTGGAATGTACACTTCTGTTTATGTAATAAAGTATATTCCCGCCTGCGATCAGAAAATGCCCAACATATTTCACAGTCCATGTTCAGGTTTTCTAACCTGATCAGCTGAAGAATGGTCCTTGTTACTCTTTATCCCACCCTTCCACATTTAAAATAGCAGTATGTGGGGGGGATGGGGGGGGGGGGGGGGGTTGTTATGACAGATGGGGTAGGAAATGAATTTATCCTGTTGGGGTTTAAGGACCCATTAAGAATGTAGCTGTCACGGCAGGAGCGCAGCGGTTAACAATCACACAGAGAAATTAGCTAGAGATGGTTTTACTGACTATATTGTCATTTCGACTGGGAATGTGCAAAAACAGAAAGAGGGAAAAAAATTCCACTTTAAACATTGATATTATGTAATAACTAACCAGCTGCTGGATAGGACACACTTTTTCCAGAAATCATATCCTCATCTACAAGCGGAAAAACTTCTCATCTGTGAAAATCATGTTCTGTTATTTACAGCATTAGCCATTAGCTTCCTCACGGTTTCCTTATACATATTACAAAGTGTCTGCCTACGTGTATGCTGGATTTTACATGAATTGCATTGGGGGGGGCGGGGGGGGGTTAGTTTGCTATTTTGCCACCTTGGTTCTTCAGAAGAGCGCTCCTTAACGATCTACAAAGCCTATAGTTTTCAATAAAACCGTGTGCGGTACAGTGGCCTAGTGGTTAGCACTTCTGGAGTCATGAGTTCGATTCCTGACCACGGCCTTATCTGTGTGGAGTTTGTATGTTCTCCCTGTGTTTGCATGGGTTTCCTCCGGGTGCTCCGGTTTCCTCTCACACTCCAAAAACACACTGGTAGGTTAATTGGCTGCTATTAAATTGACCTTAGTCTCTCTCGGTCTGTGTGTGCGTATGTTAGGGGATTTAGATTGTAAGCCCCAATGGTACAGGGACTGATGTGAGTGAATTCTCTGAACAGCGCTGCGGAATTAATTGCGCTATATAAATGAATTATGATATATAATATGATTGTGGGATTTTGTATTGCAGGAATTTCTAAAGAAGGAATTCAGTGAGGAGAACATCTTGTTCTGGCAATCCTGCGAATATTTCAGTCGCGTTCCAGGTCATGACAAAAACGAGGTAAATCCCTTTCTTAGTGGCTTGTGATTTGTGTTTATATATTTGAATTTAATAAAATGTACAGAAAGACAGAGCTTACTAAGCGAGTCATTATTGGGTCCTCTAAAGTAGACTTTAGAGGACAATATTGAGTTGAAAGTCACACGGCCTATCAGTTCACTAGGAGCTTGTGACAGGTGCATGATGTCACAGTGACGTCACTAGTTTCCTGTGAATTGATTGGCTGAATGTGGGTGCCTGCACTGTGTAGGTAGCAGGGAGACTTTATTTAGCATTGGTTTTGTTCTCTATTTGCAGCTGTCATTCCGAGCCCGGGAAATATTTAATAAGTTTTTGAGCAGCAAAGCAACGACTCCAGTGAACATTGATAGCCAGGCTCAGCTGGCTGATGACATTCTCAACGCACCTCACCCTGATATGTTCAAAGAGCAGCAACTCCAGGTAACCGTTCCACCGTTTATGCGCATGCTGCAAATATATCCTCTCCTTGTCAATGGTGTGGTCTTGTCTGCTTGCTTACAGCTTCTGTTCATTAGGCTTGCTGACAGCTTACAGGTTTAGTGTCCTGGGGAGGGTCAGTCCTATTTTATAATCATTATATTATAATATGACCACATGATCACTAGGAATATGCATTTTCCTATAAAGAGAATTGTATTTTTGGTTTATTTGTCCTTTAAAAATGAAAGAATGGTTCTAGTCGGAATGTTAGCGTTAATCGACATGCAGAAGGTATTCTCTGTGTAAGATGTGAAGTCTGATATGGACGCTGATCTCTCACTGTGTGCCCTCGGTGCTGGAAAACGGACTCTACATTGTTTCCCCTTCATCCTTCCATCGTTGCGGGTGAAGGATCTGGTGGATCACTGGGCAGAGTGAGGGGCAAGAGACCCCACAGCTGGGGGAGAATAATGTTGATTGAAATGTACTATTTGGCTGGATTTATCCTTTAACCTGCTAACAGGTTCTAGATATGTTCAATAGAACTTCTTTCAGGACTGCTATATATTGGTTGGGTCTAATTTTACTCCTACAAGTCCTGTTGCTTTCTTGTGAGCTTACTGGCTTTGATGAAAGCTTCGCACACACCCTAATATCTTTTATTTATTAGCTCCCCCTTGCATGCTTCACTCCCATAGATAACTGATGAGCCATTTGTATATGTGACTTGTGATAAAGAGACTGATTCGATAGTTGGAAATGTCTGTGACGGTGAAGTGATCACCTGAAGTTGGGATTGAGGTTACAGATGACCCGTTTCGGGGATCCTCTGCTATTGTGTTAGAAGCTGGCTCTCTGCCGGTGCTTTGTGGTAATGGTTTTAACAAAATGCCTTCTTTCTCTTGCCGGGAATTACCAGATTTTCAACCTGATGAAGTTTGATAGCTATACTCGATTCCTGAAGTCTCACCTGTACCAGGAGTGTATGCTAGCTGAAGTGGAGGGGCGCTCGCTCCCGGACCCCCAGGAAATACCCAGCAGCCCAACCTCAAAACATAGTGTCAGCTCAGATCGCTCCAACATCTCTACTCCTAAGAAGGTATGAAGTATAAGCCTCCTACGTTATTTGCAATGTGTGTGTGTGTGTGTGTGTGTGTGTGTGTGTGTGTGTGTGTGTGTGTGTGTGTGTGTGTGTGTGTGTGTGTGTGTGTGTGTATATATGTACGTATATGTGTATGTATATGACGTACGTACGTATTAATATATAGTCAGGAAAGCATTTAGATTTCTCTTTATCACAGTGTGTTTGCTATGGTTCCCTCTTGTTGAACTCTGGTGAAGCCAGGTGAACTGACCTTTCAACACCTGTCTTTTTTGGGGGTGCAGCAAGGTTTAAGCCTCCTTTCAAATATTGCAATTTCACTAAACCTAGGTAATTCAATCAAATGCAGCACAGTGGCGTAGTGGTTAGCATGTCTGCCTCACAGCACTGGGGTCATGAGTTCAATTCCCGACCATGGCCCTATCTGTGTGGAGTTTGTATGTTCTCCCTGTGTTTGCGTGGGTTTCCTCCGGGTGCTCCGGTTTCCTCCCACACTCCAAAAACATACTGGTAGGTTAATTGGCTGCAATAAAAAAAAAAAAAAAAAAATTGACCCTAGTCTCTCTCTCTGTCTGTCTGTGTGTGAGTGCGTGTCTATAGTAGGGAATTTAGACTGTAAGCTCCAATGGGGCAGGGACTGATGTGAATGAGTTCTCTGTACAGCGCTGCGGAATTAGTGGCGCTATATAAATAAATGATGATGATGATGATGCAAACACTTTCTCTAATACTTGAAGGGAATCTTCACCTTCCGAGGATTCTAATATTCTTTGGGTTTGGCAACAGATCAGCTCATGTCTGTGCATTCCATGCAATGTTGTCTATATGACACATGTGTTGTCTATAAGGACAGTGATGTACAGTACAAATCTGTGAATGTAGACCAAGAAAAATGTAAAATTTGGGTTGGGCTCAAGTAAGACTGACTGACGACACTGCTGCTTATATCACGTTACACGTTGAAGAGGAAATAACATCAATTGTACTCATAACGATTGTAGTAAAAAAGAACTCTTTATAGCCAGCCACTACTGGAAATGAAATAAAAATATAGAAATACTTGTACACTACTAGTCTGAAATGAAACCAATAAACGGAATAGATAGTCTATGACCTATTGAAACTAATTTTTTTGTAGCAGAGATTTTTATATTAGTAGTAGTTTAGTGACACTGCTCATTGAAAAGCTAATTAAAAGCCTAGTAGCTATACCTGTAGGTGTTCTGTTCTTCACCAGGTAAGAAGGATGACACCCCCAATAACTGTACAATATAACCAGATCACGTTCTGCTGTTAATGCTCTTTGTTACTTGAGTAAAGTTTATGCTTTTTGTTATTTTGGTAAAGTTTATGCTCTTTGTTATTGAAGTAATTTGGCTTGCGTTTTTTGTATTCGTGCAGCAGTTCAGCAAGAAAAACAAGTCTGGAAGATCTTTAAATGAGGAGTCGGGAGGGGAGGAAGATAATGAGAGAAAGAAGAGGGGGACTTTCTTTTCCTGGTCTAGAAGTAAAAGCATGGGAAAATCGCAGAAGAAGAGAGAGAATGGGGATATTTCCAATGGTAAGTACACTACGTGACTGTGGTTGGCAAACAAAGGTTATTAAAAATGCATCCTTCATACTGTGTAAAATTGGTTGTATAATATATTTAGTTAAACTTGCAGGAGGGCAGGCACAAGCCAATGCATTAGTTAAGAAGTGGAAACCCCCTTTTAATGTGTTCTTGTGAGTTATGGGTCATCTGTCATTTTTTAAGGAACACTACTTTTCCCACCGTCTGAAAATACCAGACAAAGACCTCACCTCATATTAACCTTAAAGGGATGATAAACTTAAATTACTAGTACATACAATATAAAAGGCAACTTTGGACAGTAGCCTATAATATTTCACAATGGCTGTGTGGTTTGTTATCTAGATCAGGCAAGCCATTGTCCTCTGGTATATTCCATTTGTGGCTCGTAGTGGCTCCCTTGAATAGACAGGAAGCCTGATAGAAAATAAAGGGCCACTATCTTAACTCGATATTTTGTGGCAAGTATAATTGAAAAATGTATGGGAAGATTGTATTTGTGATCACAAAGCTAAACAATCGGAACGCTTTACAAACTCTACAACACATTGCCCTCGGATGAAGGAACGGGAGTCGAATGGTTCTATGTTCCATTTAAATTGTTTCGCATCTTCCTGTGCTATATTCAGAATTCATCATTGAAAAATACAAATTTGTGCTATCCTTCCACTTGATGAATATAGAGGCCCTAGGTAAAGGATGGTACAGTCATTATGTTTTATATGTTCACTTTCAAGGCCTCCCTCCCTCACAGATGTAGATAGATCAGTGCTTGTCAATCAGAAATGTAGAAAATGAAATTGATAAATAACAAAGCCACTGTTGAGTGTGGATTCTAGATATAGCTCTGCATCTGGCATGTTGTTACGGTGTCACGCAGCATTATCGTGCTTCCCTGAAGACAGACTGCCTACCCAGCAATCTTTCACAATCTGCAGCTGACCGTTGTCTTTAACCATTTTCCTGGCAGATTGTTCTATTACCAATGGGGTTCCCAGCAAGAGGAGAGAATCGCTTGGCTCTGTATCCTCTTCAGCGAGTCTTGAGATGATTAATTTTGGCAGTAATGGCAATGTGCTCGAGGTAAGGATCACAGTAAAACGCTAATTGTTTTACAAGGCAGAAATTCTTATCAATCGGCTCGACATTTATACCCTTGTAACTCTGATTATGCACATTTTAGCAAAATGATGGATGCCGGTGACATTTATAAACTTCTCTTTGTGTAGCTGTTAATAATATTGAGTATTGCTTTAGCAGTGAATACTGCTCATTTGTTTTTTTTGTATTTGAATCTATTGGTCTCCTCTTTTTGCCAGAGACTCTGCTATGCAAATGAGATGGAGGCAGCCACTTGGTCATTAATCTAGATTGTTACAAACTGCGCCCCCCAGTGGTGGTATTCTGAACAGCTGCACAATACCAGTTATCAGTAGTTATGATCTATAGTGTGTTGACTTACAAGTCTGCAGGCTTGTACGCTGCATAGCTATGCTCACCGGATACAGCTAATGACCCATGTCGCCTGTCTCCCACATTCTGCCATCTGCACTTTCATTACCTCTCGCTGTTCTATCTTCAAAGTTTGAATCGTCAAGAGTGTTGTCTTCCGAGAAATCCGCCAAGCACTGTTATATCACGATGCCAGACGGCTCGACCTGCGCCATGGTTGTGAAAACTGGCTTTTCCATTAAGGAGATCTTGAGCGGCTTGTGTGAGAAACACGGATTTAACATCGCTGCAGTGGATCTATTTTTAGTCGGTGGCAGCAAGGTATTACATGTCTTCACCGACCGTCCCCAGGGCTTCATTCTGTTGAATAGATAATGGAATATCTCTTTTTCACCCGTAATGGAAAATCTCCCTCTCACCCGACCCCTTAATCTCTGGCGTACAGGCTGCCCACTCACTGAAGGCAGATAATACATTGTGATGCATATTAAAACACAGCATACATACATACATACATACATACATACATACATACATACATACATAACTACTTGAAATCCATTTTTTTTATATATTCTATTAAGTCAATATGAGGCTTAACCAGCTATTTTTTATTTATATTTTTTTACTTTAAACATTTTAACAATAGAAGAATATATAGACTAGCGCATGCCTTTGATTCGCTGTAAGGCTCCCATTTACAGTGCTAAACAGAAGCGGGTATATATTGATAGACCTGAACCGTAAAGTATTGGGGTTTAAGCTGGTTGATGGTAAATACAATAGAACCTTTCCAATAACCGCTGGCGCCACCTGTCGCTCCTCAATAATTCCACTAAAGTGTGAACTATGGCAAAATAAATCTCATGTTTTATTACCACTTGTACCATAAACTCTCATATTATAAAGCAGTATCATATGTTGTTCCTGTTAGGACAGCACCAGCTCTTATTTTAAGAACCTGCAACTTAAAATAATCTATCAAACAACTAATCAGTCCTCAGTCCTTTACACTCTCATCCGTGACATGTTATATTGTACATTTTCTAGAGTACACACATTTTGATCAGGCGTCCATTAAAAAAAATGTTGCGTAACTACTTACGTTAAATGTTTGTCCTCTGGTACTTTCCTTTACAGTCCAAAAGGTTTTCTGTAGTGTAGTGTTTCCTCTCTAGGTTTGGGGTCCTTTGCGGTAAAACTTGTCTGGTGTTTAAGCGCGGGGGACCTCTTCTTCATGGTGGCAGCAGACTTCCTGGATCCCTGGAATGCAGCGTGCGTTCCAAAAGTCGGTTTCGGCTCTTAGTGTTTTGAACGCAGACAATGTTATGCGTCTAGACTTAGTGTTGTCCTAACAGGAACAACATATGATACTGCTTTATAATATGAGTGTTTACGGTACAAGTGGTAATAAAACATGAGATTTATTTTGCCATAGTTTACACTTTAGTGGAATTATCGAGGAGCTACAGGTGGCGCCAGGGGTATTGGAAAGTTGCAAGTATTTTAATGTTTATTATTGTCCTTTAGTGAATAGGACCAGTAAAGCTTGATCTAAGCACTTACTAGATATGTGGTATCAACGGTATAACTCTATATGCAGCTAGGCTAGTAGAAACATGTATTCCTTCAAGTCTTTAGCCCCTGTGATGCAAACGGGCCTTATAACGGTTGTACTTGTTGGCATGGTGAACGCGGACTATTGCTTACAGGGCAGTGAAGGAGTTAAATGCCCTTAGTCCTCATTACGGAGATCCGCACAAGTACAAGCGTGCAGACTGTGTTTTATGCCTCCCTCTACGCTCCATGTGTAATTTATTGTGTGTTTCTGTTTATTTTCTCTCCACATGTAATGAAGCCTCTCGTTCTCAGCCAAGACAGCAGCATTCTGGAGTCCCGGGATCTAAGAATAGAGAAACGGACTTTATTTCGGTAGGAAAAACAAAATGAATCTAACAAATGTAAATTTGGGCTGCAGAGAGGTTTTTCCACTGCAGACCCTCCTGGCACTCGCGTCGTCTTTCCAGTTTGTATAAAAATGTGTTTCATTGTAAGCGTCTGAATTATGTGGTCTGCAGCCCAAAAACTAGCAATCTTACTGAGATCAGTGCTACAGTGCATCATTCAGGGTATATACCGTATATAGTAACAATCTTACTGAGATCATTGCTACAGTGCATCATTCAGGGTATATACTGTATATAGTAACAATCTTACTGAGATCATTGCTACAGTGCATCATGCAGGGTATATATAATATCATCTTACTGGGATTATTGATATAATGTATCATTCATGGCTATATAGTTCTGTGCAACTTTAGATTATAAGCTTCGTTTTCCCTCATCATTATTGTTAGTGCTACAGAATGTTCTTGTGAATCCCACACAATGTTTCGCCTGTTTATCCTGACCGTTAAGGTCACTGCTCCATTGGGATCTTTAGATGATTTTTCAGATTAACTCAATTGAGGGATAGAGATGACAGCTCCTACTGTCTGTCAGAAAACATTATTTCATTGATTTAGCGTCAGACTGTTAATATAAAAAACTGTAGAAGGTTTAGGTCTTTAGGAGAAGGACCTATTGTCCCTTTAAAGAGTTTACAATCTGATGACACAGGTTGAGACATACATAAATGGACAGAAAATTGGGCTTTAAAATCGTACTAGTTCTGTAGGGGATTTGAACACCGATGTAGGTTAGGAGAAATTTATTTCTGGTGGTTAGAATCAGTCAGAGAACGATCTTTAAGGTATTGGTGAACAAGAAAGTAAAAAAAAAGTAAAATTTCCCAAATTACCCCTTTTTTTTTTTTTTTTTTTTTTTTTTTAGTTTGGATCTTGTACCAATTAACAGATCCGTGGGACTGAAAGCCAAACCGACAAAGCCAGTAACCGAAGTCTTGCGTCCGGTGGTGGCAAAATACGGGCTGAATCTCAGCGAGTTGGTGGCGAGACTGGTAAATATTTGTCTCCAAACTGTACTTAAATGTCAACCCTGTGCTACACTGCACTATCCATACGTTGTATTGATAATATGATTATATAACCGTGATAGAAGTGCTTATTTCTGCATCTAACATTATGTGGCTGCCACACATGTTACAATCAAGTTGGACAACTTGGTCACTTTCAGTCATGTTGGACCCTCATTGTAGTATTGTGTTGCTGTCAGATGACCGGAAAACATCATACTTCCGGCTGGTTACCACATTGCTATTATCCGCCATCGCAATCTTGTTATAAGTAGTGAGGTGGTCACTTTGTGGTCAGGCTAAATAACCACAATATAACATGTGGCCAGTTGCAGGATTTAGGCCCTGATGTACATAGGATTCCAGTGCAACAAAAGAGATTTGTACATAGTTATCCCCACCAGCCTGACTACAAGGTTCCAAGCTGAACACTACGCTATGAATTGGCTCATTAGTTTTGGCATATATTGAACAATAGATCACAATTTTCATAAAGTTCGTGTATATATTAACCCGACATCATGTCTTTGGCTCTGCTGTGTCTTTCTTTTTATCTTACTATGTTGAACAAGTAACTCTGCCAAAAATGTAATATTTAATATTGGGTTGTGTTGACTAAGTTAAGTCACAAAGCCTTGGACAGCCTAGTGCAGGCCTGGCCTACCGGTGCTCTCCCTGCTATCGGCTGATTGTCTACGGGTAGATCGTGCTGGTGAACCACAGTCTAGCGCCAATCTCCTGCTTACCAATTATGCTGGTCTGATTCATATGCAAATGGAGGGTTCATGGAGGGGGGAGGAGCATTGACAACACCACAATGTGTTTAAACCAAACCAGAATAGGACGTATGCAGAAACTGGAACTGCTGAATGCTTTGGGGAGCCCAAACCGCGCACCCCAGGGAAGTGAAACCTCTGTATTTAATCTCATTGTAGTGAACTCAACCCAATATTACATTTTTCCGGTTTGGGTGGAGTAGTTCTTTAAGCTTAAGAGATTTTTTTTTTTTAATATAAGCTGTGTATTGTGCCGTCTACAGAGTGGGGAGCAGGAGCATCTAGACTTGGGAGTCCCTATATCCACCTTGGATGGACAGAGAGTTGTTCTAGAAGAGAAGGATGGTTCCAGAGGTAAAGGTGAGTCATTTCATTGTTGTAAGATATAACTGATTGCTCTGTCCTGTCTGCCAAACTTACCTTGTTAACCTGAAATAATAATAAAATATTCCTTAAGCGTCCTTAGTTCTCTGTCGTGGGTGGGGGTGGGGTGGGAGAATTAGGCAGCGACCAGACCACATTCCTAGGGACTTAAATAAACTGGAGGATTGGGTGGCCAAATGGAATATGAGGTTTAACATAAATGTAAGGTTATGCATTTAGGGATCAAACGCAACAGAACGCAATCTATGAATTAAATGGAATTTAATTTAGGAGAATCTATAATGGAAAAGGATTTGGGAGTACTTGTAGACAGTAGCAATAGTGCTCAATGTCAAGCAGCAGCTGCAAGGGCAAACAGTATTGGCATGCATAAAAAGGGGCATAGATGCAAGGTAAGAGTGTATAAATCGTTGGTAAGACCTCATCTTAAATATACAGTACAGTTCTGGGCACCACTCTATAAAAAAGATCATATGGAACTAGAAAGGGTTCAGAGAAGGGCCACAAAATTGATAAAGGGTATGGAGTCATTAAGTTATGAGGAAAGGTTAGCCAGTTTAGACATGTTTACTTTAGAAAAGAGGCGCCTAAGAGGAGCTATGATTACTATGTACAAATACATTAAGGGTCAATACAGAGAACTTTCATGGGAACTTTTTACCCCAAGGACTATACACAGGACACGTGGTCATCCCCTAAGGTTAGAGGCGAGGAAATTTCACAACTAGCAAAGGAAGGGGTTCTTTACAGTAAGGGCAGTCAAGATATGGAATTCACTGCCAGGGAAGGTTGTGATGGCAGATTCAATAGATATGTTTAAGAAAGGGTTAGACAATTTTTTTGCGGAAAAGTGTATCCAGGGATACGACCGTTAATTAAAATGAAGGATAGTAGTGGATATAAGGTAAAAATAGGACTGCAATATTGAGTTCAAATATAAGTGAGGGATCGCAGGAGATCCAAAATAGGTTCAACTTGATGGACTGGTGTCTTTTTTTCAACCTCATCAACTATGTTACTATATTCTAGGTTCTATAGTGAACAAATTCCTCCCGTGCGTTGCCGTGTTTTGTGCTTTTAATGGAGCCGACCTTCTCATTTTTATTTTTTTATTTTTTTCCCACTGTTTGAATTATAACTTCCAGCATTATTTCATTGCAGACAAAGGGAAGACCCCGGTGGTTAAATCCAATCCTGTGACAACGAACTCCAGAAATCATACATCCACGGTAATTCTATGTCATTGATTATGCTGATTGTTCATTTTTTGTGCATCTTAAAAGAGATCACTGACAAAAGACGTATATTAAATTAAAATCCCTAAATTTATAATGTCGTTGTCTGCAGCTCATTGCTATTCGTTTTTATTTAGAACGCGTACACACAGGTATTAACACCAA
Organism: Mixophyes fleayi; assembly: GCF_038048845.1. Classification (NCBI taxonomy): domain Eukaryota; kingdom Metazoa; phylum Chordata; class Amphibia; order Anura; family Limnodynastidae; genus Mixophyes; species Mixophyes fleayi. The sequence continues at coordinate 34,230,728 of NC_134402.1, forward strand.
ATTTAAATGCCAAGGTTTTGTCTATGTTGGTAATCGGAGCGTTACCTCCAAGTGCCCCAGCAGATTGGTGTACTATGTACTTCATGAGTACCCCTCTTATAACAAGCTTTCACACTCATGAACGCTGCTGGTGGCATTGATATTGAGTCAAAGTGAACACGAGTCAGAAAGTGTGTCTGTATACAGATCCGTTTTCCTACATAATTTTTTGGACTATCACTATACTATTGCCTTAACAGCACACTTTCAACTTAGAATATTAATGTATATGTGTACAAGATGTTAAGCTTCATTGCCATCTGGCTAGTAAAAATCAGAGGATATTTAATATTTGATTAATATCATTTAATCTCTTCCTTGAGCACTATTTTGTCAAAACGCATTTGTCATGAGCATTTGGAGCTCACTGTAGGCTACCCAACGCATTTCTCTGTTGTAAATGCAACAACATTAGGTATGGTGACATTAGAAACAATGGTTTCTAGGGTCAGAACCATTTAAATGCATTTTACTAATAAAGCTAGAAAAATGCAGCTAATCAACACCGTGAGTATGAGCCCTTATGGTCGAAAACCAACAAATCCACTTCTCTGCTAGTAAGGGTTAACTGTTCTAAACTGTAGCAACAATGTATCTGTAGTCAGGGAGAGACTGCTGGCTGGCTGCCAACCTATATTGTAGTGACTCTACTACAGCTAACAGGGGGAATGTAAAGGGGTCTGCTGGATTCTCCTGCAGACAGATAAGTTAAATAAGCTTTAGTATGTGTTTGTTTGGTATTTTTTTCCCACCATGATGCAGCAAATAACGTTTTGCAAATAATTTCCCTTTAAGTTGAGGGATAAAAATTAAGAAAATGTTGTAGAGTAGTACAGTGCTTAAAATGGCTCATGTGGATTAGGCCTTACTGTATGATAAACTAGAATTTTTCTGCCTTTACCTTAGGGAGAAGATCGGCCTCTTGTAAAATCCTCATCCATCAGACTGAAGGGGGAATACGGAAAAGGAACGAAAGATATTCGAGTGCCGAGAAAAGATGAAGGGGTTTTGAGGATGGGCAGAAAAAATCAGCATAAAATTAATCTGGACGAAGCAGAAGGTAAGTTCATGACGATGCAGCTCTCTTAAATTACTTCATCTGAATATTGCCAAAAATGTTCGAGAAAAGCAGAATATTATGCCAGGAAAGGAACAGAAACCTATTGTAAAACTGGCATAAACGCCAGATTCTGTCACCTGATCTTTAAAGTAGGTGTAGCTTAAAAATGGAAAAGTAAATACAAATTGGAACAATAAAATGATTATAGCAGTAATTGAAAATGGCAAAATGTAAAGGGCAAAAGTATTGTAGTTTGCACGCCAAAGGGCATGAATCTTATTTACATACCTGAAATCCTTCAGTTGCCCCCTATTGGAGATCTATGAAATTGGGCAGGTCTCCTATTTCAGTATCACTTCATATCCTCATTTTACCCATCTACTATTTCTAGATTAGTTTGTGAAGATTGCTAAAAGGTCACCGTTCTCTTGCAGCCTTTTTCGAATTGATTTCCAAAGCTCAGAGTAACCGAGCAGAAGATCAGCGTGGTCTACTACGGAAAGAGGACTTGGTTCTTCCCGATTTCCTTCGTCTGTCTCCACTTGACGCAGCTTCCTCCACCCTGACGTCCGCAAACGTCAACAAGAAGAGGACTGAAAAGAGCAATAGTCTCGATAAAAGCCGCGTATTGATAGGTACTAAACAAGACTTCCCGCACAATGGTGCAGACAAGTCCAGTAAGCACAGCGGACTGGAAAAGAGGGACAAATCTGACCTTGTGCCACCTGCTGGACGGAAACCATATGTTCCTTTTAACGCTCCATTGTCTCCAATTCCACATGTTGTTCAGGACAGAAATATCCCCAGCCGAGAGAGGCTTTCCAGAGACTTGTCCACTGGGAATATCCAGACTGTAGAAGACGACAATGTAGCCGATCTAACCCTAGTGGCCGAAGGGGACATTAGCAGTCCCAATAGCACTTTACTTCCACTACCCCCAACACCACCTTACGATGTCAGTAAGCTCTCCGAAGCCAACTTTTCACCCCCACTTCCATGCTCGGGCAGTCAAGATAACTCTGGATATCATAGATCAGGTATTTCTAGATTTTAGTCTTGTTGGGGGTTTTTTTGTTTTCTTTTACAGACTATACACTTCTATTTTGTGTATATCTTTTTTTTGTTTTTGTTTTTGTTTTTTAAAGTCTTGCACTTTTTAAACATTGCAGAATTGCACATTTTTTATTCATTTTTTTGATCTGTTTACAACACTATTCGAATGTGCAAAAGAGCAACAGGGATTGTGTACAATCCAAGTGCCAAAGCAGCCCGCTGCTTCGCTGGATCGGGTCTGTACTTTCTGCTTGTGCCCGTGCCATAGAGACAGGCCAACAGCTGGTGGTTATGGAATATGTTTTTTTCTGGTATTAATGATTCATTTGACAAGCAGTAGGAAAGGCTACTCATCATGCCCTGATATTGGTAATAGGTACACATCAGTACCACATATTGTATATTTGACATTTTGAAGCCTATATTACTTGAATGTTGAGGCGTATGGGCGACGCATACTCCAATGGAGCTGTTCCTGTAGCTTTTTTTTTTTTTATTATTATTATTATGACGGTTATTAGCATATCTCCCTTGTGACCACCTCACCCAGGGCACAATGTTCTTTGCACTGATTTTCAGATTAAATTAATTTGAACTTAATGTTATACACACCATAAGCCTGCGTTGTGTCAGCATTGGTCAAATTTGGGAAGAGGGAAAATGGTTTTCTACGAAAAGTTGTTCCTAGCGTTGGAGATCATGTTTATAGGTCTGTGTCTATACTTCCATGCCCTAGGTCCGGCCTGGACAAACAGTTGGCTTTCCTTGTGTTGTAAAACTACAAATCCCAGCATGCCCTGACGGCTATCTTCTTGCTATTGGCTGACAAAGCATGCTGGGACTTGTAGTTTCTTAACACCAGGAGAGCCACATATTGCCTAGGTCCATCTCAGGTGCGTGCAGTCTTTTATATGCCAGCGTAGAGGTTAATCTGCCAGGCTCATGGAAGGTGTGATATATGAATTATCATCAAATTTCATATTTTTCTACAACAGTTGTTTTTATTGATTTTTTCGGTTATATAAAAAAACAACAAAAATGTGTCATATTTGTATATATATATTTTTTTTTTTATTCTATTTAGTGTGTATCGCGAACAGTTTTTCTTATTTAAATTGGAAAGAAAAGAACTTTTGTTTTTTTGTATTTTACAATATAGAACATTCGTTTATTCTTCATAGTTTTCTGTAAATATTCATCACCGGTATCAAATGCTCTGCAAGCATCTCAGAAACCCAGACTATGGATAAATCGCCTGTATAGTGTATATTGGTCCTTCACACTTTGATTTCTAAATCGGATCTCTCTATAAAGTGTGCCTTTTTTTTGAAGCATGTTCTGTGTGTGTTCCAATATGTATTTTCTGCTGTGATTTCATAATGATTTTATAACGCATTATACATTCCTAACACTCCTTAAAGGCATTCTACATTTATCGATCCTGAATCGTAACCACTTTTCATTGCATTTTATGGGCCAAAAGGCAGCTAATTCCAATCTGAACACGAGAGGAAAAAATGGATTTCATGGATATAATAAACATTTCATTGTACACACACTTTGCAAAATCAAAAGTCGCAAACAACAATGTATATACTTGAGTTTTAAGAGTGATGCCACATCCCAGATTGAACATCCGGGAAGATTTGAGAGTCGTCGTTAAAAGTTCAGTGGGTGAATCTATATGGTAATTGGACCCCACAGTCAAAGTGATGTAGTGACATATAGGAGTTTGCCAAAGGCTGATGTAACACTTTCGTAGTGAATTGATAGGCTACAATATTTGTTTAGCCTAACAAAATGGCTGCCTCCGCTAGGTTTAGAACACAGTTACACCTTTAATGGGTATACAAAGTTCCAGTGTAAAGGATCTGCATGCAAACACAAATTGTAGAATTCCTTTAAGGGCTATCGATGCATTTGCACTTAGAAGCTTGAAATGATCTTGTATACTGCATGTAAGCACAATCCTGTGTGATCTGTAGCCTGTGTTCATTTTATTCCTGCTTTTGTAGATACCGTGATTGTAGACATTTTGTATCAATTCTCTCAAAATGTAATAAACTCCTGTCTCCATTCTGTTTCTCTCTGTGTGTGTTCTGCTTCTCTCAAATTCTTGACGTTCTCAATCTAACACAATCACCCCCCCTCCAAACAAAAAATACCCCTGTAACTTATTCATTTAATATGCGTCACATGACCTATCTACTTAACATGACTTCATATAATTGACAGTAGCTCAAGGAGAATGAGTTGGCGTTGATATGGCTTTAATTCAAAGGTGCATTAAATGGAATCTTTCTCCAAAACAAACTTTATGGGATAACTTGACTCAAACATGTTTCTTAATTTAAATCATTGTGCTGGGTGCTGTAATTTATTGGGAAAACTCTTGGGTACTTGAAATAGCACCTGTCCCTGAAATCAGCTGTTGAAACCTCAAAATCACACTGTTGGTGCAATTTGACAGATACATTGAGATTAACTAACACCTGCAGTCACAAATTGCACCAAGGTTGTTTTTTCATGGTTAGATGTTACTAAGAAAGGTTAGTTTTGTTGTGTAGTTTTTGTAAATGTGTCCTGGTCATAATGGTAGGACCTTTTTCTATTGCAAATGATTTTGATTTGTATTTTACCCCAATACAGTGAGTTTTATTATTAAGTGTTTATTAATGGGAGTTTAAATTTATTACAGGTGATAATGCTTGGTTAAATGATATGCTTATGTATGTATATGTGTGTGTGCTTTGTATTTCTATAATATTATGATGCTTTTGCTGATCTTATCTATGAAATCCTGGTTTTTTAATTATTAGTAATATTGTAGAATTGTAAGGGGCCGCAGCACTGTGCAGTAGGGAAACCTGGACTTACATAAAACAAGGACATACAAGGCAGACAATATAAATGCAGACATGAGGGTATGGAGGACCCTGCTTATTAGAGAACTTACATTCTACGTAGAAGAGGGTTCAGCTGAAACAAGTAAACGTGGCTCAGAGTGGAGATTGGGGCAGCTGTGAGGGTGTATTAATGTGAATAGTGTTATCGGGATAAGGTAAGCTCTAAAAAGGAGATGGGTTTTTAGAAAGCATCTACAGATATGAAGGCTGTGGGAAGCCTGATTGGACGTGGTTGGGAATTCCATAAGTGGGGCGCAGCACGGGAGAAGTCTTGTAGGTGGGAGTGAGAGGTGGTTATCAGAGATGAGACAAGGCGCAGGTCAGAGGTAGATCTAAGAGGGGGGGAGGGAGAGAATTTTAATATAAGATTGAGATGTATGGAGGGGTGGTATGGTTGAGGGATTTGTAGGTAAGGGTGAGTAATTTGAATTTGATTCTAATCTATTTTTAATTAAATGTAATGATTTAATTCATTATGGACAGGTGTGTCTTCTGTGTGTCTTCTGTATGTCTTCTGTATGTCTTCTGTATGTCTTCTGTATGTCTTCTGTATGTCTTCTGTATGTCTTCTGTATGTCTTCCAGCAGATTTTTGTTTTTGTTCTAAAAAACAAATGTATCTGTTGCTGCATCTCAGCAGAGTCAGATTAAAGTCCCAGGGCGCCTTCAGTAGATATTGGTTTGGACTACACATCCCCTTTCCCCGATCCATCCATGCCAAAATGTCTTTCCCATTCTTGCTGGGGCTTGTTGTCCCTTAAAAAACAAGTTGCATAAATAAGAGTCTGATTTAGTGGTTGCTTCCCCATCAGGTGTTATTAAATGGTCACTAACCCCACAGTACATTAAGAGCCCCCACCATTAATACCCCCTACATACGTATCCACATAACATGAATACTCCCCAGCCCCCACATAATATTTATACACCAGAGTGGGAGGGAGAGGAGCAGATTGCTGATATAGGCTGCAGTACATTAGTAGCTGATCATGCAGTGCAGGAAGCAGAGCATTGGCAGAGCAGGCCCCCATTAGGTCAGGACCAACCCTAATAATCCTGGGCCTCTCAAATCAGGGTCAATGGCAGCTGGCACCCAGAAATTATAAACTACATTATCTTTCAAATGATTTGCAATGTGCAATAAATGCAGTTTTATAATGTCCTCTGTGCTTTAATTTAAATGACAGAGGGTAAAATTTCAAATTGCTGCAATTCACGTATTTAAAGATATGATTTGAATCACCTTCACTTTATCACAAAATGAATAAATTGCATTAGCGTCTTTCTTACACCCATCTTTAATCATTGAGACTCTACAACATGTTTTGGAAGCTACATCCATCTTTTTTTTTTATTTCTTTTATATAAATATATAACTTCTAATATGGTTCTAAATCTGTGATTTTGCTTAGCTGGTTACTTTTCAAGAAGTACATTAATATTTCCACGTTTTATTCCAAGCTGCGAATGTCAGAAGATAAATTGGTTGGGAAAATTCTTCTGACACTTTTAATACTGAATGGGCCACACAAGCATCTACTAAAGCGCGGTTTATAACTAATAAGCCTTTAATGTATTTTACATCACGGCTGGATGCAAATAGGGAGCAACATAGACCAGATACAGTGCTTAATGCTGCCATTTATATTACGCTTTGCTGTTCAGTAAAACAAGATTTTTCCTATTCATGAGCTGCATAATATTAAAGGGTCATTCATTTAAAGGCCCAGTAACGCTATCATACAGGCAGGCCCTAATGTAGACTTTTTTTTTTTTTCTTTTTCGCTGTAGGCAATTTTTTGTGATGCTCCCTTGTCCCCACTATGATCCACGGCTGTGTCCCATTTCTTCATCATCATCATCACCATTTATTTATATAGTGCCACTGATTCCGCAGTGCTGTACAGAGAACTCACTCACATCAGTCCCTGCCCCATTGGGGCTTACAGTCTAAATTCCCTAACATTTCTATAAAATATATGAATGAAGATAAATTTATTGGCTCTAGTGGGACTTATTACTAATTTTTAATCTAGTAACCGTTTCATTGGCCAACTTGACATTGTTTTCCCCCTTCATACAATATTAGCTAATTGTTTTTTACGTGCCTTTCTACAACCTTCTACTTAATAGATTTTGTTTTATCTTTGTGGTTCTCTTTAGTGTTTTTCACCTTAGCCTTTTGTATCATCTAATACTGCTCTTGGGCGTGACACAATACTGCTCTGTGGATTCCATTGTATTCCATGCACAGACCAGTGTTATGTTGTATTGTACAATAAAATCACGTGTAGGAAATAGAAAAGCCCTTTGTAAATTAAAACGCATACATAACGAAGATAATGTATTTAGTAAGGTTTGCAGGAGTTAATGTCAAGTTTCTCTAGATATCCAGTTTTTTTTTTCTCCTAAGAAAAATGTTTACATAAAAGTTTTTAAAATCTGATTCTACACATCACAAAAAAATCTATATGGTAAAAATACAAAACCCCTAATATTGACTTGAAAATGTTCCAAAATAGTAAAACTTCTGGGAAGTTCTAGAGTGAAATACGAGACCAGGATAGAGATGACAATTTGCATGATTAAATGAGCGCTCCAGCCCGCTGATTGAAGCCAACACTATCTGCTTGGTGGTGTTTGGGAGTTTATCTTGTCCTGCAAGTGATAAATTAGGACAAGGGGGAAGTAAACAATGAAGTCTGATTGTTTTCCAATGTCTTAAAATAGCAAGTGGAGGAAGATAGTCCTTGAGATAAAGCCAATTGGACTAAAGTGAGAGGTCATTCATCCTAGGCTGTCACTCCAAGACAAGATTACCTTAACACAAACATGCATTCAACAGACAGCTGGCAAGAGAGAACACAGCAGTCTACATCAATGTCATACACTATTTCAGGGGACCATGTAGTAAAGAATGTGCAAACTTTACTAGTAATATTTTAGAAGTAGGGATTTTTTTCACAAATTTTTTTGGGGAAAGTAACGTTTGGTAAAATATGTCCCTCGTTTTGAGGTGCTGTCATCCAGACTGAAAATACCTCTTGTCTCCGTTCTCAGTGAGCATAAGGTGAATTAATTTCTCAACACTTGACTGAATGTCTGAATAATTACAGTAGGTATATTAATACACTGCATTAAGAGGTCCCTGACTAATTAAAGGTGGCTCAGCCATATTTTTGGACATTTCAAATAAAGTCTGGGAAAATTGGGTGCCCTCCAAAATTTTCAAAGTTGGGTTTCCTCTGCATCTGTCAGTGGGCGACTGGGCAATCTGAACACCAAAAACGGAGATTGGGAGTACACTAGATTGCTCAACCGGTGGTACTCATTACCACGACAGTGTCAACCCCGACAACGGTTTAAACTACATGGAAATAACGATGGCTAGAAGGACTACGTAATAAAATACCTAATTACCATTTGTCAGACGTGCAGCTTTAAATCACTGTGCAATCCGAATGCCCTAAACACCTACAGTAGGATAGGACGTCATTTAGTATGGACACACTGAAAATGAAGGTTTTAAAGTGGCAGTACCTGGACCCTACGCCTGTATGCCATTAAACAAGTGTGGGCTCCGTTTTCAGTGTGTCCATAGTAAATGATGTAGCTGTTTAGGGCATTCGGATTGCACAGTGCACAGTGATTTAAAGCTCCGGATAAACTGCATGTCTGACATATGGTAAGTAGGTATTTTATTACTGTAGACCTTATAGCCATTGTTATTCCCATGTCGTTTAAAACCTTGTCAGGGTTCACATTGCCGTTTTACCGTACCCCACCGCGTTCAACGGTAGATGCCACGCCGCGCATCTATCAAACACCAGTTTATTTGTAAACTGTGGATTTGCGGTACATGCCTAGATGTGTAAATATAAGTGTCTGCCTTCTGCCTGCAATCTTTCCTGTTCTGGTCTCTAAAGATCACCTTTGCAGTGCTGAGGGGCACCTATAACTGCCAGGGTGGAAAGTCTTAATACTACTATAGGACTTACTACCTCTTGAGTGAATCACCACCTGGATAAAAAGGGGTCCTTTTGTGGGGACAAATAACTGTCGTAAATGCGCCATATTCAGCTCTCGAGTCCAAGTTAAATATCTGGTCCTGGAAAAGAGATTTGCATGTGGACATAAAATGAGACCCCAGTCCTGCAAACAGTCCTCACTGAGTAGCCATTGTCCTGAGTCCTTCCATCGGAAAATAGAATTCGTTGTACCCTGGCAGATGCTGCCACATTTGTAAATTACATTAAGTGACCTAAGTAGATCAAGGTATAGGACAAAAAGTGTAAACTGAAGAGCATGTCAGTTAGCTTGATCTGGCATCAGTGATCAGACCTTTGTACCCAGCGATCTGCAGTCTACTCAGCGTTTCTGTTATTGTGGAGACTAGCCTCACACAAGCTCTGGATTTGCCCCATGATGTAGGACGAAGAGGCACCACCCTCCTGTGCATTATCTGCTGTTCTTAAGGGACAGCACAGACCGCGTGTGTACTCTGCAGATATGATTAGGCATAAAAACAAATCTGTTATTTTATGTATATTATTCATCTCTGTCAATAGGTGGTTTTATTTGATCTTTAGGAAAAGTCCCAGCAATTCATTTGTCTGTAACACATTTAATGTGAATATTCTTTTAGCAGAAGAAAAGTCACCAAGATGGCAGCCAAATGTCTCAAATAGAGTTACTGTAACATAAAATGGCAGCCAGTTACCCAGCAACGGGACTTGCTCTCTGTGTAAGTTTAGGATGAGAGATATAACCATCAGTGTTACACTGGAGTGTAATTACTAACACAGGAAGGTCACACATTACATTTGAGGAGGAGCATGAGATCATAGTATGAGATGCATGTAGCACAGCTAGGTAAAGCAGTTGGTTAGTGAAGCTGGTGAGACGACAGCTCTATCGAATTACAACCTAACCTGTGGTCTTTCTGACATCATCATACAATCACAGACTAACCTGCTACACAGAATGTATGAATGCACTGCGCTCAGTGACATCACCATCTACTCACAGACTAACCTGTGACACAGACTGTATGAATGCACTGCGCTCAGTGACATCACCATCTACTCACAGACTAACCTGTGACACAGACTGTAGGAATGCACTGCGCTCAGTGACATCATACAATCACAGACTAACCTGCTACACGGAACGTATGAATGCACTGCGCTCAGTGACATCACCATCTACTCACAGACTAACCTGTGACACAATGTATGAATGTACTGCGCTCAGTGACATCATACAATCACAGACTAACCTGCTACACGGAACGTATGAATGCACTGTGCTCCGTGACATCACCATCTACTCACAGACTAACCTGTGACACAGAATGTATGAATGCACAGTGCTCAGTGACACCATACAATAACAGACTAACCTGCTACACGGAACGTATGAATGCACAGTGCTCAGTGACACCATACAATCACAGACTAACCTGTGACACATCATCATCATCATCATCATCATCATTTATTTATATAGCGCCACTAATTCCGCAGCGCTGTACAGAGAACTCATTCACATCAGTCCCTGCCCCATTGGAGCTTACAGTCTAAATTCCCTACTATAGACACACACTCACACACAGACAGACAGACAGACAGACTAGGGTCAATTTGATTGCAGCCAATTAACCTACCAGTATGTTTTTGGAGTGTGGGAGGAAACCGGAGCACCCGGAGGAAACCCACGCAAACACAGGGAGAACATACAAACTCCACACAGATAAGGCCATGGTTGGGAATCGAACTCATGACCCCAGTGCTATGAGGCAGATGTGCTAACCACTACGCCACCGTGCTGCCTAGAATGTATGAATGCACAGTGCTCAGTGACACCATACAATCACAGACTAACCTGCTGCACGGAAGGTATGAATGCACTGTGCTCTGTGACATCACCATCTACTCACAGACTAACCTGTGACACGGACTGTATGAATGTACTGCGCTCTGTGACATCATCATACAATCACAGACTAACCTGCTACACGGAACGTATGAATGCACAGTGCTCAGTGACATCATACAATCACAGACTAACCTGCTACATGGAAGGCATGAATGCACAGTGCTCAGTGACATCATACAATCACAGACTAACCTGCTACACGGAATGTATGTACTGCGCTCTGACATCATCATCTAATCACAGACTAACCTGCTACATAGACTGTTGCACTAGCCTCAGACTGTGACATGCAGTCACTAGTAACAAAGATTACATTTACTCAGGTGAGGAGGGCACATGTAAGGGTCTCAGTGACCATTATTTCACCTAAGATCTTAAATGCTCAGTGCTTATTTTTCCCATAATTCAAGTTCCTGAAGCACCGACATCAGTTCATACAACTGTTTTACTCTACTTGTCCCACAAAAGCCCAGCTGTCAACACTTTAAAATAATTACCAGGAAAATGCTGCTGTGATGTTATCTGGGAACATCACACGCGATGCTGTTTCGGCTGACATTCCAGTGCTACAATTCAGACATGCAGGAAAAGATAAAGTGTATTGTGCAGTTAGTCAATAGTGACAATTCCTGGGATAGTCCCTGAAAATGAGGGACAGCTGGCTGAGAAGATTTATGGGTGGTTAGGCCTGAAATAACCGATGGTAGCCACATGTCATTACTTAGACTAAAACACTTACATTAAAGCTACAATCCCACCTGGGGAGGGAGGAAGCATTATAGTTCCTCTAACTTGCCGCACTCTATGGGGCTGCACCAGGCTGGCGGGTTTCCCCATCTCCGTGGTTCGTCTCTCAGCTCTAGATGAAAACCGGTATACGTTTAGTAGTATACTGTATACGTTTAAAAGGGAATGTGATCGGGAGGACCAATGAGAAGCCGCAGTCATGGCCATTGTGACTTCTTGTTCCACCTGTCCCCTTCTGCAGCCCTTTTAAAGTGTTGAACAAAATGTGCGCCACTTTCGGTGGTAATGCACCACCTAGTAAAAGATTTTACTCAGGGGCCCCTCTTCCCCACCCGAGGCCCCGGCCTTTTTTTTCTGGTTTATCTTACAGATCCAACTGAACACCAAGCAGGCGAAGGAGTGACATATTGCAGTTTGGGATTGGTCCTCCTCTTCACCTTCATTTAAAGCTAGTTAGCTAAATTGATTTGCCGGTTCTGTATGCATGTAGCAGGACCCGGGGCCCCGATAGGAGAAGGAGGCTCTTTCGCCAGCAGTGCAGTATGTACGTCTAGTCGCTATCCAATGACGATTGTCCACTTCCAATAGTGTGGTTCCAAAACACAATGCGATTTAATAGCAAGAAGCACCAAAGTAACAATTCAATAATATAAGTACAGACGATTGCATACGCAGGCGCCCTGGATCCAGCATATAGTCATGAAGTCTGTGGTTTGCAAAGAGTGTCTGCTGGGCCCAAAACTCTTGCTTATATAAAGTCAGTGATACAGTGAAAACAATACAGATGATTTGGTATGTTTCCATAGGTTCAAGCTTCAGGATGGTCCAGTGTAATGCAGATCATTGGCCAGTTCAGACGATGCCCTCCAGGGGTGGGGGTCAGCTCTCCAAAAGATGCATACTAATCTTCCCACCGAAAGCTGGTTCAAACTGGTCTATTTACATTACACACAATACAATTCTGACCATTTATTCCCTATAATCCATAACTTGCATACGCAAGGAGCGATATCGTAGCCTATAGAACCGGACGTCTGCGAATGAACAGGGAATTAGAATGATACCAAACAATATTTATTTCCTGTAACCTGAACCTTAGGTCTCAATAAAGTGTATATAACATTATAATATTTAACTATAAACTCTGCTACATTTCATCACAAATAACTCTGTGTTGCAACTATTTTTAATATGAACTAATTGCAAGTGTATGTATTTGTGTCAATGTGTGTATAAGTGTTCGCTCGTGTTGTGGTTAATTACGCTCCTCCGCGCTGTAGCGTGCTAGTCGCATAATTTCAGACATAGACAATCAGATTGATGGATATTAATTTGGAATGACCATATCCAATTATTTGACTTTGACCAGCTTTAACATAATAACAGCCATAAAAACACTGTAATACCTACTGAAAAAATGTGAAACTAACAATAACATGTTTATGTAACAGCAGACAATACAACTAGAGCATTCCTTTACCATTCTATACAAAGTGTCTGAGAGTCAGGTTAATGTGAGCAGTGGAATAACAAGAGAAGAGCCTGCAGAACCAGTCTTGTCTGCATAATAATAGTTATCCCCTGAAGTCTCATATGCCTGAAACTGTTACAGGTAGATTTGTGCATTTTAGTGGCTGCTCTGTCACATAAATAACTTCCTATTCTAGTTTCAGTTATATTGCAAAGGAGTTTTTCCATCTTCCAACTTTATTGGTCTATGTATGCCTCATGCAATGTTTATTATGATCATTTATTTATATAGTGCCAATGATCTTACACAGCCCTATACACAGATTCATATTCATATCAGTCCCTGTCCCATTGGATCTTACTTTCTAAATTCCCTAACACACACTAGGGGCCATGAACCCAAGAGTATGTTTGTGGAGTGCAAACACGGGGAGAACATGCAAACTCCGCACAGATTGGTTGGAATTGAACCCATGACCCCAGCACTGTGAGGTAGCAATGCTAACTACTGTGTCACCTGCTGCCCGAAACAGATTCCTATATGTTTCTTGCTCCTTTCGCTGTAAGGGTGAGTTATGATGTACAACAATGGTAAATTGCAGGGCAAATGTTTTTTTGGGGGGAGGGATGTCTTGTACCTACATTTGCTTCTTTGCACCTAGTTCAATGGGAAGAACATTGGGGTTTTTGTGCCAACATGGCATTGTCTGGTGATGTGCACAATTTTGGGTAATTGGAGCAGTTGGATGGATCAGGAGCCTTCTTACTGAGTAGGAATTAGGCAAATTTATACTCTATTTATTCACCCACATTCAAAATTTATTTTTGGGGGTAGAAGGGAGGGGGGTATTATTCAAACGAGGGGTGGAGAGGGCCACTTTGTGGAAGGGCACATTTAAAGGGGCCGTCCATGCTTTGCCGGAGGGTCTACAGACTGTTTCTGCCCACAACAGAACTTGAATTCTTGGCCACCTCTTAGACACCAGAGATTGGGTCTCATCTAGAGATGATCAAAACTGTTTTGCAAAATACTCACCTTGTTTCACACTTGGCCACGAAAATCTCACCCATTTCCCTGACATAATTTGCCCATAAGTGTTCTGAGCGGAATTCCCCCTCTCACTCTCTTTCCACCCAGACTTCCCATAATGTCTTCTGTCTGGACTTCTCCCTCAACCACTCCTCAGAGCCAGATGAACTGAAACCATCGTCCTCTCAGCTGTATTTAAAGACACAATGTCCCTTTATCGTCATGATTAAAACATAAATTAGGCTAGAATAAAAACTGAAAAGTGGAAATGAATGAAAGGTCGTGGTTGCTTAGTAACCAGCCAAATATAACCCTCAACTTTGGCATGTCCCAACATTCTATTCTAAGAGTTGACTGACCGTTTTTGCGGGCCATGTGCGCATAGCTGGCTTGCGCGGTGGAGCTAAAAGCCTATACTTGGGCTTTCAGTACCACTTATAAGAAAAATAATAATAATAAAATAGTCAAAAAAATAGATTAAACATTTTTAAAATATTTTAAAACTATTGCTGAATGAAAAAAGGCTTTACTCAAATACTAAAGCATTTCTTCATAAAAAGAAAATTTCTGTTATCTCCATACATGATCATTGTTAAATAGGCTTCCCATGGAGAATGTATCGACGGAGTAACCTGACTAGCTGTCGCTGCCGGTTAGTCCTTGATAGATAGAACTTTTTGCCCTTTAATAAATAGAGCCCTTAGTGTTATAGATTCCAAAGACTAATACTGAAGATAATATTTCAAAACACAGTCTGCTTAATAGGAAATGGGTTTGGATTGGGTTCACAATTTGATGACTTACTTGGCGCATCCCTTGTTTGCTTAGTAACAATCCGCCAGGCCAGTTGGAACCTATTAGTGCAACAATTTAGGAGAAATGTCTTATGAGAAGTTGAGCACACATGAGACATGGTTTATAGAGACTTTGTGAAAATTAAAATTCCTCTATGATTGGATTTTTAAATGTACTCCTATTTGTTCCTAATTATAGTTTATAATAGTATAATCGTACTTGCTAACATTTTAAATTTGTAAAGCGGGACACGCCTCCTTCAAAATTGGGCGTGACCGTGTCACATTAGCGGCATGTCTAAGTCACAATGTGTTTGGTCACATCCAGTGCTATTCTGCCCCCAACTCCCAATTCCTTCCCTAAAACCAACCTTGAATTGCCGCTTGCACCAGAGGCGCCTGCTGGACAGTCCCCAGAACAGATAACATGCTATAGAGCAGGCCTGTCCAACCTGCGGCCCTCCAGATGTTGTGAAACTACAAGTCCCAGCATGCCCTTCCAGCTATCAACTGGTTGTCTACTGGCAAAGCATGCTGGGACTTGTAGTTTCACAACACCTGGAGGGCCGCAGGTTGGACAAGCTTGCTATAGAGCAAGAAGCCACGTTCTGAAAACTCTTGTGTCTGACCCAACAGATGCTTAAGTCAGTAGGTAGATTAAGTTGCATTTATTAAATAAATATTAATCTCCAGTTGCCCTTGCCCCCATAAGTACTAATTTATTCAGAGGCTAAGTGTAAGAAAATAAAAGTAAACCAAGTAACTTCTGTGAGCGTGCATTGGTGTGTATGTTTCAATGTTTCCTTGCTTCTGTGTGTAACGTGTAAGTGTTATGTCACTCTGTGGGGGCAATTAAAATTGGCCGCGTTATTGCCGTTAATACGGTAATAGTGCGTATTATTACCGTTAGTACGGTAAATTTAACGCCTATTTTTGTTCGCAAAAATCCAGGTTAAAATGACCATTTTAACATAATACAATTAGCGTTATTCCTACACTAATGTGGCCTAATTGAATCAGCCCTTGTGTGTCTTTCAAGTGTTTTATAAGGAATAAGGTACCCTCCAACTGTAAATTATTACGGATATTCAAAGTTACCTCGGAGTTCCATGACCTGGAGTCTTGGAACTCCTCAGTGAAGGGAGCATTATCCTAAGTATGTTACAATTTTGTGTAGCTTATACGAGATCAATTTTAAATGATAAAATTGACATCCCTACATTTAGTATGGAAAAATTTAATTTAATTTCCAGATCCTGATGAAGAAAATGCTGCAATAATGAAAGATTTGTTTGCATTAAACCTAAACTTGTCTGTTTTCTATTGAAACTCAGGTAACAGGGACAGAAAGAAAAAATTGTCCCGAAGCACAGAAAGTTTTTGGGAGCAATCTCAAGATAGCTACAAGGAGAAAACCGTCAACAGGTGCAACAGCTCAGCTCACCCCCCGCAAGCCGGGAGGGTCATAGACGTGGACGAAGTTAAACATTCGTCAAGAAGCCATGATTCCCGGGAGGATGTGGGCAACGTGAGTTTCGAGGGTTACATTTCAGAACTGAAGTCTTGCAAGGGCCGAATGCGGACAGGCGTGTACAGGACGTCTGACCTCCCAACAATGGTGTCTACAAAGAGTGAGAGGAGCAAAGAGTCGGACGTGAAATTTAAAGCCACCTTTGTGTAGAGCAGAGGCAGGACAACCTGCGGTGGTCCAACTGTTGTGGATATATGTATCCAATATCTCTGGTGTAGAGGCGCTGCCACAAACACGGAAACACCAGCTATTATCCACGTCCTTCCTCTTGTCGTGGCCACGTTGGGTTGTCTTTGAGTGTATTCAGCAACCACTTTGTAGATTGCTAATTCCTTCATTCTTACTCTATTTTGAAGTTTGTGTTTGTTATTTATTTTGCCAATAAGAGTGGGCACTCACCAAGCTCGGTAAAGGTGTCGGCATCATTATTAATGACAAATGAAGTTTTCATGCTTACAGAGAGTGTGCACACTGAGGACCAGTGATACTGCTATTTCTGTATTTGATCATATATATTTTTTTAGTATTGATATATGAGTCTGTACTTGTGAAACAGAGGTTCTGGGTGCATGGATAGCCAATAGAGGCAAGTAATGGGTAATTCATAGGGTAAATTTTAATCATTCTTCCCTTTGTTTTTTTTACAGTAACTAGCTGTGAGCATGTGATTACCTTCTATGACTAAAAAATGTAGTAAGAGAATTCTTATTATGGTTTTCATGTTTTTGGTGGTTACTTAACTAAACCCGGATAATTAATCAGAATGAATGGCATCATCCTTGGGCATGTTGGTATATGCGGTTGTAAGATTTCTGCTATTGACCTGTGTGTGCCGTCATCATTTAAGTCTCTGAATCAGATCCATTCTTTTATACAGCTCTCCATCACTGGACCCAGCGGCTCTCCTAACAAAACCCCAGCTAGGAGTGAATACTCTGGACAGTTAGGTCAAGAAACCGGCAGAGGTCCAAGGGTGGGCCCCCAGGATTGATGTACGATTCTGAGGGATTTTTGTAAACCCTATTGCTAAAGGTAGAAAATCTTTTTAACCCGACCAGCCCGGGCGTTACACTGTGCACAGGCCCAACATGACAAGTAATCTAACACACATTATGTTTGGGTGCGCTGGAAAGTCCAGTTGGACAATGACTGTGATCTGTGTTTGTATGAGGTCGTCTGCCAAAAACACAATCATTTTGCTTCATGTAATCAGGTCACTTTTTGGCCTTCCGGTAAAATAACCTGAAATTACTCGGTTGTCTAGTGAGTCTAGGATTGGTGTTCCGTGGTCTTGAGTCCAATGATGGCTGAGTAGTTGCACCGGATGCCCTCTGAGCAACTCTCGATGGGTACTAATGAACCTAAGTGCTCTATATTTGGCCAGGGGGTTATAAACATGATATGCCGCCACTTATACTAAACATTGACTTGTATTCTGCACTTAGAGTAGAGCACAATCCCATAGTGATGTACCTTCACCTACTCAGCAGGTCACGGTGTCTACTGATTTTATATCACAAGTTCTAAGCTTAGCTTTTACAGACCACACTTGACTCCACAAGCCAAGGCTAATCAAAATATTATTTTTCTACTGACTTATTATAGATTATTGTAATTATAATTACAACCTAAAATTATTTTTTTAACACACACCAAACAATCAGAACTGTGCCAGGATCGGTCACCCCTGCAGCCGCTCCAACATTGCTTCTCCCTCATTCACAACCCGGAGAATTCTAATGTTAACCTCTGGGTACTGATTGGAAAAGGTTGTTGCTCTAATTGGTCAGCGTTTGTCTGCTGTCTGGATGGAACAATTGCAGACACCCACATTTTTTAGGGTGGGATTGTCCTTTAAATTAATTGTTATTTGAATTGTAGAAAATGGTACTAAATACGATATAGTTCTCCTAAATATAAATTTGTTTGTATACCGCACTACAGAGACCAAGGGGGTGTCACTATGCAAGGTAGGAGATGTCTGAAGATGTTTGAAGATCGTATCCTATATGAAATGTATTCCTAACAACTCTGTTGCGATTAGCGCGTTAAGAAACCAGGACATTTGGGCAATGTATATTCGCAAAAGTACCAAACACACCCACAAAAAAGTCTTGTAGAGAATAGCTATTTTTATACACCTGTAAATATTGTAAGTAAATATTAATAAAATTAGTTGTCTATAACCTACAGGAGATATTTGGGGGGGGAGCTTAATGCACTTTTGTGTCTTGTCACTGTACGTTTTTCATCATTTTAAGAACCCGTCCTGCATTTCATTTCAAACAAACAAATAAAAAATCACTTATTTATGTAATAGTTGCTTTGAATTGACAATGAGATCCCGACACTCATTCGGTAGTGCAGCAGGATTCAGTTTTGTTGCTCTTGTAATTTAGCTGCACCTTTGTGTCATGTTTGGTATGTTGTTAAGACGTTATCATTTTAAAAATGTAATTGTATTATAAAATAAAAATATTTTTTTTTATTACATACAAATGTTATGTGTTTTTATTTTACCACCTAAAAATTTGTGGCTCTATGCAATAGCAAAAAAAAACAACAAATAAACACAAACAAATACACTCAAAACACAAAGCGTTACCAATACTCTATGTTACAGAATAAAACTCCTTCCCGGAATATACATGACTCTACAGGCCATTCCGAGTTTGGGAGTCGCTGCCGTTAGCAGCTGCTGATTTTTTTAAAGAGACTGCTCACTGTGACACAGCTTTATAGGAGATAATAGGGACAACGTAGATAATGGCCTTCGTGACTGGTTACACTCATGTCTGAAACCTAACCCATGTTTATGTCCTACCTGAGTTGCGGAGGTTGCTGAAACCTGATATTTAGGGGGTACCTGGGAATTTCTCTGTGCTCAGAAAGTAGGAACATCTAAAGAACAAACAAAAACACTATGTAATGGCAAAAATGTGTACCCTGGTCCCTACGGTAATGTATATGGATATTAGAAGTCATTGAGTAGATCCGTGACCAAAGAAGGTCAAATGCCAATTACTTTTCCAAAGGTCTCAAAACTCAGCGGTACCTTCTAATGCACATTTTATTTGACAATAGAGGATACCTGACTCCATGTAACAGAAATATTGTAATACGCAGGTTACAACAAAACTTGGTGCTGTATGAGGTGTTCCAGATGTTTTTCTCATTCATGACAGTTATGTAGCCCCCTCTTCTTAACAGTGTAGACATTGGGAAGGCGATCTCATAGGGATCGTTGTTCGTATGTGCAAATACCTCCGGTGAAGGAGAGAAGCGCCCGTAGGAGTATATTTACTAAACTGCGGGTTTGAAAAGGTGGAGATGTTGCCTATAGCAACCAATCAGATTCTAGCTGTCATTTTGTAGAGTGCACTAAATAAATGATAGCAAGAACCTGATTGGTTGCTATAGGCAACATCTCCACCACAGATTAGCAAATATACCCCCTAGTCTTTGAGAATAATACATAATAAAATATAGGGAATATTTCGCCTGTAGAATAATTTTGGTGCAAGTAGCTATGGGAACAGTCACGCATACACTTAGTAGATATTTACTGGATAATGGTTCCAAAACAAAATAATATAACGTGTTCCTGATGCACCCAACACAGGTGGAGAACATGAAAAATGGTTGGATCTTCTTACATGCAAACAGACCCTACCAACAATAGGGTTAACACACTCATTGCTGGAACAAATTCCTACCACTAATATTATATTGGCAGGTAACTATGTAAATCCCTATGGGTAAACCACCAGTTCAAAATAATTAGCAAGAAAACTACTGAGGACCAAGAATGATACAATTAGGCTTAAATAATGTTGCAGGGCTTCAATAAACACCTAGGGCTAGATTTACTAAACTGCGGGTTTGAAAAAGTGGAGAACCAATCAGATTCTAGCTGTCATTTATTTAGTGCACTCTACAAAATGACAGCTAGAATCTGATTGGTTGCTATAGGCAACATCTCCACTTTGAGTGCAATCTATGCAGTTGTGGGTTTTAAGTTTTAGCTGTGAAGAAAATACAATTCACCACTGTGGCAAGAAACCTGGAGCCAACTGCTATGGAATAAACTGTTTCACTACCTATATTTGTAAACAGATCACAAAGGATATGGTGGTATTTAATGTGCTAATAAGAACAGTTCCACCCATGACTCTTTCAGTAAAAGTGCCTGGACCTACGTAGCCTGTTGGAAATAATCTGCAATTCAAGTAAAAGCACTAGTTGCATATAATGGCAGAAGCAGACCAAGCAATTACAGACAGAAACTGGAACAGTTCCATTAATTCTATTTTCCAGTGCTTGTGAGAGGGCTATGGACATAGTGACATCATGAAGCGATAGGTCATGTGACATGCAAAACAATTCCCTAATCACTTCAATTACTACAGTAACATCAGAGTCTTGGCGATAGCTGTGAAAATGGTCATTGATGTGTTCGGTTCTGTTATGATCCACCACTCTCACCGGATACAAATCTCAGCTTTATGTATCAGTGAAGATATAAAAGACTCTGATCTTCGTGTTACTCAGTCTACCTTGGTCTAGGTTAAATCTCCTACTGCTGTTACCGGTGTGCTGGACTTCTACATCTACAACCACCATACCTGGATGCTATTGAGTACCAGTCCAGGACTCCCAAAGCGCTGTGTAAAATCTCTGCCCTACATATATCTGAGGGATGAAAATAGAGTCTGACACTATATGAAGAAGCACTACTACATCTACAGATAAGCATCAAAGTTTTTATATCCGGTACACATATTTGATATTAGTGAGGTGCGGGTGCTCCAGTGTGACTCTGATTTTTTCTACAGATGCACCCTTACTGTCTGAGTGCTATATAAATGTTCGTTTGTCTCACCTATTTGGCTGATTGAGATTCTTGTCCATGACACATCTCCAACATTCTCAGTATATACGGTATTATACTATGTGGCGCCCCTCCCAATTTGTTTTATTATATAAAAGACTCTTGTTTAAAAATGAGTAGTATTGTGATCATGTCCATGGGTAAGGTCATGTTGGGTGAGTGTAATATACTATGTCCATATAGAACATAATTTCATTTTAAGTAACTTATTGCTGCAATCCCACAAAGATAGGTGCACATTAATTTTCTAGGGACGGTTTGCAAAAACAGAATGTTGGCGCACACTTATCAATGCACTAGGTGAATAATTTGAATAAATAGCATAAAGCGATGTAAGCCATGTAGTGCAGTTTCATAAATCACTCATAGTGAAGGCAAAACGTTCATGAGGATCACAGAGATACATCAGCCACAGAGAAATCAAGTGGGAAGGAATTCTTACTTCAGATTTGAGTGGAGATAGTATCACAGTGATGACAATGGCTTCACATGAGCTGTAATGTTTGCATGACAAAGATCCTTACAAATAAAGAGCTTCGTGTTTGAGGTTCACCTGCAAAGTGTTCTTTGTCTGCAATTATCTTATCCGCAGCAAAGTTTATTTGAATAATGGAAAATGTGAGGCAGCTGTCTGCTGTTTTGTAGGAGAGCGATGACAGTAATATATCTGATGACGCCATTGTTGATGATAATGAATTTAAAAACATTTGGGAGTAGGAACATGATCTATCTCCCTGTAAATCCTGTCCAAATTCCTCACAATGCTAAAATGTTTCTCTGTTTACATCACTTGACTGCTTTCTTCCAAATTCAGATAAAGAGAGGCAAGGACGTTGTATGTCTAATTTAATAAATTGCAGAATTGTAGAGCTTGAGACATACAGGGCCTTGTGTAGAGTTTGATATCCATTTGCTATCCAAAAGATAGAAAAAAAAAAAAAGTTAAGCAATGATCTGTTCCTTGAGGATCCCCGTCAGTGTCATGGTGCCATTGATCAGGAACCACAAGTGTCTGTGTGCCACTGTACCACATAGAGAAATAGTATTCAATATAATGTGTTGCATATCCAACAGAGAGTCCCCCAAAAAAAATTCTGGGACCAGTTTGGGGTACTCTGATTTAGTCTACACAATGACTTGTGTATTTGATTTATATTATGCTCATTGCCAAAACGTGTACTAAATGTTGCAAGCATTCACTTCCAAGATGCTATCAAAACTCTTATCCATTCTCTTATCATCTCCTGCCTTGACTACTGTAACCTCCTGCTATCTGACATCCCCGACACCCATATATCCTCACTTCAATCCATCCTAAATGCTGCTGTAAAACTTCTTCCTCTCTCACAGCTCCACATCAGTACCGCTTTCTAAATCCCTAAACTGACTCCCTGTGCCCTTCAGAATCCTATTTAAATTACCCTCGCCTACAAAGCCCTCAAGGACACCACCCCTTCATACACCTCAAGTCTCATACCAAAATGCTCTCCCTCCCGCCCTCTTAGATCTACCTCTGACCTGCACCTTGTCTCGTCTCTGATAACCACCTCTCACTCCTGACTACAAGACTTCTCCCGTGCTGCTCCCCACTTATGGAATTCCCTATCACACCCAGTCAGACTCTCAAACAGCCTTCAATTCTTTATAAACCATCTCTTTATTAAATCTTACCCTACTCTCACCTATACTACTCACATTAATGTACAGCTGTACTAATTTCCACTCTGAGCCACACTCGCTCCTCTTGTTTCAGCTGTTCCCTTTACCAATTAGAATATAAGCTCTCTAATGATCAGGGCCCTTCACTCCACTGTACTGTTTTCCCTACTATACAACGCTACAGAGCACTATGACATCTTACCAATCTTCTATAATAATAATAATAATAATAATAATAATAATCATGCTGCTCATCTTCCTTCAGCTCTGTCAAAAGATCGGCTCCCCATACTCTAAAGAATCCAATTCAAACTCCTCACTCTCACTTGAAAAGCCGTCAACTAATCCATATGGGGTTTTATGAATATTAATTACTAGAAAACGTAAAGTGTCAACTAATTGTAGCACTTATAAGGGCTCATCCTCTTCCTAGAGCCAGGAACAATGGAAGTCTGGAAACGTCTCCCAATTGGCACATAATCTTGAAAAATCCAGGAATGTCAAAACCAGAGCCAATATAAGCTAAATGATCCATATGGTAGAATAAGGCATCATCTGCTTCAAGCATTGAATAGACCATGACAAACTAACAGAGATAGTCTTATGGTCCATGACAAGGGCAAACAATAAACGGGACAGAAGGCACCTCAGCGGCTCATCATAACGGGTACTCTGAGTACTCTGCCCTGCAGACCACTGCACTTTTTCTGCCTGTTGAGCCTCCGGTGACTCCTGCCTCCTGGGTAACCTGCAGTCCTGACACCTGTGAATGATCTGGTGCCTCGAGCCTCTTGAGTAACCTGGAGTCCTGACACACATGACTCGTCTGGTGCCTCGTGCCTTCTGAGTAACCTGCAGTCCTGACACCCATGATTCATCCGGTGCCTCCTGAGTAGCCTGCAGTCCTGATACCCATGACTCATCCGGTGCTTCCTGCCTCTTGAATAACCTGGACTGTCAACACACTGTACACATTGCAGAATTTGCTTGACATTGTTCCATCGTTTATAGAGGTTTTTAGTCAGTTTATTAAATTAAATGAAACGATACGATGACCTTGGTACGATAAAGCATGATCATGGGAGCGTACACACTAAGGCAATACCAGACCTAACGGTCATTTATTGTGCGATTAGCGCGATAATCGTGTGAAAGACCTGTAGTGTGTACCCAACCTTACTCTCATTGATGTTTCTTCCAATAGGCAGGCTTACTGGGGTAAATCTTCTAAGCATCGCCAGTCGGAATGCAACTATATAACCGGAGGGGTCAGGTCATTCGGTGCCTCCTGCCTCCTGAATATGAGAGATCAGGTCATCCAGTGCTTCCTGCCTTCTATATGGGAGATCAGTAGTCTTTTCAGTAATGGTGGGGGACCAACCAATTTGGTGACTGCCCCCATGCCAGCCAGCATTAGCTATTTCTGGCTTTTTCCTGGTTTAAGGAAAAGTACTATTAATGCAACCCCAAACATATCACCAACACATTCTATGCTTTCCCCCCACAGAGCTACTTCAAATGTAGGTATCTGGTGAGGGATAAAGAGGTTTGCATATAGAGCATACAATTCACGGGGGAAGCAGACTATTTTAATTTCAAGCTTATTGTGACTGGATCACTTATAAATAACTTATGGTATAAATTTATTCAAAGGAAATAGCACAGGGCGCTTATTTCTATAATTACTAATGCAATTAGTTTCGAAATTGTGTATATTTGGATATAGGAAATTGTTATTTCTGAGACCAGGGTAGAAAATTAGTTTTTTTCTGTTTTAACCTTGCTAAAGGAAATGCCTTATTTCTGATGTATATATCTGATACAATAGGCTTTTGTGGATGGAAGTCTTTTGTGTATTGTGATGTGGGGAAATGGTTTGTTTGGGGGTTTGTGACGTTCTGTGGGAATGTGTATTCTGAACTGTCTGAGGAAAGGCCCCATGCTAATTAGATCGTTAGATGTGTGAAGGTCCAACATTGAAGGCAGGAAGGTTTAATTAAGACTGGCACCTAGATTTTCTGTGCCTGAAGACCAGATGCAGGACATCACAGCATCTCTAGAATTTCATAGAAAAGTGTAAATATTGTTGGCTTTGCAATGCATGTAAATCCATGTTTGTGTACACACATTACACCCTGATTCTAAAAATAGCCTTTGTCCAAATCAGTATAAAAAGCTCTGTCTTGTACACTGAAATATTTCATGCTGATGTTCCATCTGACCTGATCACCTGGTACCTTCAACCAGTGGGAGAGCAAATAAACATCACTTGCTTCAAAGACCTGCTTGAAAACATCTTCAATATTGCCAATGGACAAGGTCTGTAACAGTGGGGAGCACTCTCATATGGACCTAGGCAAGGATTGAACCCAAAGCACTGTAACTTGTGGCTGGGAATACCAGGTCTATCCTAGGAGAGAATGTGTAGGTCTGGGAATGGCTAGAATAGTATGTCCTGGTGTAAAGTGCCATGTCTATAACTCAACTTATGTGACTGAGACCAGCAAGATTGGAAATTCTGAGATTCCGCAAATGGGGGACACTTCTCTTCTCTGGGTTGAGAACTGAATTAAGGAATCCAATATAAGAACCGAGGTAACAGAAAAATTAGCCAATCCAGTGGTAATCATGTAAGAGGCAATAATATCCAGTGACTTTTTGCTGATATACATTGACTTAAGAGAACATTCATGTCTACAAACTTTAAATATAAAAAAAAAAGTAACCACAAAATAAGACCCAGTCCTTGTCTCTCACGTCACATAACTTACTTTTGCAGATTCCACAAATTCTTTATCTCAGAAAGGAAACTTGTGCAGGTCTTGAAAGGGAAATGTGTTATCGGGAGAATAAAGGGGGACATTGACATGCGACTGGTAACAAAAAGAGACTATTTTTGGAATAGCGGAACAGCAAATTTAACCCTGTGTTATGTTCCCCCTGCACAATGATAAACACCCACATGGAGCATCGTCATAGCTCCAGCTGCAGCTTGTTTAAGCCGATGAACCGGGAGGATGGATGAAGGGGGATGACACAGTCGTGTCGGAAAATCATCCTATACGGGTATGCAGAGCCTCCAATTACAGCCTTTCAGCATGGTAAATATTATAACGCTCAGATTAGGCATCTACACAACAAAAAAATAATAAAGGATTTGAAATAAATGCACAAATGGCACAAAGCCATTTAACCCCTTCAGGACCTGTCATGGGCCCCTGTTATATCCCTGTGCTGCCAATTTTCCATTAGAAATATTTCCTTTACCGCTTAGCAACATAAGCCGGAGCTATCAAAAAATGTCAAAACACAGTTACAATTTAATGCTTGATTATTGCGGTCTGTTTTCTTTTCAGTGGATTTTCAGACACAGTCCTGAGCTGCACTTTTATTTGTGAGTTATTTGTGAGTGAATCATAAACTCCAAAGTGGTGCAGTGTGTCATTGTATATGTCTGTAGTACTAAACCTGAGAAAAATAAGAAAGATCTGTATTCAGATCCGGTTATTTAGAAAGTGAAACAAAAGAAGCTTGCTGCCTACTGCTGAGTGCTGGCATATGTCTATTCCGCATTCTTATTGCAGGTGCACAGCGTATTGTGTTATTCAGCAATCATCAGCCACTAATGCCACAGCGCTGTACAGAGAAATCACATCAGTCCCTGCCCCATTGGAGCTTACAGTCTAAACCCCCTAACACACAGACCAAGATAGGCTAAGGCAGCAGTTCCCAAAGTGTACACCGTGGCTCCCTGGGGTGTCGTGGTGGTATCACAGGGGTGCCGCAGCCAGGGCAAAAAAAAATAAAAATACTTATCAAGCTGGCGGTGCCCGGGACCCAGCATCTTCTCCCCTCTTCACTCATTCCTGTTCCCTTCTCACTGAATGACAGTTGTGAAATTATCACGTCCGGCATATTCAGTGAGGAGCGGTGCAGAGAGGAGCCAGAAGAAAGAAGGCCAAGTAAGGTAAGTAAAGGAATGTAGGGGATATGGTGATAGGAAACGGCATTGGAGTGGCAAAAGAATGAAGCAATGCACAGTGTAATGGTGAGGGGGCAATGTGAGCGTGAAGTGGCAGGGTGAGCATGGAAGGGCAGTGTGAGCGTGAAGGGATACAGTGTAATGGTAAAGGGGCAGTGTGGGCATAAAAGGGCACGGTGGGAGCATGAAGGGGCACAGTGTAATGGTGAAGGTGCAGTGTGATCGTGACGGGGCACATTGTGATCGTGAAGGGGCACAGTGTGCTTTTTAATAGAGAGGGCTGACAGGAAATTAGCCAATCAAGTGAATGCAGGGGGTTTTGAAAAGACCAGGTGTGTGCATGCTCGGTTCAGACTGGCAAGATGGTGCCTGCAGGGACCCGATGAGGAGAGGAGAGCAACTACAAGAGGTAGGTGGGAGCGCCGGATCCCGACCGGGTGGCAGCGGTTCCAGTGCCTGACAAAGAGCTTTCAACTGTATCCCAAACATAGAGTATATTAATTGTTCATAGGAAAGAGTTACATGATTAAATCATTATTTTTACATTTCCATTGGTACAAATTATACTGTTTCAGTGCTTCGTACAAGTTATAGGACTTTCTCAAAGGCAAGAAAAAAAGGACTGCCTCTGTTTGGAACAAAGGGTCTGTTGTCTTCCGAGGACACAAGGGAGAAGAGATACAAGCCCTTTTAGAGCCTCTGCCATCCAGATTCCATTACTAGAAAGTCTAATGGTGGATACCCTCTCCTGGTGTGTACAAGGCAAATGGCCATTTATAAAAATGGACGTGGCCACTTAGCTTTGGGTAAAAGAAGCAGACATAAAATTACATCCAATGAGAGAGTTGGGTGAAGCTAATATGCAAAGGTCCATTTTAAGTAAAGTTCCATTGTGCATCTATCCTACCACAGGCGATAGGTAGAGTAGTGTTTGTCCATTCATGCAGCCATAGGACATGCATTTATCTTTATTGGTTTATTGCCGTGGTCCTGAGACTTTTCAAGGAAGGTGAATTCTACAAAGTCCATAACACTTAGAAAAGCTTGAGCTGATCATTGTACATGATCATAAAAAAATTCTATTACAATCTGTTCCTCCACCATCTGACTACTGGACGTCGTTATAATACAATTCTATTGCCCTTTATATAATCAAAAGACAATATGTCATGACCTTAAATATTATGCCGCGCTAGACAATGAGGGACTGTGACACAAACAAATTACATACAATGACAAGAAACACAAGGTAAAGGTGGCCTTGTCCAAATAACCATATATAAATCCATTGAACTGGAAGATACTTTAGTAAGTGAAACATAAAGTTGCATTATTTTTGCATGAATGAAAAGTGCAGAATGAATCTGCCCTGTAGAATACTACACCTACCCAACATAACCTTGATTATGTTCATAATACAATTCTATTACATTCTATGCAGACACAGGGTACTACATCTACTCACTGTTAGGAAATCACAGAGGTAACAAGGTATGTTGTAGTTACAAATAAAATGGGGCTTATTGAAGAGCTCAAATGCAGACAAAACACGTGAGACAACAGAAGCAATGCCAAGAAGAAACAAATGGAATAAAGCAGCCAGGTTTAAGGTGTCCAGAATGAGTCTATCCAGAATCAGCAAAACTGTATGGTGATACAATAAATGTTGAAATAGGTACAAAACAGGTCAGGAAACAGGAGCCAAGAGAATATGTGGAACGCTATCACTGACAATGAATGCATGGCCAGTAAGGGTTTTTATAAGGAAGTGTGGCAATCAGATTACAGGGGAAATCACACTTGCACTGCAACTCAGAACTAATTGTAAGCAACAAACATTTTTTCAGAGAGAAACTTGCCTGTGAAGCATGTGCATGGCAGATCTGAGTGTTCACCAGATACAGTGCAGACTTAACACCCAAAATCACCTTGGATATGATCATAATACACTCTATGCAGACACAACATGACCTGGCCAAAGGGTATGCCGTACTATTCTACTACCATTAACAAATCAGGATACAGTTTGCAGAGTTTGTATTGTTGAATTAGCCATGGTCCACTAGTCACTTTCAACTCTTGTGGAAGGACACAGGTGCATACTGGGAAATAGAAAGTAGGAATCTGTAAGTGGGTTCACTGGCTACATTAATTTGCTCATTCTGTACAAGGACATTTGACTTAAACCTCTTATAAATAATACAGAATTAAAGATTATAAATGTTTTTTCTATTTCTAGGCCTACGAGTACCATCATATTTCATCTTTATACAGTTTGCAACATCTGCACTCTCTCAGTTGCTTTTTTGCAGATCACTTATTTAAATTTTGTGCTAATAGTCTGCAGATTATTCTTTTGCACACATTTGTATTCATCAGTAGAACATTGGCCTATTCACGCCAACTCTGAATATAATTCCATACAGGAAATTCAATCATAGCACTCCTGTATTACTCTATGGCCTCTTCTATCTCCTTTACTTTTGTTGTCATAATTTCCAGATATGAGCCAATCTCCTTTCTGGGCTTTTGTGGGACTAATAAAACTGATTGAAGATATGGAGGTTGTGGTTGGAATGAAGATATTTGGTGGACCTTTTAAAAATGTCTGTTTATTGGGCAACAGTCCAGTCCCTGATTTATAAGATCCTCAAGGATAATATTCGATTATCCCTGTGGTCAATATTACTGTGCCAGCCTATCCCCACCATCAGTAAGAGTCGGATTTTACACTTCTTCAAAATGTTTAGTTAAAATCTGGTTCATTGCCACTATGGAAAAAATTACTCTTCAGTTACGAGATACAGGAGATAAATTTAACTCAATCTGGGATCTCTGATTTTATAACCCAACAATTAATGAACCATTCCCCTAGAATAGTCGACATCATAGATAACTATACGACCATGGCTTTATCAGTGTGGAGTTTGTATGTTCTTCCCGTGTTTGCGTGGGTTTCCTCCGGGTACTCCGGTTTCCTCCCACACTCCAAAAACATACTAGTAGGTTAATTTGCTGCTATTAAATTGACCCTAGTCTCTAACTACATCTCTCTGTCTGTGTGTGTTAGGAAATTTAGACTGTAAGCTCCAATGGGGCAGGGACTGATGTGAATGAGTTCTCTGTACAGCGCTGCTGAATTAGTGGTGCTATATAAATAAATGGTGATGATGATGATGATACTCTAATATCTATTAAACACATAACCATTCATATTATTTATTTCCAATGTTCTTATAACCTGTTATGTATACTCCTTTATGTATAACTACCCATTATCTATAGAAAATCATTCTTTCTTTTGTTTCAGTAAAATTGTGGAGATTACACCTTGCCCCTGTGCTTTACCATATCCCTCTTCCTACCACTTCACCCCATTAATATTTTTATCCTTTCCTATACTCAAATTGTATCCGATATAAAAATATATAATCCTATAACAGTCAGACTTGTAGGCGTATTTCTATAATATTAATGTTTTTTATTGATTGATTTTGTAAAGATATTTTATTATAATATATTGTAATTTTTTAAATAAAAAATAAATAAAATAACTGATGAGATAGATATTCTAAAACAATGGCCCCAACAGAGTGGAATGAATTACATATTAAGTTTACAAACACGTAGAACGCACCAGTGTAAATATCTTTATAATAAACACAAGAATGACAATACACAATTATTTATTTTTTAATTTCTCTTTAAAAGTTTCAACAATAAGTAGTAATAAATATTATACAATATATATATATATATATATATATATATATATATATATATATATGTGTATATATATATATATATATATATATATATATGTGTATATATATATATATATATATATATATATATATATATATATATATTAACAACCAAACCTAAAATCAGAGACAGTAAAAATGTTAAGTTCATCAATATTCGGCTTAGCAGGCTGTATTCAAACACTGGAATACTAAAGTATTTATGGAACGCTGCAACATAGAAACATTATAAGTACTATAAAATCTTCATGGGCTCAGAAAATATGTATGAAGGAAAAACGGTATGTAACGCCTAGTGTAAAGCTTTATTTTTTAAATTGTTTTGGGAGATTCTCTTATTCTTGTTGAAAAGCAGAATCTCCGGAAAAAAGAATGTGCTACACTATTGAGCACCAGCTCTTTATACAAATTCACTGGTAATATTTCACAATTTCAGCAAAATTGAATAGCAGCTAAACTGACATCATAGATGATTCTCATCTGGTTAATTAAAGACGTTGATGATTACTGTGGAAAATAGTTACTGCAGTGCTGACATCTACTGGCCAAAGAGGATGCCACCATTTTTCATTACCAAATGGTAGCATTTCAAAATTTGCATTTATAATTGTATTTGTTGTAAAGAAAACAACATACATTGTATTAAACCAGGCAAGGAACATCTGTTTACTCCAGTGGGAGTATAGATCCAGTGGGGAATTGAAACCATGGAGCAGATATCTTCTGTTGTTATTGAATGCATTTCCAAAAAGACTGTACTTGGCAACAGTAGCTAATTTCCAGGGATAGTAAAATTCCACATTAAAATATTTTTCTGTGTAGTAGATGTGAATCTTGGCGTGTGTTCTTATTCTATGCATATATCAGTTTATTATTTATTAATAATTTCTGATATAATACATCTATATTGAAAATATATGATGACCATGTTCAGTGGTCATGTTATGTTGGTAGTTGTAATACCACAATATCCACGTAGACTGCGCCATGTGGAATGTACTGGCAGTATATCAGGCAGTGGAAATGACCGTTTCAGAGAGATGTGAAATTCTGGCGGAACAATCTTTGAGTTCCATCATCATCATCATCATCATCCTCATTTATTTATATAGCGCCACTAATTCCGCAGCGCTCTACATTTGCTATCTCATGCTGTGGAATATTCTTTTGTGTGGTATGTTTGGGGTAGGCCTTGAATCACTTAAGTCCATATTCCAAGGGCAAATTTCCCTGGTAAATGAGGTATGAGGCAAATATTTTGAACATTTATCTAAATGTGTCCCTGCCTCAACCTGAGGTAAGCTACATAGGAAGGGTAGGGGAGAGGTTAGACAGTGGAATGGTAGAAGAGAAGTTTGACAGTGGAATGGTATCCTTTCCTGAACAGGTGGGTTTTAAGTAATCGTTTGAAGCTTTGCAGGCTATGGGATGATCTGATAAACTGAGAGAGATTCTTTCAGAGAAGGGGAGCAGCTCAGGAGAATGTTTAAACACAGGATTGAGACGTGGCTTACAGAGGGGAGGTATTATTATTCACACAGACTTTGCATACATCATAAGAACATGTATGAAACGTCACATGAAAGGTAACTTTCTAGGTTGCAAAATGCATACTGCAATGTGATGTCATGTGTCTATTTGTGCGGGAAGGTGACCATGTGGCTTAATGGGTCAAAATGGTGTTCATTAGTAAAGCACCTACATAGTAAAGTGAGATTTTGGTTTTGTGGAAAAAGTGCATTTATGAAAGATAGAGGTAGAAAGATAGAGCGATAGTGAGAGAGAGAAAACAGCCATGGGGAGAATCAATATGGGGGGCCAGACCTAGGAGAGAGTCAATAAATCGGGGCAGGACCTTGGGGAGAATATTTTTCGCCCTTCCTGTATTTTACAGACCAGTACTTATGCGGGGTAGGGCTAGGGTGTGATAGTGGTAGTGAGGGGTGGAAGTATGATTGATCTTTCCTGTATCTCAGCCACGGATTATTACAAGTTATTAGTAGTAATACAAACTGCTTATAATGGTGTAATGTAGTGCAGAGCGTGTTCACAATATACCAGTAGATGGAAAGACTTCACTCTCATTAATTCTTGTCCAGACATCACAAAGCTGCCAACTGTCCTTGTACCGAATGTTTATAGGTGATAAATATGCCTTGTCAGCTGCAAAATGTAACTAAATATTGAGTATAAGGAGGAGGGGGGTTTCCAAGGCACTCTGCCCGAGTGGACATGGCCATCATGCAAGGGGTGTGACTATCATTTTAGTCAGTGCTAGGCCGCTCTCCAACCCCTTCCTGTTTACTTTAAATCATACTCGCCTACTTTTTACTCCCCCCTCCATGAGATCCTGGAAGTTCTCTCCAAAGTCTGTGAATCTCCCGAATATTACATAAGAATAGGCAAGTTTGCTTCACATGCAAAGGCAATGCTTAGAGGAGCTACTGTTAAGTGTTTTTCTATCACTTGCACCAGCTAGAGGGAGGATGTAAGTGCTGATTACTAGTGATGACAGCTGTGTATACATGCTAGAACATGTGTTTGTTATGAGGAGCAACTGTAAAAATGCATTTTATGTGCATTAGATATTAATAACATCCTGATAAATGTATCTTATGGGGGAAAAATATATTTTTTCTATGTTTTATGACTATATTATTAACAGGTGACATTAATTGAATTGTTTGTTTTTCGGTTATTTCTTTTGGGACTTATTCCACAAATATACTGGGCGTATCCTGCAGTGTATTGTCTGTTAGAGCAGACCTTCAAGTTTCTTTACATCCGCTCCTAGTTGTGGGAAAAATCGGTCAGTATGTCCGATTTAAGTGCGTTTTAAAAATGCACAATACATAATACATTCGTTTTGGGTGCCTTAATGAATCAGGCCCACTTTATGACTCTTAAATTTATGTGATTAATTTATTGTTTGTAACTGTTTCATCTAGTGTTCAGTGTATGGCGCTATGTACATAGATTTCTAAATACATGAATTGTGTACTTTCACAGTTTTCCCCCCGAAATGTAATCGTTACAGGTAACTATATATTTACCTGCACAATTCAGATCAACAAGTAGTTAATAATTAAATTTCCATTTTTTTACATGACCCCTATTGAGAAAGACAGTGACAGCTGAACAGGAAATCACTGCTGCTTGCAAAACATCAAGATGACCAGATGACCATCAGAAGTTTATTGACTTAAGCTGAACTCTACAGCAAACATTATCACACTGTAGGAGACAAGGCCACAGAATGGAGGCTGGCTGCATTTACACATGGACTCTTCTGTTCATCTTTAATGTTTGCCAAATCCACGGAGCATTGGTGAGTGCTTTGCCTTATATAATTAATATATATATATATATATATATATATATATATATATATATATATATATATATATATATATATATATTGTGCCTGCTGTGTTATTCATTCATAAATCAGCATACAGGTAGACAGTGTATCAAACAACCTATCCGGCATTGTATTATAAGGTGGCTGTTCCCGTGCAGTCCTGGGCAAAACCATGTTACAATGCAAGGGGTGCAAATTAGTATTCTATTTTGCACATAAGTTAAATACTGACTGTTTTGTCATGTAGCACACAAATACTTGATAGCTTATTTGTACACTGAAATTTAAAGTTGATATTTGTGTGCTACATGAAAAAACAGTCAGTATTTAATTTATGTGCAAAACAGAGAACTAATTTGCACCCCTTGCAATGTAACATGGTTTTGTCCAGGAGACTGAAATAAGAAGTTTCTCAAGTTAAGATCCTTAATGAATCAGGCCCCTGTTTTGTAAATGAACTGTTAACTGTTCACGTGCCAGAGAGAACAAATGGAACACTGACTTACACGTGTGTCTATATAACATATATTTCTGTTTCAAAATCATGAAAGCCCTACCTGGCTTATCTACAAGTATGTGTCATATTTTAGTAACGTTGCACCATAATGCACTTACATAAGATACTAATCACACAATGGGCTAGATTTACTAAGCTGCGGGTTTGAAAAAGTGGAGATGTTGCCTATAGCAACCAATCAGATTCTAGCTGTCATTTTGTAGAATGTACTAAATAAATGAAAGCTAGAATCTGATTGGTTGCTATAGGCAACATCCCCACTTTTTCAAACCCGTAGCTTAGTAAATCTAGCCCAATAAGTTTATAGGTTATGGAACGTGTATATACTTTTAAATAAAATAGATGTTGCTGTTTCTCAGTCGATACACAGAACAGTGAGATTAGGATAAAATAAGGGCCTTGTTTATGATGCACAAAAGTAACATTTAGAACCACAACCTTTATTAAATTATACTTTTAATTTTTCTCTAGAAATACTGGTTAGTTGAGTCAGTCATGTCTTCAATTATTCATGAGAATGAAAGGACATGTGTTACTTTTGAATGTTTGAATGTTTTTATATCATTGGTATAAAGTGCGACAGGTCTGCTTACAGTACGCTGCTTGTATGGGAAACGGTCGCTATGGCCGGGGTAGGAGAGTATGCCCAGGTCGTGGCAAACATGAGGGTTCTTGGTCCTCTCCTACTCCAGCAGCCTTTGTTCATATAAGCAGTGTGTTATCCATCGGTAACATGCAGCCAGCAGGAGTGAGTACAGCCTCCCTTTACCCCAGCAGGGATTGGGGGTTTCAATGTAGCTAATATTTTCATTTATGTTTTACTAATCAAACTCTACCCAAAGCTGAAAATGTAGTAATACTTAAAATAAAAACATTTATCATTTGGGTTTGGTTTGGAAAACGGGAAAGAGGCATCATTGCAATTAGAATTATGTAAAAGGTTGAACTCAATGGTTAACTGGTGTCTTTTTTCAGTCTTACAAAGTAATATTGTAATTTACACTCCTCATTTCATGATGTAAGCTGAATGAGGACAATAGATGCTGTACCTAGATGTAAGAATTACTTTATTTTAGCACTTTGGTTGCACTGGTCTGTGGAAAGGGTTTTTATGTGAGAGGAGACATCACACACTGGTGATTTCACAAGTGTCTGTGATAGGTGTGAGCATATGGCCGTAACAGGGTTACGTATGGTGGGGTTAACCTAGAATCCAAGTAATTTCCACAAACATCCTCTTCATCATTGTAAAATAATGATGAAAGCAATCTGAACATGTCCTATTGAGGACAAGTCTTAAAACTGATAATAAGGGTTGGTGGTAGAGGCAGTGCCGTAACTAGACATTTTGGTGCCCTGGGCGAGACAGGGCACCGGCGCCCCCCATCTAAGTGGGAGTGGCATTTGACAAGTGGGTGTGGCCAACCTAATGTGTGGGTGTGGCTAGCACTTTACAGAGAGAGAGAGAGAGACTATCATTACTGGGCGGCACAGTGGTTAGCATTGCAGAATAACAGCAATTGTACTGTAAATTTGGCCAATGTTTGCTGCTTAAGGGACAAACTTGTTCAAGATCTGGAATTGTCTCTGTAAATTAGGGATAGTACTTTGTACCTAGGTAAGTTAGTGCAGCAAATTTTAAAGGATAGTCAACTTTTGGGGAAGTCACAACATTCACCTCTCTTTAACTAGTGCTTTTGGCATCAAATCAAATGTTAGCTTTAGTTTAGTAAGTTAGACATTCAGGCAGCCTAAAACCTCCCCATGTGGTACTAGCTGAGCAAAGAACTAACATGTACACAATGAGCAGATTGACTTTTATGTGATTATGGGGGAAATCAAGCTCATTTTGGGGTCACACACATGACTATATCAGGGCATATTACAGTTATTGCTGCTATTTTAACCAACCAACCTAAGCTACGTGACTTGCTCCACAGCAGTTGTGATGTTTTACGGCACACTTCTGCTTATCTGGGCTCTATATATTTTGGTCAAATCAAAAGTGAATCTATAAACTGAGACCAATTGCCATTTTGTTAAAATTAACTATGCCATCAAAAAGATACTGAAATAATCCTGTAGGTGTCATATAAAAAAATTGCCAATCGTCAGTAATTTAATTCTACTATAATGTATTTAAAGGGAGTAATTAAATAATTTAAAGCGGGTCATTATGTCTTAGCCAATGAGGCTCCTGTATCTCTGGACCGCAGTGAAGTATAACTACCTCTGGGGTAGGAGAGATACAAAGGAGGGCTAAATACAACTGTGATACATATTATATTCTCCAGGGAAGGGGGGACATCACACAGGGGGGGGTGCTACTTGTTTATCTGGGCACAAGACATGGCACAAGTCGTTATATTAACAGATGTTACTGACAATCGATCCCTCAATACCTGGAATAGCTTGGCGCTTCTGCCCTCAGTGGAACAAGCAGGAAGCTCGGCATTCAAATGCCGGACTTCCTGTCAGTGGAACGCATGTGTGTTCCACTGACAGGAAGTCCGGCATTTGAATGCCGAACTTCCTGCTTTCGGTGCGTTCCACTGCGGGCAGAAGCGCCAAGCTATTCCAGGTATTGAGGGATCGATTGTTGCTTGGGTATCGGGCGCCCGGGGCGGTCACACCGCCCTCACCGCCGTGGTTACGGCTCTGGGTAGAGAAAGAGGGGGGCACAAATTAACAATTACCTAGGGCCCTAACTTAAAACAAAAAACCCCACAGAAAATCATCAGTTCCTCACTGTCACTAGATATGGCTGTGCATCTGTGTGTATTAGGTACACACTTTACAAAATTTCTCCCGATACAATTTCCTTAAAGATGTTTACCAACAATTAGAAAAAAAATGTCCAGATCAGCAGCCGATTCATGTGTACACACTAAACACGTTTTACACGATTTACCTTCAGATCTGAGCTCTTCATCTGTCATAACCATTACATGAAAAGTTTGTGTCTCTCCACACTCCATAGAGATCTGTGGACACTGCCGGTCCTAAGTGCATACACATTGTAGAATCGGCACAACATTGTTTCATCGTTAAATAAGATTTTTAGTTTGGTTTGAAAATCAAATTAAACAATACGATGTGCTTTGGAAGGTTAATCGTTCATCATTGCAGTGTACACACTAGTGCGATATCAGTCTAAAAGGTCGTTTATCATTTGATTGGAACGACAATTGGCTGAAAACACTGTAGTGTGTACCCACCCTAGACTTGACAATCAATATAGCAATCCATATTAGATTTGGCATCAGACATGGCTCTCTATATTAGACTTAACACCAGATACTGTTCTTCTTATTAGACCAGGCACCAGATTTGGCTGTACATAATAGACATGTCTGAGCATATATAGCCAGCTTTTGAATACTTGGCTCTTAATGCCTCTAACATTTTTTTTAACAAACTGAGTGACAGAGGTCTGCATATGTGTCAAGCCAGGACCCCTTTCACAAAAACAGAGGAACCCTGGGAAAAACTGCTTCAGATAGCAGTTCCCGGATCTTCGCTAAATGGAAGGGAATGTGTGTGAATTTTAAGGGAACAGGGTGACAGTGGGCTGGCAGAGCATTTTAGGCTCTAGACACCCCCCTCTGCGAGAATAGGTACATCAATATGTCAATAGCCACACCTACTCCAGTGGGATAGCATACCTCACACTCAAAATTTGGAATTTAGGATATTCCAGAAAGTTGGTGTGAGCATGTATTGATTGTGTTGTGAGCATTGTCATGGGGACATAGCCACATTACGGGATATCCTCTTCTCTCCTAAAAACAACCTTGCATTGCCAAGCTCACCAATGGAGGGGGGGCATGACGAAAACATACCTACAATCTTTCCCGTCAGTTGGGACAACAGTCCTTACTGTTAGGATAGCAGGACAGTCAACAAGGATCAGGA
This sequence comes from Mixophyes fleayi, assembly GCF_038048845.1. Classification (NCBI taxonomy): domain Eukaryota; kingdom Metazoa; phylum Chordata; class Amphibia; order Anura; family Limnodynastidae; genus Mixophyes; species Mixophyes fleayi. The sequence goes on from NC_134402.1 coordinate 34,269,383, forward strand.
CTCTCCGCCTAAATCAGGACAGTTGTGAGGTATGGGGTGGGGTGCCCAAGGTGGTAATTGCGCAGAGCCTAACTTTTGTAAACGACTGCCCTGCCCACAGGCACATCCTAAGAATTGTCTAGTCCAGTGGATTCCAACCGTTCTCAGTTCATGGCACTCTTAGGGTCTCCATAATTTTTTCAAGGCACCCCTAAGCCAAAAAATGGGCAAGTACTCCCTTGCCTTGCTTACCACCGTCCCTGGCCGCAGCACCCCTGTGAGATCACCGCCGCACCCCAGGGAGCCGCGGCGCACAGTTTGGGAACTGCTGGTCTAGCCAGATCGAATCGAGATAATTTGACAGTGGTTTGTTTGGCAGGTTCATTGGTTGTTCTTAGTGACGTATGCGAGTACAAGCAGCATTTCTAGTGTGAGGTCCTCTGTAACGAGCCATACATTTTAAAGGGTAACATGATTTTGCCTAAAGAAAAGCACACTGCTGGGTACTCCAACATGCTGGAATAACTCACGATTATTGAAACAGGCCGGGAAGAGCAGGTTTTAGCCTCAGAAAGAACCTTAAGCAGATGTGGATGATTGACAGATGTGAATAACTGGCCAACCATTGAAACAAACACTGCAATCCACAGTTATAATTGTTGTTAAGCAAGATCAGTCATGTACTACAACACATAGTTTTTTAGGTTCCTCATTTGTGTAGTATATGTATAGCCTAATTTAGCATAGTTGCTCCATTTTTATTATTATATATTACTACTAGATCAAATAAAAAGGTGTCAACTGGTTCCAGCTGACTGATTACCAAAAGGAGATTTATTTCAATTATTACATGCCCATCTCAGCTAGTGTATTAATGTTTGTCCAGCATCCATGCACAAGCAAATAGAACTTCAGAGAGAAGATACTGTAATGTGTATGACGATACAACACTGACAATCTGAGCACATGCCAGTCTCTATACATTAGTTCCTGTGAATTATTTCTATACCAGCAATCGGGACAAGGGGGCATGTACATGTCACGATGGGTGTTTGGTCATGTCACAATGGGGCATGGTCATGTCAAAATGTGGGCATAATTAGCGCATTTGTAGTGTTAGGCTGCCCCTAACCCCCTTCTCTCCACTCGCCCACTCATTGCCGCACACTATGCGAGCAGCTGTTAATAGTACACACCTTCCAACTTTCTGAGCTGCAGTGTGGCAGGACAGAGCCCTTAAACAAGGGACTGTCCCATGTAAACCGTCCTGCTTACCCACACTGTACTCCCCCCGTCATCTGTAGCCCTTCCCTCACTAACACAATCACGCAAATGGGCAGGTGGCTGCTTCCTACAAAATAATCTCCTCTGTGCTGCTGTGAATATTCTAATTATCTGATTGGCTACAGGCTGTTTTATCTCACCCAATTAAAAACTGAAGACATCCCAGACGAGCAGGAATTGAGGACTGAATACTAGTAAAACACACCTTAAAACAAATGGTAGTACAATTAAAGATGCCATAAGCATAACAATAATTATTTGTTTTTATTTTGATTTGAGTTTGAGATTATGTGGGTAATATACATACATTAACATGTTATTATACTTTAGCAGAGACCTGGCCATGCCAATTCAAGAAATGAAGGAAAGTTCCCAATTGCTCACAGAATCGGATTCAAGCACATTCCTCGAACAGGTAAGATCGCACTAGCGCTGGGTCGATTTTTCATGTTCAATTAATAATAAACACTTGTAGCGGGGAAAGGAATAAATCACCAATAGTCGTGATATTCTTCATACTATCAAAAAGAATCTGATATAAGGGTAACTAAACCACCTCGTAATTGTGAGTAGAAATCCACATACTAAAATACATAACTTTTATTGGCTTCTTTTCCCTCTGTATTTGTCCATTGTCTGACTTGCCCACCGTGATAAAGGGGACAATCTCTGATGTGACCTCCAAACCTTACGTCTTCTGCAAATATTTTGTGATGAATTTAAAATAAAATTAATTAAAGAGAATCTGTCATGTTTGAGATAAGTATTCTGCGTGTAAAAAAACCCCCCATCAAAACCTGAGTTTTTCTATGGCTCCTCTGCCCTGATTCAGCATCTGAAGCAGCTTCATTCAGACATTTCCTCTGCCTTCTGACTATGGATTGGAAGCCATGACACTTGTCCTTTCACAGCTATGGAGCACTGTAACGGGTCCCATGATGTCCTCTAATTTGATGCCTGGGCGGTGTTGGCAAAGTTCAGTAGAAATGCCATCTATAAAGAAGTGAATGGAAGTGTCTGAAGGAAGCTGAAAGGAAGTGTCTGAAGGAAGCTGAATGGAAGTGTCTGAAGGAAGCTGAATGGAAGTGTCTAAAGGAAGCTAAATGGACGTGTCTGAAGGAAGTTGAATGGAAGTGTTTGAAGGAAGCTGAATGGAAGTGTCTGAAGGAAGCTAAATGGAAGTGTCTGAAGGAAGCTGAATGTTGGTGTATGGAAGTGTCCGAAGGAAGCTGAATGGAAGTGTCTGAATGAACGTGAATGGAAGTGCCTGAAGGAAGCTGAATGTAAGTGTCTACAGAAAGTTGAATGGAAGTGTCTGAATGAACGTGAATGGAAGTGCCTGAAGGAAGCTGAATGTAAGTGTCTACAGAAAGTTGAATGGAAGTGTCTGAAGGAAGCTGAATGTTGGTGTATGGAAGTGTCCGAATGAAGCTGAATGGAAGAATCTGAAAGAAGCTGAATGTAAATGTCTACAGGAAGTTGAATGTAAGTGTCTGAAGGAAGCTGAATGTAAGTGTCTGAAGGAAGCTGAATGTAAGTGTCTGAAGGAAGCTGAATGTTGGTGTATGGAAGTTATCTGAAGGACGCTGAATGGAAGTATCTGAAGTTCTAAAGTGTCTGAAGGATGCTGAATGGAAGAATCTGAAATAAGCTGAATGTAAGTGTCTACAGGAAGTTGAATGTAAGTGTCTGAAGGAAGCTGAATGTAAGTGTCTACAGGAAGTTGAATGTAAGTGTCTTAAGGAAACTGAATGTAAGTGTCTGAAGGAAGCTTAATGTAAGTGTCTGAAGGAAGCTGAATGTAAGTGTCTGAAGGAAGTTGAATGTAAGTGTCTGAAGGACGCTGAATGGAAGTGTCTGAAGTTCTAAAGTGTCTGAAGGATGCTGAATGGAAGAATCTGAAGGAAGCTGAATGTAAGTGTCTACAGGAAGTTGAATGTAAGTGTCTGAAGGAAGCTGAATGTAAGTGTCTACAGGAAGCTGAATGTAAGTGTCTACAGGAAATTGAATGTAAGTGTCTGGAGGAAGCTGAATGTAAGTGTCTACAGGAAGTTGAATGTAAGTGTCTGAAGGAAGCTGAATGTAAGTGTCTACAGGAAGTTGAATGTAAGTGTCTTAAGGAAACTGAATGTAAGTGTCTACAGGAAGCTGAATGTAAGTGTCTGAAGGAAGCTGAATGTAAGTGTCTGAAGGAAGTTGAATGTAAGTGTCTGAAGGAAGTTGAATGTAAGTGTCTGAAGGACGATGAATGGAAGTGTCTGAAGTTCTAAAGTGTCTGAAGGATGCTGAATGGAAGAATCTGAAGGAAGCTGAATGTAAGTGTCTACAGGAAGTTGAATGTAAGTGTCTGAAGGAAGCTGAATGTAAGTGTCTACAGGAAGCTAAATGTAAGTGTCTACAGGAAGTTGAATGTAAGTGTCTGAAGGAAGCTGAATGTAAGTGTCTACAGGAAGTTGAATGTAAGTGTCTGAAGGAAGCTGAATGTAAGTGTCTACAGGAAGTTGAATGTAAGTGTCTGAAGGAAGCTGAATGTAAGTGTCTACAGGAAGCTGAATGTAAGTGTCTGAAGGAAGCTGAATGTAAGTGTCTGAAGGAAGCTGAATGTAAGTGTCTACAGGAAGTTGAATGTAAGTGTCTGAAGGAAGCTGAATGTAAGTGTCTACAGGAAGCTGAATGTAAGTGTCTACAGGAAGTTGAATGTAAGTGTCTGAAGGAAGCTGAATGTAAGTGTCTACAGGAAGTTGAATGTAAGTGTCTGAAGGAAGCTGAATGTAAGTGTCTACAGGAAGTTGAATGTAAGTGTCTGAAGGAAGCTGAATGTAAGTGTCTACAGGAAGTTGAATGTAAGTGTCTGAAGGAAGCTTAATGTAAGTGTCTACAGGAAGCTGAATGTAAGTGTCTACAGGAAGTTGAATGTAAGTGTCTGAAGGAAGCTGAATGTAAGTGTCTACAGGAAGTTGAATGTAAGTGTCTGAAGGAGGCTGAATGTAAGTGTCTACAGGAAGTTGAATGTAAGTGTCTGAAGGAAGCTGAATGTAAGTGTCTACAGGAAGTTGAATGTAAGTGTCTGAAGGAAGCCGAATGTAAGTGTCTACAGGAAGCTGAATGTAAGTGTCTGAAGGAAGCTGAATGTAAGTGTCTGAAGGAAGCTGAATGTAAGTGTCTGAAGGAAGTTGAATGTAAGTGTCTGAAGGACGCTGAATGGAAGTGTCTGAAGTTCTAAAGTGTCTGAAGGATGCTGAATGGAAGTGTCTGAAGTTCTAAACTGTCTGAAGGAAGCTGAATGGAAGAATCTGAATTAAGCTGAATGTAAGTGTCTACAGGAAGTTGAATTTAAGTGTCTGAAGGAAGCTGAATGTAAGTGTCTACAGGAAGCTGAATGGAAGTGTCTGAAGGAAGCTAAATGTAAGTGTCTGAAGGAAGCTGAATGTAAGTGTCTACAGGAAGTTGAATGTAAGTGTCTGAAGGAAGCTGAATGTAAGTGTCTACAGGAAGCTGAATGTAAGTGTCTGAAGGAAGCTGAATGTAAGTGTCTGAAGGAAGCTGAATGTAAGTATCTGAAGGAAGTTGAATGTAAGTGTCTGAAGGACGCTGAATGGAAGTGTCTGAAGTTCTGAAGTGTCTGAAGGATGCTGAATGGAAGAATCTGAAGGAAGCTGAATGTAAGTGTCTGAAGGAAGCTGAATGTAAGTGTCTACAGGAAGCTGAATGTAAGTGTCTACAGGAAGTTGAATGTAAGTGTCTGAAGGAAGCTGAATGTAAGTGTCTACAGGAAGTTGAATGTAAGTGTCTGAAGGAAGCTGAATGTAAGTGTCTACAGGAAGTTGAATGTAAGTGTCTGAAGGAAGCTGAATGTAAGTGTCTACAGGAAGCTGAATGTAAGTTCTGAAGGAAGCTGAATGTAAGTGTCTGAAGGAAGCTGAATGTAAGTGTCTGAAGGAAGTTGAATGTAAGTGTCTGAAGGACGCTGAATGGAAGTGTCTGAAGTTCTAAAGTGTCTGAAGGATGCTGAATGGAAGAATCTGAAGGAAGCTGAATGTAAGTGTCTACAGGAAGTTGAATGTAAGTGTCTGAAGGAAGCTTAATGTAAGTGTCTACAGGAAGCTGAATGTAAGTGTCTACAGGAAGTTGAATGTAAGTGTCTGAAGGAAGCTGAATGTAAGTGTCTGAAGGAAGCTGAATGGTAGTGTCTGAAGGAAGCTGAATAAAAGTGTCTAAAGGAAGCTAAATGGACGTGTCTGAAGGAAGTTGAATGGAAGTGTTTGAAGGAAGCTGAATGGAAGTGTCTGAAGGAAGCTAAATGGAAGTGTCTGAAGGAAGCTGAATGTTGGTGTATGGAAGTGTCCGAAGGAAGCTGAATGGAAGTGTCTGAATGAAAGTGAATGGAAGTGCCTGAAGGAAGCTGAATGTAAGTGTCTACAGAAAGTTGAATGGAAGTGTCTGAAGGAAGCTGAATGTTGGTGTATGGAAGTGTCTGAAGGACGCTGAATGGAAGTATCTGAAGTTCTAAAGTGTCTGAAGGATGCTGAATGGAAGAATCTGAAATAAGCTGAATGTAAGTGTCTACAGGAAGTTGAATGTAAGTGTCTGAAGGAAGCTGAATGTAAGTGTCTACAGGAAGTTGAATGTAAGTGTCTTAAGGAAACTGAATGTAAGTGTCTGAAGGAAGCTGAATGTAAGTGTCTGAAGGAAGCTGAATGTAAGTGTCTGAAGGAAGTTGAATGTAAGTGTCTGAAGGACGCTGAATGGAAGTGTCTGAAGTTCTAAAGTGTCTGAAGGATGCTGAATGGAAGAATCTGAAGGAAGCTGAATGTAAGTGTCTACAGGAAGTTGAATGTAAGTGTCTGAAGGAAGCTGAATGTAAGTGTCTACAGGAAGCTGAATGTAAGTGTTTACAGGAAATTGAATGTAAGTGTCTGGAGGAAGCTGAATGTAAGTGTCTACAGGAAGTTGAATGTAAGTGTCTGAAGGAAGCTGAATGTAAGTGTCTACAGGAAGTTGAATGTAAGTGTCTTAAGGAAACTGAATGTAAGTGTCTACAGGAAGCTGAATGTAAGTGTCTGAAGGAAGCTGAATGTAAGTGTCTACAGGAAGTTGAATGTAAGTGTCTGAAGGAAGCTGAATGTAAGTGTCTACAGGAAGCTGAATGTAAGTTCTGAAGGAAGCTGAATGTAAGTGTCTGAAGGAAGCTGAATGTAAGTGTCTGAAGGAAGTTGAATGTAAGTGTCTGAAGGACGCTGAATGGAAGTGTCTGAAGTTCTAAAGTGTCTGAAGGATGCTGAATGGAAGAATCTGAAGGAAGCTGAATGTAAGTGTCTACAGGAAGTTGAATGTAAGTGTCTGAAGGAAGCTTAATGTAAGTGTCTACAGGAAGCTGAATGTAAGTGTCTACAGGAAGTTGAATGTAAGTGTCTGAAGGAAGCTGAATGTAAGTGTCTGAAGGAAGCTGAATGGTAGTGTCTGAAGGAAGCTGAATAAAAGTGTCTAAAGGAAGCTAAATGGACGTGTCTGAAGGAAGTTGAATGGAAGTGTTTGAAGGAAGCTGAATGGAAGTGTCTGAAGGAAGCTAAATGGAAGTGTCTGAAGGAAGCTGAATGTTGGTGTATGGAAGTGTCCGAAGGAAGCTGAATGGAAGTGTCTGAATGAAAGTGAATGGAAGTGCCTGAAGGAAGCTGAATGTAAGTGTCTACAGAAAGTTGAATGGAAGTGTCTGAAGGAAGCTGAATGTTGGTGTATGGAAGTGTCTGAAGGACGCTGAATGGAAGTATCTGAAGTTCTAAAGTGTCTGAAGGATGCTGAATGGAAGAATCTGAAATAAGCTGAATGTAAGTGTCTACAGGAAGTTGAATGTAAGTGTCTGAAGGAAGCTGAATGTAAGTGTCTACAGGAAGTTGAATGTAAGTGTCTTAAGGAAACTGAATGTAAGTGTCTGAAGGAAGCTGAATGTAAGTGTCTGAAGGAAGCTGAATGTAAGTGTCTGAAGGAAGTTGAATGTAAGTGTCTGAAGGACGCTGAATGGAAGTGTCTGAAGTTCTAAAGTGTCTGAAGGATGCTGAATGGAAGAATCTGAAGGAAGCTGAATGTAAGTGTCTACAGGAAGTTGAATGTAAGTGTCTGAAGGAAGCTGAATGTAAGTGTCTACAGGAAGCTGAATGTAAGTGTTTACAGGAAATTGAATGTAAGTGTCTGGAGGAAGCTGAATGTAAGTGTCTACAGGAAGTTGAATGTAAGTGTCTGAAGGAAGCTGAATGTAAGTGTCTACAGGAAGTTGAATGTAAGTGTCTTAAGGAAACTGAATGTAAGTGTCTACAGGAAGCTGAATGTAAGTGTCTGAAGGAAGCTGAATGTAAGTGTCTGAAGGAAGTTGAATGTAAGTGTCTGAAGGAAGTTGAATGTAAGTGTCTGAAGGACGATGAATGGAAGTGTCTGAAGTTCTAAAGTGTCTGAAGGATGCTGAATGGAAGAATCTGAAGGAAGCTGAATGTAAGTGTCTACAGGAAGTTGAATGTAAGTGTCTGAAGGAAGCTGAATGGAAGTGTCTACAGGAAGCTGAATGTAAGTGTCTACAGGAAGTTGAATGTAAGTGTCTGAAGGAAGCTGAATGTAAGTGTCTACAGGAAGTTGAATGTAAGTGTCTGAAGGAAGCTGAATGTAAGTGTCTACAGGAAGTTGAATGTAAGTGTCTGAAGGAAGCTGAATGTAAGTGTCTACAGGAAGCTGAATGTAAGTGTCTGAAGGAAGCTGAATGTAAGTGTCTGAAGGAAGCTGAATGTAAGTGTCTACAGGAAGTTGAATGTAAGTGTCTGAAGGAAGCTGAATGTAAGTGTCTACAGGAAGCTGAATGTAAGTGTCTACAGGAAGTTGAATGTAAGTGTCTGAAGGAAGCTGAATGTAAGTGTCTACAGGAAGTTGAATGTAAGTGTCTGAAGGAAGCTGAATGTAAGTGTCTACAGGAAGTTGAATGTAAGTGTCTGAAGGAAGCTGAATGTAAGTGTCTACAGGAAGTTGAATGTAAGTGTCTGAAGGAAGCTTAATGTAAGTGTCTACAGGAAGCTGAATGTAAGTGTCTACAGGAAGTTGAATGTAAGTGTCTGAAGGAAGCTGAATGTAAGTGTCTACAGGAAGTTGAATGTAAGTGTCTGAAGGAGGCTGAATGTAAGTGTCTACAGGAAGTTGAATGTAAGTGTCTGAAGGAAGCTGAATGTAAGTGTCTACAGGAAGTTGAATGTAAGTGTCTGAAGGAAGCCGAATGTAAGTGTCTACAGGAAGCTGAATGTAAGTGTCTGAAGGAAGCTGAATGTAAGTGTCTGAAGGAAGCTGAATGTAAGTGTCTGAAGGAAGTTGAATGTAAGTGTCTGAAGGACGCTGAATGGAAGTGTCTGAAGTTCTAAAGTGTCTGAAGGACGCTGAATGGAAGTGTCTGAAGTTCTAAAGTGTCTGAAGGATGCTGAATGGAAGAATCTGAAGGAAGCTGAATGTAAGTGTCTACAGGAAGTTGAATGTAAGTGTCTGAAGGAAGCTGAATGTAAGTGTCTACAGGAAGCTGAATGTAAGTGTCTACAGGAAGCTGAATGTAAGTGTCTGAAGGAAGCTGAATGTAAGTGTCTACAGGAAGTTGAATGTAAGTGTCTGAAGGAAGCTGAATGTAAGTGTCTACAGGAAGTTGAATGTAAGTGTCTGAAGGAAGCTGAATGTAAGTGTCTACAGGAAGTTGAATGTAAGTGTCTGAAGGAAGCTTAATGTAAGTGTCTACAGGAAGCTGAATGTAAGTGTCTACAGGAAGTTGAATGTAAGTGTCTGAAGGAAGCTGAATGTAAGTGTCTACAGGAAGTTGAATGTAAGTGTCTGAAGGAGGCTGAATGTAAGTGTCTACAGGAAGTTGAATGTAAGTGTCTGAAGGAAGCTGAATGTAAGTGTCTACAGGAAGTTGAATGTAAGTGTCTGAAGGAAGCCGAATGTAAGTGTCTACAGGAAGCTGAATGTAAGTGTCTGAAGGAAGCTGAATGTAAGTGTCTGAAGGAAGCTGAATGTAAGTGTCTGAAGGAAGTTGAATGTAAGTGTCTGAAGGACGCTGAATGGAAGTGTCTGAAGTTCTAAAGTGTCTGAAGGATGCTGAATGGAAGTGTCTGAAGTTCTAAACTGTCTGAAGGAAGCTGAATGGAAGAATCTGAATTAAGCTGAATGTAAGTGTCTACAGGAAGTTGAATTTAAGTGTCTGAAGGAAGCTGAATGTAAGTGTCTACAGGAAGTTGAATGTAAGTGTCTGAAGGAAGCTGAATGTAAGTGTCTACAGGAAGCTGAATGGAAGTGTCTGAAGGAAGCTGAATGTAAGTGTCTGAAGGAAGCTGAATGTAAGTGTCTACAGGAAGTTGAATGTAAGTGTCTGAAGGAAGCTGAATGTAAGTGTCTACAGGAAGCTGAATGTAAGTGTCTGAAGGAAGCTGAATGTAAGTGTCTGAAGGAAGCTGAATGTAAGTGTCTGAAGGAAGTTGAATGTAAGTGTCTGAAGGACGCTGAATGGAAGTGTCTGAAGTTCTGAAGTGTCTGAAGGATGCTGAATGGAAGAATCTGAAGGAAGCTGAATGTAAGTGTCTGAAGGAAGCTGAATGTAAGTGTCTACAGGAAGCTGAATGTAAGTGTCTACAGAAAGTTGAATGTAAGTGTCTGAAGGAAGCTGAATGTAAGTGTCTACAGGAAGTTGAATGTAAGTGTCTGAAGGAAGCTGAATGTAAGTGTCTACAGGAAGTTGAATGTAAGTGTCTGAAGGAAGCTGAATGTAAGTGTCTACAGGAAGCTAAATGTAAGTTCTGAAGGAAGCTGAATGTAAGTGTCTGAAGGAAGCTGAATGTAAGTGTCTGAAGGAAGTTGAATGTAAGTGTCTGAAGGACGCTGAATGGAAGTGTCTGAAGTTCTAAAGTGTCTGAAGGATGCTGAATGGAAGAATCTGAAGGAAGCTGAATGTAAGTGTCTACAGGAAGTTGAATGTAAGTGTCTGAAGGAAGCTTAATGTAAGTGTCTACAGGAAGCTGAATGTAAGTGTCTACAGGAAGTTGAATGTAAGTGTCTGAAGGAAGCTGAATGTAATTGTCTACAGGAAGTTGAATGTAAGTGTCTGAAGGAAGCTGAATGTAAGTGTCTACAGGAAGTTGAATGTAAGTGTCTGAAGGAAGCTGAATGTAAGTGTCTACAGGAAGTTGAATGTAAGTGTCTGAAGGAAGCCGAATGTAAGTGTCTACAGGAAGCTGAATGTAAGTGTCTGAAGGAAGCTGAATGTAAGTGTCTGAAGGAAGCTGAATGTAAGTGTCTGAAGGAAGTTGAATGTAAGTGTCTGAAGGACGCTGAATGGAAGTGTCTGAAGTTCTAAAGTGTCTGAAGGATGCTGAATGTAAGTGTCTGAAGTTCTAAAGTGTCTGAAGGAAGCTGAATGGAAGAATCTGAATTAAGCTGAATGTAAGTGTCTACAGGAAGTTGAATTTAAGTGTCTGAAGGAAGCTGAATGTAAGTGTCTACAGGAAGTTGAATGTAAGTGTCTGAAGGAAGCTGAATGTAAGTGTCTACAGGAAGCTGAATGGAAGTGTCTGAAGGAAGCTGAATGTAAGTGTCTGAAGAAAGCTGAATGTAAGTGTCTACAGGAAGTTGAATGTAAGTGTCTGAAGGAAGCTGAATGTAAGCGTCTACAGGAAGCTGAATGGAAGTGTCTGAAGGAAGCTGAATGGAAATGTCTGAAGGAAGCTGAATGTAAGTGTCTGAAGGAAGGTGAATGTTGGTGTATGGAAGTGTCTGAAGGACGCTGAATGGAAGTATCTGAAGTTCTAAAGTGTCTGAAGGAAGCTGAATGGAAGAATCTGAAAGAAGCTGAATGTAAGTGTCTACAGGAAGTTGAATGTAAGTGTCTGAAGGAAGCTGAATGTAAGTGTCTACAGGAAGTTGAATGTAAGTGTCTGAAGGAAGCTGAATGTAAGTGTCTACAGGAAGTTGAATGTAAGTGTCTGAAGGAAGCTGAATGTAAGTGTCTGAAGGAAGTTAAGTGTTGGTGTATGGAAGTGTCTGAAGGACGCTGAATGTAAGTGTCTGAATGAAGCTGAATATACTTTTCTGAAGGAAACTGAATGTTGGTGTATGGAAGTGTCTGAAGGGCGCTGAATGTAAGTGTCTGAATTAAGCTGAATATACTTTTCTGAAGGAAGCTGAATGTTGGTGTATGGAAGGGTCTGAAGGAAACTGAATGGAAGTGTCTGAAGTTCTAAAGTGTCTGAAGGAAGCTGCATACTTCCTTCCGACATTCAGTAGAAGTGTCTATGAGTAGATAGGCGAATCTTTATAATATGTGTGAAATTAATAGGGAGAAGGTTTGTTAGTAGAGCGTGAGTATGTAGTAAGTGGCTTAAAATATGAAACTACATTTGTTTAAATATCATAATGGAAAGCATTATTTATGTTAAAAATGGTGAGAGTGCTATAAGACATGAATGTTTGATTATGGATGCTTGTGGATACATGATAGTATACATATAGTATACATGTATTGACAGCAAGTAAATATTGGGTTGGTTTTACAATCATGGGGCCTGATTCATTAAGGAACTTAAATTAAGAAGTTACTTATTTAAGTCTCCTGAACAAAACCATGTTACAATGCAAGGGGTGCATAAGTTAAATACTGACTATTTTTTCATATAGCACACAAATATCAACTTTAAATTTCAGTGTACAAATAAGCTATAAGTATTTGTGTGCTACATGAAAAACAGCCAGTATTTAATTTATGTGCAAAACAGAAAACTAATTTGCACCCCTTGTATTGTAACATGGTTTTGTCCAGGAGACTTAAATAAGAAACGTCTTAATTTAAGTTCCTTAATGAATCAGGCCCATGGTGTAGATGTTTTTTAGTTAGAGCCAAAGAAGTGGATATAATTATAATAAATATAGTAAATTTGAGAAAATGAAGAAAAGTTAAGAGAATGTTGGTTTGGTATTGGCATAATTTTAATGAACTATTATAATATAATATATAATAGTTCATTAAATATTATAATATTATAATTTTTTTGAACTATTAATGAACTAATAGTATTGGGTATAGTATTGGTACGTGAGTGATGGGATGCGTTGGTGTTAGTAGAAACTCCAAAGGACTATGGGCTAGATTTACTAAGCTGCGGGTTTGCAAAAGTGGGGATGTTGCCAATAGCAACCAATCAGATTCTAGCTATCATTTTGTAGAAGGTACTTAATAAATGAAAGCTAGAATCTGATTGGTTGCTATAGGCAACATCCCCACTTTTGCAAACCCGCAGCTTAGTAAATCTGGCCCTATGTCTGTGTTTAGGTGTAAGTGTTCTGAGTTTCTATATCTATTTAATTACTAGTCTTGAGAATGTGTGTACTAGTCTTTGTATGGTGAATATTCATTTAGGGATTCTTAGGGCTAGATTTACTAAACTGCGGGTTTGAAAAAGTGGAGATGTTGCCTATAGCAACCAATTAGATTCTAGCTATCATTTATTTAGTGCACTCTACAAAATGACAGCTAGAATCTGATTGGTTGCTATAGGCAACATCTCCACTTTTTCAAACCCGCAGTTTAGTAAATATACCCCTTAGTGTATGAAGTTGAGAGTTGTCGATTTTACTGTAGTATATTGTTTTGAAATGTTTGACCAGCTTCTATGTTTGTTTTTATTTTGTATGAAGTTGGTGTGTTTTAGCATTCTTCTGTTTAGTGGTCTTGCCATGAGGACTAGGTATTGCACGGACGAGTGATTAGAAACGCGTGTGGCTTTGCAGTCATGCTTTCATTGATTTTCCAGTTGCTGTGGCTGTATATTTATAGCAGTAATCCCATAGGTATTTTCCTTTTCTGTGTTTTGTGTGGTTTGTTTGGTAGCAAGAGGACTTGGTATTCATCACTTATAAGGATGTTCCTTTGTTTCTCTAGTATGTCTTGGTTTTGAAGCTAGCTTTGTTACATTGGATAATTAATCAAGTTTATATCTATCGTTTGTTTCTACCTTGGTTATAATAGAAAGCTGTAACCTCTCTGAGTTTATCTGTCACGTCTCAGGCTTGGTTGAGATAGGAAGTGTTGTTTTGTGCAGTTCCTTTTTAGACATCTGTACTGGTTAAAGGGCTGTTATTGAGCAATTTGTTTTTGTGACAGCTGTTCTTAAGAACACAGTTATTGCTGTCTAGGGGCTTGTAAAATGGAAATCTAAGTATTTAATGTACAATGTTAGGTTTAGGAAGTTGATGCTGGCAGGTCTGTGTTCCTCAGTAAATGTGAGGTTTAGAGGCCTATTTATTAATGAGTGATAAGCCTAAACTACAGTGAAAATAGTTGTTTTACTGCTTCACTCAATTTATTAAAGGGTTAATGCTTGAGATATCTCCGGCAGTAACCCAGTTTTCTTTGAGTATTGTTGTTCCTATAAAGCTCTATGGGGATGGTGAAAACACTCAATTTTACAAGTGTCGAAAACCACTGTTTGTATCACCTGAAAAGTTAACGCCATCTGTGGATGGCGTGGTCTTGGTATTTGATTGTATTTCAGTGTGTGCAAGGCAGTGCTCTAAGCAGCTTGGGTCAAACTTGACATACGGAATCCGAGTCCTGAGGAAATGAGATACAAACTAGCCCCTGAGACATCCGTTCAGAAATGCTTCATAGTCAGGACAGAGACCTGACCAGCCCTAGCTTTGTCAACTGATGGATAAAGCCTGCAGATCATCAAGCCCTCTGATTCTGCACAGGATCACTCTATCAGTAAATTCTTTCAAATACTTGTTCCATGAGTTCCATTGCTGAGTCCTCCAAAACATTATCCTCTATGAATAAGATGTATCACAATAGCTCTACCTCTGTAACACCTGTCGAGAATCTCCATAGAGTTTACAGAGTCACCATCTTTTCAGCCGATGGTTATGACAGATGACGAGCACAGATTTAAAGGTAAGTAATGTAAAATCGCGTGTACAGTGTGTACACATGAATCAGCATGCTGATCGGGACTTTCAGTTGTTGGTAAAATCATTAACGATATCACATTGGGAGAAATTTTCATTAGTGTGTACCTAGCCTCACACTGATCTGTGCATGATAAAGTTAAGCAATACTCAACACAGATATTATAAGCAACCCAGGTATTCGTCTTGTCATCTCACAGCTGACATGGGTCCTTCTGCTTCACTTGCTTTCATCAGGAGGCTCGTCAGCAGCTTCCAAACACAAGGTGAGAGCAGGGCTGGCAAGAGGAATTCAGGACCCCGGTACAACAACTTCATGGGGCCCCCCCCTTGTAGTTGAGCATGGCAAAAACTGGAAATGTTCTTATGATTGGGGGCATGGCTATGTACAATTGGGGCATGGCTAGCAGGTCAAAAGCGCTAGGCCACCCTCCTACAGAAAAGAAACCTTCATTGTTGTGTACACCATTAGCACCAGGGCGCAATGCCTGCTCGCTGGAGCGTGACATATGTCCCAGCACTCCTGACTTTCAGGAGATCTAGCACCATTGGACAAAACAGTCACCAAAAGTTGTGATTGTCCCACTAGAATCGCAACATCTCACAGACTGTCCTGCTCTCCTACCAGTTCTTGTCATTTTCACGACCTGTGGCTGCTGGTTTCTTTAGTTGCGGCTTGGGTTGATCCTGGAATGTTGGGGACCCTATTTGGGAAAAAAAATTGGTGCATATAGAAAATTCAAAACAGGCCCGGCATTAAATCAATAGCACCCACGAGTTATAAATTGGGCCTTCCTCCAGCCACAACATTAAAATAATAGTATTACCATTTAATATATAAACTTATTTCCCTCCCTGCAAA
The DNA here is from genome assembly GCF_038048845.1 of Mixophyes fleayi. Lineage (NCBI taxonomy): Eukaryota > Metazoa > Chordata > Amphibia > Anura > Limnodynastidae > Mixophyes > Mixophyes fleayi. Next base: position 34,284,474 of record NC_134402.1, read on the forward strand.
CAGCCCCAGCAATAAATTAATAGTATTTATATTTCATAAATATACCTATTTCACTACCATTAAATAATTAATAGTCACGTTTAATAAAGAGACCTCATTCTCCCCCAGTGGTAATCATTTTAAATAGTACAAAAACCTTGATTTATTTAAAAAGCAAATGATTTTTCGAGGTTTCAGTTAAATTATGACCTCACACCCACACACACCCACACCCACCTGTTTGTCATGGACTTTACTCAATATGTACATGAAGCAGATCAGGCCAGAGTGACCTTTGGTCCTTTGGACACTACATGAAAATGAGCAGACCATGCAGTTTTTGGTGTATCGGATTCTCTCACGGGCACATGTATAAAGGTCATACAGTGCATGATAACTGTGTGTTAATAGTGGCACTGCGTAGTACTGTGGTGCCTTACAAATCAACTTAAAGAAACAGTGGCGCACACCACAAAATTAGTAGGTCAATCCAGAGCTAGGATCTTTTTACAAGTGTTGGTTTCCTGTAACTTTAGGATGCTTTCCTGAACATCTTTATCCTAAGATTAAAGGATATCAACAGCCTTACAGATCAACAATACTCTCTGTGTTTGCATAGGTTTCCTCTGGGTGCTCCAAAAACATACTAAGGTTAATTGGCTGCTATTATATTGACCTGTGTGTTTGTGTGTGTGTGTGTGTGTGTGTGTGTGTGTGTACTTGCATTCATATGCTTGTGGGGACATTGACCTGTTTATACACTTTGGGGAACTAAGTCATAGTGGGGACAAAAATTGAGGTCCCCACAAAGCTTCAAGAGTCTAATATATGCAAGGGGCCTTGCCAATATGCTCAGCATAAAAAACTGGCATGTCCCCACAAGTCACTTTTGTTGGACCAAATATGTGCATGTGTCCAATGCCATATGTATAGCAGGAGCAGGAAGAGGAAGTGACTGCAGCTATCCGGTGCTGTATACACCAAACGGGTCCAGACACCGTTACATCCGTCTGCTGCTAAAGGTAAAGTGGGGACAGTGGAGCATGTCTAGAGCCCACCGGTGGCTCCAACTATAGCTTGGAGAGCAGTGGAGATGAGTATGCCCCTGACACTTTGGAGGAGAGCGGTTCAGACACCAGCGGTGATGCCCCATTGCCCACCAATGGAGCAAGGTGCAGGTACCCAGAGATGAGTTCTATGTACGACCATTCTTGAACTTCTGGCAGCTTTGTTTTTAAACACAGATGGTCGAAACGACGCGGTGTCTATCCAAACGCTATCCAGAAACAGTGAAAGCTCCAGGGTATATAACAAAAGGCAGTACTGCCTCTACTGTGAGAAGCCCCTCTCAAAATTAGCCTGACACATGAAGCATGTTCACTGCAATGAGACTGAAGTAGCCTGGGCCATGAAATTCCCCAAGCACTCGAAAGAAAGGTGCATGCAATTGGCACATCTGTGCAATAGGGGCAAGTTTGCACACAACGCTGAAGCAGTGAGGACAGACCATAACGTTCTGGTCCCGTGCAAACTTACAGACAATGAGATGGATGCCGAAGACTTCATGCACTATGCCAAGGCTTGTTTGCAAGAAAATCCTGTGATCAAACTTTCTGCACGCTGGCTATGATGAGGAGACAAGTACATTTAAGATGCCCTCGCTGGCACTCAAGGTTGGGCACGGCTTGCAAAAGATAGCGAGCATTGTGGAGTGCCGAGCCATGACGGAGGGCCACACTGCTGCGTTTGCAAACATACAAAAAAGTTCAGGATGATATATGAGGCGAGATGGAACGATCTGATCTCATCGGCTGCCTTGAAAACTCTTAAGGACTCCAAGTGGAATATGCCTCAGCTCTTACCTTTCACGGAAGGTGTGCAAAAGATGCACATGTACCTCGATTAGAAGCAACAAGCCTACCAAAGTGGTCTATCTACCAAGCCTACGGTCAACCACTGGGCACTGCTTGCAAAGTCTCCTTGGCACAGGAGATCTTGTTCAATCGAAGAAGGGAAAGGGAAGGTACCAAAATGTTGCTGACTACCTTCTCCCCAAGAGATACTTCAGATCTCCACGAAGATGTGGCCCTAGCGCTTTTTGAGGTTGAGAGAAGCTCTGCAGGCACTTCACTCGTATGGAAATCTGAGAAAAACAAGGGAGAAAAGTCCCCATCCTGCTGCACGGCTGACACCAGCCATGCAAGCGGCAATGGAACTTCTTACAGAGAAGCGTGAAGAATGTGGAGTGGATATCCAAAATGTCTACATGTTTGCCAGACCAGCTGCCTTTTCACACTTCAGAGGCTCTAATTGCATACGACTGTTTACCCGAGAGTGTGGGGCCAAACATCCCCACACGTTGTCTTCCACGAAGTTTTGAATGCACATTGCCACTCTTTTAAAGTTCCTCTACCAAAATGACACAGGACTGGATCAGTTGTCAGACTTCTTTGGGCATGACATCGGGGTGCACTGGCAGAAGGTACCCTCCAACTAGCCAAGATCAGAAAACTGTCAATGGCTCTCCAGAGTGGCAGACTGGCTGAATTCTAAGGCAAGAGTTTGGATGAGATGCTCATTGTCCCCGATGGTAAGTAGGAAATCTCGTGTCTGATGAATTCTTTTGACTTTTACCTAGGTCATTTACATATCGTCCAGCTACAGAGCAACATGTCGGATGATGAGCAATCCCCCATGACAGAGGGACAAGTGGTCAAGTGTTCGGTCGACACTTCTAAGTCATAAGAAAGGTGGTGTATGGCAACACGGGACCAGTGCCCATCCATGGCTCCCACAGGTAGGTGTAGCACACAGTTTCGCTAGGCAAAATAACTTTACCTTCTCTGTATTTTGCAGAGTTGTAATGGACCACTCTACTTCCTTTCAGGTTGCAAAGAAGTGCGGAGGAAAACCTGGGACAAAGAGGAGGTCCAGGCTGTGGAGAAACACCTGATGAAGTTTATACAGACATGCCGAGTGACCGGAAAATGTGACTGTGTTGCGTGCCTCATGGCTGAACCTTCCATACTGAAAGATCGGATCTGGTCGGGGTGAAATTCTATATAGAGAACCGCATTACAGCTTTAAAGAGGGATCAAACTTGTTGAAATGATGCGCAGTGGTTGAACAGGGCTGTAACTTCTATGGCTAGGTGTTGGCTTAAGAGAGCATGCGGATGTCCTCAGACAGCCAAAATATAAGAAACTTTCCCCTCACCATTGCTATTATTTATTAATTTATGTATGCGGGAATGTGGATGTCCTCAGACGATCAAAATACATGAAGCTTTCCCCATCTTGCAGTCTGTGTTAGTACTTTAAACAAAGTCAAAGTGTAAATGTCCTGTGGTAACTCTGGTGACAAACAGCTCCTACACATGTCCATATGATTGTTCTGTTGACAGAGCATTAGGAAAGGGGTGCCCCTATGCGCCATGTTCCAGACATGGGTTCTTACGATGCAATAAAAACAAGTATGTGTGTGTGCGTGTATGTGTGTGTGTGTGTGTGTATGTTAGGGAATTTAGACTGTAAGCTCCAATGGGGCAGGGTATGATGTGACCAGAGCTATAACTAGGGCTGTGCGAGAGGGGCAACCACCCAGGGAGCAATGCTGAAGGGGGGCGCAGTTTAGGAATATTTTAGGTTTATTTGGTTAAAATTGAGGGCTATTGGGCGGCATTTGACTTTCTCGCCCCAGGCTCTGGATGTGACGCTATATAAATAGCTGATGATTATGATGTACCACTTTTGAATGGACATCTACACAAACAACTGATTTTTTTTGTTCTTTATTGAAAGCTTGGAAACATACTTTCGTGATCCACAAGTGCACAAAAAAGGTGCAAAACCATAAAAAAGTGCATTGAGGGATGCGGAATGTGGCCCGCCTCTTTAGGGAAAAGGCCCTAGTCCCCGACTCCCGGAACCAAAAGGTCCCTTAGAGGGAATGGGTCTTCAGACCCCCTTTTCCGCAAGGCTAGGGAGGCCCTTTAGCCCCTGGGATCTGCCGAAGCTTCACCCATGGCTTAGCAACTGGCCCAACCCCCAGAAGGGAGGGCAGACGATGGTTTCAAGGGGACTGGAACCTCAGGGCCACACAGCCCCCCTAGATCTTACAGGACGGAGTCCAAAAGGGCCTATACTCACCCTAAAATCCGTGAAGCGAAAAACATAAAAGTGAAAGTGACGAACGTGAAGAAAAATAAATAGTGCCGAGTGGGTACGGCCTCAGGCTAATGGCTGGGCTGGTTGTAAAAATTTTCTCACCGAGTCAAACGGCCAGGACAAAAAATAAGGGCCGGGCTAATAGAAAGTGTTCAGAAGAGCATGGCTGCCAACATAATCACATGATATCTGTATTAAGGCTCTTGCCCATGATTTTTAGCACCCCTGGGTCGCCACTCCGGAGACACAATTGTCCCAGGCTTCCAAAGTAGCATACCGGGCCTCTGGCCACAGGACCAGGTGCAGCTCTGCCACAACTGCACTTAATTTTAGCCAAAAGGCCAAGAATCTGCACAAACGACTGCTACGCCACTTGCATTGGGCATGATATATTTTTGCCACAATACGACTCTTTGGGTCCTCTAGACGTAGCAATGTGTGAACTGTGGTGCCCTACACTTTTTGGTAGAGGAGATTAATGGTCATTTTTCAGACTGCTGTCACAATGGGGTTGTTCCACTATGTGGTTGTTCCACTATATTTAGTAGAACTGTTTATGACAAATAGCCTCAAATTTCATACTCACTACCTCCATAATATCCTCAGTTACAATTCATTACATTTCAGTTTAATTTAAGGCGGTTACCGTCAGGTTTCCCTCATTTTTAGATAATATAACAATATAAATATGTAAAAATAAAACTGTTTTATTGTAATTGTAATACTTTCACTCTTTTCCTGTAATGAGCCCATTCAGTGTTAATACCACGCTATTGTCTGTTGAGTTTCTTTCAATAAAACTAAAGTATTAAAATAAAGTGCACATATTAATCATCATCATCATCATCATTTATTTCCGCAGCGCTGTACAGAGAACTGTATGCTGTATGTGTGGGCATCTACATGCCTTAAGCAATAGTTGCTATCTCAGGAATAAATAAAGGACAATGTTACAATGAATCAAATATCAATTCAAATCTATTAATAAAGCATACCTCCCAACATGTAGACATGTGAAATCAGGTCATCCCCAATCCTCTAACTTTACGCCCATATCCACCCAAACCTCTGCTCCATCAGCCCAGGAACGACGGCTTTTAGGCAAATCTCTTCCCAGTTTCATGTAAGCCCCGTCCCTTTTGAGTAGATCTATGATGGGTTTCGTAGCATATATTACTACAAAATGGCGTTTGCAGACTGAGAATCATTGGTTGACATGTGAAATCACTATCCGCTCTTAGTAAAACATATTTACAGATTCTCTCTTTCTTCTCTTAAGTTATGACAGAAGACGGCAAGTTGTGCAAGTTTCCATTCCGGGCGGGCGGACACCTGCATTTCTCCTGTAGATCGGGGCTCATCTCCAAAAGAAAGTGGTGAGGCTAACTGAGAAGATGTTACATCCTAAATGACCACAAAGCCTAAAATACAAGTTTATTCAATATATTAAGGACATTTTGTATGCAGTTGCTCCAATACTGTGAAAGAAAGATGTGTGACGATAGTTGTGCTCAACCAGAGCCGTAACTTAACATTTTACCGCCTGGGGCTAGAAAGAAAAATTCTGCCCCTCTAGCCCTCCATTTTAAGCAAATAAACCTAAAATATTCATAAACTGCGTCCCCCTTCAGTGTTGCGCCCTGTGCGGTTGTCCATATCGCGCAGCCATAGCTACGGCCCTGTGCTCACCACAATCATAATCTTACTTCAGTTTCTTAAACTTCCTTCAGGTGTATTTGAAAAGTCCTCTTGTTCTATACAGTAACTTTCATTTTTTTTATTTTATGGAAAGCAAAGTTTCAACAACATCTATAGGTGAGTTTATGTACCAACAACCTACCAACCTACCAACATTTCAGATTTATAGTTTGGGACATGGCTATGCCACATCTGAATGGCGCATCATGTTAGAGGCTGTGACGAAATGGGCTTGATATCCCCTCAACCAGCCTGTCACTCGCTTCTCATAAAATGTTTATCTTTACATGTACTTTCATAGTCATGTTTATGTTCCCCAGTTCACCAGAGTGTAATGTAGTGTCTAATTACATGTGGATAAGGGGACATTGTAGCTCATTGCAAATATGTATATTGTTTATTGTATATTGTTGATATTGCAGTGAAGCTGTTATTCATTTTTCCTAAAGTGAAGCCGGGTGGGTTATGGGTAAGGATCAAGTTCCAGGACACAGGTGAGGGGCTGACTGCTATCCTATATCTGGAGGTGGGGAAGGCCAATTAGTATCCATTGTTGTTCTTTCTGAGGATTGATGGCTGGAAGCTGCAGGGTAGTTTTGAGATGCTGTTCTCTACTAGTGGATTATATCTTCAGATCCATGGGTCTTTAAGTCAGTACAGCCAGGTGACTGTAACTCCTTAAGCTAGTGGGGTAAGCGACAGATGATGTGGTAAACCTGCCTGACATTTATTTACTATTTGTTTTACAATAAATGTATTGTTGTACTTTTCCAACTGCATTTGCCTGAGTGAGTATAAGATCCTTAGAAGGTACTGGGTAGGCTTCCCTGGCACAGTAAGGCACCCCTAGGTGGCCAGCTAGTGTGAAGTGGGTAGAATTGGGCCAGAAAACATGGTATCTTCACAGAGGCATACGCACATCACAATGGTTGTGAGCATGTACCGCTGGGGCATGTACCCATCACAATAGGTGTGAGAATTTTCTGCTGGGGCGTGTCCTAATCTGTGTTAGTTAGGAAGTGAGGGAATCAGCAATGAGAGGGATAACATGTTTGATAATCCTATAATTGTTGTACATATAGTTATATATCATACGAGTGTATATTATACGCATTTAAAGTAGCAGAGCAAAAAGCAGTAAATGTATCTGTAAATGATATTTCAGGTGCGCAACAACAAGAAACTTTGACAGGGACCAAAAATGGGGATATTGCGTGACAGACTCCAGCCTGCAGACTGGTAAGTCTTTATACATAAACTGCAATCTCCTTGAGTGATGTGGTGTGATTAGGAAATAATTACAAAACATCAGCATTGCGTTGTTTTCTGTAAACGTATACCAACTAAGTCACCTGTACCTCATACTGAAATGCATACATCTTTGTTGCCTATCACTCCTGTTTAACACAGTGCGGCCTTCCCATGGACTGACTCCCTCAGCATCAGGAGACTGGGATGATCCATAGTGCTTTCACCACAGGGGGTGCCTAGGAAATTGAGCCCCGTGCTGAATGGGCTAGGAGTGTTGACATTATGGAAAGGGTACACCACGTTACGTGTTTCCCTGCTATAGCGTCACCTGCAGAGCCTGTAATAGACTAGCACTGGTAGAGGCTTTTTGGGGGACTAAGAGCAATAGTGCTGGTAACACTTTTGGAAGGGAACATTGTTTATTTATTTAAAAAAACAAAACAATAATAAGCCAGGCATGATCATCAAGTGATGATGATGACTGCCGTCTCTCTACCACTTTACGGGTATAATAGGTTTTAAACTTATCTTCCTCCACCATAAAGCATTTTACGTACTTCACAGAGTCACTGGTACCTTAAGATACCTACAACTCTGCCTGCTACGTACAATGCGTATTATTTTCTGACGCAATTTTCGGCTGCCTTTTTTACACAAATTGATCTCAGCATCAGGTCCTGTCTATTTAAAGAAAGGTCTGGCTCTGAAAAGCAAGGAGAGCATCACTGGCAGGGATAGGGCTAGACTTTTTGTTTAGGAGGAGTTTTACTAATTTTATTAACCTCGTAAAACAAAGATAAATATGTTTGAGAATTTTTTTTTGTAAGTGATAGAAAATCTTTTTTACCCAATTTACCATTTAAGTGTCTCAGGGCCAACTTAGCGAAGCTCAGGTCCCAGGCGATACCGGCTGGTAAATATTGAAATATTGAAAACTGTAAGCTTGAGGCTCCTTCCCCTTCTATACCCCTGCACCAACACAAACTCAATCTTCTATCTAGCAAAGCCCATTTGATAGCTCATAATTATCAAACAAACTAAAAAAAAAAATACTCAACATTAAAACAGAGCATAAACAAAAGGGGTAGAAACACAGTGTCCCCCAGATGGAATCAGAGAAATGGATTTAACATAAGTACAAAAAAATCTTAATTTCTTTTTCCTCCATGTTGGAGCACACTGATACCTTGGGGACGTCCAAAGCTGCCCCTAGAGGAGGGTATGCTCAGCTAATGCTATGCACAAGACCTTTCTTCCGAAGCTTGCCTCTTTGGAACCAAAAGCATTGAATCTGTAAAATTTAGTAAATGTACAGATGGAAGACCAGGTTACCACCCGACACAAGTGCTCAGCTCAGGGCCCCATCCCGCACCACCCAGGATGTGCTGAAATATCTTGTGAGCCATTCGATTTTCAGGAACTGGAGGATCATCTGGACACAGCCCCTCTTCTGTGCATCATAAAGAACCAAAAGACTATCTGTCTTACGAAAGGATAATGTTGGTATATATCCTCAAGTCTCTGATCACATCTAACAATTGCAGGGACTAGGGTCAGTTTGATAGCAGTCAATTAACCTATTAGTATGTTTTTGGAGTGTGGTAGGAAACCGGAGCACCCGGAGGAAACTTGCGCAAACACAGGGAGAACATACAAATTCCTCACAGATAAGGCCATGGTTGGGTATCGAACTCATGACTCCAGTGCTGTTAAGTAGAAGTGCTAACCACTGAGCCACCGTGCTGCTTGAGGACTGAAGTCCATGTATGAGGATAGAATGGAGCGTTTAGCAGGAGTCATGGATGACACCACCTTTAGGGTGGGCATTTTTGCTATGGTTGATTTCCTTTGCAGATGTCTAAAAATAAAAAACATTCCATTATAGGCAAGTACTTCTTATTCAGAGAGATGTCAGTAGGATACGCTGTGTACACTATTGCAGAGCTTCAGATGCTTTGGTGCTGCAGTGTCTAATAATATCAATTCCTTAGCATGGGTCCTGTGTGCACAACCAAGATTTGCCTCTCTTCCGATCTTGTTTATTATACCTATGTATATAGCAAGAAAATCTTATGCAGCACTATGCAATACATGGAAAGTACTATGATAACCATACCGGAGCATACAATAAAACAAGGTTACAGGGCCTTGCTCGAAATAGTTTATAATCTAAAGGCAATAAGGAAACTGAATAAAGGACTTGTGTTGTACTGAGGACCAGTCACGTATATGTTCACGTGGCAAAAATGTATATGTACAGAGAAGTTATGTAGGGTGGAGTTACAGGCTGAGCTAGGGTGTTTTTGAAAATGTTTAAATCTTTTAATGTTAAGTGTAGTCCAGCTGGTTGAAGTAGTTTATTCCAAGGAGGATGGGACTTGTGGTAATAAGGGAGAGTGATAGGTTTAGGTCCTTGTCAGATTGACGTCCAAAGCTGCCCCTAGAGGAGGGTATGCTCAGCTAATGCTATGCACAAGACCTTTCTTCCAAAGCTTGCCTCTTTGGAACCAAAAGCATTAAATCTGTAAAATTTAGTAAATGTACAGACGAAAGACCAGGTTACCACCCGACACAAGTACTCAGCTGAGGCCCCATCCCGCACCACCCAGGATGTGCTGAAAGATCTTGTGAGCCATTCGATTTTCAGGAACTGGAGCATCATCTGGAAGCACCCCCTCTTCTGTGCATCATAAAGAACCAAAAGACTATCTGTCTTACGAAAGGATAATGTTGGTATATATCCTCAAGGCTCTGATCACATCTAACAATTGCAGGGACTCTTCCTGTGGATGAACTCTGACCAAAAGCGCAAATAACAATCTCCTGGTTCAGGTGAAAATGAGAAACCACCAGCTAGAAAGATGGTTTTGTGCATAGCACAGCCCTATCATTATGAAAAATAAGGAATAGTGACCCTTCAACGTGAATACCAACTCAGCTATCCTTCTTGCTGACACAATGCCCAAAAAGTAAAACAGTTTTCTAGTAAGGAACTCGATTTCAACTGTTTCTAAAGGTTCAAAGGGAGTTTTCTGCAATGCTGAAAGTGCCAAATTAAGATACCAGGGAGCAATAAGAGTAACAAACGATGGTTGGATGTGTAGAACACCTTGAAGAAAATTCAGGAATGATAGCTAATTAACTAATTTCTTTTGAAAGAAGACCGACATAGCCGAGACCTGGACCTTTAAAGAAGACAGTCTCAGACCACCTTCCAAACCATCTTGACAAAATCTGTGCCAAATTAAAAGAGGAAATGTGTACCTCTTTCTTTTCACACAATGAAATCTAAGCCTCCCACACCCTATGGGAAATCTTCGAAGATACTGGCTTTCTGCCATTAGTCATGCCTAGATGACTTCCTCAGGCAAAGCCTTTGCCCTAAGTATCATGGCCTCAGCAACCATGCACCTAAAGCCAGCCAAGCTAAATTTCAGTAGTAAAATAGCCCTTGGCTCAATAATTAGTTGTACTGTTCCGATCTTTAAAAAATAAAACACTTAAAAAGAATTAAAAAAATAGTCCTTTGCTTATCAAATCTTTTCTTAGAGGAAGATTCCACGGTGAATCTTCACCCTTGCTTAGCATGTCTGTGTACCAAGATCTTCTTGGCCAATTTGGCACTACAAGGATCACTGGAACCCCCTCTCTTTACTCTTTTTAGGACCCATGGTAGCATGGTTATCTGGAGAAAAACATAAATTAGTTAAAAGTTCCAGAGGACTGTCATAATGTCCACCAAGAATGCTTTTGGATACCTGATCCTCACACAATATACGTCTACCTATTTATTCAGTGGTGAGGCCATCATATCTATCTCCATCTAGCCCCATTTCTCCACTACATGGTTGAACACTTCTTTGTGGAAGGACCACTCCGCTGAATGGATTGCATGTCGACTCAGAAAGTTGGCACCCCAATTTTCCACTACTCGAAGGAAGATATCAATTTCCCATTCGTTTCATGCACTGGAGAACTGATTCCTTTGTGCAACTGAAAATTGATGTCACTTGTTTCTGGATTGCAAGGATCTTCTCTTCTGATAGAAATACCTTCAGACATCTTGGGGTAAATGTATTAAGGTCCGATTTTTTTCAGCGTTTTAAAATCGCGGGTGATTATCCGTGATTTTAGCCCCAAAGTTGCCAGATGTATTAAACTGCGATTTTTACTCTGATCTTAAAAATTGCGGGTCATCTCTGGCGATTTGCTGCGATGTCAAACACTCCCGTCTTTAGCTAATTCTCCTGTTTCCTGCGTGGTTAGTAAACACATCACTGTTACACTGCCCTGTCTATACAGCCGGAGGTCCCGAAAGCTGTCAAATGTGTAAAAATAGATATGTTTTTTTTTTTAAAAAAAAAGCGTGGGGGTAGTGCTGCCAGTTTACTGCTGATTACGTGAAAATCTGGGAAATAATTTGCGTGGGATCCCCCTGATTTTCACTTAACCAGCACTAGGCACACCAGCCTGGGGTGGGTGGCACTATAGCAGGGGGACACTCGGCAGGGGTCTCCCTGCCATAATAACAACCAAACCCAGGCTGGGCTGGATTCCCTAGGGAGTCGGGTACGCTGAAAAAAAATGAGCGCCCCCCCTTTAGGGACACCCAGCCAAGTGCTGAAAGCACTAGGGCTATTCCTACACCCCTGGGCGGTGGGTGTAGGGTAATAATGGTGAGAATAATGTGAAAAAATAAATGGACGCCATTTTGTTTTGTGGAACTGCAGGTCCCAGCCAGCCCGGGCTCCCATAATCAGTGTGGGCATGCTGAGACTTGTATAGCTACAGTGGCAAACAGTCGGGAGTTTGATCTCTATCGATTTTGGAAATAGCGATTTTGACAAACACAACACTGATTTTTGGTTAGACACAGAGAAATCATACGTTGGTTCAGCACGAGGCAGAATTTTTCATAATTTCTCATCCAACCAAGTGGTTCAAGAGAAGATTTTTATCAGAATGTGGTCTAGGTACGGTCTCAAATTCTCCTCTTTTGACCTTGGTGCAGTGGCTAGGCCAAAGGGTAGAGCTCTGAACTGAAAGTTTATTTCTCCAGCCGTAAATCTGAGAAACTGTGATGTCTCTCCCAGGTTGGAACGTGTAGATATGCGTCTTTTGTGTTGATGGATGCAAGAAATCTTCCAAGGCCATTTATGATGGAATGTACCATCTTGAATCTGTCAACCTTTAGATGAACATTTAAGTATTAGCATTGGTCAAAAAGACAAGTCCAATTTCTCTACTAGAATCAGATTTTGAGTAAAAACCCAATTTCTCTTGCTCCTGTGGCACTGGAACCATTACTCTTGACAAAAGTAGGGATCTGAAGGCTTCTTTCAGGGCTAACCTCCTGGCAACTTCTCTTGGCAGAGCTGTGGAGAACAAGATCAAGTGGGCGGAGCTCCCAGGAGATCTAGGACATACCCACTTTTGATGATGATGTGTCTCACCCAGGGTCCTCTTAAGAACATCTTGGGCCCCCGGCACAGCAATGCACCGGGGCCCCTATATATACAAAAAAATAATATGATTATATATATGGGCCCTGCAGCCTAGGGGGGCCCGTCGGAGGCAGCAAAAAAAAAAAAACCTGAAAAAAATGAAGAAGATACTTACCTTGCAGTCAGCTGGCGATCCGGCTCCCTCCATGGTCTCCTCCTCCGTCGCGCTCCACAATAGATGTCGGGCGGGCGTGATGACGTCACCCCCGACATGCACTGCGAGCGCGACGGAGGAGGAGACCATGGAGGGAGCCGGATTGCCAGCTGACCGCAAGGTAAGTATTTTCTTCAGGTTTTATTTTTTTTGGCTGCCTCCGACGGGCCCCTGGGCACCTGCCCATTGTGCCCAATGGGAAAGACGACCCTGGTCTCACCCACATGTCTTTTTTGAATAAAAATATTAAGGAGTGTGCATACCTCTTTGGATCAGGAGGAATACATAGTGATATAGTGATACATATATTTAGCATTTGATATATATTTTTTAGATGTTAAAAATATGCTATGTTATATTGTACTGGTAAATAACAGAACAGAGTGACAGGACAATTACAGTCACATACATACAGCTTTTTCACAAATATAAAAGTAAAATCTTAGCTATTTTTCCCCCTTGGGAGCATATTATAGAGAGGGGCCTCAAACAGTTTCTGAAGAGAGAAAACCTATCCGATTCTGGCGGGGATTCCTGTCAAAGGATAAGTCGGTCAATGAGTAGGTGCAGTTGCTGAGGGATAAGCCCCTCCCCCTAATTGATCCAGTTCAAATGTGGCTCTGTCCTAAAGACAGCTTCTTCTGCACCATTGTCCCATGGTGCAAGGTTTTACTTTTCAAATTAACCCCCACCTGCCCATCTCCACCAGCCACCAGAGATCCCATATGATTTCCTACCATCATCATTTATTTATATAGCGCCATTAATTCCACAGCGCTGTACAGAGAACTCACTCACATCAGTCCCTGCCCCAAAAGAGCTTACACACACACAGATTAGGGTCAATTTGATAGCAGCCATTTAACCTACTAGTATGTTTTTGGAATGTGGGAAGAAACCAGAGCACCCGGAGGAAACCCACGCAAACACGGGGAGAACATACAAACTCCACACAAATAAGGCCATGGCCGGTAATCAAAATCATGAACTCAGTGCTGTGAGGCAGAAGTGCTAACCACTAAGCCACTGTGCTGCCATTGGTAACCACTAAGTCACCATTCTACCAGCAGTAACTACAGTACACCCTGTCTCAGCCTTTTGTAGGGTTTGACTGGGGCTCTTGTATAGGCTGCCACGGCTCCCTGGGCATGGCTTGGATTAATAAGATTGCGACTCCCATTGATCACTACCACGGGGTCTCCAATCACTGTTAGTCTAGGCTATTTCTTAACTGTAGATACAGCCCAGAAAAATGTTGAGCCCCACTGAAGGCTACCACTGGTTAAAGTCTTCAACGGCTCCGGGGCCTCGTTAAATAAGGAGAAGCCCTAAATCTGGCGAAAAACTCACATTTTCGCTTGATTCAGATGTTTCTCCTATTACTAAATAGACCCCTAAGTCTCTCTTCCTGTCTCGTCGAGAAGTCTCTTTCCTTCCCCATGCTGACTATGTTTTTTTCACCTTCACTGTTGCAGTGCATGCTGTGAATCCAATACTGTCCCGCCCCTGACCAGTCACATGACCTGGCTCACCTGTCACTCAAAATGTAGTTTCTACTTTTCCTGCAATGAAAGGTATTTTTAAACAAAAACAGCACGGGAGGTGGGAGGTATGGGTTGGCAATTGCCCCAGTTGCTCCCTCTCCCAAGTGCCCGCCTGCCCTAACACCAGAGTAACTGTTTACTTAAAGTAACTAAGGTTATTGTTTGAACTGGTTTTGATCGAGTTATCCGCACACAGCTGGATACAGGTTTGCAATTCCTAGGATACAGGCATTCATTTTACTTAAATGATCCTTACTTCCAAAGTGGATAATAAAGCAATCCATTTTTTATTACAACTAGGACTATACTAATATGGACTTCATCCAAACATGCCCACAATATGAGGTGATAAACGACTTTCTGTTTGTGCATTCAGTTTCAGCGTTGGCTCAGAGCGAGTGTTCTAACACCCTGGTGGGGATCCCTAAGAATTGTGGTTCTCCTTTGCAGAGAATGTGCTGGCACTATTGACCATGCATTTAATTTGGAGTAAATCCAGGACTGGCAGGGATAAAGCTCAGACTGGAATTTCCTGGTTGGCCAGCAAGGAAAAAACTAAAATGAACTGTAAATACAGTATATATGGCATGGCGTTACCTTGAGCCTGGGACATGGTATAGAGTGCCAGACGTGTGCTTTCCCTCTCTACACATCAGCCCACCCTAGCAGACTCAGATTACTGTTTAATTCATACTATAACAAATGTTGGTTGTTTTTTTAAAGAATTCTGTGATACATATTATTGCTTCATAACATTACTAAACAAATCATTTGCAAATCACCAGCACTCAGCACAATCACCTAATTATTTTATTGTACTTAAACCTATAAATGTTGCAAACCATGTATCTTCCAAATAGATTGTTGAATTGAGTTTGGAGGGTGAAACACTGTTAAAGGTATGAAAAGATGTGGAGAATGTAATTTGTTTAGCTAGTCATGTCAAGTTGTTTTGTTTCTTTTTTGCAATCACGTTTTTCAAACCAAAAAATGCAGAAAAGTCACACAATTGTTTTGCGTAAATGTGGTTATCTGTCTACAGTGCACATTCCCATGTACGCGTGTCTGTGCAGACACAGTGTACAGGGCAGCAGGAGTAAAATGATGGACTATGTGCCAGGATGGATCGCCTATGCCACCCTGTCTGTTGTGCCCCTTTTCTTTATCCCAAATGCTCCCTCTAACCGCAGTAGAAGGGGATTTTGCTGCTGCCACCACTGGACCTCTTTGTGACGTCTACAACGGCGTCCTTGTGGGTAACTCTCACTGCTAGTGTACCCTCTTGCTGGTACACCTGGGCTGGTACCCCTCATCTCTTGCCTTCAGATCAGGGTTGCTGTGGATGGTCCCCCCCCCCTCCCCCGGCCTATCACACTGGCCAGAGCTGCAGGTAGCGGACAAAGCGTTGGTACTGGAATGCTGGGTCGCAACCTCAGAACAGCAGGATAAGGGATTGGATTGGGTCTAATCTACAGGTCACAGGAATTATAGCAGGAAAGTAGGCGTCAAAGCGGTTCCTTAAGCAGTGATGTTTATTAGCTCAGGAGGTCCTGAAAAGGACAGTTACATTAGTTTGAGGTACTAGTGGGACACTAGCTTGGCTGAAGGTAATTCAGCCTACTGCCCTTTAGCCAATCTGGACTGATTCATGCAGCCTGCACATGAATCAGCCCAGAGGGGTTAACACCTTTAAACTTTGAAGCTAGCGGCAGAGGTGAGCGTACTCCCCCCCGTCCACGAGCTGCCAGGAAGAGGGGGACTCAGCCCACTCTCCTCCCAGGTGCCAGTCGGTATGAGGCGGGAGATTTATCTTTTAAATCTCCCGCCTAAAACTCCCTCCAGGGACCCTGCTCCAGGTGCTGGCTCTCCCCCGTGGGCGAAAGCAGTAGCAGCTAGATCCCGGGGCAGTAGCCCCTGCCCGGCCGCTACCTGAAGCTCTTTGGGCTCCAGTATGAGGCTTAGCCCACTGCAACCCCCAGTAGGTGCTGCACCTCCCTGGATCTAATTGATTCCAGGAGGCTAGTTTGCAAGGAGGCTAGTTTGCACTGAAGCTGGCTGCCAGGGGGTGAAGGATCCAGGGCTGCCCCTGCAGCCATTGCTGGACCATCAGGGACCAGGTATGTACTTATATTTTTATACACACATGCACATTTGCACTTTAAATACACTTTAGACATTTTTACATTAGGCTGTACAATTGCACTCCAGGCGCCTAGCGGCGGGAGTTAACCCTTTCTGCGCTGTGCACCGGTTCTCTACCAGCGGCGCTTATACACATACATTTTTCATTACTTTATTTAAACACATACTTTTACACTCCCCAGCGCCTAGCGTCAGGGTTTAACCCATTCATGGCTGTGGCACTGGGTATTTCTTCTCCAGCGCCGCAGTGCACACTGAAATATACATTTTTATTTAATAAGATACATTTACATTTATAACATATCCGGCGTCGGAGTCTATTTCATTTTTTCCGCTGTTCACATATGTAGGATGTACAGTGATGGCCAAAAGTTTTGAGAATGACACAAGTATTGGTTTTCACAAAGTTTGCTGCTTCAGTGTTTTTAGACCGTTTTGTCAGATGTTGCTATGGTATACTGAAGTAAAATTATCAGCATTTCATAAGTGTCAAAGGCTTTTATTGACAATTACATTAAGTTTATGTAAAGAGTCAATATTTGCAGTGTTGACCCTTCTTTTTGAAGACCTCTGCAATTCATGCTGGCATGCTGTCAATCAACTTCTGGGCCACATACTGACTGATGGCCGACCCATTCTTGTCTAATCAGTGGTTGGAGTTTGTCAGAATTTGTGGGTTTTTGTTTGTACACTCTCCGCTTGAGGATTGACAACATTTTTCAATGGGATTAAGGTCGGGGAATTTCTTGGCCAATTCAGTTCATAACTGTTCATATCTTTTAACAATCTGGATCATATGAACAGATATGAACTGAAATGAATTTGTAACCTGGTCCCTAATTGTGGAATGACAATATAACAATATATGAATTGATCATTGTTGTGGGGTACATGTGCATAATTTATTTTAACCATATAAACGTTAACATGTTATACTATATTGCTATCCTTATCGAGAATTTTCGACTACATGACCACTAGTGTGATATATCTAACTACACAATCCTTTACATTTGATCATATAATTACTACCCATTCAGACACCCAGTAACGTTATAAACACCAAAGTACTGGTTACACTAGCAAGAAAATCGCTACCCTAGCGCTGAGTTAATTTTATATATTTTGGACTTGTATCAGCAAGATTTGGGATCATCTTGTGATTTTCAAAGCTACATTTAGCAAGACATTTCTGTCTATCTCAATTAACTTGTGCGCACTTCATCGTTTGTTAATATCCGTATAAGTAAAAATTTGCAGGGGCATATTGTAATAAGGGAGACAGAGTGTGCTGCAAGGGGGACAGTGTGATAAAGGGAACAGTGTATTGAGGGGGCAGTGTGATAAAGGGAACAGTGTATTGAGGGGGCAGTGTGATAAAGGGAACAGTGTATTGAGGGGGCAGTGTGATAAGGGGCACAGTGATCTAATGGCTGGGGGGAAGAGGGTCATGAATTGGCCACTGGGGTGTGATGAATTGGCTGGTGTGGGGGTGCATCATCTCTGCATTGTGTGGCATTCATGAGGATGCTCTCTAAAAATCCTAATCATTCAGGGTTTGTAATGTTTGCACATTTTCAAAACAGAATAGCTAAACGACAACAAAGCTGCAAGAACAAGCAAGACAGAACAGCAAGAACAGATAAGAGAATCTGTCTAAAAATTTTTTGCTGGCTAATACTCCTGAATTTTCCTTTAGTGTTTTTTTTTTGTGTGTGTGGGGAAGGGGGGTGCCGCGGGTGTATTAGCCTAGGGCGGCCAGAAGCCTTAATCAGGCCCTGTATGTAGGACACACATACTGGGCATACTCATTTAAACACTGCTATTTAGAGTTGAGCTAGGACTTGGATGTTATACTTTACACCAGTGGTTCCCAAACCTTTGCAGTTCGCGGCACCCTTAGAGTCTCCATAATTTTTTAAGGCACCCCTCCAAAATAATTACCGAGCATTCCTGTTTTAGAAGTAGTTGGGTCAAAATTTTTTAATAAGTATTTAGGTCAGGACAGAAATGCTTATTTAGTTGTATGCAAAAATGCCCCCTCTGCATCCAGACACTCTGCCCCCACTGCATCCAGACACTCTGCCCTCTCTCACGCTGCCCCCTCTGCCCTCTCTCACGCTGTCCCCCCTCCTCTGCCCTCTCTCACGCTGTCCCCCCTCCTCTGCCCTCTCTCACGCTGTCTCCCTCCTGTCACGCTGTCCCCCTCCACTGCCCCTCTCACGCTGTCCTCCTCCTCTGCCCACTGTCCCCCTCCTCTGCCCTGTCACGCTGCCCCAGCTCATCTGCCATGCTGTCCCCCTCCTCTGCCCTCTGTCACGCTGTCCCAGCTCCTTTGCCCTCTGTTACGCTGTCCCAGCTCCTCTGCCCTCTGTCCCCCTCCTCTGCCCTCTGTCATGCTGTCCCAGCTCCTCTCCCACACTGTCCCCCTCCTGTCACTCTGTCACTCACCTCTGTCCCCCTCCTGTCACACTGTCTCTCTCCTCTGTCCCCCTCCTGTCCCTCTCCTCTGTCCCCCTCCTGTCACGCTGTCACTCTCCTCTGTCCCCCTCCTGTCACGCTGTCACTCTCCTCTGTCCCCCTCCTGTCACGCTGTCCCTCTCCTCTGTCCCCCTCCTGTCACGCTGTCACTCTCCTCTGTCCCCCTCCTGTCCCTCTCCTCTGTCCCCCTCCTGTCACGCCGTCACTTTCCTCTGCCCTCTCTGCCGCGCGCCAGCCATAAAACAAACAAACAGAAACACATACCAATCCGCCGGGCGCCGGGACCCAGCATCCTCCTCTCTCACGCAGCCTGTCACTGATACGCGTGAGAGAGGAGGATGCTGGGTCCCGGCACCTGGCGGATTGGTAAGTGTTTCTGTTTGTTTGTTTTTTTATGGCTGGCGCGCGGCATCCCTGAGACAGCGCCGCGGCACCCCTGGGAGCCGCGGCGCACAGTTTGGGAACCGCCGCTTTACACCGTTATACTCTCATTTAACATTCTATTCACCACTTATTTATATAGTGTCAACATAGTACGCAGCTCTTGACAGGGAATATTTAAACATTCATATCAGTAGAGCTTATAAATTATATTCCCTATCACACAAACATACACAGTAGGGTCAACTATTGTCAGCAGCCATTTAACCAACTAATATACTTTTGGACTGTGGGAGGAAACTGGAGCACCAGGAAGAAACTCACACAGAGAACATGCAAACTGCACACAGATAGTGCCTTAGTCGGAATCAAACACTGCTGTGAGATTGCAACACCAGCCACTGTGCCACAGTGACGTTCACCAAGAGAATTAACAGCCATGAGAACCTACCATACACATGTGACTACCTACCCTGACTTACACCAATGACCTATTCCTAATTTTTAATATCTTTCTTATCATAAAGGGATCCTTTAAACAAAAACACATTTTTGTTAAAATGAAACACATTATCTTAGAATCATGTTTGTTTTTATTATTTACAAGCACATTAAGACATGAACTAATAATTTAATGAATCATTTCTATTGTCTATTAAGTATGCAACATAACGTTCGGTTGGCTTCAACAGAACAATAGGCTACAGTGTTAATTTAGAGAACACAGGAATCTCCTAGTCTCTGCATTTCTTTTGCTAATTAAATTTGTAACTAATAGCAATTAAAGTACTATGAAATTCATGACATATTTCACCTTTACCTTCATTATTAGTTGATCTGACATCCTTAAAAATGAACATAAAATGAACATACACTTTGGCTGTGTTATGTAGTGGGTAAAGGAGCCCAGCAATAACATTCAACACAGTTTATTCAGCATTAAATATCTCTTTACAACAGCCACAGTCAAGACCTAACTTCCTTTCATAATTGCTGAATGTTCTTTTCCTATATCGCCGCCTGGTGTCATAAGCTGGTAATTCACCACAGATTGAAAACAGGCTTCATAGATATGGAGAGGTGGTAAGAGTAAGGGAGTTAATCTCTTTACAACAGCTGCAGTCAAGACATAATGTCAGGCGCCGTACTCTTGGAGCAGTTTCCGCCCCATTGCCTAGCAACTTCCGGGTCCGCCGGGCGCGCATGCGCAGACTAGTTTGCGTCCCGTTGCTAAGCAACTGAATGCTTCTTTACTCTGTTTTGTTGGCGGTCAGGTGCTCCTGACCGCCACTATCTTCCTCCACCAATCAAGGGACAGGTTAGGGGTTATAAGGCACCTCCTCCCATATGTCTGGGCCAGAGTATTGGTTTCACCTACTCCAGCGTGCTGAATCCTGCTCCTTTGCTCCTATTATTATCCTTTGGTTCCTGACTCCTGGCTTGTTCCTGACCTCTCTCTCTGTCCTGCGATTTGGCTCCGTTTATTATCTGGTTACCAACCTCTGTCTTGCTCCTGACCCTTCCTTCTCGATCACCCTTGT
Source organism: Mixophyes fleayi (assembly GCF_038048845.1). Taxonomy (NCBI): domain Eukaryota; kingdom Metazoa; phylum Chordata; class Amphibia; order Anura; family Limnodynastidae; genus Mixophyes; species Mixophyes fleayi. The sequence continues at coordinate 34,305,315 of NC_134402.1, forward strand.
GTACAGCGATATCGATTGGCACCCGACCCAGACGGGTACAACCATCCCTGCTCACTCCCGCTGCACTGTTAACTAGCTGGGAGAACCGCGACCTGCGCAACTCACACAGCCAGGGGGTGCGTTAGACTCCGCGCCTCCCTGGCTAGTAGTGTCAATATCAATCAGCGGCTTCCTCAAAGTCATTATCGTGACACCTAACTTCCTTTTCATAAATGCTGAATGTTCTTTTTCTATATCGCCGCCTGGTGTCATAAACTAGTAATTCACCACAGATTGAAAACAGGCTTCATAGTTATTGAGAGGTGGTAAGAGTAAGGGGATTTAATGCATTGGTGTGTACCATATGTGTGCACTACTACCAAACATTATCACATATGGACTACCAGCTATACATTATCATGGGTGCACTACCATCTATACCAGGGGTAGGCAACCTGCGGCTCTCTAGGTGTTGTGAAACTACAAATCCCAGCATGCCTTGCCACCTATCTGCTGGTTATCTACTGGCAAAGCATGCTGGGACTTGTAGTTTCACAACACCTGGAGAGCCGCAGGTTGCCTACCCCTGATCTATACAGTATCACTTATGCAACTTTGCATGCAGGACACCTGTTGTGCATTGGACCAACCACATAACAAAGCTATTTTTCAGTTTATTAATAACCCCAATCTCTGATCACATCTGATCGCAAATTTCAAGACTGTCTGCAGTACACACACAATATACTGACACAAAAAAACCTTCCAGACACCTTATGTATCATTATTCAGGTCGTTTGCCAGTTATTTTGCAATCACATTGTAATTAAATAATTTGTCACTTAAAGAGTTCACACACTTTTGTAATTATGTGGATTTTCTTTCAGCCTTGGTTAGGACACTGTCAGGAAGGGATTGGAATACTTAGAGAAAGGAGCTTTATTGAATGACAGTTGAAGAATAAACTGTACAGTCTGGTTCTAGCAGACCCCACAGTCCCCCCATCAGGGATGCTTAACGAGCCCTATCTCATTGCAAATCGGTTGTCTTATAAATTCTCTCCTTCAATAAATGTCACCTTATAAATCATAGAGATTGATTTAGAATAGATGCCATAGATCCAGAATTTATATTTCAAGAGGAGTTGTACTGTCCAATTGGGCACTTAAAAATGCAAATTATCCTAAATAATGAGGTAAATCTTCCAAACGTATCACAGGAAATTAGATGCAGTAACTAGTAACTAGCTTGTTCCAGTGTAAGTAGCTCTGTGGGCACCATCTTGCTACGGGTAGGAGAACATATATTTTATTAGCAGGATTAAGGAATACTCCCAGACTTCAACTTTATTTCTGAGCTGATGTATTGAAATGATAAAGGGATGCCATCATGTTTTTCAGGTTAATTGCAAATTCATGGATAATAGCCCTTTTTTAATTTGTTCCTACCTTAATAGCTTGTTTTGTAATGCTGATTAGATTGAAGGTCTATTCTCCCATGGAAATACCCATTGCTTTTTCTTTGTAACACAATTAGCACGTCAAAGAATCCAGCAAACTTCTCTTTAATACAGGCTTTTGGTAAAATTAAACTAGACAGTGAATACATGCCAGTGTCAAGAGAGAAGAGGAGGTTGAAGTATAGGCTGAAATGTGACTGGCAGAATCCCTTGTAAACTGTGTAACAAACAAGTAAAAATAAAGGTTTATGTAACAAATTATCCCCAACCAAATCCCTTCTTTCCCATCAGCTCTCCCTTTTTCTCCTTAGCTCGTTCCTTTGTCTCATGTGCTCTTCACCCCTTAGCTCTCTGTCTTCTTTTTTAGTTTCCTTCTCCATGCGCTCTATTCTCTCTTTCTCTCTCTCTCTCTCTATCTCTCTCCCCATCTCTCTCTTCCTCTCTTTCTCCCACCTATCTTTCTCTCTCTTTCTCTCTCTCTCTCTCTCTGTATTTCTCTCTTGCGAACAGTTTTGGACTGAGCTCAGGCGATATCTCTGATCTATCTTTTCTGAACTACATTTCCCACAATGCTCTGCTCGCCAGGCATTTATCAGTTGTAGGAGTGTACAAGATTATCCATTCTTGGAATCCATAATGTTCTACTCTGCTACAACTGTCAGAAATCACTGTTTCCAAATTACTGTATTTCACCCCATTAAAAAATATCTCTTCAGAATGCTTAAAAATAAACATTCTCTCGTTGTCTATATTGAGCACCATTAATAATGACCGCCCTTGCAGTTTGGACATATGGTCCATGAGAATTTGCCCATGATCCATTTCAGAGGGCTGAGAGTTTCCTAAAACATTTAGGGGTATATTTACTAAGCTGCGGGTTTGAAAAAGTGGAGATGTTGCCTATGGCAACCAATCAGATCCTAGCTGTCATTTTGTAGAATGCACTAAATAAATTACAGCTATAATCTGATTGATTGCTATTGGCAACATCTCCACCTTTTCAAACCCGCAGTTTAGTAAATCTAGCCCCTAGTCTGTCATTAAGATTATATGTGTGTGTATATGTATATATATATATATATATATATATATATATATATATATAAAATGTGTACCCTTTATTTATTCATGCACTGTTCTGTAACTATACAAATCTTCCACAGTCTCAATCCAGTACATTGCTGAAGGGGTTGAATCTGCCATTATTAACAACATAGATCAGGTCATTCTGCAAAATGTGATTTTGGCTTTACGATTGGTCAGTATGTTGACTTTATTACAACACACTACCAGGTTTATTACCCAATATACTTTAAGCTTACATTTTAGAAATATTCCCTAATGAACTGTACTCTTACAATTTCTTAAGATATCAGAACCACTTTGTTTATACTGGAAAAATATGAGGCAATATTGCAGCCAGTATAGAGAAAATGGTCCGGTTTTGGGTTTATTTTTTATTGAAGCTCAAGGTACTATGCTTCAATAATTATAAAGTGCTGGGGGTTAGTGACCCTTCCCTAAAGGAAAGAGTCTCATTCCACCACCATCCCCCAGATCCATAAGGCTCCTTATGGGGGATAAGGGTATTTAGGCCCACCTTAGGTCATGCTAGGGTGGGCCCATTAACATCCCAACCCCTGGAGCCTTACAGTGCTCTTGAGGATAAGGGTCTTCAGGTCCACCTCTAAATCAAGGCTTTGGTGGTCACCTTTATTCTCAAGGTTGGCTGAATCTTCCCTTCGGGAAACTGGTTCTTCAGTTCCCCCAAGAAGAAGGGAGCCTTTGATGAGAAGGTAGCCCATAGGGTTCTAACCAAACCCCTCGAAAACAAACTGGACAAAGCAAGACAAGGCACAAGAGTGGATAGTGCTTGTGATCAATATATCAAACATAAAAACGTACCTGTAGGACCAAGCCTTACGGCTGGAGGGTGTAAAAATTTTTCTTGCCCAGCCATAAGACAAGTAGATAAAAGTGATATCTGGGTCAAAAACTGCAGATGCTCGTGTCTTATCTGTGCAACTGTGAAGTTCTGTTCTTCCTCCACCAGTGCATTTTCAACCACCCCCTGGCCTAGAGTACCCGGGAGCTCATCAGCGCACCTTGGGCTTCAGACACCATTGACCTCTTGGCCTGAAATCAAGTTAGCCTGTCCACTCATCAGAGCATTTCCCATCCTCTATGGAATTGGACAGAACTACATCTGAAAGTTACCCCAATGATTGAAAATAGTCCATTCAAAACTGACTGGATGATTGGTCCAGATGGTCTAAACTCTGTTGTTGAATTTAAGGAGACCTTATCAGGTCAGTAAATCCTTTAAGGTCTCCTTAACACTAAAAGTTAACAATCCTTCACACTTGAGTTAAAATAAGGAAGGTCCCCCTAACTCCTGTTTAAGAATTGCTTCGGAATGACTTAAAACTTCAGAGATCTGAAGGATAAGAGAGTGCAAATTGTATGCAAAAATATGTGCTAACACATTACTGCTAACCTTTAAACTCTCATGTGCTCGACACAATGTAAAAAATATATGTAATACTTTCATCTGTCAATAAAACTCATATTTAGGCTTTTTAGTAGCACATTTAGGGGTCTATTTATTAGGAATCTATATTATCGAAGATTTTGTATGGCAGTGATTGAAAATCTTCTATCGAGCAATTTAATAAAAACAGGTTACCAGGGCAGATGTGTGATGCTCAGCTCCCAGACTGGCAGCATTAAGACTCCTTTACCCGCTTGCCAGGCCAATGCAGGGTCCGTCTGCGCATGTGTGAGCGGACACACTGCCATATTTCTGTAATAATTCACTAAAGTGGCTCAAGATATAAACTGCCCCTCAGGTAGACTTTTCATTTCCTTTAATGGATCAGTTATCAGTCATTTACAGCATAGAAGACGTGAGCTCTACTCTGCTATAAGCAGGGCCGGATTAAGACATTATAGGCCCCTGGGCTAGGGGTACTGTGAGGCCCCCATTTGTGAAGCAACTTATGCCCAATCCGATATTGGGGGGCCCCCAGTAATATCGGATTTGGCATGTCTACCCCCTCACAGCCTAACCCTAATTTTTCCACCGCATCTTAAACCTAACCTCCACCTACCGCATCACAACCTAACTCTAACCTATTCCTACCTCCTTTTAGTCTAACCCTATGCTTTTACCTACTCGCAGCTCCCCTATGGAACCCCTAAACTGCACCCCAACTTCAAATGAATCTGCAGCCTAATCCTAACCTAGTCTAATCTAAGTGTGACTTGTGGTTCTAAGGTCTGTGGAAGAGAATATATTCATAAAGCTCACTTGTTTTTCTGGATAACATGTCAAGTGCAATATATACAGATATATATATATATCTATCTATCTATATCCGTGTGCATCTCCATAGACCTGGAATAAAACAGCATCTGCTGCACTGCGGTTCTCCTCCTTACTATGTCAGAGTTGGTCTCCTGTCTTCCCTGAGTTTGTAAGTCGCTTTTCCCCTCACTTTTCTCTCTTTCTGGTGGCTGTCGCCAGGGCCGCCTTCAGAAATCATGGGGCCCCGTACGGGCCCCCCGTGTCCCCCGTGCCCCCCCCCATGAGCGCCCCCCTCCATGAGCAACATCAACACATATTTACCTGGGGCCCCGGTGGTCTCCGCTACTCTGTCTTCAGCCTGGCTGTCACCGTGACAGCCAGGCACAAGGATGCGATCGCAGGGGTGGAGGAATCATTCCCCCTGCGATCATGTGATCTGGCTGTCCAGGCACAAGGATGCGATCACAGGGGTGGAGGAATCATTCCCCCTGCGATCTGCCTGTGACAGCCAGATCACATGATCGCAGGGGGAATGATTCCTCCACCCCTGCGATTGCATCCTTGTGCCTGGCTGTCACGGTGACAGCCAGGCTGAAGACAGAGTAGCGGAGACCAGCGGGGCCCCAGGTAAGTCTGTGCTGCGCTGTTGTACCGGGCCCCCTGGTGATTCCGGGCCCGGTACAACAGTACCCCCCGTACCCCCCTGATGGCGGCCCTGGCTGTCGCTTCTCCAAATGGCTGTCCAACAGTCTATTTACTCTTTACCATCAGTGTTCCAAAAATGTCTAAGCTGTTTAACCTGCCCCTAACGTAATCTATCCAATATGACCAAGCTTCTATGTTTGTGCTATTTTATACATTCTGTTTCACTATATATAAACTGACCATAAAATATCTGCAAACATTTTAAAAAATCTAGGGTACATCAACACACACTCTTACTGTCACTGTCACACACTTTTTTGATTAGTTACTAACTACTTACCTCTGGTGGCGCCGCTCAGCTCCGTGATGCAGGAGACATCCGTCTGGGCTGAAGTGAAGTGAGTCACGCGAGAGCCTCTGCAGCTCCCTCTGTGACAAGCAGCCTCCTTATTCGCTGCCAGGACAGCGTCCACTGCCGGGTCCGCCCCTTCAGGACCAACGATGTACGAGAGTTCCCCTACCACTCACCACCATCCCCCGCACCGCCGGGAAACAAATTTTAAAAAAATGTACTGAAAGTAAAAAAACACAGTGTACGGATGGCCAATCCGCCCCTAGCACCCGACCCGATGAAGAAAAAGTCGGCGGTTTTTATTTTTTTTTAAAAAAAAAGAGACCCATTTTAAAATCTTTAGGGCCCCCCAGGTGCTCGAGGCCCCTGGGCTGTAGCCCAGAAAGCCCCCGGGTTAATCCGGCCCTGGCTATAAAAACTAAATGTATTGTGATTTTCAATAAAAAATACATTGTTTCTGTTTTTATTCTCATATACTTTTTTATTGTGTTTTACAGTTCTTCAAAATCACTGCGCCATGAACCCCTGCCAAAATGGGGGCACATGTATCAATGCACCGTTCAGAAACACTTATAATTGTTGGTGCCCAGAGGAGTTCTCAGGAGATGACTGCGAGGTCGGTAAGTCCCAGTTAAGGGGAAACCTTGGTTACATCGGAACTTCTTATTTCAAATGCGTACATCAGTTATAGGATTGGTTAATTTGCCATACTGTACATTTATAGGATACATGTACTGGAGATATGGTAACATAAACATTGTAATCTTACAGAAATGTTCATTGTCCTTTGTTTAGCAAAGTGTTTTGACCAAGCCCACTACCAGTATTATGATGTCGGAGACACATGGACAAGAATCCACCAAGGCAAGGTGGAACAATGTACATGTCAGGACAGCCAGATACAGTGTCACACTGGAGAGAGATACAAAGGTGAGATGAATATACTGCCATCATTGTTGGTTATCATTCTGAAAGTAGATTTCTGCATCTAGTTCGAAGGTAGTGCAAAGTATTTTTATGTTGTCCTGGCAGGTAGCAGGTCACATTAGTATAAACCATTTATACTAGATCAACTCAACCAACAAGAGGCAGTATTTATAGGCCTCTGCAAGGTCTAGTACCATACATTAAGGCAAGGTCTGCCTCTGGTACTTAAAAAACGTACTTTAGAGCTTCCCTATATGGCACCAGTGGATACTCAGCCAGAACCACCTCTTTATGTGTCTCCTCTTTGTCCATCCAAGACAACCTATGTATAGGAGACCAGAAGAGGCGTCTACACCAATATATTATGTGTGGTTTTGCAGAGCAAGTTTGCGGTGCTACAATTAGAGTAACTATTAACCAAGCAGTTGGATAGACTATGCAAATAATATGGCAATATTGTATTACATGCAATTTCAGCTTGCAAAATGAACCCATGCCTTCATGGAGGAGCCTGTCGTTTGATGGTTGCAACTGGGCAAACCGTGTGTGGATGCAGAGATAGATATGTTGGGAAATACTGCAATATTGGTAAGACAAACCCCATGGAATCATCTATAGAATACAATTTGTGATTCTCAGTAAGGTATTTTTTATTGAATGGGGGTTGTTTTTTATGAGGGGGGGCAATATTTTGATGAAATGTTCATGATGTAATGTATGTGTTCTTTTGAAATGGTAATTAATGTTTAGAGGAGGATATCTTGTGAGGATGGTGTGAGGAGAGGAGAGGAGAGGACATGGTGGCAGTAACTGGGCATAGAGGAGATGATGACGATGGTGGCTGTGCTTTGAGGAGATTAGATGATATAGGCAGCGGCAGTCTTGTATATCGGTACTTTGAGGAGAGTTGGTTAAGGAAATGTATCAATAGTCTGAAAAAAAGGGGGTGGTAGAGATGATGTTAATATTTAGGGGCGAGGTTTTAATGAGGAGGGTGTCGGTAATTTTAGAAGGTGAAGGTTGGTGTTGGTAGTGTACCTCAAGGCGGAGTTTGGAGTTCTTCCCCATAGGATTTAACAGTCGTTTCACCACACATAACTATCAGGGCTTGCAGCTCTACTTACCTGCCTCCTGTTGGTAACACCACAGTCCTTCACTCAACTTTGTCATAAGTTCTCCATTGAGCTGGCGCGTCAGACCCACTCTGAGCTGTTTCCTCAGACCTCTTGACATACAGTGGCCGCACACTGGACCCTCTACACTGCTCCTCACTGAACTGTCTTCTCAGCTCCTCACTGAGCCTCTGTCTGGCGGATTCCAATCTCTTGATACAGACATCTTGTCCATCTCCAATTGGTCCTCTTAGCTTCCCTGCTTCATACAGGACACAATGCGTCTCTCTGAGGCCTATACTGAGCTGCAGATAAGTGTGATCACCCACCTTTCCAATCCTGTGGGGCAGGATCCAAATACTCCAGGGCACAAGTGTCAAACTAGCACCACCTAACTTGCAACCGTCGCAATATATACACAATATATACAGTATGTTAATTACATAACACTTTCCAAAAATGTGTTTTTGAAAGCTAATATATATGTAAGGAAACATCTTAATTTATTTAACCCATCAATAATCTTTTTAATATGTGACTAAAGAATACAATATTTACCAAATACGTGATTTTACCACTCCCTTGAAACACTGCTGTCCAACCTTTTAAGTGTGTAGGGCAACATTTTTGGGACCTACATAGCAGTATGGTGAAAAGTGAATATAATTTGCAGTAAGTTGCAAATGGTTGTACACAGTACACAACCTAGTTCAAAAATACTTATTCAACACTAGCACTATTCCTTCTTATTCATCCGGTGCAATGCAGAAATAACACTCTCCCAGTGCTCCTATTTAGTGCTGCTGGTCAATGTATTTCTTTACAAAATGTCGTGTCAATTATTATTCCAAACAGTCTTTCAATATTATTAAAAATATAAATTAAAATAATAAATGTAAAGTATAGATTAACTTTTATGGGGGTATTCAAGTAGCCGCTGAAGCAGCCGCGAAGGCACTCCGCTGCGATGTAATATCCGCAATGTTGAGGTTTCATAGTACTTAAAAATGTGCGCAGCCGCGAAGTTCGGCAGTACATCGCCCATCTTATTTTGCCCAATTGATGCCCTATGGTGTCAATGCTACCACATCCAGCTTTATGCCTCGATTTAACACCTCATGCCCACAATATCCAGCTCTATTCCCAATATTTAAGACACATGCCCACCACATATTAAATATACGTTTCATTAAAGACTACGTTTCACGCATACGTTTCATTAAAGACTTTTCCAAGATTGTGACGCCAATTACTCAACTAACCAAGAAGGGATCACCTTTCCTTTGTTCTCTAGAAGCTGAAGGGGCTTTTTCTCTGCTTAAGACAAAGTTTACAACAGATCCCATATTAATATATCCCAACTCAGAACATCCTTTTATCCTGCAGTAGGGGCAGTATTATCACAGAGAATAGGAGAGAAGATGCTATTACATCCATGTGCCTTTTTCTCTCGTCAAATGACTGCTTCAGAAAGAAATTATGATGTGGGAAATAAAGAACTATTAGCCATTGTGGCTGCTTTTACTGAATGGGACATTTGCTTGAAGGTGCTGCACATCAAATTACCGTGCTTACTGACCACCGGAACCTAGAGTTTGTTCGGTCTGCACAAAGACTTTCTCTGCGACAAGCCAGATGGAGTTTATTCCCAAATCGTTTTGATTTTGTTATCTCTCATAGAACTGAATCCCGAAATGGGAAAGCTGATGCTCTATCCAGAGCATACATGAAAGACTCACCACAGCTTGATCCGGAAAAGACAATCCTCTCTAAGTCAAATTTCCTGGGAGCTATTGGCACTGGTGAGCTGTTGTCTGACATCAGAGAGGGTTATAGAACTGATCCGATACTTTTAGAACCCCCTACAGATTTACACTTGACCTATCGAGATAACATTTGGGAGTATGGACATCGCTTGTATGTACCAGCAGCAGCACGATTAAGAGTACTTCAATTGTCCATGACTCTAGACTGGCAGGCCATAAAGGTGTTTTCAAGACTCATGAATTATTATCTTGTTACTTCTGGTGGCTGAAATACAAGGAGGATGTTAAAAGATTCGTATCATCCTGCAGTACTTGTGCCCGGTTTAAGACTCCTCGCACTGCTCCACTTGGACTTTTACAGCCTTTGCCAGTTCCTTCTCGTCCATGGGGTTCAATCTGTATGGATATTATTGTGGATTTACCATTATCCAAGGGTATGACTACAATTCTAGTGGTTGTAGATCGACTCACAAAAATGGCTCCTTTTGTGCCCTGTCGTGGACTTCCTTCTGCAAAAGAAACGTCAGAATTACTAATCAAGGGAAGTGTTTCGTCTACATGGAGTCCCTGATAATGTAGTCTCTGACTGAAGGAGTACAATTTACTTGACGTTTTTGGAAGCAGTTTTGTAGTGCTCTTAACATTAATATCAAATTATCAACTGCTTTCCATCCTCAATCCAATGGACAGACAGAACGCACCAATCAGACTTTAGAACAATACCTACATTTGCCATCTGCAAGATGAATGGATTAATGTGCTGCCAATGGCAGAGTTCTCATACAACAACTCGCAACAATCATCCATAAGACAAAGTCCTTTTTATGCCAATTTGAGGTATCATCCAAACCTACGCCACAATTTTCCACGGGATTATTCCATACCTGCTGTTACATCCAGACTAGAGTCGCTGCAAAATAATCTCAAAGTATTAAGAGAGACATTGCAACATGCACAGGACAGTTATAAGAGAATTGCAGACAGACATCATAAAGCTGTACCAGTTTTAAATGTTGGTGACGATGTTTGGCTTTCTACACGAAACCTAAAAGTAAGCGTGCCTACTCCTAAATTAGGACCGAAATATATAGGTCCTTTTAAAATTTTGGCACAAGTCAGTTCATCTGCCTTTCAACTTGAACTCCCAGGATCTATGAAGGCTCATCCTGTCTTTCATGTTTCATTACTGAAGCCAGTAGTTTCAAATCCTTTTCCTGGTCGCACCTTGCCTCCGCCAGATCCTGTTCAAATTGATGAACATGAAGAATTTCTGGTAGAGAAAATACTAGACTCATGAATTTTTAGAAATAAACTTCAGTATTTGATACAATGGCAGGGTTATTGACCAGAAGACAATTCATGGGAACCAGAAGATAATGTCCATGCACCTCGATTGCTGCGTGAATTTCATCAAAGATACCCGGAGAAACCTTGCAAAGGACCGTCCAGCTGACGTTATTGAAAGGGGGGAATACTGTAAGGCATTACTATGACATTTGCACCTCCAACCACTAGAGGTCTCTGTATTTGCAAACTTGCCCTTAGATTTGCCCTTATCTAAGATGGCCAGTTTGGAATCAAAGAGAAACCATCTTGGATCCTGTTTCCTGTTTGGGCCTATAAATGGCACTTCCTGGTTCAGACATATGCTTGAGTATTCTGCTTGCTCAGCTTCTTCTACCTTCTTCTACTCTACCTTGCATCTGTGACTACCTGCTTGTGTACCGACCCGGTGAACGTCTGACTACCCTCTTGTGTACCGACCCGGCAAATGTCTGACTACCTTCTTGTGTACCGACTTGGCAAACGTCTGACTACCCTCTTGTGTACCAACGCGGCAAACGTCTGACTACCCGCTTGTGTACCGACCCGGCAAACGTCTGACTACTCTCTGGATATCTACTCGGCTATTGGGCTTCAGATAATACCACCAGTATCGTTACAAATGGTTTCTACACATTAGCAGGGATATGGCCGCTAGTGTGGAGAGCTAATGGAGAGGAAGCACTGTGATTTCAACCAATTAAAGTGCAGCACTTCTGTCAAATGAAATTACAGGTGTTTCAACCAATTGCACAATGTGACTTCTATCATTAACAGGAACAATTGTTCTAACCAAGGAAATTGCTTGTTGCTATAAGGGAAGCCTGAAGCAGATTCTTAGCTTCTCATTGGAGACCACAGCAGACTGGAAGATAATTGAGATACAGTTATGATCGTGGGGGGGAAGGAGATATTATTTCCTACACACAACAGACTTCCTGTTATTAATCTGTGGAAGGACATTCCAATCAGACTTCATTCAGCCAGACATGACTGATAACAGTGAACAATAGTTTACTCTTAGCTGAATAATAGATATAAATAAATTTCCAGTTCTGTTGCTGTGTGGGAACGTTTACATATATATATCCTTTTATATAAGGCCACTTGCAATTTAGATTTAGTTAGTAATAGGAAGATGGATGTGAAAATGCCCATTAAAGGACAAATAACTTAAAATCGGAATAACCTTATAATAAATAACCTTATAATAACATTCACACATTGATAAACATACATGAGTAGGCCACTCTCACAGATCCCACTTGAGTGGTGGATGGCGCCTTGATAACAAGATTTGCATTATAAGGCCTCTCCTCTGCTACGTGAGGACATGTTTCACTTTACCACACAGTGGTAGGCAGGGCCTGATTATACAAATTGCGCCACCATGATCCAGGTCCCGCTGCACGATGACACGCCTACTCCTTGCACCTCCTCCCCGGGAGCTTCCAGACGGGTAGGCCAGTGTGGTGTAGAGAATCTGAGGGGGAATTCTGCTAAAGGCTTCAGTTATGTATAGAGTAAGGACTTGTAGACACAGGTGTTGAAAAACAAAGCTTGTTAAAAGCATAGGTGGAACCTTGTACTTTGTCCTTGCTTTTAGCAGAGCATTCAAAGTGTGTTCTGAAAGCCTCCCTGCAGCATAGTGTGCTGTAGGGCAGGATCGGACTGGCGAGCCGGGGTATTACCTTAAGGGAAAAAAAAAGTTTTAAAAAAAATATGTGATCGCTGCGCCGGCGCCTCTCCTCTCTGCTCCGTTTGCACTGGATGTCGGGCGTGATGTCATCATGCTCGACGTTCAGTGGCGAAGTCACACAATGCATTCTTTATATAGTACACTATGGTGCTAGCTGTCCTTCGTGGGCTGACCACTCCCCCTCTTGTGTCTGGTCTTACCTCTATGATGGCTGGCCACACCCCCTCTGGTGTCTGGTCTTACCTCTATGATGGCTGACCACTCCCCCTCTAGGGTCTGGTCTTACCTCTGTGATGGCTGGCCACACCACCTCTTGTGGGCCCCTAGCATTGCAGTCCCCCGGTAGGCCCTTCATGCTCCAGTCCGACACTGCTGTGGGGCCTATGTACTAAGGCATGTATTGATGAAAGAGTGGCACATTAACGTTCTTCATACTATATTTGACTACACCCTGTTGCTTTACAACAAGATGATCAGGGTGGAGCTACAGTGCGAATGCATGTGATTTATTATACCGTGCAGCGTGTAAGCTGCTCCTTCAGCCAATTCCTCTGTCACCAGAGGGGTGGAGGTCACCTGTCTGTTTTTTGTGCAGAGCTGCACTGTATGTAAAAAATGGAGCAACAAGGCCCTATGTAAGTTAGAGCACTGACACATTCTCATGTACATCCTCCAATGTGGTGTACATGATACAGTGTACAAGGTGCCCTGAGGGAATCTATTGGGGAGACCAAGCAGAAACTGCAATCCAGAATGAATCTACACAGACACACAAAAAAGAACACTGGACACCCCTGTGGGTAAACACTTCTCTGGACCAGGACACAGTATGACAGATTTAAAAGTCTTAATGCTGAAAGTGTTTTTAAAAAATCACAGGGAGAAAAAAAATCTGTGAATTCAAGCTGATAAGAACATTCCAGTCATTGACTCAAGGACTCAACCTAACACCTGGATTTATGACCCACTACATGGACACACTGTAACGAAAACCTCAGTTTTATTACTTTAGCTTATCTTTATGATGTATTTCCCCCCTGTACAAATTGCTTGATGTAACATCTCTTAAATGTTTTGCCCTTTTCTCAGTCATTCATTTGTAAACTTGCCTAATCAAGGGGCCTCTGTGCTCTGAAAGCTAGCAAATTAAAACATTTATTTTGGTTAACCAATAAAGGTATCACTCCTATAATACTTTTGTCTTGTTTGACACAAAAGTATTGAACATCACATAGATTTTTCTGGCTGACATGGTACTGCAATTTAAAAAATGTTTTTTGCTACACAACATGAAATAATAATACACATAATACACCAATGTTCTGGTGTATATACTTAGACTGGGCTAAGGATTAAAAAGTACATTAAACTGTGGGAAACGGGTGATGAATAAAAAGATCTCAGTCCAGTAGCAGCCGTTTCCTCACAATATATATATACATACACATAGTGGTCGAAATAGACTTGTATGTGGTTGTTACGAGCCGCGGCGGTGCCCAGCCGCCGCGACTCACTCACCTGCGTCCCGGCCGTCGCTATGGCGACCGGGACGTCACTTCCGGCCCTGACCCGGCCGTTGCCGGGGCAACGAGAAGACGCTTCGGCGCTGCGTCCCGGCAATGAGAGGAAGCCGGGCGCAGCGCTCACCATATGTTCTAGCCTGTGGGCTAATTAATGCAGCCTATTAATTATGCTGGGGGCTGTGTCTAATTCAGAGCTAGGCTCTGATTGGTGGCCACTGGTATTTAAGGCAATGAGGTCTGCTGCCTCATTGCCGGTTATAGCTTCTGTGTTCCAGTCTGCTGACCTGCTAGTTCCTGTCCTGTATCCTGATATCTCTATTTGACTCCCCGTGTATGACCCTTGGCTTTGATTTGGACCTTGCTCGTGTTTCCTGTGACCGTGATCTTTGGCCTGTTTACCCGTTCTGCTATTTGCCTGTGACCCCTGACCTCAGCTTGTTCATCGATACCGTTGTCTGCTGCCGGCCCTTGACCTCTGCGTGGACCTGACTCCTCTTGCCTGGGTTCTCCCCAGCTGGTACGCACTTCACGACCCTCTGTCAGTCTGCGGCCCAGTCTGTCCCCACCATCAGGGGCTCCAGTGAACACCTGACTGGCAGAGTAGATTTCGGGTTGTGTTGTGCCGGCTGGAGGGGTTCCTAACATTATAACCGGCCCACTCACGGAGACGAGGTTGGAATGGATGCAAGTGGATCCTCACCGTCTCCGGCACAAGCCCTAGCAGCTCATGTTGAGTCCTTATATCAGATGATCCAGGGATTGGCTGAGCGTCTGTCTGTTCAAGAAGAAGCCGCAAAAGTGTCACAACCCACTCCAAGTTCCGTCTGTGAACCTAAGATGAACTTGCCGGATCGCTTCTCTGGAAATAGGTCCCTGTTTCGGAATTTCAGGGAGAGCTGCAAGCTCTATTTCCGATTGAGACCCCGCTCCACCGGGTCAGAGCATCAAAGAGTCGGGATTATCATTTCCCTTCTACAGGGTGACCCCCAGTCCTGGGCGTTTTCCTTGCCGCAGACCAGTCCTGCCATGCAGTCAGTAGACGCTTTCTTCGAGGCGTTGGGTCTACTATATGACGACCCGGACCGTACTGCCTCCGCTGAAACTCATCTACGGGCCTTGAAACAAGGCCGGCGCTCGGCAGAGGAATACTGCGCTGAATTCCTTAGATGGTCGCCTGATAGTGGATGGAATGATCCTGCCTTGCGGAGTCAGTTCCGTCTTGGCCTGTCGGAACAGGTCAAAGACTCTTTGGTGCAGTACCCATCTCCTACCTCTCTGGAGGATCTGATGCACCTCTCCATTAAAATCGACAGGAGATTTAAAGAGCGGAAAATCGAAAAGGAGACATCATCACCTCTATCCGGCTTCATTCCTGTTCCCACGGATGGTGAGGAACCCATGCAATTGGGGACGTATCGTCTCTCCCCTGAGGAAAGAGACAAGAGAAGATCACAGGGCCTATGTCTCTATTGCGGCACAAAAGGCCACTTCTCCCGTTCCTGCCCGAATAAGCCGGGAAAAGAGCATGCCTAGGGAACGAGGGGAAAGTTCACCTAGGTCTGCAGATTGTCTCCCCGAAAAACGCCGTATTGATCCCTGCACAGCTCATGTTTAGTGCTCGTTCAATGGACCTGTCTGCCTTCGTTGATAGTGGAGCTGCAGGCAACTTCCTGGACATCGGGTTCGCCCGCGCTGCTAAAATTCCGATGGTAAAACTCAAGTCCGCTATTACTGTCTGTGGCTTAGATGGAGGTCCGTTGCCTGGTGGCAAGATTTCCTGGGAGACCTCGCCACTACAATTAAAAATCGGAGCTCTCCATTCAGAGTCAATAACCTTCCTTCTTATCGATTGTTCATCAGTTCCCTTGATCTTGGGTCACCCATGGCTTTCCCGTCATAACCCTGTCATGGACTGGGTAAAAGGAGAAATTGTCCAGTGGAGCTCTTACTGTACACAGTCCTGCTTGTCACTGCCCCTGCGGGTGATTCAGTCTATTCCGGAGCAGCTTCCCTCACAATATCATGAGTTCTGGGATGTGTTCTCCAAGAAAGCTGCTGACACCTTACTACCTCACCGTGACTTTGACTGTGCCATCGAGCTTATTCCTGGTTCCAAGTTGCCTAAGGGTCGCCTGTACTCTCTCTCTGGTCCGGAGACCAAGTCCATGCAGGAATACATTGAAGAAAATCTGGAGAAGGGCTTCATCAGGCCATCTAAATCTCCCGTAGGAGCAGGATGCTTCTTTGTATCCAAAAAGGACGGAGGACTAAGACCCTGTATTGATTACCGGGGATTGAATCTTATTACAATCAAGAATACCTATCCCCTTCCGCTCATCTCCGTATTATTTGATCAGCTGAGAGGTGCTACTGTCTTCTCAAAAATCGATCTTCGTGGAGCGTATAACCTCATCCGTATCAAGGAGGGAGACGAGTGGAAGACGGCATTCAATACGCACTCTGGCCATTATGAATACTTGGTTATGCCGTTCGGTCTTAGCAATGCACCTGCAGTATTCCAGGACTTAATCAATGAGGTTCTTCGGGACTTTCTTGGTAGTTTCGTGGTCGTCTATTTAGATGATATCCTCATCTATTCCAGATCGCTGTCTGTACATCAGAATCACGTTAAACAAGTTCTACGAAGACTGCGAGAGAACCACCTTTACGCCAAACTAGAAAAGTGTGAGTTCGAGGTGCAGAAAGTATCCTTTTTAGGTTACATAATCTCTTCTGAGGGATTCTCCATGGATCCAACTAAGGTTCAGGCTATTCTAGATTGGGTACAACCAAACAACCTTAAGGCGGTGCAGAGGTTTCTGGGCTTCTCCAATTATTATAGAAGGTTCATTCCAGGTTTTGCGGACATCGTGGCTCCCATTGTCGCCCTAACCCGTAAAGGGATGGATCCAACTAATTGGTCGCCTCAAGCAGTAGCCTCATTCGAAAGCCTGAAAAAAGCCTTTGTCTCCGCTCAGGTCCTTAGACACCCGGATCCAGCTAAACCATTTGTTCTTGAGGTCGACGCCTCTGACGTCGGTGCTGGGGCTATACTATCACAGAAGGACCCTCATACTAATCGTCTACACCCGTGTGCCTATTTCTCCCGTCAGTTCTCTTCAGCAGAAGCCAACTATGATGTCGGGAATAGGGAACTGTTGGCAATCAAATGGGCCTTCGAGGAGTGGCGACATTGGCTGGAGGGTGCTCCACATCAGATCTCTGTCATTACCGACCACAAGAACTTGCAATATATACAATCGGCCAAACGTCTAAATCCCAGACAGGCCCGTTGGTCGTTGTTCTTTACCCGGTTCAATTTCCTGATCACCTATCGACCGGGTTCCAAAAATGTCCGGGCAGATGCTCTGTCCAGAAGTTTCTTGGCACACCACGTTCCAGTTTCGAACCCAGAGCCTATTATTCCTCCTTCCATAATCCATGTTGGATTAACCCAAGATCTGAGTATCACACTTCAGAGATTCCAGAAATTAGCCCCTGATACTACTCCGGAACAACGTCTTTTTGTTCCAGTCCATCTAAGGAAGGCGGTTCTTGCAGAGGCGCATAATAGTAGGTCTGCTGGACACCCTGGAGTTTATAAGACGCTGGAGATCCTTTCCCGTACGGTCTGGTGGCCATCCTTGTCCGCTGACGTCAAAAGTCATGTCCTCTCGTGTGAAATTTGTGCCAGGAACAAAGTCCCCAGGACTCGCCCGGTGGGTCAATTGCTTCCATTGCCCATTCCTGCAAAACCTTGGACACATTTGTCCATGGATTTTATTGTTGATTTGCCACCTTCTGAAGGACATAATAATATTTGGGTTGTGGTGGACCGTTTCAGTAAAATGGCACATTTCATCCCATTAACCAGGCTTCCTACAGCTCGAGATCTGGCCATTCTCTTCATACAACATGTTTTCCGGCTCCATGGCCTTCCTTCCGATATTGTTTCTGATCGTGGTTCACAATTCATAGCACAATTCTGGAAATCCTTCTGCACCCTCCTCGGAATCCGGATCAGTCTGTCATCTGCATACCACCCTCAGTCTAACGGGCAAACTGAAAGGGTTAACCAAGCACTTGAACAGTTCCTCCGATGTTATTCCTCAGAATTCCATGACAACTGGTCATCTTTGCTGCCTTGGGCAGAGTTTGCCTACAATAACTCATCTCACTCATCTACTCAAACTTCCCCGTTCTACTGTAACTTCGGTTTCCATCCCAGGTCTAATTCTCTGTACTCTCTCAAATCTGCTGGTATTCCGGAGATTCATTCCACAGCTGCTGATCTGAAAGTAATTTGGGGGAAAGTTCAGTCCTCCTTGAAAAAATCCTCATTGTCGGCCAAAAATTTTTCGGATCGCCACCGTACCACCTGCCCATTCAAAGTGGGCCACAAAGTATGGCTATCAACTAGAAATCTCAGGCTCAGACAGCCTTGTAAAAAACTAGGGCCTAAATTTATTGGGCCGTTCATGATTACCAAACAGATCAATCCGGTAGCTTTTAGATTGAAGATTCCTAGCTCACTAAAAATTCCGAACACATTTCATTGTTCATTGTTGAAGCCGGTATTGTATCCTAGCCAATCCTCAACTGTGCCTGGGGGAAGTTCGAGGAAGCCACTAAGATATGTGGTTCAAAGGATTTTAGATTCCAAAAAAGTGCAAGGACAGGTGCACTTCCTGGTGCAGTGGAGGAATCGCGGGTTAGAAGAGCGATCTTGGGTTCCGCGAAGACAACTCCATGCCCCTAAACAATTGAAGGAATTCTTCAGGAGGTTCCCAAGAAAACCTGGATGTCGGGTTCCCTCGACCCCTCCTCAAGGGGGGGGTACTGTTACGAGCCGCGGCGGTGCCCAGCCGCCGCGACTCACTCACCTGCGTCCCGGCCGTCGCTATGGCGACCGGGACGTCACTTCCGGCCCTGACCCGGCCGTTGCCGGGGCAACGAGAAGACGCTTCGGCGCTGCGTCCCGGCAATGAGAGGAAGCCGGGCGCAGCGCTCACCATATGTTCTAGCCTGTGGGCTAATTAATGCAGCCTATTAATTATGCTGGGGGCTGTGTCTAATTCAGAGCTAGGCTCTGATTGGTGGCCACTGGTATTTAAGGCAATGAGGTCTGCTGCCTCATTGCCGGTTATAGCTTCTGTGTTCCAGTCTGCTGACCTGCTAGTTCCTGTCCTGTATCCTGATATCTCTATTTGACTCCCCGTGTATGACCCTTGGTTTTGATTTGGACCTTGCTCGTGTTTCTTGTGACCCTGATCTTTGGCCTGTTTACCCGTTCTGCTATTTGCCTGTGACCCCTGACCTCAGCTTGTTCATCGATACCGTTGTCTGCTGCCGGCCCTTGACCTCTGCGTGGACCTGACTCCTCTTGCCTGGGTTCTCCCCAGCTGGAACGCACTTCACGACCCTCTGTCAGTCTGCGGCCCAGTCTGTCCCCACCATCAGGGGCTCCAGTGAACACCTGACTGGCAGAGTAGATTCCGGGTTGTGTTGTGCCGGCTGGAGGGGTTCCTAACAGTGGTGGTATGCCATATTGCCACTTCATTGTACAACTATTAAATTCCATTCACTTACATTTTCCATACCGCCACTTCTAGATAACTATTTAGACCACTATATATATCTCATGCTTTACATAATAAAACTCCCTCAAAAAAAGACATGCAGATTATTTGCATGAAGGAGACTGCTTAACAACACACTGTGGGATAATTCAGTAAGAGATGGCGGGATAATTCAGTGAGGGAGCCTTACAGATCGCTTCTTTAGAAAATTGTTCTTCTAGTATATAATTAGCAACTGAGAGTCTGCATATACTATATATCCCATTTAATTAAAATATAACTCTGTTTCTGTTATGAAATCCGAATAATGATTTTTAATGATTGTCTGATTTGTGGTTTAGATGTCAGACAGAAATGCTATGATTATGATAACGCAACAGAATACAGAGGTGTTGAGAAGAAGAGTCAATCAAATCAGACTTGTCTTAGGTGGAATTCTGATGTGCTCTTCAATGAAGTTCACACCAACACAATAACAGATTATATCCTTAAAGGTCTAGGATTCCACCCATTCTGCAGGTGAGTGCTCTTTAGATCTTTACAACTATGCAACAATGGGGGTTAGTCTTGCAATTATTCCCTTTATAATTAGTGCTGTGAAACCCCTTTGGTTTAGTGTTGTGTAGTCACTTACTTGGGGTATCCATTTGTGGGGTGGTACAATACTCGCTGTCTCCCTCTCCTTCTGCTCCAGCTATGGCATGGGCATGGCTTCCGCCACCAGGGAGGTCCCCTGTATACCCAGGGATTTACACATGGTTACAATGGAGTGGCCACTAGTGGTGGCACAGTGCAAACTTATATACATATTGGGAACCAGGCCATCTTGATTCAAAACAACGAAAACTTTAATAAAGTCTGCCTTCTCCTTCAGCACATAAGCATAAAGGTTGCATATACATTTTGTTTCCTTAATGCTAACTCCAACTCCTCCAGCACACACGTAGCAGCAAGAAAACAGTTCTGGCAGTTCACATACCCAGTGCTGTGGGTGAAGTTGTTACACAGCATAAGTCAGTGCTTATCGTGTACAGTCATGGCTAAAAGTTTTGAGAATGACACAAATATTATTTTTCAAAAAGTCTGCTGCTCAGATTTTATGATGGCAATTTACATATACTCCAGAATGTCATGAAGAGTGATCAGATGAATTGCAATTAATTTCAAAGTCCCTCTTTGCCATGACAATGAACTTTATCCCAAAAACAACATTTCCACTGCATTTCAGCCCTGCCACAAAAGGACCAGCTGATATTGGGTCAGTGATTCTCTTGTTAACACAGGTGAGAGCGTTAACGAAGACAAGGCTGGAGATGACTCTGTCATGCTGATTGAGTTAGAATAACAGACTGGAAGTTTTAAAGGGAGGGTGGTGCTTGAAGCCATTGTTTTTCCTCTGTTAACCATGGTTATCTGCAAGAAAGCATGTGCAGTCATCATTGCTTTGCACAAAAGGATATTGCTGTCAGTAAGATTGCAGCTAAATCAACCATTTATCGGATCATCAAGAACTTCAAGGAGAGAGGTTCAATAGTTGTAAAGAAGGCTTCAGTGCACCCAAGAATGTCCAGCTAGTGCTCGGACAGCCTCCTAAAGTTGACTCAGCTGCGGGATCAGGGCACCATCAGTGCAGAGCTTGCTCAGGAATGGCAG
Source organism: Mixophyes fleayi (assembly GCF_038048845.1). Classification (NCBI taxonomy): domain Eukaryota; kingdom Metazoa; phylum Chordata; class Amphibia; order Anura; family Limnodynastidae; genus Mixophyes; species Mixophyes fleayi. The sequence goes on from NC_134402.1 coordinate 34,326,639, forward strand.
CAGGCAGGTGTTAGTGCATCTGCACGCACAGTGAGGCGAAGACTTTTGGAGTATGGCCTGGTGTCAAGAAGACCAGCAATGAAGCCACTTCTCTCAAGGAAAAACATTAGGGACAGACTGATATTCTGCAAAAGGTACAGGGATTGGACTGCGGAGGACTGGGGTAAAGTCATTTTCTCTGATGAATCCCCTTTCAGATTGTTTGGGCATCTGGAAAAACACTTGTCCAGAGAAGGAAATGTGAGCGCTACCATCAGTCCTGTGTAATGCCAACAGTAAAGCATTCTGAGACCATTCATGTGTGGGGTTGCTTCTCAGCCAAGGGAGTGGGCTCAGTCACAATTTTGCCTAAGAACACAGCAATGAATAAAGAATGGTACCAAAACTTCCTACAAGAGCAACTTTTCCCAACCATTCAAGAACAGTTTGGTGATGAACAATGCCTTTTCCCGCATGATGGAGCACATTGCCATAAGGCAAAAGTGATATCTAAGTGGCTCGGGGATCAAAACATCGAAATTATGGGTCCATGGCCAAGAAACTCCCCAGACCTTAATCCCATTGAAATATGTGGTCAATCCTCAAGAGGAGAGTGTACAAACAAAAACCCACAAATTCTGACAAACTCCAAGCATTGATTAGGCAAGAATGGACAGCCATCAGTCAGTATGTGGCCCAGAAGTTGATTGACAGCATTCCAGGGGGAATTGCAGAGGTCTTCAAAAAGAAGGGTCAACGCTGCAAATATTGACTCTTTGCATAAACTTAATGTAATTGTCAATAAAAGCCTTTGACACTTATGAAATGCTTGTAATTTTACTTCAGTATACCACAGCAACATCTGACAAAAAGGTCTAAAAACAATGAAGCAGCAAACTTTGCGAAAACCAATACTTGTGTCATTCTCAAAAACTTTGGCCATGACTATACACAGGGAGACTGTAGGCTTGGACCAGAGGTTCTTACACTCTCCTTGTGCGCTCAATACCTTACATCAGGGGGTAAATGTATGATACTCCGGTTTCTTCAACTCCCGCGAGTTCGGCGAGATGACAGCTTAAATTTAAAGCGGCGTTGCCTTTTAAAGGCAAGTTTCCCTTTACAAGGCAACGCCGCTTTAAATTTAAGCTGTCATCTCGCCGAACTCGCGGGAGTTTATGTGACTGCACGCATCATCGGTGTCCTCCCCCGATGTGAGGCACTGCCTCACTGTACTAAACATCCTCCCCTGCTGCATTACAGTGCAGTCCAAGACCATCTGATGGCATTATCTGTTTAATTTCCATGTATGTCTTTGGTATGTCTTGCCATTTTTCCTTCCAATAACTCTTGATCAGTGATGCAAACTGGATGACTCTGAGCTAGCTTGATTGCTATTCATTCTACCTCTCAGCACACATGTGTGTCTTTGATCCATTAATTAGTTTGCTCACGTGGGCCTGCTATTGTAAACATGCCACACTTAGGTGCTATTTATTATTCAGGCGTGATAACCTAGATTATCTATCACTGCTTACCACAGTGATAGACAATCAGGTGTCACCCTGATATATTGTTGCGCTCCTAGAATGATAGAACAGACACACAGAGCTGTCCTACCTTCCTCTCAGGGACCACCTACGTTCGCACGTATCGCTTCAACCATTTTCCACCTCGGCCCCGAACTCTGATGTGGCTGGGCTCCTCAATCCTACAGTGGAGTATACTGCAGGGAACAGACAGGTAGTATAATAACCAAACGTGCATTTCAGTATCGTATATACTCGTGACCAACGCATAAATGATCACAAGCTACCTCACCTTACAACACGGAATATACGCACATCAATTGGCTCCTCTTGCTAGCCGTAATCACCAATCTCCTCCTGGCACCTAATTACAGAGCACTGTGGGTCCCTGGCTTCCATCCTGTCACTTTAGGCCACTCTGAATAGTCTAAGGTCTAGTTTCACTCACCAGGGTCCAAGTGCCCCACTACTTCCAGAATCTAATGTCCTTCTAAAGAAATAGGACCTAGCATCCTGTTCACTGCATAGGACCTAGCATCCACTAACCAACTAACAAGGCCTAGTGCCCTTCTATCAATGAGGGCCTAGTACCCTCCTAACTGCAAAGGGCTTTTTGCCCAACTAAATAGGGAACCTCGTGCTCCCTGGCATACCAATGGGCCTAGTGCCCCAAAGATCAGACTAGGGGCCTAGTGCCCCGCTACACTATTGAGCTTAGTGCCTTTAACTTAATCTATTGAGCCAAGTGCTCCAACTTACACTATTGAGCCTAGTGCCCTGACTTACACTATTGTGCCCATTAATCATGGACCTAGTGCCCAGGTAAACCTAAAGGCCTGGAGGCAAGTTAAACCTAAAGGGCCTAATGCCCTCCTAGACTAAAGGGTGCACTTGCCCAACGGCCTAATGCCTAAATTGTGCCAGGGTCTTTTGCCCTCTAAGGAGGAAAAGAAAGAGGGTTGCGGGTGTGGACCCAGAAGAAGAGGTGCCCACAAGGGCCCTACCTGGTTCCAGTGTCGTTGAGGGTCTTCTCAGGGGGTTCACACTTTGTCGCCATCCTCAATGCTCAACGCCCGGTCCCCGGAGTCTTCTGTTCTTGATCCCAGTGATTCTTCAGGAGGCAGAGTAGTTTTTAGCCCTGACAAGGGCTCTCTGCCTTCACCATGTCTCTGCCGTCTTCTTTCTTCTACCGCAACGTCTTCTATCTTCCTTCCACCATCGGTTGTCTTCTTCGCAGCATCTATTTTCTTTTTTCTGCGCAGGCTGGATCCCGACATCCATCTTCTTCTATCTCCTCCTCTGACTGAACAATGGTGGCTTAAACAGTCAACAGCGCACCGACGTCACGTGGGGACACGGCATGCCCTGATTGGCTCACTGACCCGGCCAATAGTGAAGCAGCCGCGACAATGTGAAAGGGTCAACCAGACATCAGACTGCCTGGTGAGCCCCTCACATTAAGAACAACATTTTACCGGGGCAGCTGAGGGCGGTTCAGCCCCAATGATACTGGCTGGCAGTGGTAATAGTACTCTTCCCCAGACACAAAATACAATATAAATGTACACAGGACCTGCGCTGGTAATAAGTCACATAGGGATCAAAGCACTTCTCTGAATATGCAGTCTTTTACAAGATATTATTGTTCTAAATACTCCTCCTCATTGGTTCACAAGGATCTGTACATGCATCATCATCATCATCATCATCATCATTTATTTATATAGCGCCAACATATTCCGTAGCGCTTTACAATTGGGGACAAACGTAATAAACTAATAAACAAACTGGGTAAAACAGACAAAGAGGTGAGAAGGCCCTGCTCGCAAGCTTACAATCTATGGGACAATGGGAGATTGACACATGAGGTTAAGTATACATTTTGCATCTTGGCCCAGCCAGACTGCAAAGGTAGGGTGACTCATAAGCTAAATGATCCTGTCACACAACAATGTTATTCCGGGGGTAGTTGTCTTGTGTGAAATTGTGTAACAGGCTAAAGGTAGTGAGGTTAAGATGGTGGTTGAGGAATATTATAAGCTTGTCTGAATAGGTAGGTTTTCAGAGAACACTTGAAAGTTTGTAGAACAGAGGAGAGTCTTATTGTGCGAGGGAGAGAGTTCCATAGAGTGGGTGCAGCCCGAAAAAAGTCCTGTAACCGGGAATGGGAGGATGTAATGAGGGTGGATGAGAGACGCAGATCTTTTGCAGAACGGAGTTGCCGAGTTGGGAGATATTTTGAGACAAGAGAGGAGATGTATGTTGGTGCAGCTTTGTTGATGGCCTTGTAGGTTAGTAAAAGTATTTTATATTGGATTCGGTAGAAGACGGGCAGCCAGTGTAGAGACATACAGAGTGATTCAACAGAGGAATAGCTATTTGCAAGGAAAATCAGTCTTGCCGAAGCATGTGAAATAGATTTTAGGGGTTTGAGTCTGTTTTTGGGAAGACCAGTAAGGAGGGAATTGCAATAGTCAATGCGGGAGATGATTAGTGCATGAATTAAGGTTTTAGCAGTGTCTTGTGTGAGATATGTGCGGATTCTGGAAATGTTCTTTAGATGTATGTAACATGATTTAGATATAGAGTCAATGTGGGGAACAAAGGATAGGCGTGAATCAAGGATTACACCTAGGCAGCGAGCTTGTGGGGTGGGATTTATGGTCATGTTATCAACAGAGATAGAAATGTCAGGTATGCTCTTGTTGGCGGGTGGGAATATTATTAACTCTGTTTTAGAAAGATTAAGTTTGAGTTGACGAGAGGCCATCCAAGATGAAATGGCAGAAAGATAGTCAGTTACACGGGACAACACAGATGTCGAGATATCAGGAGAGGATAGATAGATTTGGGTATCATCCGCATAGAGATGATACTGAAAGCCAAAGGAACTTATTAGATTTCCTAGAGAAGCGGTATAGATAGAGAACAGCAGAGGACCTAGCACCGAGCCTTGTGGTACTCCAACTGATAGGGGAAGCGGAGCAGAGGTGGCTCCAGAGAAATTAACAGTGAAAGAGCGATTAGAGAGGTAAGATGAGAACCAGGATAGAACTGTGTCTTGAAGACCTAGGGATTGCAGTGTTTGTATGAGAAGAGAGTGGTCAACGGTGTCAAATGCAGCCGAGAGATCAAGGAGAATTAGGAGAGAGTAATGGCGTTCAGTCTTAGCAGTGATCAGATCATTAACAACCTTGGTCAGCGCAGTCTCTGTGGAGTGTTGAGAACGAAAGCCAGACTGAAGAGGATCCAACAGGTTGTTTGCGGAAAGAAAGCGTGTGAGGCGAGTGTAGGCAAGTCTCTCTAGAAGCTTGGAGGGGCAAGGGAGCTGAGAGATGGGACGGTAATTTGAGAGAGAGTTTGGGTCGGAGTTTTGTTTTTTTAGAATAGGAGTAATCACTGCATGCTTGTATAGTGATGGAAAGATGCCAGTAGAGAGTGAGAGATTACAGATTTGAGTTAGAGGTGAAATGAGCACAGAAGACAGGGATCTACCAATTTGCGAGGGAATAGGATCAAGAGGACAGGAGGTAGAGTAGGAAGATAAGAAGAGCGTAGAAATTTCCTCTTCATTTGTGGGGTCAAATGAAGAAAGGGTGTCAGAGGGTAGTGGGAAGGAAATGAGCTGATGGCTTGTTGAGGAAGAGGATACCATTTCTAGTCTGATCTTGTCAATCTTGTCCTTGAAGTAGGAAGCAAGATCCTGAGCACTGATAGTAGATGGAGGGTTCGGGGTGGGAGGATTGAGAAGATGATTAAATGTATTGAAAAGGCGTTTGGGGTTAGAAGCCTGAGCATAGATAAGAGATTGAAAGTATGTTTGTTTTGCAGTGTCCAGAGCATTTCGATAGGAGTGGTAGACAGAAGTATATGTGAAGAAGTCATTAGAGCTTCGAGATTTACGCCAGTGACGTTCTGCTTTACGGGACAGTTTTTGAAGATTTCGTGTTGCTTTGGTGTGCCACGGTTGACATCGAAGTCGACGTGTAGTATGAAGTGTCGCTGGAGCCACTTGATCAAGGGCCGTTGCTAAGGTTAGGTGAAAATGAGGTACTGCCATCTCAGGGGATGAGAATTTAGAGATAGGGGAGAGAAGGTGTTGGAGAGAGGTGGAAAATTGTTGAAGATTAATAGAATTAAGATTTCTACGAGTATGAGGAGGCTTGGTTGAGTCAGACAGTAGAGAGGTTAGAGCAGTGGGGGTGAGAGTGTAGCTGATAAGGTGATGATCCGAGAGGGGGAAGGGTGTATTAATAAAATTAGAAACTGAGCATAGTCTAGAGAAAACAAGATCAAGGCAGTGGCCATCCTTATGAGTAGATGATTCAATCCACTGGGAGAGGTCAAGTGAGGATGTTAGAGAGAGTAGTTTGGAAGCAGCTTTGGAAGGTGGGTTATCAATGGGGATGTTGAAGTCACCCATGATGATGGTGGGGATGTCTGAAGATAAGAAGTGAGGGAGCCATGCAGAGAAATCCTCCATAAATTGTTGGTGTGCTCCAGGGGGACGATAGATCACCGCAACACGTAGGGAGAATGGATTAAAAATGCGAATAGCATGTACTTCAAAAGATGTGAACGTGAGTGATGGGACATTTGGTAGAACTGTGTATGTGCACTGTGGGGAGAGAAGTAGTCCAACCCCACCTCCTTGTCTGCCTTCAGGTCTGGAGGTGTGGGTGAGATGGAGGCCACCATGTGAAAGTGCTGCAGGTGAGGCAGTGTCTGATTGCATAAGCCATGTTTCTGTTATTGCCAGAAGGTTGAGGTTTTTTGAGAGGAAGAGATCATGAACGGAGGTAAGTTTGTTACAAACAGAGCGTGCATTCCAAAGGGCACATTTAAAGGACTTGGGAAGAGAGGGAAGACAGGTGATGTGTTTGAGGTTTGCTATAGAACGGTAGTGTTCTGATGTATGTGTGTGTGAGGAGTGTGGGGGACCTGGATTAGGTGATATATCACCAGCTAATAGAAGCAGAGTGAGCGAAAGATAGGCAAGGGGATTGTAAGATGTGTGGCCTTTTATTTTCTGGCGACAGGTGGAGGCTGTACTTGTTAGAGATAATAAATAGGACAACAGTTCATGGGTGTTAAATAGAGGTGAGTGGAGTAATGCAGGTGCAATATGAACAAATTTGTGTGTTGGTGGAGGGGTGAAAGATGACACAGTCCTAAAGATCATGCCATGAAATGAGACTAAGAAAAGCAATTTGTGAAACATTGTGATAAAAGGGGTAAAAGCAAAAAGCAAGGGTATTTTAAGAATTACCTCTTAGCAGTATTCCATATAAATAGACAAGTAGTGCTGAAATAGGCTGTGGCACTCATAGCGCTTAATCCTTATAAAAACGGTTTATTTCACATTTCCAGCATAATACCAAAATAAAATACAAGTAAAAACATATAAAAAAATAATTGTATCCTCAGCTCATCCCGTACTGGATGGACTCTTACCCTAGAGCAGATGATCAACAGAGTGTAAATATTGTAAATGGAGAGCCGGCTTACTCCACTGTCACAGACTACAGGGAAAGAACTATCCTGAATCGGGAGTGAACCAGGAGACCAGATTCACCCCCACATTATGGTGGTTCTAAATGTGTGAATCTTCCCACCACCACATCAACATATTTGCATAACTGGGGGCGAATCTGGTCCCCATAGCTGTCCACTGGTTTTGCAGATAAAAATGTTCACCATACCAGAAGAAATTATTCTTCAAAATAAGTTCTTTACCTTCTAGAATAAATTCACTTAAATTATTATCTATTTCTGCCATATTCAAAAAATATCTCATCGATTCTAACCCTTTTTCATGATTAATAATTGTGTATAAAGAACTAACATCTGCAGTGATGAGGGTGTATCCCTGCTGCCACTGTATACTTTCTAATTTATTTAGTACATCCATTGTGTCCCTTAGATGAGATCTAATGTATTTCATAAGAGGTTATAAGTGATAGTCCAAAAAAATGTCATAGATTAGAGGTAATACTTTCAGTTCTGGCCACTATTGGTCTCCCTGGAGATGTATCAAGATTTTTGTGTACTTTCGGAAGGGTGTATAAAACTGAAATGGATGGATTTGAGATTTTAATATATTCACATTCTTGAGAAGAAATAGCCCCTTGTTCTCATATTTCTCCAAAAGGAGATTAGATGGATCAGATCGTAATTTTTTTATACGTGTCTGTATCCCCTAACTGTCTCAGAATCTCCTCATTATATTTATCTATAACCTGTATAACCACACTCCCTCCTTTATCTCCATGTTTGATCACTATCTGTTCATTCTGTTTCCATGATTTTAACACAGCTATTTCTGCTTTATTTAAATTAAGTCTCTTTTTTTATTGTTAAATTTCAATTTATGTAGATCCTTCTTTACTAATGTTCCACCATCGCTCGTTTACAATGCGCAGGAAAAAATGTTGATCTTTTCCTAAAGGAACAACCCTTACTTTTACTATTCTCCTCATCGTTCTGTTTGTGGAAAAACTTCTGAAGACTAACATTTCTAATAGATTTCTGAAGATCAACAAAAATATTGAAATTATTAGGATCACTTGGTGGGGCAAATTTAAGCCCTTTTGCCAAGAGACTTTCTTCATCTTTGTATAGTGTATTTTGACTCAAATTGTATATCTTAACTCCTTCATCGTTAGGTGGCACAGAACTGACATCACTTGTCTTTTTTGAGGATTTCTGTTTATATTTCCCCCCTCTTTTTCTTACAGATTTTTTATGGATCTGTATTATTTTCCTAAAAAAAAATCTTGTTAATTCAATCTTTCGTATCTATTCCTGGTTAGAATGGAGTATTGAGACATGTAATGACTATATTGTCTTTCTCTCCTTTTTACTTGCTCTGGATATTGATTAATTTCTTCTTTTGGCCAATTCATTCTAGATTCAAAATGTCTATCATTGATAGGGGGATAAGCATCCCTCCTATATCCATCTTTTAGATAGGGAGATCTTATTCTATCATAAGACATGTCAGTACGCCTAATATTGATCTCTGTACTCGGATAGTTGTTCCGTGTATCTCTATAATCACTCCTAAACTCTACTATTATTTTCTATTCCCTTTATATGGAAGTTTTGACCGTTTTTTGTACCCAGTTCTACATCATGTACTTCCTCCTCATTTAACTTGTCATATACTTTACTACTAGTCAAATCCTCCTTAGCTCGTCTATATTTTTTCTGTTTTTTTACATAATTAATCTTTCCTCTTTGCCTTCCTCTTTAATTTGGACAATGGCTTCACAAGAGATTTCAAAACTTCTATCTCATGGTTAACCCCCAAGAATGTTTTTTTTCTTTCTTGTATAATAGGTTTCATAAGGGAAAATGAACAAAGATTTAAAATCATGTTGCTATTCCCCAATTAATTTCTTTAATCAATTTCTTTTCTAATATATACATAACCCCGTCCAGGTCATCTTCATAATAATTAGAATCCCCAAGTTCTTCAACATCTTTACATATCTGTTTCAATTTGGATACTTTATTTTCTCTATTTCTAAACAGAACTGTTTGCAGCTAGAAACCACCCTGGTAGACCAACAACACAACACAAAAATAATGTAGATGGTATCAAAGCGTCAACATCCATGGATGGGATTATATATAGATTAGAAAATAAATTTATATTTATGTACAAGTTAACCCGTGCATGATACTCATGCATTCTAGTCAAATCAAGCTACTTAAGGTGTTAAAAAGGTTCTTGTCATGCATTTGGGTCTAGCCCAGGCCTCCTCAGGGGAAGAGCGTTACTTCCCGACGCAAGCGCCCTTTTTTAACGTGGTTTTGTCCACATGTCACCACCTCATCATTTTTCTCCATCACTTCATCCTTCATCTTCATCGCAACATCCTTCATCAAGCTACTTAAGGTGTTAAAAACTCCCCACTGTCACCCCCGGCAACCACCAACCACTCCCAACTGTCACTTCTCCTTCAAGAAATATATAGGTCAGTGTATAACTCTGCCCAGCAGGTGGCGCTGCAGCTTGTTTTTTTTTTTTCACACACGCCACTAGGCATTTATATAGTAGATTTTTCCAATGATGCTATATGCACCGGATTTTACTTTCTTTAATTAATTTATTTTCTGATCCATTGTTATCTATGAGGATATAAAATTGGAAAAAATAATGGTGGGGAATTTTTAGATATATGGAGTATTCATGTAATCACAAAGAATACGTGGATTATGCCGGTTGCTATGATAAAGAATCTTGGTGAATGTATATTAAAGCTGCAGTGACGTGTTTTTGGTATTCTTTTATAAAAAGCCACAATTAGTATATGCTGAAACACTCGCGTTATTGGGAGGGCAGTTCCCTGCTCATTGGTGATCGGTAGACATATCATCACGGAAATATATGCAAGATCCGCCATGGTTGTAGGACTATTTTTGGTGACTTTTACATTCCCTTTATTGGGATGTATTTATAATAGTAATATCTCATACAAACTGCATATTCAGAGAGGTGTTTTGATCCGTATGGGACTTATTACCAGTGCTGGTCCTGTATACATTTATGTTGTATTGTGTGTAATGTAACTCGCTGGTGGACCTGAGTTTACACTATTTTTGTGTTTGACTGTTCCACAGACAGTCCTGGGAGCCTCTGTACACGTGTGACACAGCATTTTCGGCATAAATACACCTATTTACCCTCAAAATGGCCCAATATTAATAGTATTTACCGTAATAACTGCACCTATTTCCACCCATAAACAACCCTGACATTAAATAATTAGTATTTCCATTCAATAAATAGCCCACCTCATCCCCAAATTCACCACATTTAATGATTAACCCCCAAACCATTAAATAGTTCCCTCACCCCACCAATAAATATTTCCTACCTCCTATTACTTTATTACCCTCACCATTAAATTAATAGCACATGCTCCCACCTACGTTACATTAATTCACCCCCCTCTCCCAATACCTTCTCCTATCCGCTGCTGCAGAGTATTCTGTTTTCTCCTTTTTCCGCCTGTACCCGTAGGGCAGTGGGCATGTCATGTGGTGTGTGCCCCACTTGTGATGAGGTCAGCAGAGGAGAGAGGAGGGAGAAACAGATCATTGAGATCTGTGGCTGCAAGCAATATGATGGTTAATACCGGGGGAGGGAAGAGCCTGTTAATCAACCCTAGGGATGGAGGTGGGGCCATCAGGTAGTGGGGGATTTCCCCAATACACTGGTGGGCCAGGCCAACACTGCATATCTATAATGATTGGCCAGTGCTAAGGAATGAGGGTGGTGATGATGATGATGATAATGAATAATCACTTTGCTAACAATGGTTCTATGCACATACCATACATGTGCACATATTTTCACATATTTTCAGCCTTAAATTTTGCCTATTGAATTTTCACATTGTTAAAAAAAAAGGGTGATAAACGCTATAGATTTAGCCTAGGTAGCTTTACGCACGAGAAGGATTGTGAACTGACATGGATAAACATTCTGTACCTATTGTCGCGCTTCTGCAATATATAAGCTTGTTTTTCCTGTTTGCAAGCTTGTAGTGTATCACTATTCCTCTACCTGTAATGGCCAGAAGGTGGCAGCATTAATTAACATAGTGTAGGCATGTTGTATACTGTATAAGACATGTAGATTCATACCACAGGCACTAAATAATTATGTGCATGTATTAATTGGGTCAGTTTAATAAATGTTAATTTAAGCCTCAAAATTTTGTCCTACAGTGCTGCCCTGTTACCTAGTGTGAGAGAAAGCTGTCAAATCTCTTTTTGAAAGCTTATAGGAGGCACTTTATTGACAGCAGCTGATCATGTGCAGAAGTTTTAATTAGACTTCTAATTTGGATAACTCTGTTTTTCCTTGGTTTTTCTTAAAGGGGATAGTCACCTAAATCCCCCTTCCCCCATTTTCTTCCTTTCATCATTATTCCATCTAAGATGAAAAATCTGGAAATTAAAGAGTTAAAAACGATTAGTATAGTGAGGATTCCATCCTGAAAGGTCACATTCTACTGAGGTTTTCCTAGAGAATTTAAATTTTAACAATCTAATTTGCAGTTTGCTCAGCTTGGATGTAACTTAGTAACTAGGAGAATGGCAAAGGTCCCATAGTGGATTTTGTGTGTTTAAGGAAATGAAGATAATGAATTCAGATGGTCTAACACTTTCAGAGGCTATACCTTTCAGATTATGCTATTAAATTAGTTAACAAAGGCATCTAGTAAAACATCACCTAGATATACTTGGAATTGTATTGACTGTCACTGTCAAGATGAGTGTAAGCTATTGTTCTCTGATATCAGTTATTTGAGACTCAGAGAGGCTTCATGTATCATTCAATCTAGTTACAGTCAGGATGTCTAGTGTGCATAGAAAAAGATTTTCAACAATTACAACTTTATCTAAAATATATTCAGTTCTGATAAGATTTTATTGTTATAATTGATATATAACCTTTCATTTCTAGGAGTCTAGATAATGACGACAGTCCTTGGTGTTATGTGATGAAGTATAACCATGTATCCTGGGAGCATTGTCATATACCTCACTGTCGTAAGTGCCCATTGAGCAGGCTGCAGGTTTGCTTTGTAACCTAATGTTTTTGCTATACTAAATGACAATACCGCTCATTATTGGCCATATATACACCTATATGTGTCCGTATGCCATATCTACCAACCTGACGCCTCTTCCCTGTTAATAATGTTCTACTTTTCCCACTTCTTTTCCGATTGCCATAACCTGGACTGAATGAATTAACTGGGTAAAAAACATGGTAGAATGAAAGTATTTAAATTAGACCAAGCTATTGCAATCAGGAAAGTATTTGGAAAACTAGAACCAGAGGAATACTCCACTATGAAAAGGGGTTAGGTTAGTAGTTATAAATTTGTATGAAGGTTTAGTTGCCCAATATGTCATCTACCAGGGCTAAAGCAAGTGATCGGTGACTTTAAGAGTCAGGTGATTGTTGGGGCACAGTTGGAATAAGTTACAGTGACATAAACTTATTAAATGGCTGATGTTTCATAAATAACAGTACATATAGGGCCTGATTCATATTCTGACGTAAGCCCGTTTGTGTGCCGTATCTTGTGTGAAACAGCTCTGAGCGTGCTCAGAAACGGACCTTACGCCAATGAACGCAATGGCATGCAATTCACATCTGAACGCCAATGACTCCACTGCCAACGACTTTATGGGTGGGAAGGGGCAGGAGGATGTAAGTAATGTACAGTAAGGGCGTGCAGATGGCGTTCCGATACAGATGCGGTCGATTCAAGTCCTGGGGTTTCTCATAAGTTCTCTTGGTTTCAGATGTATCATTTGCACCAGCTACAGGGCAGGTGAAAGTGATGACTGACATGGTATAGTCTTTGTTTGGAAGAGTACACGTATGCGTGCTTGCTATTGCCCAGGTAGTCCAATGAGCTATTAAGAGGTGGGTACGTTATTCCAACGCCTTTAATACCAACAATGACGCTATAGACAAAACAATTACAATTACAAAAACATAGACATGGTTTAAATGCAGACTTACATTAAAATAGACAGAGGACATTTCCGAACACACTGGAATGCAGACTGGTATATACTGCGAACATACTGCATGGAGGCACTTAACTTTTACATCACTAAACAGAGAGACATTGAGATTTCTGAATTTAAAGCGACAATGGCAGAACCCGGTGCCTAACCCTAACCCTAACCCCAACCCTAACTCTAATCTCTAAACCTAACTCTAACCCCAAATCTAACTCTAACCTCTAAACCTAACTCTAACCCTAACCCCAAACCTAACTCTAACCTCTAACCATAACCCCAACCCTAACCGTAACCCTACCCCTAACCCTAAACCTTAGATTAAATTGCAGTTGCCGGGTCCTGACATTGCCGCTTTAAATTCCGATTTATCAATGTCGCTCTGTTTAGAGACATCAAAGTTAAGTGCCGCCATGCAGTATGTTCGCAATTTATACCAGTCTGCATTCCAGAGTGTTTGGAAGTGTCCTCTGTCTATATTAAAGTCTGCATTTAAACCATGTCTATGTTCTTGTAAATGGAATTATTTTGTCTATATCCTCGTTGTAGGCATTAAAGACCTGGGAATAGCGAGTATCACCACTATTAAGGGCTGTGTCACAGCAGCAATTTTCTCTCCGCATTATTTTAACTGAATAGTTACTGGAGCTTAAAAATAAATGGTTTATTTTTAACGATTTTCTCACTGTTTAAAACATTTCAGCGCCCCCCCCCCAAAAAAAACTGACTTAACAAGAGGGATTCGAGCTGAGTGTGACTTGCTGTCGGTGGTTTGCAGTGACTTGGGCAACATTTTCTCCCAGTGAATTTTTTGCACTCTGACAAGTGACGCACCAAGTATTTCCCTTAGTAATCTCAGCTACAAATTGACCGTTGTGACTGTCTGACATAGGAAACCATTGAGTTCTCAGGTTCGATTTCTTTGGTAAGAAAACGCTGAGAACATTGCTAATGTGACACCGCTCATTTTTTAAACATATGATGCAGAGCGCAGTAATGCACTGTAACACACATCACCTAATCAGTTATCATTTGACATTAGTCTGACTACATTAGTCTTCAAAAAGCTAATATCTGATTGGTTGCTATGGGATTTAGCACATCATTCCACTTTTCTTCATGTTATGAAATAAAACCTTAATGTAAGCTGTTTTGCAGAGAAATCATTATCTACCTATTCGGCTCTGCTGACACAGAATGTACAATATTCTATAGGCACCAATTTAACACGGTTAGAGACTTGCTTTGCTTTGTAAAAGCCCTAACATGTTATCCCAATAGCTTTAATTATATAAGTTCTGGATCTGGAGAGAAATGAATAAAGGAATATTATACTGAAACATTGGTTATACTAAGCTTATAGTCTATGATTAATACCACATTTTACATTGGCCAAACAACCAGAGTTGAAGCTCGAACTAATATTGTTAAATTAAAATAAATGGTACTCTCAGTTAATAATACCTTAAGACTGATGAACTCCTTTACTGAGATTGCATTAAGGAGCAGGGTTTGCACTACACCATGGCAACCAATCAAACACTCTAATTTTCTTTTTTTTTCATCAATAAATCTTTACTAGAATTTTATTAAGGGTAAATAAAGGGGTACAGAAAAATAGAGATAACGGGGAGCATTAGGGGGGAAAAGGGAGTCACTCAGTGGAGGATATACAATGTAAACAATCACAATTAATTGTAAAATGTCAGGCACCGTCCCTGTGTTCTTCCCTCCTTCCTGCTCTGTTGCCCGTCTGGTTGCTCGGCAACCAGATGCATCAATTCCGGCTGACGGGGGGCTTCCTGTGGGCATGCGTGTCCCTACTTAGGGACCTGGCGGCAGCTGCTTACGTCGCTGGTAATTAGCATTCCTAGTCCACTATTTAAGAATTACTCTAGCACTATTAGAGTATTTGGTCTCCTATGCTCCAGCACCTTGGATGTTGCATCTGTACTTTCAGTCTTACTTCCTGGTACCTGACTCAGCTATCCCTGACCTTGCATTCGGATTCTCCCTTGGGCTCTGTATCTCCCTTCTTGTAGTTCACTTCCGGCTGCCTGACAGTTCTTTTGGATTCACCCTGTGGACTCAGCTATCCTGACCATCCATTACCATTCTGTTACTTCGCTGGTAGCCCTACTGGAGAACCGCGACCTGCGCGTCTCTCACAGCTGAATCCAAACTCCCTTACGGAGGTCCCAGGTAAAGACCAGAGGCGTGTTAGACTCCGCACCTCCAGATAGAGTTGTGTCAATACCAGCAAGTAGCTTATTCGGTGCCTGACATAAAAGAGTAAGAAAATACCATAGAGGATATGTACAGTAAACTTCTGCAAACTTTCATCTGAGCTCCAAGCCAGGAACTGATCGCCCTAGAGGAAATCTCACGGTCGTTGGGGGTTGGATCCCACCCGTTGCCTAATGTGTTCATGCCATTTAAACCATTTGGTAAGGGTGTCTGAGGCAGAGGAGGAGTATGGCATAACAGTGGTCTCCATATCAAAGCTAAACTGGATTTTAGAAGTATTTTTAGTAAGGGTAGGAGGAGTCGGCTTTTCCAGTTCTGAGCTATTGCAGCCCTGGTTGCTATTAAAATGTGTCCTAGGACATACCTGTCTTCCAACAGGACAGTCACAGGGTATACATGGAGCAACGCTTGAGCGGGGTTCGAAGCAGTTGAAAACCCCAGGACATTAGATAGCAGACTAAAAATCCCCCCCCATAGCGGTTGGATGACTGGGCAATTCCAAAAGGTGTGCATTATATTCCCCACCTGAGTACATGGACGCCAGCAGAATTGTGATTGAGATGGTCAGATCTTGTGGAGCCTGGCGGCAGTGAGATACATGAGATGTGGAAGAAATGGTACCAAAACATTATTCGTTTTCTGCCACCACCTCACGTCAATCTATCAAGAATGCCTGCAGGGGGTAAGAGCAAAGAATGAGGGATCTTTGAAATGTCTGACACCCAACCCAAAGCTTGATTTGGAACAATTAATAAATGGTACGCTAAACCTTTCTTGTAGGAGATTGAAGACCATGGGGAGATTCTGTGAGAACAGCTCGTTAAGCGAGGACATTCCTTAGTGGTACCAATCGGGAAGATTCAGATCAGGGATCAACTTATTTATAGCTTGGAGGGATAGGTTCCTGGTAGGGAGTAATAGTTCCTTCGTAAGCATGGTAAGACTATCCCATATTCATAGTGAATCTGAGATAGAAGAAAGCTTTAAGTGAGGCACTTGAACCTTTGGATGTCTATAGGAGATCTGTCAAAGGATTCTCCGATGATATAAGGGATCGTACGGAGTATGAACATTAACGTCGGTAGTAACATCATTTTGTAAGCCGCCATGTGGCCCAGCCAGGAGACCTCATGATTAATCCAAGTCTTAGTCAAATTAGAGAGTTGTATAAGTAATGGTGTAAGGTTAGTCTAAAAAATGTCAATAAGGGAGGAGGGTACCTAGATATAGTAAAATAACCTTTGTAATCTGGATCGGAAGGCGAGGGGAGATTGATTGGCAGTGCTTCCAATTTGACGGCATACAACCTATAGAAAGAGGCAGCACTATAGCAAACTATAATATCACGTAAGACTAGCAACAAGGACTCCGGGCTGGTTACAAATAAGATCACATCATCTTCAAACAAACACAATTTATGAGAGGTAGTTTGAATGGTGATACCCAGAAATATAGTGGAGGACCTAATTGTCTGGGTCAGTATTTCGATGGCTAAAACAATCATGAGAGGAGATAGCGGACAGCCCTGCCTAGTACCGTTAGAAATAGGAAAGGAGGGAGAAAGAAAAAACATTCTAATGTGCAGTAGACAGATAAACGCTAATTGCTGATTGGTTGCTGTGTTTCAGTGCAGAGTTTACACTAAAATGCTGTGTTGGGAAACAATGGCACACTGAGATGTCGGGTGGCAGAACACTTAGGGGTAAATTTATCAAGCTGCGTGTTTGAAAAAGTGGAGATGTTTCCTATAGCAACCAATCAGATTCTTGCTATCATTTATTTAGTACATTTTACAATATGACAGCTAGAATCTGATTGGTTGCTATAGGGAACATCTCCACTTTTTCAAATCCGCAGTTTGATAAATTTACCCCCTGGAGTCTCAAAAAGTTGAGCACTACTAACTCAAAGCGTAGAAATGTTTGGAAAATAGAGGTCAAGTAACTGCATGAATATTACATTAAGGGAATAAAACCTGTGAGATACATGGGGTATTAGCCAACAATTTTGTCCAAAGTTTTAATGCTTGGTATTTTCTAGGTGATAA
Source organism: Mixophyes fleayi (assembly GCF_038048845.1). Taxonomy (NCBI): domain Eukaryota; kingdom Metazoa; phylum Chordata; class Amphibia; order Anura; family Limnodynastidae; genus Mixophyes; species Mixophyes fleayi. The sequence goes on from NC_134402.1 coordinate 34,344,000, forward strand.
AGGAAGGAGAATAGTTCAAGAGGACGAATTATTCGCTGCCACAAAACCAAAGTGTGGGAAGAAACATGAGAAACGCGTTGTGGCAAGAGGACGAATCTTGGGTGGTCAGGCAGCACTTCCGGGATCTCACCCCTGGTTGGCAGCAATATACATCAAAGATGATTTCTGCTCTGGCAGCCTCATATTGCCCTGCTGGGTGGTCACAGCTGCACACTGCTTTGCTCACAGGTACATTTAAAGCCTTATATTCTGCTGCAGGTCTAATGTGAACTGATTATAAAAAGATTTAATGTATCTCAGAGGGCAAAAAGCTCAACTGCTGCTCTAGTAGGAGAAACTAAAAAAAATATGGAAAAGCATATCACCATTTAGCTGAAGTTACTGTTTAAGAGAAATTGGTAAGAATACCTTTTCTATAGCAAATTATTTGCAGGACCTTAAGATCTGAGGACGTACAGAAAGTAGTGGACCAAAACAAATATAGTGTGAGGCTAATGCTGTTTCATCCAATTGAGATTGTCAGCCACTGTATCAATATGAATTAGGGATTAAAGTTTTAGCCAAATCATAAGGTATTTTTTTTCTGGCTCACCAAAATGTGTAGGGTTCACAATTCGGAATTAAAATGTTGTTGCCATTTTATTGAGTGAAACACAGAAATCACTTTCAACAGCTAATCATCAAGATAAGATGTTACAATAAGATTTCTTCTGCTTTATACCAATATAAAATTAGGGTTTTCTTGGGGTTCATTAAATAAATTTTACAGTGATTGGAAAATAGATAGAAGCTGTGTTTGTGAAATATGTAGCAAAGTATGTACAAAAAAAAGAGATCTATTATGAGCTGGTCAGGACAGCAGAGTTTAGATGTTGATAGAACATGTCTATGTAAAAAAAATAAATTGAACTTCTACTAGTAACAGAATTAACACAGAATCATTTGTTACTAATGGATATTATTGGAAACAATTGTATTATTTTTTTTCCAATAAAGGTTAAAATTGCAAGGGCAAGGCTTGTGTATTGCAGCTTGAGGGCTAGACACAACCTACTAGACTGAGTATTGGATCTCAATGGTTACATTGTATAGTATTCTCTTTTCCATGAGAACAGCAAATTTCAAATTGGAGCACGGTATTGTGCACTGTTCATAAGCTGAAGCTTTAGTAATGCTAAGCTTATAGTCTATGATTAATGCAATGTTTCATATTGCATTGGCCAAACTAGCAGAATTAAAGCTCTAACTAATATTATGAAGTGCAAATAAATGATATTCTCTGTACATAATGCCTTAAGACTGTCAATCTCCTTTACTGAGATTGCATTAAGGACCAGGATTTGCACTATACCATAGCAACCAATCAAACACTCATTTTCTAACATGCTTCAGACAGATAAATGTTAATTTCTGATTGGTTGCTGTGGTTCAGTGCCGAGTCAAGGTGCTATTTGGCATTTGCTAGTAAATCGTCAATAAAGTGTTTTTCCAAAAATCACCGTGATTGAATTCGCTACGAATCGCCGTCCCGAGGTTTTGCCATTCTGACAACGCAAGTCGTCATATGTATGAAGCTGCGATTTCCAAAATTGTCAGTATAGTCGTGATTAGCCTGTGGGTCCAGTGTCTCTACGTGCAATGGAATTATATATGTAAATAAATAAATAATTACATTTAGGAAAAAACGTGTCTCTCGCCCTCCCCATTCACATTAACCCTTGTGCTGCCATCCTAGTGCTGGTTGCCATGAAATCGGGGGGAAAAAAGCCTGGGGTCCCCTCGATTTCACGAAAAGTAGCACTAGGCAAACCAGTCGGGGTTGGTGGCACTATAGCAAGGGGGCATGCGGCAGGGGTCCCCCTGCCATAATGAGAAACCAACTCCACGCTGTTCAGCACTGGGCTGAATTCCCTAGGGGGTGGGGTCTGCCTAAAAATTGTGAACAAGGGTTAATATGACTGGGGGAAGACAAAAATGTTTTCTTAAATTTAATTATTTATTTATTTAGATATATTATTCTTGAGCATTGTATGCATATTTTGCATGTAAAACTTCCAACCAATCAGAAATGAGCATTGGTTTGAAAATCGTGATTTTAAATCTAAACACAGGCGATCTGAGAGTTTCTAAAACTGCTTCATCTCACTCAAGATTGACAGCGATTTCTGATTTGAGACTAAAAATCGCTAGTGAATACATATGGCGACTTGATGGCTCAAATCGCCGGTGATCTCTAGCGGTTCAAAACGCTGCAAAAATCGCAACTTGATACATCTATGCCCTAGTACAGTGGTTCCCAAACTTTTGCAGTTCACGGCACCCTTAGAGTCTCCATAATTTTTTCAAGGCACCCCTCCAAAATAATTACTGAGCAGTCCTGTTTTAGAAGTAGTTGGGTCAAAAAATTGTAATAAGTATTTAGGTCAGGACAGAAATACTTATTTAGTTGTATGCAAAAATGCCGCCTCTGCATTCAGACACTCTGCCCCCTCTGCATTCAGACACTCTGCCCCCTCACACTCTGCCCCCTTTGCATCCAGACACTCTGCCCCCTCTGCATCCAGTCCCTCTGCCCTCTCTCACGCTGCCCTCTCTCACGCTGTCCCCCTCCTCTGCCCTCTGTCAGGCTGGTCCCTCCTCCTCTGCCCTCTGTCACGCTGGTCCCCCCTCCTTTGCCCTCTCTCATGCTGGTCCCCCCTCCTCTGCCCTCTGTCCCGCTGGTCCCCCCTCCTCTGCCCTCTCTCACGCTGGTCCCCCCTCCTCTGCCACACTGATCCCCCCTCCTCTGCCCTCTCCCAGCTGTCCCCCTCCTCTGCCACATTGGTCCACCCTCATCTGCCCTCTGCCACGCTGGTCCCCCCTCCACTGTCATGCTGGTCCCCCCTCCTCTGCCCTCTGCCACACTGGTCTCCCCTCCTCTGCCCTCTGCCACGCTGGTCCCCCCTCCTCTGCCACGCTGGTCCCCCCTCCTCTGTCACTCTGGTCCCCCCTCCTCTGCCCTCTGTCACGCTGGTCCCCCCTCCTCTGCCCTCTGACACGCTTATCTCCCCTCCTCTGTCACACTGGTCCCCCTCCTCTGTCACGCTGGTCCCCCCTCCTCTGCCCTCTGCCACGCTGGTCCCCCCTCCTCTGCCCTCTGCCACGCTGGTCCCCCCTCCTCTGCCCTCTCTCACGCTGGTCCCCCCTCCTCTGCCACGCTGGTCCCCCCATCTCTGCCCTCTCTCAGCTGTCCCCCTCCTCTGCCCTCTGCCACGTTGGTCCACCCTCATCTGCCCTCTGCCACGCTGGTCCCCCCTCCTCTGCCACGCTGGTCCCCCCTCCTCTGTCACTCTGGTCCCCCCTCCTCTGCCCTCTGTCACGCTGGTCCCCCCTCCTCTGCCCTCTGACACGCTTATCTCCCCTCCTCTGTCACACTGGTCCCCCTCCTCTGTCACGCTGGTCCCCCCTCCTCTGCCCTCTGCCACGCTGGTCCCCCCTCCTCTGCCCTCTGCCACGCTGGTCCCCCCTCCTCTGCCCTCTCTCACGCTGGTCCCCCCTCCTCTGCCACGCTGGTCCCCCCATCTCTGCCCTCTCTCAGCTGTCCCCCTCCTCTGCCCTCTGCCACGTTGGTCCACCCTCATCTGCCCTCTGCCACGCTGGTCACCCCTCCACTGTCACGCTGGTCCCCCCTCCTCCTCCCTCTGCCACACTGGTCCCTCCGTCACGCTGGTTCCCCCTCCTCTGCCACGCTAGTCCCCCCTCCTCTGTCACTCTGGTCCCCCCTCCTCTGCCCTCTGTCACGCTGGTCCCCCCTCCTCTGCCCTCTGACACACTGGTCTCCCCTCCTCTGTCACACTGTTCCCCCTCCTCTGTCATGCTGGTCCCCCCTCCTCTGCCCTCTGCCACGCTGGTCCCCCCTCCTCTGCCATGCTGGTCCCCCCTCCTCTGTTACGCTGGTCCCCGCTCCTCTGTCACGCTGGCCCCCCCTCCTCTGCCATGCTGGTCTCCCCTACTCTTTAACGCTGGTCCACCCTCCTCTGCCCTCTGCCACGCTGGTCCCCCCTCCTCTGACCTCTGCCATGCTGGTCCCCCCTCCTCTGCCCTCTGCCATGCTGGTCCCCCCTCCTCTGTCATGCTGGTCCCCCCTCCTCTGTCCCCTCCGCCGCCCGCCAGCCATAGAAAAAAACAAAACAAAAAACTTACCAATCCGCGTGGCGCCGGGACCCAGCATCCACCTTTCTCACGCAGCGTGTCAATATTCAGTGACAAGCTGCGTGTGAGAGGAGGATGCTGGGTCCCGGCGCCGCGCGGATTGGTAAGTTTTTGTGTTGTTTTGTTTTTTCTATGCCTGGCCCGTGGCACCTCTGGGAGCAGGGGTGCCGCAGCGTACACTTTGGGAACCGCCACCCTAGTATGTTTTAGTGAACATTCCGCTAGGCCATGCCCCCGCTCAACTCTAAATCTATCTGCACATTTACAATTGACCCCCCTATAGGGCAACATGGTTTTGCCAAGGTGCTAATTAGTTCCTTTTTTATGCTTTCCTTCTGACTCTAAATGAGGTATATTGTTATACATATCCTCAACTCTGATTATCACACTCACCATTCTATTTTGTAGAGTTGCTGTAACATTTACCAGCAGCATAACCCAAGTTCCTTTTTTCTTCTATATTACTAACTGTTACGCGGCTCTTTATAGCTTTAAGACAATTGAGAGTGCCGGCATGGGACCAAATTAACCAACACAGCAAATGCATACAGCAGGAACCAGTGAGGTATTTCTTATCTGCAGTGATTCAGACCTAAGAAACAACATTTTTCTCATAATATCTGTCAGATAATTAGCTTTATTTGCGTGTAAGCATTTTTGTCCCTGTAATTTCCATTGGTGAATCTTCTTTTTCACATTATCAGCAAATGTTAATGAAACTTTGACACTAAATAATAAAAAAAAAAGTTAGAAAACAACTTTTACATTTAGAATCCTTCTTATTTATCTGTACGGTTGTATATATTAGCCTGGAAGCCAGCTACAGTAGTATGTTAATTGTATAGTTCTCCACAAACTACGTGGGGAGAGGTGTTGTTGGGCACCTTATAATGGGAGTGATATACAGTAAAACCCCCACTTCACATTTTCAAGGGACTGGGAAAAATTGCAGTGAAATCCAGGAAAGTGTAAAATGATGGAAAAGCTATTTACCAGATTGGATTGTTTTATTAAACAGTATGTTTCACTTTTAATCTGTCTATACATGATGGACTTTCCATTGAGAAAAAAAAATCATCTGTGTGATGACATAAAATGTTAACTTGAGAGACAAATTTAAAGTTGTACTTATTAGAGCGAATATATCCAGATCGTACATATTATACGACTTTATGACTCTCCCTCTGGACTCTGGAGGGAAGGTCAAGTGTTAAGTAATGGGGGGGGATGTGTGACACGCTATCACGTCATCGGGGTCAAGGCCAAAATGACACCGAGAATTTTTGCCCCCCTTGTAAGACTAAATTGTTACCTTATACAGGTGGTTTTGTTTTGCCTTCCTCAAAACCATTAGAATTTATAGACGGTTGGGTTCAATGGAGCTGTGCTTTTTTTGTTTCATCCCTCTAAATAACTCATTGTTCTTGTGAATCTTGCAGTCGGGGTGGGGTGGGGAGATCTTGTCAATTCATTTTTAAAATGTGAGCCTTTCCAAAATGGAATTTTGGGTACTAGACTTTTTTTCAAAAGGACACCACCTACCTATCTTCAAGTGTTCTTTACCTACCCAATGGTGTTTCAGATGCTTTTAATGCATATTAAATGTGTTTGATATGCGCCCTTGCTTGTGTTTTAACATGTATTTTAGAGATGAATGTATAGTTATCAACTGCATAGAGACGCATCAAATGTATTAAAATGGAACAGGTAACGTTCAAGATAGCGCACCATGAGGCAAATTAACCGTATGGAAAAATGCAAATATCTATGGTCTCAATGGTATAATGATTTTTAGTTCAACTTCTGTTTACATGCATTTAAGCTGCTATAAAAATACATGAGAATACATAATCCTAATGCCCGTGGTTACTTAGCCGTACTTCCAAACTGGAGCAGAGTCTCTGTAACAAAGATTCCCCAGGCAGTGCAAAAACACGGATGCTCTGAAGTGAGGGCAGGAGGAAACATACGGTGCCCGGCCACACATCCGTGCCATCGTGCCAATATCAGCCAACGCCAGCATTTCAATTGTACGTCGCAGAGTGACTCCAGTAGGTCGGGATTATTAGCAAAGTGTATTTTAATTTTTGGGCTGACGATTAATAGCAGTAATTTTGATACATTATGTTTTCTTTTTTCCTGACAATACAAATGTCTTTGTCATCCAACAGCCCCAAGAAATCCTCTGTGAGAGTGGTGCTGGGACAGCAATATTTCAATGAATCCACAGATGTCACTCAGACATTTGAAATAGACAGATATATTTTTCATGACCAATATTCGGTATTTAAGCGCAATGAACATGATATTGGTGAGTAAAGGTAGATGATGAAACAACAATATAACCCACCCTCTGCTCATGGTGTCCAGGTAATATCATATGAATTTAGTAATATTAAATCACATGGTGTAAATGGAACACATGTGCTGGACCTGTAGTGAGATGTGTGTTCTCCTGGGCCTAAATTGTACTCGGATTTAATCTTATTGCCATGGCAGTGTGAATAAAAGGTTACTGCCTCACTCACAATCAGAGGACTGGATGCAATTAATTTAATAATTAAACCCTGATTAAATCTATTTTTCTTGTTCCCTATTTTCGGTTAACTGCCCCATCCCCCGCCACCTGTAGGATGGTTGTATTGCTCCACCTTTGAGGCTATTTCCATTACGGGCTCAGTTTCAATTCCCCTAGTTTTGCTAGTGCAACATACATATAGAAGGACACATGGCACTGGCAGCTTACCTATAGTGGGAGGAGAGGACACATGGCACCGGCAGCATACATATCGGGGGAATGGAGGGCACATGGCACTGGCAGCATATATGTAGGAGGAGAGGAGGACACATGGCACTGGCAGCATAAATATAGGTAGAAAGGAGAATACATGGCACTGGCAGCATAGATGTAGGTGGAGATGAGGTGGCGGCGAGAGCAAAGCAGTCGGCTAACAACCGAACTTTAAACCAATAAAGCGTAAGGTAAACCGCACTTATCACTGTCACAAGATTCAAGTCTTTACCATTGGCCGGAGCTAAAACTGGCGTTACCACTACTGCCCCCCTCTGGACTTGACATTGACATGCCGGCACAAAGGGATGCCAAGGGACCCTCCACCAGAGAGGATCAAGAGTAATGTTACTGTGAAAAGGGCAGTGACGTGCGGCCAATCAACGGTAGCACCTTAGATTAGTCATTGACTGCACTGCTCCGCCACCTAATGCGCCTCACCTGTAACAAGGAATTTATTAAACAGTAAAACAACTAAATCTACAACGGGTGGGAGGGTGTTATCCGAAGATTCAGGAGCCAAGAGGACCAGCCCACCATGTCAATATAATTTCTAGAAACAATAACACCCCTTCCATTAACTATGATTGGCTAGCTGAGAAATTAAAACGTAACCCCTAATGGTAAGTACTGACAATAGCATAAACACAATATTTTAATTGCCTTCAGCTTATGGCTTCACTTAAACGAGGGTACTGCTGGGGATAGCAAATAGGGAGCCAGGAACAACTCTAGTCAGGGTATAAGATAAATGCTCTGGCATCCTAATGGTACACAGAGCAGATTTAAATTGAGAAGCGAATAATAAGGGGCGTGTTAAGGGCACGATCGGTCAGGAGCAGATGCCACCAGGAAGAAGAGGACCCAGCAGTGCCGCGAAGAAGAAAATGAGCAGCACGCCAGACCAAGGTAAGTGCGGCACATGACCAAATTTTTTATTCCATAGAGATTCAATCTAGTGTAACTATTCCCAAACCAGAGAGGGCAAGATGGACCTATTTCCCAGAGTACGCAGAATGATCAGGGAAGACAAGGCTAATAATATGGATCTGGTCTCCTCACTTATGACAGACCATGTACCCTTAGACTTTACACATTTTCTCAACGATAGCAGGTACGCAACGCATAGTCATGACAACTAGGTCGACAATTGAAATGTAGACCGTATTATATGGTTTAGGCTAGGGATAGGGTTAGGGTTAGGATTGTTAGGGTTAGGGATATTATTGTTGACCTTATAATACGGTCCACATTAAAATTGTCGACCTAATTATACTGTTTCCATTTCAATTGTCAACCTAATAATACTTCTAATGTCTGTTAATTGTTGACTTTCCAACCCTGTCTATATTATCTGTCGACCATATAAATGTCGATCATGTCACTGTTGAACATATGTATCACACTCTCTGTAGTGGGTTTACAGAGGGCTAATTAATGAGTTAATTTATTGCACCCTGTCCTATCTTCCCATGGTGAGTGAGGGATAATCACATTGGGGCCCACTGTCATGTTCCAGTTCAGGAAAAGAAAATAACAGTAATAAAAATAAATTGTCTGTGTTCTGGGAGGCAACATGTGTGCAAGGATATAAGGACCTGAGGTATTAACTGGGGTCTCCCATAAGCTTCCCAGTGTCATTGTGATTCGGTCAATGCCCAAATCCACTGAGTTACTTCTTTGCTTTTTTATTTTATATGCTTGCGAGAACATACAGAGTTGTACTAATCGGAATGACAAATGTTGTTATTAAACACATATTTAATTATTGTTTAAAAAAGAATAAATACACTATCCACCTAATTCTTTCATTTTGTTACAGTGTTAATAAAGCTGAAAAGAAAAAATAACCTGTGTGCAAAGAAGACGCAGTTTGTCCAGACAATCTGTCTGCCGGAGGATGGTATCAGTTTTAAGGACGGTTACATGTGTCAGGTATCTGGATGGGGCCGTATGAATGAAGGTAAGTAACGCTGATTATTACCAACTATAATCAGTCCTTCCTTGGTTTATGCTCCTACACTCTCAACACATCACACAGACCTCAAACACCATTAGTTAATACCAGGCCCGGCGCTCCCATTAGGCAAGGTTAGGCACTTGCCTAGGGCGCCGGGCTCTGGAGGGCGCCACAGATTAAAAATTTCTTTAAAACTGTGCGGCGACCGCTGATCATACCTTTCACGGCCGCCGCACAGCTTCACATACATCCACAGGGAGGGGGGGGAGGGACTATTGCTCACCATCGCCGCCTCTCTGCTCCGTCTCCTCCCCTCCACTCACTTACTGACTGTCGGGTGTGACATCATCATCACGGCCTGACAGTGTCAGTGAGTGGAGGGGAGCAGGCAGGAGCAGAGCGGAGGCAAGTTAGAAGCAGGTAAGAAAAGACGCACATTTTCAAAATCGGCGCCCCCACCCTGCACACTTACACACTATTTTGTAAGTGTGCAGGGTGGGGGCGCCGATTTTGAAAATGTGCCGGGCGGGGGGCGCCGATTTTGTAAATGTGCCTAGGGTGCCACGGACCCTAGCACCGGCCCTGGTTAATACATTGTACAGTAGCTGTTCATATACACCTCACATTTGTGTATAAGGATTTTAAGCAAAAGTTGTTGGTGGTTTTACTTACACCAGTGCTTGTATATATAGACTGTTATAGGGTATCATAGTATATCAACCCTCTTTGTGCGGGCATCGACCTGTGAAGATGTAGTTCTGCTTTCCCGTGCCATATAAGTCTTTGAATTTTCCAGGTGTGAGATATATATCTGATTAAGAGACAATGCAGGAAGTATTGGTAACATAAGGTAGAATTACATCTTTCGGCATGCTTTTCTTGTAGAATTAATGACAGAGGGCCAATTTACACTTTCTTACTGGCTTTAATGGCCAGTCTGAATCTGCACACAGACAAAATACAAGATGTAGTAATGCTTGTGACTGAATCTAGTTTTAAAGATTGAGAGACAGTCATGCAAGAAAGTACATACTTATAGCTCTGCAAGGGAATCGGTAGATGTTCGTCTCGCAGGGGATTTCAGGAAATAGAACATTCTTACCCAGTTTGCTGTTTTTGAATGAAGTCTGGGAAAAACTCTGGGGGGAAATGCCAAAGAGCAGCATAATAGCATGGGTGCCATGGTGACACAGTGGTCAGCACTGCTGCCTTGCAACACTTGGGATCTGTGGAATCTTGACCCTCAGTGCCCGTTGGGCACTGGGCCGGAGTCTTATGCATACTGGGTCGGTTGCATAATGGATGCTGTTGCTGGTTGGTTAATTGTTGGCTTCTAGTTAAACTGGCACATAAGGATATAAGAATTTGGGAGGTGGATAAAAGGGGAATAATGAAAAAGTAATGCAGGCCATAGATATGTATTGACCCTAAATGACTGTGATGTCCGATAATGGTCCTCAAAGTTGATAGGAACATTATTGGGCGTATTTATAAGTGCAGTCAAAACATTACCCTTACTGACCCGTACAATGATGCTGAAAGTAATCTAACCAAGGGGGCTTATAGCTGGATGTCAGATATGGCCACCTTTATGTGTGGCAGGATGGCCTCTATGGACAAGTGACCATAGAATATTATTCTAACTTTAGACAGATTGCGTAGAGACAGGAATTACTTCTCATCTTTCTTGTAATTCTTGTTATGGTTCTACTATGAAAGAAAACAGAACTGGTTTGCAGTGTTGTATAGTTGTACATTTATATCCTTTATAGTTCTGTAAAAATTTAATTTCAACCAATTTACAGCTACACTACCCCCCTCTGTAAAAGATTGTATTTATGTGCCCTCCATTGCCGGAGCCAAAGGTGTTGCAACATGCAACCGTTTTTCCTGGGACTCTGTAGGTCCTGTAATACAGAACTGGTAAATCAGTTTAGTTCAACAACTTAGAATGTCGGCGGATGAGGATTGTAAGTGGCTTGTGATTGGTCCTCAACCTGCCCCACCCCTGCAGATTTAGCCCAGGGCTGTAGGAGCGATGGAGGAGCCACAGGAAAAATGCCTGCACGTTGTTCCGGCTAAGGGGAAGAACTCGATACTAAAATCTTTTCTGTAGGTAGTAAGGCAGCTTTAATCATTTCTGGAAAATGGTAAGTGAGAGAGCGTAGACGTTTTGTTGCAACTGCTTTTTAAGGTGAGATTAGCTGAGAATGGCAGGAACACGCATTTTCTATAATTTATAAGCATCTGCAAGTGAAAATGAATAGAACGTTGAATGTTTCTTGTTCTACATCCATATCTCTAGATGCTACTGAATATTCACATGTCCTGCAAGAGACTATGGTTCCGATAGTCCCCGACAGTAAATGCAGCAGCCCTGAAGTCTATGGATATGAACTCAGTGACAATATGTTTTGTGCCGGCTATTTTGATGGCAGCACAGATGCTTGTCAGGTGAGGAGAGAACATGTACAAGAGGTTTATTTCCCATGTCTAGGATTCTGCCTGGGGACATATGTGTTTCATACATGATAACTACAACCTTTTTCCATTGTTCTCCTGATAAACGTATCCTCTTCTTATATTTGTAGGAAATCGATAGCACTAAAATAAACTATTAAAATAAGATAGCTCATACGTCAAAATCAGGGACAACTAGTTATTATTCTATAATACATTAACTATACACAGGGCTGCCAAGAGGAAACGCTGGGCCCTGTGGGACAGCGATGGGTTCTTTGCCCCCGTTAATGTGCAAGCACCTAGCCCATAGTCTCTGGTGTAGAATTGGTAAAAGACGATGCTGCATGTACAACCTAGGGGATCTAACCAGGGCCCCCCATAGTGAGGGTAAGGGGGGACACAAGTCAGGGGGCCCATAACAGTGCCCTGTGTCTATTATTTTAACTGTAATATTTTGGGACTTTTGGGAATTCCAACACACTACCTGCATTCAATCACACTGCACTTTCTATAAGATCGGTTTTCACAGTACAGTAAAAGTACCATGTACAGTCTACAGCTGATCTTCTGACATGCAGTAACTGGGAATACTCAGTACAAAGCTTACCACCCACTCGCTAGAGAACCACCACAGTAAAACAGGTGTACTGGTTTACTATAAAAGATCTCTCTCTGCCCACAGTCATTTTAAAGTGACTGGGAGGGAAAATAGCTAGGGTGCATATTTCACCTACCATCAGAGATTCTGGCGGACAGAGCTGTGGACAGGTGACATTGATTGAATAGTTGTTGTTTTTTTCTGTGCATTCTTTTGGGACTTTATACTCCACACATATATTGGATGTATCCTGCAGCGCGTACTTAGAACCGTATAAAACTACAGACGCTTCTTCAGATCCGCTCTTTGTTGAATATGGACGTGAATAAGCCAGATTTATGTTCTTTTTAAAATAATGCACATTATGCTTGTTTTGCATTTTGTTAATGAATCGGGTCCTTTGTGTGTTACCCCACACCGCTACCATCAAAATAGATTGGAGGGAGCAGGGTTATTGCAGCGTGACGTGGCAAACCCACTTCATTTTCAGGTGGCGCCGAATTCCACCATTGATCTTAAAGAAACATGCTCTGTATACAGCATGTTTGCTATATATACTGTATGTAGGGTTAATACATACATAGTTCAGCATATGTGGAATCTCCCTTGAAAATCCTGCACTTTTTACTACTAAAATACAACAAAACCACCTGTGTCGTCCAGCCCTTAAGGACCTGACTCATGTTTGAACGCAACGTTCACTAAAAAAACAAAGCACAGAACTTTTAAGCAGATACATCCATATGGAAGGACAAGCGGATCTGAAGATACTGTTCCATTTGAATCTGTGTATAAACACTCTTTGGCCATACATTATTTGTCATATGCAAACAGATAGAACAGAGTGCAGGATATGTATATGTGTATGTGCAATATCAAGTCCCGTCAGTAAGCATTAAAATAAAAAAAATGATAAAATAAATTAACAACTCTTAATATTATAATCGTTAATAAAAATGTCTTTGTTTTTTTACATGAAATACATAAATTAGGATGTTCTTAATGTGTTTTTTTTATGTTCTGTACATAAAAAGCAATTATAGTTTCTCTTACTTGCAAACGCATGTTCTGTACTATTTAGTGGCACGTATACGTGGCAGTCATCACTATCAGTCAGCACTTACATCTGCCTTCAAGTAGTAGGCAGTCGTCAGTGTCATTTGTGTTCGGAACATGGATTGCATACAGTTGTGTTGAATGGCGTAGTCCCGTTTTGGCGCATGTGCAGAGCAAGATACGCCACGCCAATGGACTTATTTCAGAAGATGAATCAGGCCCTAAATGTCGAAAAGCCACTTGAGTGGTAAATATCTAAACTACACTTCCTAGAATCAATAAACAAATACAGTAAGTAATTCCAAATAAAAGTGTCATGTACCGTCGCGCTAGCCACGAAGGCTCAGGTATACTTAGACCTCAGCTGCGTCCCCGGCAGTTATCTGACAGCCGGAGTGTGTGGCCATGATTAATTATGTGCCTCCTGTGTGCCTGATGGGCAGGGCCGGACTGGCCATCTGGCACTTCTGGCAGATGCCAGAAGGGCCGATGGGCAGATGGGCCGGTCCGCAGGTCCGCATGTCCGCCCGAGCAGCAGCACTTCCATGCGCGCTGCTCGGCAGATGGAGAGTCAGTGACGTGCCGTCTAGGCAAATAATCACATGGGACGGCACCTGTCACGTGGTCCCGTCCCATGTGATTATTTGCCTATCCGGCACGTCACTGACTCTCCATCCGCCAAGCAGCGTGCATGGAAGTGCTGCTGCTCGGGCCGACATGCGGACCTGCGGACCGGCCCATCTTTAAAAATGGACTACAACTACTATGATCAAGTCAGTTTAACTGTGTGCTTAAATTTCTTAAATGCTATCTTGACCACTTTAGGAAACCTCCCTCTTCTTGTACTTACTCCATCCCCCATGTAGCAGTATAAATGCATGCTCTGTTTCATTCTATTGATTAGAGGTGATGCTTTGTTCTGCCACTATGAGCTGCAGTGGCTTCTTGAAATATATAGTGCATTCTTCATCCTGGCTGTAAGTAACATGTGGAATCTAATTTGCTAAATAAAAGGGGCTAGTACATAAAGAGGCATTGAAGTCCAAAAGTGAACAACCCTATTGGCAATGTATAATCTATGTAATGCGATGCACAATAAAATAAAAATCCCTATATTTCCTTTAATTCATTGTTAAATATTGTTGCTGATCCATCGCTGTTAACAGCTGTTTCATCTCTTCATTGTGCTCCTGATTATCAGGAAAACACGTAGACAGACATTGGGACAGTTTAAATCATATTTGGCCTCTCTCCTGCAGAGTGATCGATTGATGGACCGCCTCAGTAATCAATCATGCTGCAAGAGAAGTTCACAGCTTAATTTTAATTTAATTATATGTATTTGTATTTTACTATGCATATCCCCATGTACATAATATGTTTGTAAAGGATGTACCCATCTTTGCTGACATTATTTGACATTGTTAAATGTAAAAGACATGTAGGGGATTTTTATTCAAATAATACACTCTATCTATCAACAAGCATTGCATATATACAGTGTATAGTGAAGTGTATCCAAGACTGTCTGAGCTGAGTAAAGATGTGTTTTTTGGGTGCTTCAGGGGTGGTGCTGTATGGCAGTAATTGGCAACCCAATATACTCAGAGGTCTGCATGTATGATTCTCCATGGAATGTTTTATTATAATATATGTATCAATGCCCCATGTTGGCCACACCCACAACACAATGTAGTCACGCCCTTTTCAGCGCCGCACATACTTTCTTTCCTCAGGTGGGCCTGTGTACTTTGAATGCCAGGGCTGATTTTTAGTCCCAGTCCAGCCCTACTGATTGGTGCTTGTCAGTAATTAAGGCAGTGAGGGCTTAAGCTCCCTGACGGTTATAGCGTTTATGTCCCTGCATTTGCTCACCAGCTCTTTGTTCCTGTGGATACTCTGTCTGCCTAGATTGATACCCGTTGAGACCCATGGCTTGTTTCCTGGACCCTGCTTGTTTGCCGATTGCCCCTGACCTTTGGCTCTGATCTTGGATCATCTCTATGTTTCAGTTAAGTCCTGGGGACATATGAGTACCTGCGAGTGCATCAAACTCTAAGGGAAAGGTAGCTCCACTACCACCTGTTCTAAAAGCTTATGTCAGTGATTGGAAAGCTGTAATAATAAGGGTAGCAGATCTAATCCTCATGTGTAAAAAAATATAGCAATAAAATTAGCGTTAGGTTGCCATAGAGGTAAATTGATATCTATGTTCCAGAAGCATCAGACCTAATTTTTCTGACAGTATCATCTGTGCTTGTATATAGTAGCTGTCCATATGACCAGCATACAAAGCACAGAACACAGATCAATTGACCTCTATATTGCTCTATTTCACTGATGATTTTCTCTTGTTGCTTTCTGCTTGGAATGTAATAGTTTGGTGGAGTAATCAGGGATGTGGCTGCACGGAATGGAGAAGGTACAGGTAGGTCTGCAGCAGAGTGTTCATACTATGGGCTAGATTTACTAAGCTGCGTGTTTGAAAAAGTGGGGATGTTGCCTATAGCAACCTATCAGATTCTAGCTATCATTTTGTAGAAGGTACTAAATAAATGAAAGCTAGAATCTGATTGGTTGCTATAGGAAACATCTCCACTTTTTCAAACCCACAGCTTAGTAAATCTAGCCCTATGTCTCATTTGCAGTAAAATGAATGAGTACTGCTTCTCCACCATATCATGTGATTATTATATTCTGATCTAAGATGCCATATCCTGTGATGAACATACTGACAATCAAGGAGCAGCAAGATTGCAAATTTTATTTCAGAGCTCAATCCAGACTTCCACAACTAGGAATCATGCGAATAGTAAATGTATAATTGGATAAAAACATATATTTGTGTATTTCAGGGTGACTCTGGAGGGCCGTTGGCCTGTGAGCAGGATAAGATTTCCTACCTGTACGGAATTGTCAGCTGGGGAGATGGATGCGGGAAACTCAACAAGCCCGGAGTGTACACAAAAGTATCTAACTATGTGCAGTGGATCAACAGCAAAACCATGCCCAAAAAGAATGATAAGAAACGATAACTGTACTGTTTTCTCATCTTTTTATGTCAATATAAACATATCAAAGTTCTAATTGTTTGTCATGGATTTAAACAGTGGTGGAAGTGGCAATCAAGAAGTGGTGGTATGGGACATGATAACTGGATGGAATTTGATAGTTTTGCAATGAAGGCAGTAAGAGAAGTAGCGGTATGGGGTACCACCGTATACCACCATATTCCACCCCAGTTTGACGACTGGATTTAACAAATTACGCTAGGTTACACAGGGCTTATCATTACAAATTAACATCTGAATTATTACCATTGTCCCCAAATTTTCATTGCAACATGGCAAATACCAGTTTGTTTATCATAAACAAAGTAATGGATTTTAGAAACGCACCCTTTCTCTGAAATCTTTTGAGTAGAAACTGGTTTATCTCCCTAAGGGGCAATCACCCTGATGGTCTAAGCTTTGATACATAAGGGTCTTTTTGGGGTCACTTTACTTTAGTAAGTAAGAGAGGTTAAAAAAAACATAGGTAAATAGATATGCTTTATGCAAATTGTTTACGCTTTTTTAAGTCCATCACTCGAATCTTAAAGAGCTTTCCTATGTTACTTAATTTGTTTAAGTAAGATACTGCCTTTACCTATGCACAGAAATGAATATTAATGTAGCACCCTGATATTACTTAAATGATCGGTTTTGATGTATGTGTCCATCTAATCATAGTGTGTTACCTAAGGAGAAAATCAGTCCTGCACATACCCTGAATACATGTCCTCTCTCTGAGCCCTATGTTATCGTGCTCAATGAAAAGGACTGTAATTTCTCCAGTGCAGCATGAGCTTATTAGCTCACTGCTATGAAGCAGACATTGCTTGTTTTCTTAGATGTCCTAGAATGCCTTGCTGCCAGCATTCCGGAGCACCAAATGCAAATTCCCTCTCTGAGCACTATGTTTCTAGTCTTGCTTCGTCAGAGGTTCAGAAGGGACTGATCTGTCCCCGATGGGGAAGGAAGGGTGACAAAGAAAAGGTAATGAAGGAAGGATGATGAAAGACAGGTGATGAAAGACGGCTGAAGAAGCATGAGTGAAGAAGGAAGATGATAGAAGGAGGGTCGACGAAGGTAGGATGTTGAAGGGCAAAGATAGAAGGAAGGTTGATGAAGGTAGGGTAATGAAGGAAGGATGACGAAGGAAGTGTGGTGAAGGATGGGTGACGAAGGACGGGTGAAGAAGGACTTGAGATAGAGGGAGATGATAGAAGGAATGTTAATGAAGGTAGGGTGATGAAAGGCAATGATAGAAGGAAGGTTGATGAAGGTAGGGTGATGAAGGAAGGATGACGAAGGAAGTGTGGTGAAGGATGGGTGACGAAGGATGGGTGAAGAAGGACTTGAGATGGAGGGAGATGATAGAAGAAATGTTAATGAAGGTAGGGTGATGAAAGGCAATGATAGAAGGAAGGTTGATGAAGGTAGGGTGATGAAGGAAGATGAAGGAAGTGTGGTGAAGGACAGGTGACG
This sequence comes from Mixophyes fleayi, assembly GCF_038048845.1. Taxonomy (NCBI): domain Eukaryota; kingdom Metazoa; phylum Chordata; class Amphibia; order Anura; family Limnodynastidae; genus Mixophyes; species Mixophyes fleayi. The sequence goes on from NC_134402.1 coordinate 34,361,588, forward strand.
AAGGATGGGTGAAGAAGGAATTGAGATGGAGGCAGATGATAGAAGGAAGCTTGATAAAGGTAGGGTGATAAAGGAAGGTTGACGAAGGAAGGATCATATAGGAAGGTTGCTGAGGGATGATGATGAAAGGGAATGAAGGAAGGATGATAAAGGAAGTGTAACAAAGGACAGGTGACGAAGGATGGATGGCAAAGGAAGACTGACGAAGGACAGGTGTTGAAAGAAGGGTGATGGAAGTAGAAATAGAAATAAGAGACCCTATAAACAAATAACTATATATAGGTTCATGTAAAACTGCACTTCGAAGACATTAATGAACATTAATGTGCTAAAGTCTCTTATGAGCTATAACAACAGGTTAATGTATTGCATACATTTTTGACTAGAATAAGATAGTTATTAATGCGTAAGCGGCCTGATTCATTAAGGAACATAAATGCTAAAATTAAAAGTAAATAAAATTGATTTGTGCATACCCAGAAACAGACTATATGCCAGTGAACGCATGTGTTTAAATCTAAACGGGAGTTTATTATTTTGCAGCATAACCCAGTGGATCCCAAACCTTCTCAGTTCAAGGCCCCCTTAGGATCTTCATAATTTTTTCAAGGCACCCCTAAGCCAAAATAATTACCAAGTAGTCTCCCACCTTGCTTACCATGGGCCCTAGCGAAGGCACCCCTGTGAGATCGCTGCGGCAGCCTAGACGCACAGTTTGGGAACCACTGACATAACCTCTTAGTGTTAAGGATACCTGTTAATGTTCATACACAATTTTTTGGAAGTCAAGCACACGGAGTATCACTAGCACTTACTCGTTCCACATCCACAATAGACTGAACCTGGACCTATATGACAATCAGTTTCACACAACAGTTAATAATCATAAAGATTTTAGATAAAAACTTGAAATCGAAACGCTAAGTTGAAGCTGAAGCTGGAATACAGAACCGTCGTTGTGGCGTGGTCACACATTTTTAAATATTTTCCGACACTTTCCACATGCCCTTCAAGACGCCTCCCATGACACAAATGGCGTGACCTTTTCTCACGTGGCATGGCATATTGCTATTCTATAGGCTCTAGAAGTTGACTTTGTTTGAAAATGAGTGTTTTAAATGCAAATAAGTATTAGTACATTCAGCAAACAGGACATGATAGGATTTCAGTGCTCCTAGGTTCACCAAGACGGCATTATGTAAGCATGTGATTAGAAGCACCGGCTCACCAGCAAAGTGCCTCAGGAAAATATTTTACAAGTTCGACAACTAAGCAAATGTGACTACTGTAAATCTGTTGAGAACAACCAGTGAGTCACAGGGAAAATGCGTTTGAAATAAGGATGTGCTCCGGGCACTTTTAGTGTTTTGTGTTTTGGGTTTTGGGTTCTGATTAGCTTGAGGTTCTGATTTGTTTTGCCAAAACACCTGACGAAAGGTTTTGGTTCTGATTTAGGGTTTTGGGTTCTGATTTATTTTTAAAAAAGCATAAAAAGTGCTAAAATCTAGTTTTTTGTTTGTTTTTCACTCCTACGCTATTATTAACCTCAATAACATTCAATAACAATCATTCCCACTAATTTCCAGTGTATTTGGAACACCTCACACCTCACAATATTGTTTTTAGTCCAAAACGTTGGACCGAGGTAGCTTTCTGGACTGCGTAGTGGAGTGGGCCCGGTACCCAATTTGGTACCGGGGCCACAATATATCACCCTCAACTGGTCTGAATTCCACTGCACAGCTGCCTGCTTCTACATCCTCTGCAGCATATACAGGGTGTAGTTCTAACGCGTCAATACCTCTTGTTTTTGACGATGACAGGTCATTTTAATTAATTTTGGATTTGGCCCCAACATTGAATGTAGTTTAATATCTGATACGCATCTATCTGGACTGCGTAGTGGAGTGGCCCCGGTACCCAATTTGGTACCGGGGCCACAATATAAAACCCTTAACTGGTCTGACTACCACTGCACAGATGGCAGACACCGGATGCACATCTAACACCAACATAGCAGTTAAGGCCGCAGTTATTTTTTTTTGGAACTACAAAAAAAAAAAACGTAGCAATAGAAATGGCAGTTCCTCTTTTTTGGAAATACAGAAAGAAAGTAGTAATAGAAATGGCAGTTCCTCTTTTTTGGAAATACATAAAGAAAGAAAGAAAATAGTAATAGAAATGGCAGTTCCTCTTTTTGGGAACTACATAAAGAATGAAAGTATTAATAGAAATGGCAGTTCCTCTTTTTGGGAACTACATAAAGAATGAACATAGTAATAGAAGTGGCAGTTCCTCATTTTTTGAACTACACAAACAATGAACGTAGTAATAGAATTGGCAGTTCCTCTTTTTGGGAACTACATAAACAATGAAAATATTAATAGAAATGGCAGTTCCTCTTTTTTTGAACTACACAAACAATGAACGTAGTAATAGAAATTGGCAGTTCCTCTTTTTGGGAAGTACATAAACAATGAAAATATTAATATAAATGGCAGTTCCTCTTTTTTTGAACTACACAAACAATGAAAGTATTAATAGAAATGTCAGTTCCTCTTTTTGGGAACTACATAAAGAAAGAAAGTAGTAATAGAAATGGCAGTTCCTCTTTTTGGGAACTACATAAAGAAAGAAAGTAGTAATAGAAAGGGCAGTTTCTCTTTTTGGGAACTTAACAAGAATTAGAGCATTTTTTTTTATTCAGAAATGATGAGTCTCTCTATTAGAGTGTAATGCCCCTTAAAACTCCTTTAAATAAAATAGTACATATTCTAGGAGACCCTGTTTATATATTTAAATTGGTTCTGCAAAAATATGCATGATGATCACTGTACAGATATATGTAATAGAGCAGCGATTAAAGTGGCCTGATTAAAGGTCATGTAAGATGTTAAAGCACTCACAATTATATAGATACTGTATTCTCGTTAAAGACGCTGCCTAACGTGTATAAAAGTTGCTACTTATATAGCGCTTGCTTCACTGGGTGATGTGAGCAAGCGGAGTGTGTTAATATAGAGAGACCCTATCTAAACATTAATATGATAGAACAAATAGCAGCGCTGTATTCGCTGTGTGTAGGTAAGGTAGGGATCTCAAATACCATGACACTCTGTTTAGCCTAATCCCTGACAATGTAATATCACGGAAAGCCTATTTGCTTATCAAGGGCAATGCCAAGCTTCTGCTAAATCAGACAGAGTATGCAGCGCATGTCTAACACCAACATTGCTGTTATTGACGCAGTTATCCGCTTTGCCATAGGATGACTAGTGTCGTACTTGGTGCTCATGGCAAACGATTGTTGGACGGTCAACTGTTTGGTGAAAGACGTAGCGTTCTTACGACTTCCCCTCTGGGAAGATGACCGAATACCAGCAGCAACAGCAGCAGCAGCAGTAGTAGGCGTACCACTGCAGGATTCCTCAGATGGATCCCGTATTGAAGAGGACTCAGTCTGGCTGGTGACATGGCCTGCAGGACTAAATCTGATGGAGACGGTAGAGGAAGTTGATGAGGAGGGTGTTGGTGGTGTGTATCCAACAGGACCAAGGGATTTAGGTGTTCCTGGACTGATGACGGTCCTAGCCCCAGTTCCTGAACTAATCACTGAACTATGAAGGTTATTCAGGTGACGTATAAGGGAGGATGTCCCTAGGTGGCCAAGATCCTTACCCCTGCTTATTTGAGCTTTACATAAGCTACATATGGCCATACATTTGTTATCCGGATTGGGGTAAAAATAACTCCAGACAGAAGAGGTGCATTTCTTGGTCTTCTGACCAGGCATGACGATGGGCTTTTTCGTCCCATGGACATCCACTTTTTTCCCCCCTGGTGCCTTATTTAAAATAACCACATCAGCATCCTCCTCATCAAGTTCCTCCACAACGCCAGCTACATCAATAGCCTCCTTGACACCTTGATTATCCAAATCTGGATCTACACTGTGGGTCATCCTTCCAGCATATGCACAGGGTGTGTTGCAAATGGTGGATGGAATCACCTCTTCCCGTACAGTGATGGGAAGGTCAGGCTTCGCAACCACCAACACCCTTGGACTCGCCTTGGGGATTTGTGATGTCATCTGTTTAGAAGGCAGAGTTGTTTGCTGTGTTGTTGCTGACAGCATAACTCTTTTAAATTTTTTGGAGGGGGGGGAGGAGGAGGGCTTAGATCCTTGGGTGAAGCTGAACCACTAGTTCTGAACACGGGCCAGGGCCTAAGCCGTTCCTTGCAACTCCGTGTCGTAAATGGCATATTGGCAAGTTTACGTTTCTCCTCAGATGTTTTAAATTTTCTTTTTTTGCTAATTTTAGTGAACTTTGGGTTTTTGGATTTTACATGCCCTCTAGGAGATTGGGTATCGCCCTTGGCAGACGACGTTGATGGCATTTCATCGACTATGTCATGACTAGTGGCAGCAGCTTCAGCATTAGGAGGAGGAAGTGGGTGTTAATCTTTCCCTACTTTATCCTCCAAATTTTTGTAATGCCTTATATGCAGCACAAGAGAGCGTACCCCTAAACCACACACACTCGGCAAAGCCTTTACAAATTATCTGCGGCACAGGAGAGTACCACTGGACTGGAGTTATACAGCAGTACCTAGTATTTTTAAAATAATTTTTTTATATTTTTTTTACAATTATTTTTGGATAACTTTTTTATAATTTTTTAATTTATTTTCTTAATTTTTTTTAATAATTTTTGTATAATTTTTAATTTATTTTTTAGCAGAACAGAGCACAGGACACAGGCAGCACCACTGGACTCAGCAGGACAGAGCACAGGACACAGCACCACTGGACTGAGCAGGACAGAGCACTGGACAAAGCACCACTGGACTCAGCAGGACAGAGCACTGGACAAAGCACCACTGGACTCAGCAGGACAGAGCACAGGACACAGGCAGCACCACTGGACTCAGCAGGACAGAGCACAGGACACAGGCAGCACCACTGGACTCAGCAGGACAGAGCACAGGACACAGCACCACTGGACTCAGCAGGACAGAGCACAGGACACAGGTAGCACCACTGGACTCAGCAGGACAGAGCACACGACACAGGTAGCACCACTGGACTCAGCAGGACAGAGCACAGGACACAGGCAGCACCACTGGACTCAGCAGGACAGAGCACTGGACAAAGCACAAAAGTACCACTAATATTAAAACAAGGACAGGAGCTCCCTAACTGCAACCTCTCTCACTAGTGATTGCAGCCAGAATGAAGATGGCGGCCGCTAGCGCTGAATTTATGACATCTCGAGATCCGACGCGAGACTTGGATGTCATAGCCTCGGTTTGGCTTCGTTTGGCGCCCGGAAGTTCCCGAACAGTGCTGAGATCCCGTCGGATCCGCAATGTTCGGGTGGGCTCGGATTTCGTAAATCCGAGCCCGCTCATCTCTAGTTTGGAATGCTCGTGTATGGTAAATTATGTGGAGTTTTAAATTCCCGTTCAATAAATGAAACATACACAGTAATACCGGGGTTTAATGAGACTGGAAAATATTTAGTGTATCGCAGAGATATATTACTAGATATCTCTCTCTTTCATATGTTACAAGTGAATTATTGAGGACATGCAGGGCTGGGCAGCGTAATTGGAAGGAGGGATTAGAAGAACTTGGTTAAGTTGGGTAAAAATCATTAGTTATTGAGGATATGGGGCAGTAGCTGATGCAGAAATTTGGATCCGTATTAGGTGAATGCATAAGAGAAATTTTGGTTCCAGGGGCTTGTGAATAGAATGATTTACCTAAAATAACCGTCATTAAAATGTCTATGGGGCGTATTCAGAAACAAATTGCGCATGGAAAAGAGTATTTAGGTGCATAAGTCATATGCTTCTGAGGATGCGTCGAGGTCTGTAACACTAGCATAAGCAGAGTCCATCAAGGCAGCTCACAGCTAATACATTTTTTTTTTTGGCGTATTAACGTTTCCATTCATAATGTTGTGGAGCTGCTACGTCGGCAGTGTGTAGGATTTGGGTACTGCGGCTATTACTGGTCTGCTGTTCACAGGTTATTTGCCACTATAATTATGCTGAACTGCAGAAGTATGTACTTCTGAGACCATTAATGACCTAACTACACACTCTATAATCAATCAACCACAACGTTATTTTTAGTGTACTGTGTGTCTGATTTCAGTACATTAAATTTACACTGTTTCCTAATTTTATAATGTTAGTAAATGACTACAAGCTAATGTATTATATGTAAAAGAATGCAATTTGTTTTAAACAAAACGTTTTATAGCGTAACATAGAAAAATAAGATCAAAGTGCGCCAAAAACTGTAGTCTTACAATCCACAACGTTACTTCCCTTGGAGGAAAAGTAACATTGTGAAGATGTATTCAGTACGTAGTTTATAAAAACAAAATTTTAAATTGTGAGTTCCTGCAATGTTGATAGAAAATGCGACAGTGGCATTTAAGCATTCAAATTGTAATTATTTAAAAACACTCCCATAGCTGTCACCACAGTAAAGATAACTAGCAAGAAATGTGATCAGACAAATATTATATAGGCACAATTCAAATTAAAGAAGCACAAAGAGCTGGATAGGGTATTTCACAAGCAGCCAATCAAAAGTGAGTAGCTAATGCTGCTTATAGTCATCATCACCAGCTCTCCAGCATTTGCCAGAGTTATGCCTATACGGCGTATACGTGTCTGTGTGCAGGCCTGACTCAATCGATTTACGAGAAAACACCCTTACTTCACTAGGATTACGCCAGGTTAGGTCACACCCAACTCATGGCAGCACACTCTTGAATTGTTGTGAGTGGGGACATAGCTCCCAACTTCGTCGGAGGAGGGTGTGCATGACATATCTCATCAGACATCTTTCATAGTGTTAAAGTCTATTGTTCAATGTACCACAAAGTATAAGATATTTCCCCTGTCCATCTGGAATAAACTCAATCCAGCTTACATTTGACTAGCAACAAGAATAGCCACCCCTCTTTTTTATCTGGAGGCGTGGAAAGCAGCAGGATTCCGTCTGGAGAATAATTTGCGAAGCTTCTAGTTCAAAAAATGCATCTTCTGCAAAAAACACAACATCCCTCGTCAACTGCCTTACAAATAAACAATTTAGAATGTTTTTGAGGACTGTTAAGACACTTAAAAATAATAGAAACTACTTGAAGGTCTAGTAAAGGAGAAGGGAAGTCCTGAGTGTCTCAAGTAGGGGGCAGTGAGGTTGCGGAATGTAGAGCCCCATAGTTTCCTCAACTTCATGCTGAAATTGAATGACCTCTTCTAACTTTGTCTCCACAGGGTCTACGTTAGCACTAATCCCAGCCACCTCAGATAATAGTCCTTCAAACACTGTTTCAGTGACTTAATTTTGGATAGGATGTAGCAATGCCAATTTTGTGCCTAACTCGCTGGATTCCCCATCCATTTCAGAACCAGATCTGCTAATAGGAGAGTCTGTTGGGTGGGTCTGTTTCTTTTCGAAAAATTAAGATAGTTACTTTGAGTCTCCTGATTGTGCTTTAGGCATTTTCAAGATTACAATGGAAAGGGTCACACAGGGAAAAAGGCACCCAGTTGTCCAAGTTAACCACTAAGGTTAACTTACTAAACTGTGGGTTTGAAAAAATGGAGATGTTGCCTATAGCAACCAATCAGATTCTAGCTATCATTTATTTGGTACATTCTACAAAATGACAGCTAGAATCTGATTGGTTGCTATAGGCAACATCTCCACCTTTTCAAACCAGCAGTTTAATAAGTGTATACCCCTTAATTTCAATAAAGAAGGAATTATTCTTGTACTGTATATTTACCTGCCATCGCTGTAGAAACTTTGGCACTTTCCCTTGAGGGAATCCTGGGACATTTCAGATTCTACGTTATCAATCTTAAATGTCCTCTCATTTACAAAAGCAAAGACTGACAGTGTCAGAATCCTCACAGCTATGAGCCAACGTGAAAATCTTGTCTCAGAATGCAAAAGAAAAAGCCCTTAAATAAAGACAAAACAGCAATCTGACATTATAAAGGGTATTGTAGCCTCACAGCATTTTGCAATTATCTTTCGCTTCAAAAATTATTTTTTAACAATGTCATTAACATTTTTGCATAACATTTCTAGAATAATTTAATAGGAAAACACAAACAGGCTTTTAAAAGCCATTTGTGCTGTACAATTTAAATTCTTTGACATTGGGACGATGACATGGCCCTGTCCTCATACACACCCCTTTAATCGAGTAAGGGACAGCACTTTCCCAAGTGTCAGCTGTACATAAGTATAGCGGATGAGCACTGAATGACCGTATCTCTATAGCTTGCAAATAAGATCTTTTTCATAGCTCTTTCTTTTGCGCCCAATGTACCATAGACCCTTTTTGTCTGTAGGTGTGGGACAGAGTGCATGGCTTAGAGCTTTTTTTGCATTTAGCAGGGTGGGCCAGCAATATTCTTATGTCATTTATTAAAGGAAACCTCACAAGTTCATGGTTTTTCTTTAGGATTTATATGTATGTACAGTTCTTTAAGCTTCTCTGCTTAAAATTGATGACAGTGACAAAATGATGCAGAGGTGGGCCAGCTGGAGAGTAGAGTGCTCACCTGTCTAGCTTGAGATTTTTACCCATGTCATTACTAAGGAAAGGAGACATAGGGGTATATTTGCTAAACTGCAGGTTTGAAAAAGTGGAGATGTTGCCTATAGCAACCAATCAGATTCTAGCTGTCATTTTGTAGAATGTACTAAATAAATGATAACTAGAATCTGATTGGTTGCTATAGGCAACATCTCCACTTTTTTCAAACCTGCAGTTTAGTAAATATACCCCATAGGCTATATATATCCCAAATAAGTGCTTCAACAGTACTGGAAATGGTTTGTCAAAGGTAAACAATATATTGGTGGGCACAGGGTATAGAGCCAAAGCTGAACCCAGTTTTGTGACAACCACCCCGTGCTCTGATTCATCCTGGCTATCTCATCCCTTTCTTTACTCCCCCAGCATTTCACTTGATTGCAAGTAAGAAGTGAATTAGACAGACGTACCCAGGTATATATCAGAGCTGACACTCACCTTGGGGATTGTCCCTCAGACTGTTGGCCTCTACATTGTATCATGTCTCTCTTCCTCTCTGCACCTGACCTCTCTCCATTTAATTTGGTGACTCAGTTCACAGGTGCCTAGTCTCCTGTCCATCAACATGTCCTTGCCCTCTCTTGGGAAATAAACCCAACAGTGTCAGTCTTGATGGACTTTTAGTCCCAGTGTAGCCTCCTGCCACTGTGTGTGGTCCTGGGTTGCAGAGGTGGGTAATGCACTTCCTCACCTGCACTTCCCTCTGCCCTGGCTAGCTCATGGGCATGGGTGTAATTGACCAGGGGGTCCCCACACATGCAGGTATTTTGTTCAACAAAGTCTCTTTGAAGGTGGTGGGACACAGGTGATGTAACTTTGTGGGCACCAGACCATCTCTATATTTCAAAATATACTATTTATTTACACTCATGTTCACTCCAGCACTTTTATAAATGATTATAGACATGCATGATAGGAAAAGGTTACAGACTGGAGTGAAGGTGACCAGTCAACCATATCAAGAGCTCTGCATACAACTGGCCTGTATGGCAGGGTGGGTAGAAATAAGCCATTACTGAAGAAAAACCACATCAAAGCACGTCTGGTGTTTGTCAGAAAACATCAGAGTGACCCAGCTAAAACGTGGGGTAAGGTTTTGTGGTCAGATGAGACAAAAATGGAACTTTTTGGAGGAAGCTCAATCCTCAGCAAACACCATCCAAAAGGGAAGTTTGAGGGTGGCAGTATGACGTTGAGGAATGATTTTCCTCAGCGCAGACTGGGCATATTGTTAAAATTGGTACAAAATACAGGGATATACTGCAAGACAATCTGCTTCAGTCTGTTTAACAACTAAAGCTTGAAAGAAAGTTCACCTTTCAGCAGAGCAGTGATCCCAGGAACAAGGCCAAAGCAACAGTGGCATGGTTGAGCATCAAAAAGGTGAATGTTCTACAATGGCCAAGTCAAAGTCCAGGGGTTATATTTATTAAACTGCGGGTTTAAAAAAGTGGAAATTGTGCCTATAGCAACCAATCAGATTGTAGCTGTCATTTTGTAGAATGCACTAAATAAATGAAAGCTAGAATCTGATAGAGAATCTGTGGCACTATTTAAAACTTGTGGACTGCCCACAAGCATCATCCAACCAACCTGAACAACCTGGAGCAAATCTGGAAGAATGTGCAAAGATCACTCCCAAACAGTGTTCAAACCAGGTAGAAACTTATTCCAACAGACTTAAAACTGTTATTGCAGAAAAAGGTGGTTCTGTCAAGTACTAGTCTGCAGTTTAAAAAACAAAAATTATGTTAAGTCTACTTTTTTGCAATAAAATTGCAATATATATAGCTACTAATTCTGTTGCACCTACGTTCTTGTTTTATTCATACCTGAAAGAACTAATGTTCATTTGTAACAGGTTATGAACAGTCCACAACATGTACATCTTAAAGCCCCTGAACAATCCAAATGCTCATCAAGGTACAATAAATAACACATTGCCCCCCACCTAGAATACAGGTGAACAAATGAATATGTGCTCTGAGTGGTCAGTGATCCAATGCACCCCCAAGTACTATCACTTTAGAACAAGGATTTAGTATTATACACATGAGCCACAGGATCGAGCAGCCAGATCACTTGGAGTCACTGGAGCATTTTAGTGCAGTCAGAAGATGACACCGGCCAGTAGGGGTCATATTTACAAACATGAACTTATTGATTTCAGTAGGATCAATATCTAGCATCTTGTTATTTTCAGGACATGTTGCACATTGGCCTAATTTGCATGATTAAAGCTGCGATATAACAGCATGTGTGGGCAGCATAAATGTCTGAAGGAAGCTCAATGGAAGTGAATGGAAGTGTCTGAAGAAAGCTGAATGGAAGTGTCTGAAGCTGAATGGAAGTGTCTGAAGCTGAATGGAAGTGTCAGCGCAGGAGAACGCTGAATGCCAGATGCATCCTCGGTACAAATTAACTCTTTTAGTGTCAGAGAAGGAAGCTGAATGGAAGTGTCTGAAGGAAGCTGAATGGAAATGTCTGATGGATGCTTAATGGAAGTGAATGGAAGTGTCTGAAGGAAGCTGGATGGAAGTGTCATAAGGAAGCTGAATGGAAGTGTCTGATGGAAGCTGAATGGAAGTGTCTGATGGAAACTGAATGTAAGTGTCTGAAGGAAGCTGAATGGAAGTGTCTTAAGGAAGCTGAATGGAAGTGTCTGAAGCTGAATGGAAGTGTCTTAAGGAAGCTGAATGGAAGTGTCTGAAGCTGAATGGAAGTGTCTGAAGCTGAATGGAAGTGTCTTAAGGAAGCTGAATGGAAGTGTCTGAAGCTGAATGGAAGTGTCTGAAGCTGAATGGAAGTGTCTTAAGGAAACTGAATGGAAGTGTCTGAAGCTCTGAAGTGTCTGAAGGAAGCTGCATACTTCCTTCAGACATTCAGTAGAAGTGTCTATCACCTATCTATTAGTAGATACATTATAATTTGCATGAATATAATAGGGAGAAGGTTTGTTTGTAGAGCGTGGATATGTAGTAAGTGTCACGAGCCGCGGCGGTACTCACAGCCGCCGCGGCTCGCTTCTCATGCGCCCCAGCGTCCCGGCCGTCACCTTGACGACCGGGACGTCATTTCCTCTTCCTGTCCGGCCGTTACCAGGGCAACGGCCAGACGCTAGTACACTAGCGCTGCGTCCCGGCAGTTCTGGTAGCCGGGCGCATGCGCATAGCAGGCAGCCTGTGGGCTGATTAGGCTTATTAACAGGCATTAGCCTGCAACTGTGTAGGTCAGGGGCAAGCCCTGATTGGCCCTGCTGGATACTAGTAAATTAGCCTGCAGGAGTGTGTTCAACTGCTGATTGGTCTGTGTCTGTACTTAAGGCAATGAGGTCTGCTGCCTCATTGCCGGTTATAGCTTCTGTGCTCCAGTCTGCTGACCTGCTTGTTCCAGTCCCTGTATCCTGTATCTACGTTTGACTTCCCGTGTATGACCCTTGGCTTCGTATTGGACTTCGCTTGTGTTTCCTGTGACCCTGATCCTTGGCTTGTTTACCCGTTCTGCTACTTTGCCTGTGACCTCTGACCTCAGCTTGTTCATCATTACTGTTACCTGCTGCCGGCCTTTGACCTCTGCGTGGACCTGACTCTTCTTGCCTGGGTTCTCCCCAGCCGGTACACACTTCACGACCCTCTGTCAGTCTGCAGCCCAGTCTGTCCCCACCATCAGGGGCTCCAGTGAACACCTGACTGGCAGAGTAGACTCCGGGTTGTGTTGTGCCGGCTGGAGGGGTTCCTAACATTATAACCGGCCCACTCACGGAGACAAGATTAGGATGGATGCAAGTGGATCCACACCGTCTCCGGCACAAACCCTAGCAGGCCATGTTGAGTCTTTGTATCAGATGATGCAGGGATTGGCTGAGCGTATGTCTGTTCAAGAAGAAGCCACAAAAGCTTCACAATCTCCTCCAGATCCCATCTGTGAGCCCAAAATGAATTTACCGGATCGGTTCTCCGGAAATAGAACCTTGTTTCGGAACTTCAGGGAGAGCTGCAAGCTCTATTTTCGGATGAGACCCCGCTCCTCCGGTTCAGAGCAGCAACGAGTTGGGATTATTATTTCCCTTCTACAGGGTGACCCCCAGTCCTGGGCGTTTTCTTTGCCACAGACCAGTCCGGCCATGCAGTCCGTAGACTCCTTCTTTGAGGCATTGGGTTTACTGTATGATGACCCGGATCGAGTGGCCTCCGCGGAAGCTCACCTACGGTCCTTGAAACAAGGCAGACGGTCGGCAGAAGAATACTGCGCGGTATTCCGTAGATGGTCACCTGACAGTGGATGGAACGACCCTGCCTTACGTAGTCAGTTCCGTGTCGGCCTATCTGAACAGATTAAAGATTCGCTGGTGCAATACCCGTCTCCTAGCTCTCTGGAGGATCTGATGCACCTCTCCATTAAAATTGACAGGAGATATAAAGAGCGGAAAACTGAAAAGGAAACGTCATCACCTCCATCCGCCTTCGTTCCTATCTTCCAGGATGGTGAGGAACCAATGCAATTGGGAGCATACCGTCTTTCCTCTGAGGAGAGAGACAGGAGACGGTCACAAGGCTTATGTTTATATTGTGGCGCAAGAGGCCACTTCTCCCGTTCTTGCCCAAACAAGTCGGGAAACGAGCATGCCTAAGGAACGAGGGTAGAGTTCACTTAGGTCTACAAATTGTCTCCCAGAAAAATGCACTATTGGTCCCTGCACAGCTCACGTTCAGTGCTCGTTCTACGAAACTATCAGCCTTCATTGACAGTGGAGCTGCTGGCAACTTCCTTGACATCGAGTTTGCCCGCTCTGCTGGTATTCCGCGGATTAAACTCCAATCTGCCATTACAGTATGTGGCTTAGATGGTAGTCTGTTGCCAGGCGGCAAGATTACTTGGGAGACCCCACCATTACAGTTGAACATTGGCGCTCTCCATTCGGAATCCATAGTCTTACGTCTTATCGAATGTCCTTCGGTTCCTTTAATTCTGGGCCACCCTTGGCTATTCTGCCATAACCCCGTCATGGATTGGGCAAAAGGAGAAATTGTCCAGTGGAGCCCCCATTGTACACAGTCTTGCTTGACACTACCTCTACGTATTATTCAGTCTATTCCGGAGCAGCTCCCTTCTCAGTATCATGACTATTGGGATGTTTTCTCCAAAAAGGCTGCTGACACACTACCACCGCACCGCAATTTCGACTGTGCCATTGAGCTCATTCAGGGCTCTAAATTACCCAAGGGACGCTTGTATCCTCTCTCTGGTCCAGAGACCAAATCCATGCAGGAGTATATTGACGAAAACTTGGAGAAGGGCTTCATCAGGCCATCCAAGTCCCCAGTAGGAGTGGGGTGTTTCTTTGTACCCAAGAAGGACGGTGGACTCAGACCCTGTATCGATTATCGAGGGCTGAACCTTATTACGGTTAAGAACACCTACCCCCTTCCCCTCATCTCCGTTCTTTTTGATCAATTAAGAGGAGCCACTATCTTCACAAAAATTGATCTTCGTGGGGCCTATAATCTCATACGTATTAGAGCAGGTGATGAGTGGAAGACGGCTTTCAACACGCTCTCGGGCCACTACGAATACCTGGTCATGCCGTTTGGCCTTAGTAATGCTCCTGCCGTATTTCAGGACTTGATTAATGAGGTGTTACGTGAGTTCCTGGGACACTTTGTTGTTGTTTACTTAGATGACATCCTCATATATTCAAAATCGTTGTCTGTGCACCAGGGTCATGTCAGACAAATCCTACAGAAATTACGGGAACATCACCTCTACACTAAACTCGAGAAATGCGAGTTCGAGGTTCAGAAGGTATCCTTCCTCGGTTATCTAATCTCCTCAGAAGGTTTCTCCATGGACCCAACCAAGGTCCAAGCAATTCTGGATTGGATACAACCGAATAACCTCAAGGCGGTCCAGAGATTCCTGGGATTCGCCAATTACTACAGGAGGTTTATTGGCGGCTTTGCTGATATCGTGGCTCCTATCGTCACCTTGACCCGCAAAGGAGGTGATCCAACTGTTTGGTCACAACAGGCAATAAATGCATTCAAAACCCTGAAGAAAGCTTTTGTGTCTGCTCAGGTTCTCAGACATCCGGATCCTAGGGTACCGTTTGTTCTTGAGGTAGATGCGTCTGACGTCGGTGCTGGGGCCGTCTTGTCACAAAAAGACCCCCAGACCCACCGCTTACATCCATGTGCCTTTTTTTCCCGTAAGTTCTCATCAGCGGAAACTAACTATGACGTGGGAAACCGAGAATTGCTGGCAATTAAATGGGCCTTTGAGGAATGGCGGCACTGGTTGGAAGGCGCTGCACACCAGATCTCCGTTATAACGGATCATAAAAACTTACAGTATATACAGTCAGCCAAACGTCTGAACCCCCGACAGGCTCGGTGGTCGCTGTTCTTCACTCGGTTCAACTTTATTATCACCTATCGTCCTGGTTCCAAAAATATTCAAGCGGACGCCCTGTCTAGAAGTTTCCTGGCACATCATGCTCCGGTCACCTGCCCAGAGCCTATTGTTCCTGTGTCTATGATTCATGCCGGATTAACTCAAGATTTGAGCTGTACCTTACAAAGGTTCCAGAGGTTGGCTCCTGATAACACTCCGGCAGGATGTTTGTTTGTCCCAGTTCATCTAAGGAAGACAGTCCTTGCTGAGGCACACAATAGTCGGACTGCTGGGCATCCTGGAGTCTACAAAACACTGGAAATCCTTTCCCGTACTGTATGGTGGCCGTCTCTGTCTGCTGACGTCAAGAATCACGTCCGGTCTTGTGAAGTTTGTGCCAGGAACAAAGTTCCCAGGACTCGCCCGGTAGGTCAGTTAGTTCCGTTGGCCGCCCCTGGTAAACCTTGGACACATCTGTCCATGGACTTTATAGTCGATCTGCCACCCTCTGCGGGACACAATACCATTTGGGTCGTGGTAGACCGGTTCAGCAAGATGGCGCATTTCATTCCACTCACTAGGCTTCCTACTGCTCGAGATTTGGCAATCTTGTTCATTCAACACATTTTCCGCCTCCATGGACTCCCTACAGACATCGTCTCCGATCGGGGTTCCCAGTTCATAGCGCAGTTCTGGAGATCATTCTGTACCCTCCTGGGAATCAAGGTCAGTTTATCATCTGCATACCACCCTCAGTCAAATGGGCAGACTGAAAGGGTTAACCAGTCCTTGGAGAAGTTCTTGCGATGCTACATATCGGAGTTCCATGACAACTGGTCCTCCTTGTTGCCCTGGGCAGAATTTGCCTGTAACAACTCCTGTCACTCATCCACGAAAACCTCTCCGTTCTTTTGCAATTATGGTTTCCACCCCAGATCTAACTCTTTGTATTCACTCCAGTCCGTTGGTATTCAGGAGATCCGTTCCACTGCCAGGGATCTCAGAGTTGTCTGGAAGAAAGTACATTCATCTTTAAAACAAGCCTCACTTGTTGCAAAAAAAAATTCGGACCGACACCGTACCCCCTGCTCTCTTAAGGTTGGCCAGAAAGTCTGGCTGTCTACAAAAAATATCAGGCTGAAGCAACCTTGCAAGAAGTTGGGCCCTAAATTCATCGGGCCGTTTCCCATCATCAAGCAGGTGAACTCTGTTGCATTTAGGTTAAAAATTCCGGGCTCGTTAAGAATTCCAAACACATTTCATTGTTCTCTGTTAAAACCAGTTCTTTATCCAGCTCAAGCCCAGTCTTCAGGCAAGCCACAGAGGTACAGTGTTCAGAAAATCTTGGATTCCAAAAAAGTGCAAGGACAGGTGCACTTTTTGGTACAGTGGAGGAACCGCGGGTTAGAAGAACGCTCTTGGGTTCCGCGGAGACAACTCCATGCTCCCAAACAATTGAAGGAATTCTTCAGGAAATTTCCAAGAAAACCTGGGTGTCGGGGTCCCTTGACCCCTCCTCAAGGGGGGGGTACTGTCACGAGCCGCGGCGGTACTCACAGCCGCCGCGGCTCGCTTCTCATGCGCCCCAGCGTCCCGGCCGTCACCTTGACGACCGGGACGTCATTTCCTCTTCCTGTCCGGCCGTTACCAGGGCAACGGCCAGACGCTAGTACACTAGCGCTGCGTCCCGGCAGTTCTGGTAGCCGGGCGCATGCGCATAGCAGGCAGCCTGTGGGCTGATTAGGCTTATTAACAGGCATTAGCCTGCAACTGTGTAGGTCAGGGGCAAGCCCTGATTGGCCCTGCTGGATACTAGTAAATTAGCCTGCAGGAGTGTGTTCAACTGCTGATTGGTCTGTGTCTGTACTTAAGGCAATGAGGTCTGCTGCCTCATTGCCGGTTATAGCTTCTGTGCTCCAGTCTGCTGACCTGCTTGTTCCAGTCCCTGTATCCTGTATCTACGTTTGACTTCCCGTGTATGACCCTTGGCTTCGTATTGGACTTCGCTTGTGTTTCCTGTGACCCTGATCCTTGGCTTGTTTACCCGTTCTGCTACTTTGCCTGTGACCTCTGACCTCAGCTTGTTCATCATTACTGTTACCTGCTGCCGGCCTTTGACCTCTGCGTGGACCTGACTCTTCTTGCCTGGGTTCTCCCCAGCCGGTACACACTTCACGACCCTCTGTCAGTCTGCAGCCCAGTCTGTCCCCACCATCAGGGGCTCCAGTGAACACCTGACTGGCAGAGTAGACTCCGGGTTGTGTTGTGCCGGCTGGAGGGGTTCCTAACAGTAAGTGGCTTAAAATATGAAACTGCATTTGTTTAAATATCATAATGGAAAGCATTATCGATGTTAAAAATGGTGACAGCGCTGTAAGACATGAATGTTAGATTACAGATGGTTGTGTTGATAGTGGATACATGATAGTATACATATAGTATACATATAGTGATAGCAAGTAAAAATTGTGTTGGTCTTGCAGTCATGGTGTAGATGTGTTTTTTAGTTAGAGCTGCAGAAGTGGGAATGATTATTATAAATAATAATAAATTTGAGAAAGTGAAGAAAAGTTAAGAGAATGTTGGTTTGGTATTGGCATAATTGTAATGAATTATTAGAGATAGTATTGGGTATAATATCGGTACGTTAGTGGGGGGATAAGTTGGTGTTAGAAACTCCAAAGGACTATGTCTGTGTTTAAGTGTAAGTGTTCTGGGTTTTTACACCCATTTGATTCCTAGTCTTGCTAGTCTTGAAAGTGTGTGTACTAATCTTTGCATGTTGATTATTTATTTAGGGGTTGGTAGTGTATGAAGTTGAAGTGGTTGATTTTACCTTTGTGTACTGTTTTGAACTGTTTGACCAGCTTTTATGTTAGTTTTTATTTTGTATGTTGTTGACGTGTTCTAGCATGCTTCTGTTTAGTGGTCTTGCCTTGCAGGCCACATATTGCACGGGCGAGTTATTAGGTATGTGTGTGGCTTTGCAGGCGATGCTTTCATTGATTTTATTAATTTCCAGTTGCTGTGGCAGTAAATTTATAGCAGTAATCCCATAGGTCTTTTCCTTTTCTGTGTTTTGTGTGGTCTGTCTGGTAGCAAGAGGACTAGGTATTTATCACTTATAAGGGTGTTCCTTTGTTTCTCTAGTATGTCTTTGTTTTAAAGCTAGCTTTGTTACTTTGGATAATTAATTAAGTTTATATCTATCGATTGCTTCTACCTTGGTTATAATGGAAAGTTGTAACCTCTCTGAGTTTATCTGTCACGTCTCGGGCTTGGTTGAGATAGGAAGTGTTGTTTGTGCAGTTCCTTTTTCGACATCTCTATTGGTTAAAGCGTTGTTATTGAGCCATTTGTTTTTGTGACAGCTGTTCTTCAGAACACAGTTATTGCTGTCCATGGTCTTGTAAAATGGATATTTGAGTATTTAATGTACAATGTAAAGTATAGGAAGTTGATGCTGGCAGTTCTGTGTTCCTCAGTAAATTTGAGGTTTAGAGGTGTATTTATTAATAAGTGATAAGCCTAAACTCCAGCAAAAATTTACTGTTTCACTGATATCTCCGGCAGTGACTCAGCTTATGCTGAGAATTGTTGTTCCTTTAGAGCTCTATGGGGAACATTTGTATTCTCCTGAACAGTTAACAGTCACCTGAAAAGTTAACGCCGTCTGTGGATGGTGTTATCTTGGTATTTGCTTGTATTTCAGCGTGTGCCAGGAAGTGACTTGGGTCAAACTTGACATAAGGAACCCGAGTCATGAGGAAGTGAGACACAAACTTAAGGTGGCAGCAGAATTTTTACGGGATTAGTTCCTTCACGGTTTTCGGTTGCCTATTGTGGGGTCTGTTTGTTCCCCGAAGTTTTGGCCGATAAGGTGCGCAAATAGGTTGCGCTCGGGCGAATGAGCGGGCCTTTTTGGAACCCCCTATATTGGGATTTGGTAGGAGTGGTTCTCAAAAAGGCTGTGGGAAAGTTTCAGCTGATTCAGCACCTTTCCTTCCCACACAGTGCATCTGTGAATGACGCTATCCCTGAGAAGTTCTGCAGTGTAGTGTACCAGTCTTTCAACTGGTACACTACATATATGGTGAGGAGTTTGGATATGGTGAGTGAGTTTTGGTCCCGGGCCCTACTGGCAAAGGTCGACATTAAGTCGACTTTTAGTCTTCTCTCTCTGCATCCTGACTCGTTCCTGTTCATGGGTTTCCGTCTAGATGATGGATACTACATTGACAGGTGCCTCCCCATGGGGTGCGCGGTTTCTTGCGCATTTTTTGAGTGCTTTAGTACCTTTCTTCACCGGTGCGCCTGTGTGTGGCCATCATGGCGTGACCCATTATCTGGATGATTTCGTGGTGGTGGGCCCAGGTCAGGGCTCTACCTGCAAGGAGATTTTGTTTTCAGTTGGGGCTCTCTTTCATTCACTGGGTGTTCCGGTTGCGCATAACAAAACGGAAGATCCTACTACATGGCTGTCGTACTTAGGCATCGAGATTGATACAGTCTCAGGCATCTGTCGGCTACCAATGGACAAGCTAGTGAAGCTACGTGAACTCATAGCCAAGGTTCTAGGGTCTTCATGGGTGTACTTGAAGAAGACCCAGTCGATGCTGGGGCTGTTTAATTTCGCCTGCCGGGTGATACCAATGGTGTGGTTTTTCTGTAGGAAGTTGGAAAGGGCGACAGCGGGGAGTAAGTGTCCAGACTATCGGATTCTGCTCTCTGCGGAGATCCGGACGGATTTCACAGTATGGGATCTCTTTCTGTAGGAGTTCAATGGGGTGTGTTTGTGGCCTGCTCTCACCATGTCTAGTTAGGAGCTGGAGCTATTCACGGACGCAGCTGGGGGAGTGGGTTTTGGGGCCTACATTGCTGGGGACTGGTGTGCGGCACCTTGACCTGGTGAATGGGTGCAGGCCGGCTGAACTGCTAACTTATTACTACTAGAAATCTTCCCGATAAAGGAGGTAGCTGAGTTGTGGGCTCCCAGGTTTGTGGGCAAGCAAATAGTTTTCTGGTGTGACAACATGGGGGTGGTGCAGGCCATAAACTGGCTGTAAAGCAGCGGGCATGGTGCATGGTGTTACAACCCCTTAATCTAATCCATACCTGAACTGCACTTTTTAGTCATGTTGTTATCAGGAAGTATCAGTGATATAACTATAACATCTCCTTGGAAAAGTACTTCAGGGGTTATATTCCACCTCCACAGGGAACACTCAGGAGTTAAGTGAATTACGCTATCATTGTTATTTCTGTTTTCTCCCTATTGTCCACTAGTGAGCTCTACAGCCAGCCAGGGGCTTGACCCAGCAGGCGTCACCTGAGTGAAGACACTTGGGGAGATAGGGGAGGGGGCTGGATAGTGTAAGCAGCCCACCAATTGAGACCTTTTGCAACTTCCCTGGACAGGCAAATCCCAAATTGGGATTAGGAGGTGATAAAAGAGGCTACCCTGGGAGCTGGATGTGTGTGACTAACTTTTGGCCAAGAGGTGATGCTCTGCCAGAGTTGCGCTGTGGAACATATCTCTCTGGATTTATTTGAACTGATTTCCTCATTTGTTGGACCAGCTATCGTTACGGGGCCCTGCTGTATTTAATCCTGTTCTGCAGAATAAATCATCCTTCTATTTTTCCCCTAATACCGTGTCTGAGTGATTTGGGAACCACGTATCTTCACACCGGCAGAGGGCTACCTCCCAGCCAGTGATCACCTTGTTACGGAGGTTGGCTTGGAGCTGCTTATCTTATGACATCTGCTTCAGGGCGCAGCATGTTCCCGGGGCAGAGAATGCGCTGGTGGACGCGTTGTCAAGCCGGCATAGAGGGCCTGGCTAAGTCATCTTTGACCCCTGTGGAATGGGAGAAGTACCGTACCGCTTGGCATGACTGCTATGCTTTCCGGAGCCATGGGTATGATGTGGAGGACGCGGGGCATAAGCTGATGCAAGCCTTTGCCTGGGAGGAGTTCAAAGCCGGTAAGTCTAAGGCAGCTATGGCATATTCCCTGGCGGGGATATCTTTCTTCGCCAGATTATGGGTTGTGGCTGATTACACCAAGAGCTTTATGATATCCAGGGCTTTAAGAGGTTAGGCAAGGGAACGCCTAGCGCTCCTGGACCAGAGGCAGCCCATTAGTGATGCACTCTTGGCGGACCTGCTTGTAGCTGTCCCGCAAGTTGTGCGTGATGCTTATGAGAGTGCTCTATTTCACACTGTTTTCGTGATGCTTTTGGGGTGTTTAGAGTGAGTGAATGGGTTGCCTCTTCTAAGTCTGTTCCCTTGTCAGGAATATTGGCGCAGCATGTAGTAATTTCCTCCTCCTCTGTGTGTTGCAAAGTCAGAAAATCCAAGTTGGACCAGTTAGGTAGGTGAAATTGGGTTACCTTGATGCCAAAGGAGGGATTCGCTGTTTGCCCTGTGGTAATTATATGTGAGTTTGCTTGACTGCGTCTGGAGTCCGCAGTTCCATGGCTGGTGCATGGTGATTGTTCCCCCCACATCAGGTACCAGTTTTCGGTTGTGTTTAAACGGACGTTGGCCAAGCTGGGTTTGGACAGGTCCCAGTTTGGCACTCATTCATATTATCGGGGCCGCCACATCTGCAGTAGTAGCTGGCTCTTCCGGGCAGGCCATCAAAGAGCTTGGTAGGTGGAAAACGAAGGTATACAAACATTATGTGCCTGTTCTTCTAACCTAATCTTTTCTTTCCTGCTCTATATACTGCTGCAGGCCTGATTGGCACTTGGCACCATGAGGTTTAAGGTTTTACATTCGTCTGTGATCCCACTCGCCCTTTATTTCTCTTTTCACTTCATGAGTTGTGTACTCTTGGAAGCTTGTGCTGCTGTTTAAGCTGAGTGTAAGAGGTTTATTCCCTGGTCTTTCTTTAGTTCTTTTTCATTTCACGTTGTTCCTCTGCGTTCCCACTCCACTTGCTGGTAACATATCCTCGATACCTTGATGCGTTAACATATTGTTTTTCTTTCCTGCCTTACAGACCATTGGACCCTGCTGTGGATCTGGGTGCTGGGACACTTGTATATTCATTGGGCTGGTTTACATAGGGCAACTGGGGATACCTCTCGATTCGTGGGGTCGGTGGTTGTACAGTGGATAAATGGACTGGGTATAGAGAGCTCCTAGGGGTTCCCCATGTTCTGGTGATACACCTAGGGGGGAATGATTTGCGTTGTGTTAAGTCGATTGATTTGATCTTAGGAATCCAGGATGTCCGATAGGGGTAAGAAGGTAATGGAGGTCATGATATCAGCCGTTAAGCCTTATATAAGAACTGAGGGTTGAAATAAGTCTGAAGGCAATTTAAAAGCTGAGGCTGTATCTTAAAACTGGATTATTCTCTGGAGTTTAATAGTTAACTATGGGAGTACACCCATCTGGTGTCATAGGGGAGGGGTAGACTGGGTCTATAGGTTGGATGGGCGGAGAGTTAGGCAGTCTCTGCAGTTCTGGACGTTGCCCGCCCACCCTCTCTGGTTGCCTGGTTGGTGGTACTTGGTAGCACGGATACACGACTGGATGCTTCTCGTGTTGGTGCTCAGTTATTGGCGTGTTAGCGAGGCTGATCGTGATCCTGGATGGAGAGTTACCAGAAAACGCAGTACAGTCGACGACCAGTGGTTGGGGCGCACATTACGGTAGTGGGCACGCCTCTTTTGAGTGAATCAGCTATAGTCTTGGTACAGGTACCGCCCCTGTGGGTTGCCCTGTGGTTGCTTTCCGTCTTGCCCAGAGGATGGGTACTCTCATTTAACATTCTATTCACCACTTTTTATATAGTGTCAACATATTACACAGCTCTTGACAGAGAATATTTAAACATTCACATCAGTAGAGCTTATAAATTATATTCCTTATGACACAAACATACAAAGTAGGGTCAACTATTGTCAGCAGCCATTTAACCAACTAATATACTTTTGGACTGTGGGAGGAAACTGGAGCACCAGGAAGAAATTCACACAGACACAGGAAGAATATGCAAACTGCACACAGATAGTGCCTTAGTCGGAATCAAACACTGCTGTGAGATTGTACAGCCACTGTGTCATCGTGATGTTCACCAACAGAATTAACAGCCATGAGTACCTACCATACACATGTGACTACCTACCCTGATTTATAGAATAAATAACTGGTTACACCAATGACCTATTCCTATTTTTTAATATCTTTCTTATCATAAAGGGGTCCTATAAACAAAAACAAATTTGTGCTAAAATGAAACACATTATCTTGGAATTATGTTTGTTTTTATTATTTGCAAGCACATTAAGCCATGAACTAATAATTTAATGAATCATTTCTATTGTCTATTAAGTATGCAACATAATGTTCGGTTGGCTTCAACAGAACAATAGGCTACAGTGTTAATATAGAGAACGCAGGAATCTCCTAGTCTCTGCATATCTTTTGCAAATTAAATTTGTAACTAATAGCACTTAATGTACTATGAAATTCATGACATATTTCACCTTTACCTTCATTATGAGTTGATTTAACATCCTTGAAAATGAACATAAAATGAACATACCCCTTGGAAGTGTTGTGTAGTGGTCAGAGGAGCCCAGCAATAACATTCAACACAATTTATTCAGCATAAAGATCTCTTTACAACAACTGCAGTCAAGACCTAACTTCCTTTTCATAATTGCTGGATGTTCTTTTTCTATATCGCCACCTGGTGTCATAAAGTGGTAATTCAGATACAGATTGAAAACAGGCTTCATAGTTATTGAGTAAGAGTAAGGGGATTTAACACATTGGTGTGTACCACATGTGTGCACTACCACCAAACAGTATCACATGTGGACTATCAGCTATATATTATCATGGGTGCACTACCATCTATACAGTATCACTTATGTAACTTTGCATGCAGAACACTTGTTGTTCATTGGATAAAAACTATTCAACCACATAACAAAGCTTTTTTTTCAGTTTATTAGTAACCCCAATCTCTGATCACAAATTTCAAGACTGTCTGCTGTACACGCACATTATACTGACACAAAAAACCTTCCAGACACCTTATGTATCATTATTCAGGTTGTTTGTTAGTTATTTTGCAATCACATTGTAATTAAATAATTTGTCACTAGAAGAGTTCACATACTTTTGTAATTATGTGGCTTTTCTTTCAGCCTTGGTTAGGGTACTGTTACAAAGGGATTGGAATACTTAGAGAAAGGTGCTTTATTGAACGACAGTAGAAGACTGTATGCTTTATAGACAAGGAGAGAACAAACTGTACAGTCTGGTTCTAGCAGACCCCACAGTCTCCCCATCAGGGATGCTTAACGAGTCCTATCTCACTGCAAATCGGTTGTGTTATAAATTCTCCACTTCAATAAATGTTACCTTATAAATCATAGAGATTGATTTAGAATAGATGCCATAGATCCAGAATTTATATTTCAAGAGGAGTTGTACTGTCCAATTGAACACTTATAAATGCAAATTTTCCTAAACAATGAGGCAAATCTTCCAATCGTATCACAGGAAATTAGATGCAGTAACTAGTAACTAGTGTGTTCCAGTGTAAGTAGAGAACATATATTTTATTAGCAGGATTAAGAAATACTCCCAGACTTCAACTTTATTTCTGAGCTGATTTATTGAAATGATAAAGGGACGCCATCATGTTTTTCGGGTTAATTGCAAATTCATGGCTTGTTAGTTTAGTAGACTTTTTTTTATTTTTCCCTAACTTAATAGCTTGTTTTGTAATGCTGATTAGATTGAAGGTCTATTCTTGCATGGAAAATACCCAGAGGAGTATTACAGTGAAAGGTGACTGGCAGAATCCCTTGTAAACTGTGTTACAAACAAGCAAAAAATATAACAGATGGATTGAATGAGACTGAGGTGATATAAACGCTGAGGGGGCAGGCAGTAGAAAAAGTACAGGCATAACAGGAGTTAACTTATCTGGGTGGTGGTAGAAATCTGAGTTACCAATCAGTAGAACCGGAAGGGGAGGGGTTAGGTTTCGAGAGGAGGCTTATAACATATAGGAAAAGGATATTACTTCCTCTTGCCTCTGGAGTTGTTACAGTGAGTATATGCTCTGCTGCCCTGGTGGGTATGGCTGTGTATTCCTGTGTATTCTGTGTGTTGCTGTGGATGCTGTGTGTATGCTGTGTGTATGCTGTGTGTATGCTGTGTGTATGCTGTGTGTATACTGTGTGATTCTGTGTGATTCTGTGTTTGCTGTGTATGCTGTGTGTTGCTGTGTGATTCTGTGTTATGCTGTGTTATACCGTGGTGTATTATTATTATTATTATTATTATTATTATTGTTTATTTGTAAGGCGCCACAAGGTTTCCGCAGCGCCGTACATGGTACAAACAATAGACTATACAGGGTAAAACAGTACAGAACAATAAACACAAAGTATCAGTACTTCAGAAACTCCAGGCAGGCAGATACAGTAGAGACGGAAGAACAGGTAAGGAGACAGGAGGGAAGATGGGCCCTGCTCATACGAGCTTACATCCTAAGGGAAGGTAAACAAAATCAGGTACATAAGGGAGCCAGTGAAGCAACGGGGAGAGAGAAAGGGGGCAGGGGAGAACCTGAAGAGGTGAGAGGTTAAGTGCATGGTTGGTAGGCCTTAAGGAACAGGTGAGTTTTAAGTGCACGCTTGAAGGAGCACAGATTGGGTGAGAGACGAATGGAGCGAGGGAGGTCGTTCCAGTGAAGGGGGGCAGCACGGGAGAAGTCTTGGATTCTAGAGTGGGAAGAGGTGATCAGAGTGGAGGAGAGGCGGCGATCATTGGCCGAGCGCAGGGAGTGTATCATGGTATACCGTGGTGTACCGTGTTGTACCGTGTTATACCGTGTGATACGGTGTTATACCGTGATGCGCCGCGATATACCGCGCTTTACCGTGTTATGCCGCGTTATGCTGTGATATTCTGTGAAATACTGTGTTATACTGTGTTATACTGTGATAGACTGTGTTATACTGTGATAGACTGTGTTATACTGTGATATACTGTAATATACTGTGTTATACTGTGTGATACTGTTTTATACTTGTGTTTTCCTGGTATAGTGCATTGTCATTGGTGCTGTGTTTCTTTGCATTTTGCCTTTCTCTTTCTCCCTCCTCTTTTCCCTGTTTTTTTTACTTCTTTTGGCTTAATTCTTGGCCTTTTTTTCCCCCCTGTTATTTCCCCCTTTGCTGGTTCCCTGCTGTCTTATTCTCTCCCCCCCCCCCCCCACACAGACGCGCATGTCGGTTGCACGCTTTAAGTCCGGCGGCCATTTTAGAATGTGAGTTTCCCTGATGCCACTAATGTTGTGGGGGTCTCTGTGGATTCCCCCCCCCAGATAGAGACCAGCAATATATTACTGTTCCCCTACCCCCCTGCATTGTCCGGTGAAAGTAAGACTGGATGCTTTTAATAATTAGATGGAACACTGAATATAAGCAACACCCCATTATCCCCTCACAAGGATCATAATATAGTTATATATGTAAACTAAGCACGGAAACTGATTAACTCCTTAGGGGGTTTATATTGTATAAAGGTATATGCTTAGCCCTCCATGGGCGTCGGGGTATGGGCCTGGTTAGATGCATTTCCTGGGTTTCCTTCAGCCCCCCCTTTCCGTGGGAGGGGGTTGGCTCTGGCAGGATGCCGCATAGTCAAGGGTTTCCGGCTTTCCCTGTTGCAATGTCATGCCCTCCTGGGGATTCCCCCCTGGTCATCTTCTTCCTCCCTCTCCTTATGGTCCGTATTTCTCTGGTCCCTGCTGTCCGGGTAATGTTGTGGTAACCTTAAGTGCTTCTTCCACAGTGGCGGCCGCTCCGGTGGTTGCGGGACCGGGGGGTTCTCAGATTTCCGTCTCCTCGCTGTCAGTGCCTGTAGGGACTAGCGACGTGCAGTTGATGATCAGGGGGCCAGTTTTTGGGGCAGGGTCAAGCTTCCTCCCTGGTGGGTCCTCGGGTCATTCCCTGCATGGCTGCATCAGGTGCACAGTACCAGCAAGCAGATGCTTTATTGGCATCTGACCTTAGTGTAAGAGAGCAAAGCTTGGCACTGCCAGTGAGAACGGGGGCTGGGGGTCCCGGCCGGAGGGTGCTTGTTCTGTTCCGCTCGTCGGCAGGTTTGCCGGGGCGTGTGAGATCCTGTCGAAGGTCTGGGTGCTTCTTCTTATACGGAAGCCGCATCATCGGCCACGGTGGGCCCATCATCTGGTGTGGAAGGAGGTGGCTTTGTAATCGGTGAGCATGCCAGCAGGGGGGTCTGGTTCTAGCTCCGATTTAAGTTCTTCAGCCTCAGAGAGTGAGGTTCCGGCCAGGTCTGAGAGTGCAGACGCAATGTTGGTGAGGCTCCTGAGGACTAAATTGCAGAGTTCCCGCCGTAGAGCGGAGGTTGGAGGCGGGGGGCCTCGGGAGGACAGTGGTACCTCGGGAGGTGATGTTTTGCGCTGTGCTAATACAGCGGTCCTCCGTGATATCAGGAGCAGTGTGCGCAGTAAGATACACGCTGGTCGGTTTGTGGACATGTTTGCCATAACAAAAAAGGCTAAGGATGGCTTAATAGCAGCACGGTCATGCTCTGGCGTGGGAGAGGAAGCATATCGGAGTTTTCAGAGATGGTTGGAGGGCTTCCTAGTTTTTGCTGCATGTTATCTTGAAACCAGGCCAGCTGAGCACATGAGCGTGATTAAGTACATATACTTAATACAAGGGATGTTTATCCGATCCAGGGGTATTATGTGGAGGCGGTACGATGAGGCCTTCCGGAGGAAGCAAGATGGAATGTCATTGATGGATTTTGGGTGTAAGGATGTGGAGGTATGGTTGGATGTGACACAGCCGAGGATGGCTGGTACTGATGTGGGTGTGGCAAGACAGAGGCAGCCCCCGGTGCGGTTTAGTCAGCCCTTTCGAGGGAAATGTTTCACTTTCAACGGGGGCCAATGTGAGAGAGGTGCGGCCTGCAGATTCAGACATGTGTGTCTAGCCAGCAGTGGGGGTCTCTTGCTGTTGGAGTTGTTCTCCATCATTGTAGCTATCGAGTTGTGGGATGTTGGTCTGCTTAATAGAAGTATATCGTTTTGGTGTGACAATTTGGGGGTAGTACATGCTATTAATAATCAGAGGGCCACCTCACTGCCAGCTCTGAGGCTGTTGAGACATCTGGTTTATAGATGTCTGACTCTTAACATCACTTTTAGGGCAAGGCATGTACCTGGGGTAGATAACGGGATCGCGGATGCTTTGTCTAGATTTGATTGGAATAAGTTTTGTTTGTTAGCCCCGCATGCGAATGTGTCTGGTGTTTCATGCCCCGATTTTGTCTGGCAGGTTATAAGGCCGGCATAGAAGAGCTTGCTAGGCGTTCGGTTGCACCTGGGACGTTGAAGAAATATCTGGAGGCTTGGTCGTCCTGGGAGGGGTTTTGTGGATCTGATGAGGCTCGATGTAAGACGAGGCGACAGCGCATGCTTGCATATGTGTGGCATTGTTTTCAGGCGGGTAGATCTAAAACATATATGGTGTCTGCTTTGGCTGGTATTTAATTTTTTCTGCAGATTACAGGTAGTCAGGATGTTACCAAACAGGCATTGGTGCACAAGGTTTTAAGAGGTTGGGCTAGAATTTCCCCTTCCGTTAGAAGATAAACGTAGACCGATTGATAAGAGAATGTTAGTGAACCTTTTGAATGTTATCACGGTTGTGGCAACGGATGAGTTTGAGGTGGCTTTGTTTCGGCTGGCGTTCGTTAGGGCTTTCTTCGTGGCTTTTAGAATAGGTGAGTTGGTAGCCTCGTCTAGGACGGCAGTTGATTCGGGCTTGCTGTTTAGGAATGTTGTGGTAAAAGATGAGAGTATTGCTTGTAAAATTCATAGATCGAAAACTGATTCGTTGGGTAGGGGGAAGTGGGTCGCTTTGCAGCGGAACCAGGATACAGCGGTTTGTCCAGTAGAATTGACAAGATTGTACAGGGATATGTCTCCTGCTCCCGGTGGTAATTGGCTTAGACATAGTGATGGTCTTCCCCTTACGAAGTTTCAATTTTCATGTGAAGATGTCTGCCCGGTGGTACCTGAGAGGATGGAAGCCATCAGTACCCCGGAAGAGAGAGCTGCTGAAGAAGTACTGCCTGAAGAAGACGGTACTTTAGAGAGCGCAGCTGGAGAGTGGTGGATGTTGTCACCTTCCGAAGAAGCTTCCCGCACAACCGAGGAGGTATCGGATGAATGGGAGGTTCCGGCAGTCGCCGAGGAAGAGACTCCCTGGATACCGACTTCGGGCGAGGAGGTTGCCAGGATGGTGTGGATCCTGCGCGAGAGGGTCTTACCGCAGAGGATCCGACGGGCACAAGTCAAGGATGCCGGTAAGCGACCCTTGGAGGTGGACGTAGAGGAGAAGATGTCGATTGTGGGAACCACAATGGAAAAAGGCGGCAGAAATGTGGAGATGCCCCCGGTGCCCGAGAAGCGGGCGAAGATGCCCGCGATCGCCGTGTCCCTGGAGGGACAGAAGATGTGCTCAGCTCCTGTGCCCAGCAAGAGGGTAAAGAAAGAAGAAAGAAGTGACTTACCCGTCCAGCGCTCCAGCGGCGGTAAGTATGTCTTCTTTCCTGCAGGTCCTGTCCGCGGAGAAGGATGAACCAATCAGGGCTCATCTTTCCCCGCTGGCCAATCAGCGGCCGGATGCGCGAGCCAATCGCGGCTCGTGCCCGGCCATTTAAAAGATTGGCGCCGACGTGAGCCAATCAGCGCTCGCGCCGGCTGATGACGTCACGCCGGCGACTATATAAGTCGCCGGGTGGCGCCAGTTTGGCAGAAGTCCATCGGCGGAGAAGTTGGAGGACGTCTCTTCAAGACATACAGCAACAAGATCAGCGGCAGGGGGCCCTTGTGAGGGCCGTGAGCTACCCTGCCCGAAGACTACAATCAAGCCGCCAGAGCAGTGATCGCCGGCGGGGAGCCCTTGTAAGGGCTGAGAGCGCCCCCGCCTCTGGAGCAGCCAGAAGACCCGCGCTGAACGGGAGAAGAGGGTCTGGAAGAGCCGGAGAAAGAAGGCAGAAGACGGCGTGGCAAGTTGAGATTCCTGCGCAGAGCAGGTAAGTACACTCAACGTTAAATTCGGGCACTAGGCCCGTGGCCACGGTCGGGCACAAGGCCCGTGGGGACAGAAAATTAGGGGCACAAGGCCCAGGGACTTGGGCACTAGGCCCCGATAAAGTTAGTGGGCCAGTAGGCCCTCACCAGCAGGTGTGCGAGGTACTTGAGGCAGGACTAGTCCTGGTCTCAAGTGCCTATAGTCCCCCGAGCCTTGGCAAGAGCAAAGTGAGGAGGCGGCAAGTGAGCTTGGACTGGTCCTCGTTCTTTGCCGTAATCTCGGACAGCCCTTACCTGGTAGGCACGGCCATAATCTCTGTCTCTTTCTTAGAGGGACGTGGTTAGAGGTGACAAGGGTTGCGGCTGCGGATCTGCTGGGATCAAATCGCAGCTGGGATACCGGAAGCGGACTGGAGGTGACCATCGTTTACAAGGTAAGTTCTTTTAGGGTTGCGTCTGTCCTGTTTCCCCGCAGGGGGCGCTACATATATATATATATATATATATTAAAACTCCCTGAAAAAGACATGCAGGTTCACTTTTGTCTCCAAAACTACAGCTATTCTCCATCTATGTTTGAGGCTCTTGATGGGCCTTTAATAAGTGAATCACCTCAACTTTAGCTGTCAGACATTGTTCCTCCTGTGGGTTATCTTGTACCTGTCACATTGTCTCCCTGGCACTGCACACATTGTTCCGTCTAGGACGGATGTTTTAAAAACTGAAAATCATTTAATTTGTGGCTGACTTTCAGGCGATTGCAGCGGCTGCCAGATCTTCAGTAGCAGATTATTTGCATGAAGGAGACTGCTGAACAACACACTGCTGGATAATTCAGTAAGAGATGGCGGGATAATTCAGTGAGAGAGCCTTACAGATCGCTTCTTTAGAAAATTGTTCTTCTAGTATATAATTAGCAGCTGAGAGTCTGCATATACTATATATCCCATTTAAATAAAATATAACTCATTCAACCAGCTGTTATGAAGACTGAATAATGATTTTATTGATTGTCTGATTTGTGCTTTAGATGTCAGACAGGACTGTTATGATTATGATAAAGCAACTGACTACAGAGGTGTTCAGAAGAAGAGTCGATCAAATCAGAGTTGCCTTAGGTGGAATTCCGATGTGCAGGTGAGTACTCTTTAGACGTTTACAACTATGCAGCAATGGGGGTTAGTCTTGCAATTATTCCCTTTATAATTAGTGCTGTGAAACCCCTCTGGTCTGGTGTTGTGTAGTCACTTACTTGGGGTATACTGTTGTGGCGTGGTATCCCACTCGCTGTCGCCCTCCTCTTCTACTCCTGCTATGGCGTGTGTGTGGCATCCGCCTCTATGGGGGTCCCCTGTATACCCAGGGATCTAAACATGATTTCAGTGAAGTGGCCACTAGTGGTGACACAGTGCAAACTTAAATACATATTAGGCCATCTCGATTCAAAACAATGAAAACTTTATTAAACTCCACCTACTCCTCCTACTTCTGAAAAAAAGGGAGGAGCTTCCGCAAACAGCTCCTACCTAGTAGGAGCTCCGATATGCAATGAGCTAAGCTCATTGCGCTAGGTCTATTCATAGTGTTAGGGGATTTTCCCACGACCAAGGACTAACAATAACTGAGTGAGAGAATCACCCAGGTCTTCCTGACTCCAGCATGGCCAGCAAAACAGGAGGCATGAGCCCAACAAAGCAGTTTGCTTCTTTAATGTGAAAGAATGAAAGACTTCCTGGGGGACAACTTTATCCCACGAGAGGCGTGGTTGCCAAGAAATACTTGAGATCAATGATTAACTTATTCTTTTCGTAAGGTTCACTCTTGGAAGGATCGAAGGACCTGGAAAAAGCATTGGCTTTCTTATTCTTGGGTCCAGGATGATATATCAGCTTAATATCGTACCGGGAGAAAATAAAAAGTGACCATCTTGCTTGGCGAGAATTCAAGCAACATGTAGATTGTAAGTATAAAAGATTCTTATGGTCTGTGACAAGTTACAGGAAATAAAGTCCCCTCTAAAAGATGCCGCCACTCGGAAAGACCAAACTTAATAGCTAAGCGTTCTTTATCTCCAATTCCATAGTTTCTTTTGGCAGGTGAAAATTTCCAGGAGGAAAAGCCACAGGGATGGAGTTTACCCGCAGAGTACCGTTGGGACAGGATGGCACCAGTACTATAAGAGGAGGCATCCACTTCCACAAAAAAGGGACGCTGACAATCTGGTTGTTGCAAAATGGGTGCTGAAGAAAAAGCAACTTTGGCTTTCAACCAAGTGGGTTGTGGCCAATCAGAAATAGCTTTCACTTTAGCAGAATCAATTTGAAGTCCTGTGCCCAAAAAAATGTAGCCCAGAAAAGGTAATTGTTCCTAATCGAAGAGACATTTCTCAAGTTTACAAAATAGTTGATGCTCCCTGAGGCGAGAGAGTACCTCTGCCACATATATCCTGTGAGAAAGAAGATCCTTTGAGAAAATGAGAATATCATCATGATAAACTATTACAAATCGGTACAAAAGGTCTTGAAAAATCTCATTCATGAACTTTTGGAAGACCGCTGGAGCGTTGCACAACCCAAAGGGCATCACTAGATATTCAAAATGACTGTCATGGGTGTTAAAGGCCATCTTCCACTCATCTCCTTTCTTGATATGGATGAGATTATAAGCCCCTCGTAAATCCAGTTTTGAAAAAACGATAGCCCCTTTTATGCGGTTGAAAAGCTTGGAAATTAATAGTAGCGGGTAAAGTTGGTTTCCGAATGAACCCTCTTTTAATATTTTCCTGAATATATTCGGACATGGCCTTGGATCCTGACAGAGATAGGGGGTAAACACGTCCACGGGGAATGGGTCTCCCAGGGAGAAGATCAATGTCACAATCCCAAATCCGATGAAGCGGAAGTCTGGTCGTCTCCAGTTCCCAAAAGACATCAGCATAACTCTGGTATTGCAGGGGAAGGAAAGGGACAGGTTGTGAAGTACATAAAGGCGTCACCTTAGCCAGACAATGGGCATGACTGGAGCACTCCAGGAGATCATCTGAGCAGAACGCATATCCAGGTGAGGAGAATAGAATCTAAGCCAAGGCAGACCAAGAATCAGGAAATTGATGGCCCTCGGAATAACCAGAAGTGATATCTCTTTCTTGTGTAATATTCCAACTTGAAGGACGAGAGGAACGGTCTGATTTAGAATTATACCGTCACTGATCCTGCATCCATCAATCGCAGTGAGAAGAATAGGTCATTCTAAAGAGACCATCTGAATGGAGAATTGGTTCACAATAGAGGCTGAAATAAAATTGCCCGCTGCACCAGAATCCACAAGAGCAGAAAGATTTATGGGTTGGAACACAAGAACTAGGGAAACAGAAAAGAGAAGGCCATCTTCATTCTGCGACCTGGAGAGAGAAGAACAATTTAGACCCGACGGGACCTCTAATTGTCTCGTTAGGCCTTGCCGTTAATGCTTTGTTGTTCCAACGGAGCTCAGAGGCCATAGTTCTAAATTGAGCTGCGTACTGGCCGACCATCTGAGAACCTTGCCGTAGACGAAGAATTCTGCTGGCCGCTTTGGAGACTCTTCCCGGCACGTCAAAAATTTTCTTAAAAGTAGTCAGGAACTCCGAATAATTATGGAGAAGAGGGTCAATCTTCTCCCACAGAGGAGATGCCCATGCTATGGCTTGTCTCGAAAGGAGAGATATAATAAAGGCAACTTTGGCTTTCTCTGAAAAGAAATTGCCAGGAAGAAACTCAAATTGAATGGCGCATTGATTTAAAAATTCCCTGCAAAGCTTGGGATCCCTGTAGAACTTGGGAGGATTGGGTATCCGCAATTGAGAACTAGCTGCCAAAGACGTGGTAGGTAGAGCCTGATTCTGCAAGAATATTCTGAAGGTGCCGATACGAGCAGACAGACCCTGAAGAAATTTCAGCAATTGCTGTTGAGTTGCTTCCAGTTTGTCCACTCTTCCTACCAAATGTTCCAGGAGATCTCTAGGAGAAGGATTCTCCAAGGGGTCCATTCTAGGTCAGAGCAAACTGTTACAACCTAGAAGCAGAGGACCTGAGTACTAACCCTGATTGACGCTGGCAGATCTAGAGGTATGGAATCTAATGGAGCCCCGATTTTCACCAAGAACCACCGCAAGGCAGGATGGACTTTGCTGCCGTTAACCCGCAGGTTGCGGTCCTCTAGGGTGCCCCAGGGAGTAGTACAGTGGAGATCACTGGCAGCGAGGTATACAGTAGAGTAAACAGTAGCGAGGTCTAGAGGCAGAGGTTCGGTACACAGGAGAGTAATCAGAAGCGTGATCAATCAGGCAGAGGTTCAGTACACTGGAGAGTAAACAGAAGCGTGATCAATCGGGCAGAGGTTCGGTACACTGGAGAGTAAACAGAAGCGAGGTCAATCAGACAGAGGTTCGCTACACAGGAAGGTTTCCCAAAGTAACAAGCTGGCTAGACAGTGGAATTACAGCCAGGGATCAGGAGCTGGCAACAACGTTGCTCTGATGCTGAACGAGTGTAAGGGCGCAGATTAAATAGTTTCTGTAGATTTGAAAATCCCGCCCCAGACTGCAGTCCCAAGAGCCTCAAACCCGGAAGTTCCGGACAGCGCCACCGCAATACAGCGCTGGAGCGAGGACGGTTAAGTTGTGACAGTATCCCCTGCCATAAGGTTGGACTCCGAACACCCTAAAAAGGTTTATTGGGAAATATTCTGTGAAACTGCTTAAGAAGATGAGGAGCATGTATATCCGAAGCACGGAAGGACCGAGAAGCGGCGCAACGAGACAGTGCTGGAATGAGGGTTGGTAAGTCAAACTGGAGTTTGAAAAACCCGCCCCAGGCTGCCATCACGTGAGCCGCCACCGAGAAGTGCCGGGTAGCGGCGGCGCAATACGACTCTGGAGCAAGGATGAGTAAGTCGTGACCAGGGCCACCGAGAGGGGGGGGGTGCGGCTACATTTTACCCGGGCCCGGGCTTGCCAGAGGGCCCGGCCCGGACCCTTGGTTCTAATGTTTTAATTTTTTTATTTTTTTTATCTAGCTTTTTCTTTTTTCTTTTTTAATTTAATATTCTTTTTCCGCGGGGGAGGGGGGTTGTCGGTCGGTCGGTCCGTCAAGCTCGTTGATGGGGGGAGCTGGAACAAAAAAAAAAAAAAGAAATCATACTCACGTGATCGCGGCGCTGCGTCCCTCCTCTCTTCTCTGCTCTATTCACACTGACTGTCGGGCGTGATGTCATCAAGTCACGCCCGTCAGTCAGTGAGGAGCACCGCAGCATGAAGAAAGCAGCATGAAGAAAGAAGAGAAGACAGAGGAGAAGAAAAGAAAGAAGCTGACAAAAGGAAAGAAACAGAGAGGCAAGGGGAGAAGCAGAAAGGGACAGTACTATAAAGAAGAGGGAGCAAAAAAATGGGGGAGAGAAGCTGAGATTTAAATAAAAAGGGGAGAGAAGCACAGATTAAAAAAAAGGGGAGAGAAGCACAGATTAAAAAAAAGGGGGAGAGAAGCACAGATTAAAAAAAAAGGGGAGAGAAGCACAGATTAAAAAAAAAAGGGGAGAGAAGCACAGATTAAAAAAAAAGGGGAGAGAAGCACAGATTAAAAAAAAAGGGGGAGAGAAGCACAGATTAAAAAAAAAAAGGGGAGAGAAGCACAGATTAAAAAAAGGGGGGAAAGCAGCATGGAGGGCGCAGTGTGAGCATAAGGGGGCACAGTGTAGTTGTGATGAAGGGGCACAGTATTGTGTGTGTGATGGCACAGGGGGCTTGTTGCAATGTAGTGTGTGTGAGGTAGGTGGTGGCTAATTAATGGCCGCTATTTTGTTTGTAGGGTGATGGTGAGGCAGTTTAATAGTGGAGACTATTAATTTAAGATGGGGTGGTTTGGGGGCTATTGAATATGGGCATGAGTTTGGGGAGAATGAGGTCTATTTATTAAATGTGACTATGAGTTATTTAATGGCAGTGATGGTTGCGGGAAATAGGTATTGCTGTTTGCAGGAAGGGAATAGGTTTATTTATTAAATGTGAATACTATTATTTTAATGTTGGGGCTGGAGGAAGGCCTAATCATTAATCGTGGGTGCTATTGATTTAACGCCGGGGCTGGCTGTAATTGTCTAAATGTTTCCATTTTTTTTTCCAAATATAGTCCTTCAACATTCCAGGATCTGGACAAGCCACAACTAAAGAAACCAGCAGCCACAGGTGGAGAAAGTGAGAAGAACAGGTAGGAGAGAGCAGCAGAGTGTGTGAAATGTTGTGATTCTAGTAGGGACAATACCAATTTTTGGTGAGTGTTGTGCCCAATGTAAGGTGCAAGCCAAGA
Source organism: Mixophyes fleayi (assembly GCF_038048845.1). Taxonomy (NCBI): domain Eukaryota; kingdom Metazoa; phylum Chordata; class Amphibia; order Anura; family Limnodynastidae; genus Mixophyes; species Mixophyes fleayi. Next base: position 34,398,072 of record NC_134402.1, read on the forward strand.
CTGAACTCTTTGTGTACACACTGCATTTCTATACTACACTGTGGTGCTAGATTTCCTGAATGTCAGGAGTGCTTGGACATATGTGACGCTCCGGCAAATTGAGAGCCTATTGATTTTGATGTTAACCACGCCCCAATGGTGCATTTGCAACGCCCCCAAATGCTTGACCACACCCCCAATTTTTTTTTGCATGCTCGACTATAAGGGGGGGGGGGCCATGAATGTGTTGTACCAGGGCCCTGAATTCTTCTTGGCAGCCTTGGTCGTGACACACAATTTATGAGAGGCAGTTTCAATGGTGATACTCAGAAATGTAGTGGAGGACCTAATTGTCTGGGCCAGTGGTTTGATGGCTAAAACAATCATGAGAGGAGATAGCAGACAGCCCTGCCTAGTACCATTAGAACTGGGAAAGGAGGAAGAAAAAACAAACATTCTAATGTGCAGTAGACAGATAAACACTAATTGCTGATTGGTTGCTGTGTTTCAGTGCAGAGTTTACACAAAAATGCTGTGTTAGGAAACAATGGCACACTGAGATGTCATTTGGAAGAACAATGGCACACTGAAAGTTGGGAAACAATGGTAGACTGAGATGTCATTTGGAAGAACAATGGCACACTGAAAGTTGGGAAACAATGGTAGACTGACACTAGGGGAAGAATGGCAAACTGAAAGGTTGGTTGGAAGAATAATGGCACACTGAAGTATTGGATGTCAGAACAATGGCAAACTGACACTTGGGGCTAAATTTATCAAGCTGCAGGTTTGAAAAAGTGGAGATGTTGCCTATAGCAACCAGATTCTAGTTATCGTGTATTTAGTACATTCTACAAAATGACAGCTAGAATCTCATTGGTTGCTATAGGGACACATCTCCACTTTTTCAAACCCTCAGCTTGATAAATTTACCTCCTGGAGTCACTCATAACTCAAACGGTAGAAGTGCTTGGAAAATAGAGGTCGAGTAACTGCATGAATATTACATTAAGGGCATAAAACCTGTGAGATACATGGGGTAATAGCCCACAATTTTACCTTAAGTTTTAATGCCTGGTATTTTCTAGCAGGTAAAGGAAAGAGAATAGTTCAAGAGGACAAAGTGTGGGAAGAAACATGAGAAACGCGTTGTGGCAAGAGGACGAATCTTGGGTGGTCAGACAGCACTTCGGGATCTCACCCCTGTTTGGCAGCAATATACATCAAAAATGATTTCGGCGCTGTCAGCCTCATATTGCCCTGTTGGGTGGTCACAGCCGCACACTGCTTTGCTAACACGTACATTTAAAGCCTTGTATTCTGCTGTAGGTCTAATGTGAACTGATTTAATAATTAAATGCATCTAGGAGGGCAAAAAGCCCAATCGCTGCTCTATTAGGAAAAAAATTCAAAAAGGGGGGGCGGGTTGGGGAACATTCTGTATGGTGAAATATGACAAGTCATCAGTTAATTTACCACATTCCCCAATATGGAACAGGATATCATCGATTTAGCTGAAGTTGATGTTTAAGAGACATTGGTAAGAATACCTTTACTGTAACAAATTATTTGTAGGACCTTAAGATCTGAGGATGTACAGAAGGTAGTGGACCAAAACAAATTTAGTGTGGGGCTAATGTTGTTTCATCCAATTGAGGTTGTCAGCCACTATGTCAAAATTAATTAGGGATACACTGGATCAAGGATTCATTAAGGTTTTAGTCAAATCATAAGGGGTTTCTTTCTGGCTCACCAAAATGCGTAGGGTTCACACTACAGAATTAAAATGTTGCTGCCATTTTATTGTGTGGAACAAAGAAATCACTTTCCACAGCTAATTATCAAGATAAGATGTTACCATTAGATCTCTTCTGCTTTACATCAATATAAAAAAATTTTTTTTTGGGGGTTCATTAAATAATTTTGCAGCGACTGGACAGTAGATGGAAGCTGTGTTTGTGAAATATGTTGCAAATTTGTACATTGTAATACGCAAAATATAAAGGTGGTGATGTACAAAGAAAGAGATCTATTATGTTATGGTCTGGACAGCAGAGTTTAGAGGTTGATAGAACATGTCTATGTAAAACAAAATCTAATTGAACAGAATTAACACAAAACCATTTATTACTAGTAGATAATATTTGAAACAATTGTATTATTTTTCTTCCAATAAAGGTTAAAATTGCAAGGGTAAGGCTTGTGTTTTGCAGTTTGAGGGCTAGACACGACCTACTTTTCTGAGTATTGGATCTCAATAATATATGATGATGATGATGATGAATGGTTACATTGTATATTAATCGCTTTTTCATGTCAAGAGCAAATTTCAGAACACAGAATTTTGCACTGTTCATAACCTAAAGCATTAGTAATACTAAGCTTATAGTCTATGATTAATGCAATGTTTTATATTACATTGGCCAAACAAGCAGAATTAAAGCTCTAACTAGCAATAGAATGTGCAAATAAATGATATTCTCAGTACATAATGCCTTAAGACTGTCAATCTCCGTTATTCAGATTGCATGAAGGATATGACACTAAACCATGGCAACCAAACACTCTCATTTTCTAACCTGCCAATAAACACATTCATTTCTGATTGGTTGCTGCGGTTCAGTATACTGTGTTTGTGGGTGTATATATATATATATATATATATATAAAACAGTGGCCTAGTGGTTAGCATTTCTGCCTCGCAGTACTGGGGTCATGAGTTTGATTCCCGACGATGGCCTCATCTGTGTGGAGTTTGTATGTTCTCCTTGTGTTTGCATGGGTTTCCTCCGGGTGCTCCGGTTAGCTCCCACACTCCTAAAACATACTGGTAGATTAATTGGCTGCTATCAAAATTGACCCTAGTATCTCCCTGTCTGTCCGTCTGTCTATGTCTGTGTGTGAGTATGTGTCTATATTAGGGAATTTAGCTCCAATGGGGCAGGTACTGAAGTGAATGAGTTCTCTGTACAGCGCTGCGGAATTAGTGGCGCTATATAAATAAATGACGACGATGATGATGATGATATAGATATTAGGGGTATGCACCGGCCACTTTTGGTGTTTTGGGTTTTTGGTTCTGATTAGCTTGAGGTTTTGGGTTCTGATTTGTTTTGCCAAAACACCCCACGAAAGGTTTTGGTTCTGATTTTGGGTTCTGTTTTTTTTTTAAAAAGCATAAAAAGTGCTAAAATCCATATTTTATTTTTTTTCCACTCTTACACTATTATTAACCTCAATAACATTCATTTCCACTAATTTCCAGTCTATTCTGAACACCTCACACCTCACAATATTGTTTTTAGTCCAAAAGGTTGCACCGAGGTAGCTGGATGTCTAAGCTAAGCGACACAAGTCGGCGGCACAAACACGTGGCCCATCTAGGAGTGGCACTGCAGTGGCAGACAGGATGGCAGTTTGCAAGAGTTTGCTAGAGGTGCAAGATGGAATTGTCCTTGGGCCCTCGCACCCACCCTGATGTTGTTGAATTAGGACATTCGCACTTTAACAAACCAATCAGGAACAGTGAACGTAGTTTAATCTCTGGTACTAATATTTCTGGACTGCAGGAACAGTGAACGTAGTTTAATCTCTGGTACTAATATTTCTGGACTGCAGGAACAGTGAACGTAGTTTAATCTCTGGTACTAATATTTCTGGACTGCAGGAACAGTGAACGTAGTTTAATCTCTGGTACTAATATTTCTTGACTGCAGGAACAGTGAACCTATTGATATATTGCAGTGGAAATTTTTATAGACTTTTTTGATAATTTTTTTATATTTTTTTAAAATTATTTTTGTATATTTTTTTATAATTTTTTTTTGGTTTTTTTTTGCTTTTTAATAATTTTTAAATAACAATGGCCTTAGCAGAACAGAGCACAGGACACAGCACCACTGGACTCAGCAGGACAGAGCACAGGACACAGCACCACTGGACTCAGCAGGACAGAGCACTGGACAAAGCACCACTGGACTCAGTAGGACAGAGCACTGGACAAAGCACCACTAAACTGAACAGCAGGACAGAGCACAGGATCTCCCAAGTAACCACTGAAAGAAAATAAGCAGGACAGGGGCTCCCAAACTACAGCCTCCCTCTTCAGTGATCGCAGGCAGAATGAAGATGTCGGCCGCGAGCGGGGAATTTATGACATCCGAGTCTCGCGAGATCCGACGCGAGACTTGGATGTCATAGCCTCGTTTTGGATTCATTTCGCGGCCATAAATACCCGAACAGTGCTCGGATCCGCACTGTTCGGATGGGCTCGGATTAGCGAAATCCGAGCCCGCTCATCTTTAATATATATATATATATATATATATATATATATATCGTAGATATGTAAGGCACCACAGTGCTCCTCAGCACCGTACAGTAGGGGAGACAAGGACATACATAAAACAGTACATACGTAAAACAAAAACAGACAAGGCAGACAAAATGAATGGAGACATGAAAACAAAGGGTATGGAGGACCCTGCTCATTAGAGAGCTTACATTATAATGCCAGACAGCAGGAGGTTGCAATAGTCAAGACTGAAGATGATGAGATGGCTAAGAGTTTTGGTAGCATGTTGATCAAGAAAGGGCGTATTCTGGCAATGTTTTTAAGGTGTCCACAGACATGGGAGAGAGTCTGGATGTGAGGAATTAAGCAGAGGGAGCGGGAATGGGCTTGGGAGAAAATTTTGGTGTTATTGACAGTGAGGGAGATTTGAGGGCAGGTGGTGACTCTGGCAGAAGGGAAGATAATAAGTTCTGTTTTAGACATGTTGAGCTTCAGGTAGTATTGGGACATCCATGTGGAGATAGCAGAAAGGCGATTGGTTAAACAAGATCGTATAGAAGGAGAGAGGTCAGGGGAAGAGATATAGATTTGGGTGTCATCAGCGTAGAGGTGGTATTGGAGGCTGAATGAGCGAATTAGTGCCCCAAAAGAAGAGGTGTACAATGAAAAAAGTAAAGGGCCAAGAACAGAGCCTTGTGGGACCCCAACAGATAGTGGGAGTAAAGGGGAGGATGTGCCAAAGGTAGAAACACTAAAGGAGCGGTTGCATAGGTAGGAAGTGAACCAGGAAAGGACTGTGTCATGAAGACCAATGTAGTGAAGGGTGTGTAGGAGAAGAGGGTGATCAGCAGTATCAAAAGCAGCAGAGAGGTCTAGGAGAGTGAGCATGGAGAAATTACCATTAGATTTTGTATTAAGTAGATCATTGGTCACTTTTATGAGAGCAGTTTCAGTGGAATGTTGGGGGCAGAAGCCTGATTGCAGAGAGTCGAGAATAGAATGAGAGGAGAGAAAGTAGGACAGGAGTTTGTACATTAATCGCTCAAGTAGTTTGGAGGCAAAGGGGAGGAGAGAAATAGGGTGGTAGTTGAAGAGACAAGCTGGATCTAGAGATGTTTCTTTAGAATAGGTGAGATGGGCGCATGTTTAAAAGAGGATGGAAATGTGCCAATGGACAGAGACAGGTTGAAGAGGTGAGTAAGAGGTGGGCATGCAGTGAAGGAGAGGGAGTGGAGTACTTGGGAGGCAATAGGGTCGAGTGGACAGGTTGTAGGGTGAGATGATAAGATGAGCGCAGAGACCTCGTCTTCAGTTACTGGAGAGAATGAATTAGAGGTGGATTAAGGGGGTGTAGGTAAAGGTGGGTAGGGAGTGGATTGAGTGGAAATTGGGCATGAGGAAATATCTTGTCGAATGGTGTCAATGTTGTCTTTGAAATAGGTGACAAAATCATGGGTAGGGAGGGAGGAAGGAGGAGGAGATGCAGGTGGGCAGAGAAGTGAGTTGAATGTGGCAAAGAGGTGACATGTGTTAGAAGACTTGGTGGATATTAGAGATTTGAAGAATGTTTGCTTGGCAATTGAAATGGTAATATTGTAGGATGAAAGGAAGAATTTCTAGTGGAGGAAATCCGGATAGGAACGAGATTTCCTCCAGTGGCTCTCTGCAGTGCGGGAGCACTTTTGCAGGTAGCGGGTCTGTTTGCTGTGCCATGGGTGGGGTTTGGATTGTCAGAGTCTATATGTAGTAGCTGGAGCTGCATTGTCTAGGGCTGAAGTGAGTCTTTTGTTATAGAAAGAGGTAGACTTATTAGGACAAGACAATGCAGTCATTGGAGAAAATAGTTGTTTTAGTGAAAAAGAAAAGTGGATTGGGTTAAGAGTAATTAGGTTTTGTTGTGTACGTGTGTATTTGGGTGCAGGGGAAAGGGCATGAGGTAAGGTGAGGCTGAAGGAAAGGAGGTTGTGGTCGGAAAGTGGGAAGGCTAATTTGGAGAAACTAGAGATGGAGCAGTAACAATGGAAGACAAGATCAAGGGAGTGACCTCACAGTGGGTGGGAGGTGAGGTCCATTGGGAGAGACCAAGGAGGAAGTAAGTGAAAGAAGTTTTGTGGCAGAAGAGACTGTGGGATTATCAATGGGACTGTTGAAATCACTTAGTATGAGTGTAGGCTGGTCAAAGGATAGGAAATAAGTGAGCCAGGCTGTAAAGTTGTCAAGGAATTGGGAAACTGGACCTGGGGGGTGATAAATGACAGCAACATGAAGGTGAAGAGGATAAAATAGATGGATAATGTGGACTTTAAAGGAAGAGAATGAGAGGGAGGGTTCAGAGGGTATGACTTGGAAGGTGCAGCTTGGAGAGAGCAGAATGCCTACTCCACCACCTTGTCTGTTTCCAGGTCTGTGGCTGTGGCTGAGGGAGAGTTCCCCATAGGAGAGAGCTGCAGGGGATGTAGTGTCAGAGGAGGTGAGCCAGGTTTCTGTAATGGCAAGGAGGTTGAGGGATTTAGAAATTAATAGATCATGGATGGATGTAAATTTGTTACAAACAGATCTGGCGTTCCATAGTGCACAGGAGAAGGGAAGGGAGGGTAGTGGAGATATGTGGATAAGGTTGGTGGGATTGGAATTACGGGCTGGATGGAAAGGTTTGGGGTGTAGCCAGGTTTGGGGACCAGGGTTAGACGAGATATCTCCAGCAGCCATGAGATGGAGCAGGATGAGAAAGAGGACATGCGAGGAGACTTGTGTGAGGTTAATTTCTGTTTATGTAGACTAGAGAGTGTGGTGTGTGTGCATGAGACAAATCAGTTCATGTGCACAGACTAGCTAGGAGGGAACTAGTGAAGGGTAAATCATAATCGTTGAGGGAGGAATAAGACGATGGAGAATGAAAAGGAATTTGGAGAAAAGTATAGTGACAGTAAATAGGACAGACTAATTTGAGTAGGTGCATGATGGAGAGATGTGAAAGAATGTGTATTAATTAGGGTAGGTAATGAGAGAGTAAAAAGGAACAATTGATCCAAATTTGTGTGGGGCAATGGAAGATGTAAAGGATACTTTACCGCCCCCTGGCTGGGGTTAATGGAGTAAGCAGCTCTGACATGGCGAGGTCCAGGAGGATGCTGACAGTTGGGTGCAGAGGGTCTAGCAGCCAAACAGAGATGGTAACAGCGATCACAACTGAGCTCAGTGAGTAGCTGAACAGATGTTGACACAGCAATAACAGTTGAGCTCTGTGAGTCCCACAGATCGACAGAGATGGTAGTTCTGTAGATCTTAAAAGAACTTTTTTTTGTATGAAGTCGATCCTCAGAGCTGCTGTGACGTTTACAACAGTATTCAGAAATAGCCAAAGTGTTATATTTGTGAGAATAAGAAAAATATAAAAATCAAAACACACACACACACACACAACCCTGATTAGTGAACACAGTCACTGCTCTATTTCGTAGAGTTGCAGTAACATTTACCAGCAGCAAAACCCCAGTTCCCTTTTTCTTCTGTATTACTACCTGGTACGCGGCTCTTTATAGCTTTAACATAATTGAGAGTGCCGGCATGGGACCGACTGTGCAAATTAACCAGCACAGCAAATGCATACAGCAGGAACCAGTGAGGTATTTCTTATCTGCAGTGATTCAGATCCAAGAAACAACATTTTTGTCATAATATCTGTCAGATAATTAGCTTTATTTAGGTGTAAGCATTTTTGTCCCTTTAAGTTCCATGTGCATCTTCTTTTTCACATTATCAGCAAATTTTAAAGAAACTTTGACACTAAGTGAAAAAAAAAAAAGTTAGAAATTACTTTTACTTTCCATCCTTCCTTATCTGCACGGTTGTATGTATTAGCCTGGAAGCCAGCTACAGTAGTATGTTAATTGTAGAACTCTGCACAAATTATGAGGAGGAGAGGTGTTGTTGGGCATCTTATAATGGGAGTGATATACAGTAAAAACCCTATTTCACATTATCAAGGGACCGGGAAAAATTATAGTGAAATCCAGGTAATGTGTAAAATGAGGGAGAAGCCTAAAAACACCCCAAACTTCAGACAGAATTAGAAAAAAACCCACAAGCAACACAATTTGCTATTCTGCAGATTGGATTGTTTTACTAAACAGTTCGCTAAGCTTGTAATCCATCTACACATGATGGACTTTTCATTACCAGAAAAAAAAAATCATCAGTGTGGTGACATAAAATGTTAACTTGAGAAAGAAATTCAAAGTTGTACTTATCAGAGCGAATATATCCAGATCGTACATAAGATACAACTTTATGACTCTCCCTCTGAACTCTGGAGCAAAGGTCAAGTAAGGGGGGTGGCGGGCGTGGGAGAGGAGGGCATGTTAGGGGCACGATCGGTCATACGACAAGTCCAAATGCGCATACGAATCCGATACGCAATGAATTTAGTAGTTCTAGTTACAGTCTATGGGGATTTTCCCATGGTCGAGGGAAAGACCTCATTGGGTATCGGAGCTTCTACTGTGTAGAAGCTGTTTGCGGCGGTCCTGCACTTTTTTTATTTTCCTTCAATCAAGCAAGAAGAATCGGGAAAGTTACAAATATGGGGCCACCCTGGCTGAAGAACAGAAGAGTGCAATCAACAATGGGTCCCTCCTGGCCAGAAGAACAGAGGACATTACAAGCAGGACTTTTGGAATTACAAATTTATTTTGGACATGGTCAAGCATGGACTTTGGGAATTACAAATTTATTTTGGACTTTGGTGACAGTCATTTTTGGATTGTGACAACAGAAGAAAACTTCATTGGTGAGTATATTGGGGATTTATTATTTTTAATAAAAATATGTGGTGTAAATGGGGGTGTTTACTGTATTTATTGTGGGTTTATTATTTTTAATAAATGTTAGTGGTTGTAATGAGGGAGTTGTGATTTTGTTAACATTTTGGTTTTTGTGGAACTACAGGTCCCAGCCAGCCGTGGGTGTCAGGGCATGTTGGCACTTGTGGTACTCCAAGTGCCAACATGCCCTGGCTGCCATGGGTATGCTGGTGCTTGTAGTTATACAAGTAGCAGCATGTCCACACTATTTAGGGCACCTGGGGTGCTGGGACTTGTAGTTCCACTAAACAAAATGGCGTCTGTTTGTTTTTTTAACACTTATATCGCCGTTATTACCCTACACCCACCGTCCAGGGGTGTAGGAAGAGCCCTAGTGCTATCAGCACTGGGCTGGGGGGGCCCACTCGTTTTTTTTGGCGCACCCTACTCCCTAGGGAATCCAGCCCAGTGCTGAACAGCCTGGGGTTGGTTATTCATTATGGCAGGGGGACCCCTGCCGCATGTCCCCCTGCTATAGTGCCACCAACCCCGGCTGGTTTGCCTAGTGCTGGTTCCGTGAAAATAGGGGGGACCCCACACAAAATCTTCGCCCGATTTTCACGGAACTAGCAGCAGGCTGGTAGCACTAGGGTTAAGGCTGAATAGAGGGGGGACTCCACACTTTTTTTTTTTTTACTTTTAGCTATTCTTTACTGTTGTGACAGCTGCCGGAGCTCCGGCAGTATGACAGGCAGTGTAACAGTGATGTTGTATCTAGCGAGTTTTAAAGCAAAGTCTCCTGAGTTTTCCTAATCGCAGCTTCATACACTTGAGACTTGTATAGCTACAGTGGCAAACAGTCGGGAGTTTGATCTCTATCGATTTTGCAAATAGCTATTTTGACAGAAGCACAACTCTGGCGATTTTACATGAAATCTCAACTTCATACATCTGCGAGTTTCAACTCTCCCGAGAAAATCGCTGGATTTGCAAAATCTCACCTTGATACATTTACCCCCTGGTCTCATCAGTTAATCAGAATGGTGGATCATGTACCCTTTAGACTTTATCCACTTTATCGTCTTCCAAATCAAGGTCATATATTCCACTAAATACATTTGAGTTGGCTTTGATAGCTTTGATCTCGGAACGAAAATTATGTTGGACAGAAGATTTTCGCCATCTGTGGTAAACATGCTCTTGGAAGCAAGAAAGTCATTTATGTCAAATACTTTCCACAAATTGTCATAAAAATTCCAATCTTGGTGTGGTAACCAATTAGATTAACTTTCTGTTTAACCTATAATTCCTTATGATTAAGGAATCAAGGTTAAGTCTAAGCCAAATGTACATTAACAACCTTGGTGTCTGCTCTGTCCATGCCTGATACAAGAAAGTAGGAGGCATGTGTAGAGGTATGGCTAGAAATTCATTTGGTCAACATTCAGAAACTTGTCAACATTAGGTTGAGAACTGGCCTAAGTCATGAAGTTCCAGAGGCAGTCCTCTCAGAGACATCAAACAGACCAGTCCATATGTTCCAGAGAGGATTGCACTGCACACTGAGGTTACAGAAATGAGCGCCCTGCATCCTGAAATTCCAGGGAGAATTTCACTACATAATGAGGTTGCAGAGAGAGCAAATCAATGTTAATTTAAAGCGGCAATGTCAGGATCCCACACTTTTAAACACTTAACCTGCGGGGTACACACATCTAAGTGGCGCTGACGTCACACTGAAGTGTTGAACAGCTGGGTCTTCAGAATCACTGCCTGTCAGCATGCCGCTGCCATCGGACATCTGGAGCTTCATTTTTCAGGTAAGTCTGTTTCTATTCTATTTGTAGTTTTAGCCAGATTTTTTTTGTAGGTGTCAACCTTGTCGGAGTTCTCGTAATCGATAAAACGATTACCACCGGCATCCGGAGATTCCAGGCAGGATTCCACTGCATCATGAGGTTGCAGAGAGAGCTGGGTGGAGTCATGAAGTTCTAGAGACAGTCGTCTCGGAGACCTTAGGCAGACCAGTCCAGAGGATCCAGAGGTGATTGCCCTGCTCACTGAGGTTACAGAAATTACTGCTCTGCATTTGGAGATTCCAGGGAGGATTTCACTGCATCATGAGGTTGCAGAGAATGCTGGCTGGAGTCATGAAGTTCCAGAGCTGGGTGGAGTCATGAAGTTCCAGAGACAGTCATCTCGGAGACCTCTGGCAGACCCGTCCAGAGGTCCCAGAGAGGATTGCCCTGCTCCCTGAGGTTACATAAATGACTCCTGCATCTGGAAATTCCAGGAAGAATTACACTGCATAATGAGATTCCAGATAGAGCTGGTCTGGATTATTAATTTCCAGAGACAATCCTCCTGGAGACCTTGGGCAGACCAGTTCAGGGGTTCCAGAGAGGATTGCCCTGCACCCTGAGTTTCATGGGAATGTTGGCCTGTGCCATGAGTTTCCAGAGAGAACTGATGTGCATCCCGAGGTTAAAGAAGACTGCCCTAGGTTCTGAGGTTGAAGAGTCCTCTCAGAGACCTATGACTGACAATTCCTGAGTTTCCAGAGAAGACTCCCCTGCCTCCTGAATTTCATCCTGAGCTTACAAAGAGGGCTGGCATCTACCCTGATTTTCCAGAGAGGAAGGTTTTTCTTCTTGAGAGGACTGCTTTGCTTTCTGAGGTTCTAGGCAGACATGCACCCTTAGCTTCCAGAGTCTTCTAGTGCAGTTCGCATCCCACAAGTTACAAGCATTTGTTGAATTGTCAATGCAACTATTTGCATGTAGTTAGTCAACGTCTTGTTAAAAAGTATGTGTTTTTCATGTTTGAAAGCTAATACATATTGTGTACATTTGAGATGTTGACGTAATAATACTGTCTATCTTTCAATTGTCAACCTAATAATACTGTTAATATTTTTATTGTTGACTTTCCAACCCTGTCTATATTATGTTGTCGACCATATAAATGTCAATCATGTAATTGTTGAACATATGTATCACACCCTGTGTAGAGAGTTTAACTGAGGCCTAATTATTGAGTTAATTTATTGCATCATGTCCTCTCTTCCCTTGGTGAGTGACGGATAATCACATTGGGGTCCATTGCCATGTTCCAGTCCGAGAAAAGAAAATAACAATAATTAAAATATATTGTCCCTGTTCCGGGAGGCAACATGTGTCCAAGGGTATAAGGACCTGAGGTATAAACTGGAGTCTTCAACAATTTTCTCTCTGTCATTTTTATTCAGTTAGTATCCTAAACCACTGAGTTACTTCTGCTGCCTTCCCCTTTTATATGCTTGCAAAAAACATGTAGGGGTCTGTGCATTAACCTTATTTGGCACTTAAAAAGTTGCGGAAACTACTGTTTCCGCAAATGTTTGCCATGCATTAACTGCCTAACGGAGGAGATTTCACAGACTTTATATTCCACACATGTACTGGATGTATCCTGCAGTGTATTGTCTGTGAGAGCAGAGCGCACTTAGACCCGTATGAAACTACAGACGCTTCTTCAGATCCGCTCCTTGAATGTGGACGTGCGTAAGCTTTTTAAAATATTGCACATTAAGCTCGTTTTGCATTTGTTAATGAATCAGGCCCTTTGTGTGTGACCCCACCCCGCTACTATTGAAATAGATTGGAGAGAGCAGGGTTATTGCAGCGTTATCTGGCAAACCCATTTCATTTTCAGGTGGCGCTGAATTCCTCCATTGATCTTAAAGCAACACGCTCCATCCGTATACAGCATGTTTGCTATCTATAATGTATGTAGGGTTAATACATACATATAGCATACATGCCAAATGCCAACTTTCAAAACCTCTCACCCAGGAGATCCCGGGGGAGAAGTCATGTGACAGGTGGTAGGAGGGGGCGTGGTGACCATAGTCCCGCCCTCAGTATAAAATGCCTACATCTACAGCATTGAATAGCGGGGGCGATTAAGCGCCGCCCCTGCCATTGAATGCCGCGAACTTTGGCGAATCCGGGAGGTTTGCCTACTCTCCCGGGAATCCGGGTGGACTCCCCGAAATGGTGGCGCTGAATGCCACCATTGATCTTAAAGAAACATACTCCATCTGTATACAGCATGTTTGCTATATATACTGAACAGCATATGTGGAATCTCCCGTGAGAATCCTTCACTGTGTAAAAAATATAGTAATAAAAGTAGCGTTAGGTTATCATAGAGATTAATTGAGTTCCAGAAGCGTCAGACCTAATTTTTATGACAGTATCATCTGTGCTTGTTAGAGATGGGTGGGTCCTGTTCCCCGAGAACCGAATCCACCCAAACTTTGGGTATCCGAGTACCGAGCTGAGTAGCTCGGTACTCTCCCGCCCGCTCCGAATCCAAATCGAGGCTGAACGTCATCATGACGTCGTCGGATCTCGTGGCTTGTTTACGCAATACTTCAAAATTATAAATACACGCCTCCACAGCAATCCATCGCCATTTGACAGAGGGAGAGAGCAGGGTGTAGTCACAGGCTGATTAGAGCAGGGACAGAGAATACAATATTCTTATTCCAATTGCTGTAACAAAAATCGCTAGAGAAGAGAGGAGGATAGAGGTTTATTTTATTTTTTTAATATTTGGCACTCCCCAGTGCTTTTGGGGTGTCCCCCATAATTGTGCATAAATATTTCTGGCTGTCAAAATTACTATCTGTCAGCGGTATCTACCAAATATTTTTTAGCACTCCCCAGTGCTTTTTGGGTGTCCCCCATAATTGTGCATAAATATTTCTGCCTGTCAAAAGTCATATCTGTCAGCAGTATCTACCAAATAATTTTTAGCACTCCTCAGTGCTTTTGGGGTGTCCACCATAATTGTGCATAAATATTTCTGACTGTCAAAATTACTATCTGTCAGCGGTATCTACCAAATATTTTTTAGCACTCCCCAGTGCTTTTTGGGTGTCCCCCATAATTGTGCATAAATATTTCTGCCTGTCAAAAGTCATATCTGTCAGCAGTATCTACCAAATAATTTTTAGCACTCCTCAGTGCTTTTGGGGTGTCCCCCATAATTGTGCATAAATATTTCTGACTGTCAAAATTACTATCTGTCAGCGGTATCTACCAAATATTTTTTAGCACTTCCCAGTGCTTTTGGGGTGTCCCCCATAATTGTGCATAAATATTTCTGGCTGTCAAAAGTCATATCTTTCAGCAGTATCTACCAAATAATTTTTAGCACTCCTCAGTGCTTTTGGGGTGTCCCCCATAATTGTGCATAAATATTTCTGGCTGTCAAAAGTCATATCTGTCAGCAGTATCTACCAAATAATTTTTAGCACTCCCCAGTGCTTTTGGGGTATCCCCCATAATTGTGCATAAATATTTCTGGCTGTTAAAAGTCATATTTGTCAGCAGTATCTTACCAAATAATTTTTACCACTACAAGTACTTTGCGCTCAGAATGGATTCAAAGCAGTCCACATATGATCAGAATGAGCAACCAGGTTCTGTAACCAGTCCTGATGTTAGTGTTCCCAGTACGTCATCTGGGTAAGGCGATGTCAAACTACACAGTGTTTCGAAATCAGTCCAAAAAACCAAAACCCCCAAAAAATTTACTGTGTTGAAGCGAAAAAGAAGTGTTACTGAGCAAAAGTTAAGTGCCGATAAAATTTTTTTTGCCAACATGCCATTCTACACACGCAGTGGCAAAGAGAGAATGAGGCCTTAACCTTTGTGGCAGATCCAAAAATGTTACCAAGCCTACAAGTTAGGGATGTGCACCGGCCACTTTTGGTGTTTTGGGTTTTGGGTTCTGATTACCTTAAGGTTTTGGGTTCTAATGGGTTTTGCCAAAACACCCCCTCAAGGTTTTGGGTTCTGATTTTTTTTTTTAAAAAGCATAAAAACGGCTAAAATCCAGATTTTTGGTTTTTTTTCACTCCTACGCTATTATTAACCTCAATAACATTAATTTGCACTCATTTCCAGTCTATTCTGAACACCTCACACCTCCCAATATTGTTTTTAGGCCAAAAGGTTGCACCGAGGTAGTTGGATGACTAAACTAAGCGACACAAGTGAGCGGCACAAACACGTGGCCCATCTAGGAGTGACACTGCAGTGGCAGACAGGATGGCAGTTTCAAAAGCTAGGCCCCAAAGAGCACATAATGCCAAAAAAAAGAGGTGCAAGATGGAATTGTCCTTGTGCCCTCCGACCCACCCTTATCATCATCATCATCACCATTTATTTATATAGCGCCACTGATTCCGCAGCGCTGTACAGAGAACTCATTCACATCTGTCCCTGCCCCACTGGAGCTCACAGTCTAAATTCCCTAATATAGACACACACTCACACACAGACAGAGAGGGAGACAGACAGGTAGAGACTAGGGTCAATTTTGATAGTAGCCAATTAACCTACTAGTATGTTTTTGGTGTGTAGGAGGAAACCGGAGCACCCGGAGGAAACCCACGCAAACACAGGGAGAACATACAAACTCCACACAGATAAGGCCATGGTCGGTAATTGAACTCATGACCCCAGTGCTGTGAGGCAGAAGTGCTACCACTACGCCACCGTGCTGCCCTATCTTGTTGAAATAGGACATGTGCACTTTAACAAACCAATCATTTCAGCGACAAAACTGTGGCTGAAATGATTGGTTTGTTTGGGCCCCCACACAAAAAAAGCTATTCATCTCTCCCTATACAAAGAAAACTGGCTCTACTGAGGCAAGATGTCGTCCTCATCCTCTGATTCCTCGCTCCCTTCAGTGTGTACTTCCTCATCCTCACACATTATCAATTAGTCCCCGCTGGACTCCACAATCACAGGTCCCTCTGTAGTCTCTGGAGGCCATTGCTGGTCTTCATTGAAGAATTGATAATTTATTTTGATGAACATCATCTTGTCCACATTTTGCGGAAGCAACCTCCTTTGCCGCTCACTGACCAGGTTCCCCACTGCACTAAAAACTCTTTCCGAGTACACACTGGAGGGGGGACAACTCAGGTAAAATAGAGCCAGTTTGTACAGGGGCTTTCCAACTGCCTTTTTTTCCTGCCAGCACAAGTAAGGACTGTCTGACATGTCTACTTGGATGGTGTCAGCAAAATAATCCTCCACCATTTTTTCAATGGTGACAGCATCCAATGCAGCGACACTAGACATGTCAGCAATCGTTGGCAGGTCCTTCAGTCCAGACCAGATGTTCTCTGCATCCCCGCCAGTGGGACGTTTAAGAAATCTCAGCTGTTTCCTCGCAGCCACAGGTGTGGAAGAAAATGAAGAAGAAGCTGTTGCCATGTCACGGTCCTCTTCAGATGACAATCTCCTGAACAGCAGGTATTTGCACCGCTGTAGACTTGTGTCCGCCGGAAACAGAGACACAACATACGTTTTAAACCGAGGATCGAGCACGGTGGCCAGAATGTATTCCTCTGACTTTAAAAGAGTGACCACCCTCGGATCCTGGCAAAGCGTATGAAGGGCTTCATAAACAAGACCTACATGCTTTGTGGAATCGCAATGCTTTACCAGTTCCTCCCTCACTTTCTCCAGCTGCTTCTGCAACAGCCTGATCAGGGTAATGACCTGACTCAAGTTCAAACGGCTGGAGAACCTTGCACAACACGGAAATCAGTCTCCACTGCGCTTGACTCAGGCGCATCCCCACTCCTTTGCCTATGTCGTAGGTGGCTCTGTAGGCTTCAATGGCCTTTTTCTGCTCCTCCATCCTCTGCAGCATATAGAGGGTGGAGTTCCAGGTCGTCACAACCTCTTGTTTGAGGTGATGGCAGGGCAGGTTCAGGCTTTTTTGATGGTGCTCAGTCTTCGGTAGGCAGTGGCAGAATGGCGAAAGTGTCCAGCAATTTTGCGGGGCACCGCAAGCATATCCTGCACACCGCTGTCACTTTTAAGATAGTGCTGCACCACCAAATTTATTGTGTGGGCAAAACATGGCACGTGCTGGAAATTGCCCATATGTAATGCGCGCACAATGTTACTGGCGTTGTAAGTGGGGTAAGTCACTGCAAGATGATTTCCCTCAGTTTCTCTAAGAGGTTGTCGGTGTTGTGCCTCTTACTGAAACCAGTGATACACGTTGTCTGCCTTGGAACGAGCAGGCGTTTCGGAGATGCTGCTACTGATGCTGCTGCTGTTGCTGCGGAAGGCGATCCATCTACTCAGTGGGCTGTCACAGTCATATAATCCTTAGTTTGCCCTGAACCACTTGTCCACATGTCCGTGGTTAAGTGGACAGTGGGTACAACCACATTTTTCAGAGCACTGAGGACACTTTTTCGTACTTCTCTGTACATCTCGGGTACCGCCTGCCTAGTGAAGTGTGGAATCTAGATGGGATTTGGTACCGGAGACACAATACCTCCATCAACCTTCTAAATCCCACACCACTGATGACGGACACGGGACACACGTCTAACACCAACATAGCTGTCAAGGCTGCAGTTATCCGCTTTGCTATAGGATGACTGCTGTCGTACTTCGTGGTCATGGCAAACGACTGTTGTATGGTCAATTGCTTAGTGAAAGACGTAGCGGTCTTACGACTTCCCCTCTGGGAAGATGACCGACTCCCAGCAGCAACAGCAGCAGCGGCAGTAGTAAGCGTACCGCTACAGGATCCTCCGGAAGAATCCCAGATTGAAGAGGACTCAGTCATGACAGTGACATGGCCTGCAGGACTATCTCCCATCCAGATCGAGGAGGAAATTGACGAGGAGGGTGTTGCTGGTGTGGATACAACGGCACCAAGGGATTTAGGTGTCCCTGGACTGCTGACGGTCCTAGCCACAGTTCCTGAACTAAACACTGAATTATGAAGGTTCTTCAGGTGACGTATGAGGGAGGATGTCCCTAGGTGGGCAAGATCCTTACCCCTGCTTATTGCAGCTTTACATAAGGTACATATGGCAATACATTTGTTGTCCGGATTGGGATAGAAATAATTCCAGACCGAAGAGGTGGATTTATTGGTCTTCTGGCCAGGCATGACGATGGCCAGAAGACCCATGGACAACATCCCATGGACAACAACTGTTTCCCCCCCTGGTGCCTCATTTAAGAAAACCACATCAGCATCCTCCTCGTCAAGTTCCTCCTCAGTGCCAGCTACATCAATATCCTCCTCCTGGTGTACAACATTGACACCTTCAATATCCAAATCTGTAACTGCACTGTGGGTGATCCTTCCAGCATATGCAGAGGGCATGCTACTAATGGTGGAAGGAGCCACCTCTTCCCGTACAGTGATGGGAAGGTCAGGCTTCGCAACCACCAATACCCTTGGACTCGCCTTGGGAATTTGTGATGCCATGTCTTTAGAAGGCAGAGTTGTTTGCTGTGTTTTTGATGACAGCTTAACTCTCTTAACTTTTTTAGAGGGGGGGGGGAGGAGGGCTTAGATCGTTGGGTGAAGCTGAACCACTAGTCATGAACACGGGCCAGGGCCTAAGCCGTTCCTTGCCACTCTGTGTCGTAAATGGCATATTGGCAAGTTACCTTTCTCCTCAGATGATTTTAATTTCTTTTTTTTGATAATTTTAGTGACCTTTGGCTTTTTGGATTTTACATGACCTTTACTATGACATTGGGCATCGGCCTTGACGACGTTGATGGCATTTCATCGCGATTGTCATGACTAGTGGCAGCAGCTTCAGCATTAGGAGGAAATGGTTCTTGATCTTTCCCTACTTTATCCTCCAAATTTTTGTACTCCATTATATGCAGCACAAGGGAGCGTACCTCTAAACCACACACACCCGGCAAAGGCTTTAAAAATTATATGCGGCACAGCACAGTACCACTGGACTGGAGTTATATAGCAGTACCACTGGACTTATAGTGCAGGATCAGTGAACTTTGTTATATAGCAGTACCAATGGACTTATACTGCAGGATCAGTGAACTTTGTTATATAGCAGTACCAATGGACTTATACTGCAGGATCAGTGAACTTTGTAATATAGCAGTACCAATGGACTTATACTGCAGGATCAGTAAACTTTGTTATATAGCAGTACCACTGGATTTATACTGCAGGATCAGTGAACTTTGTTATATAGCAGTACCACTGGACTTATACTGCAGGATCAGTGAACTTTGTTATATAGCAGTACCAATGGACTTATACTGCAGGATCAGTGAACTTTGTTATATAGCAGTACCACTGGACTTATACTGCAGGATCAGTGAACTTTGTTATATAGCAGTACCAATGGACTTATACTGCAGGATCAGTGAACTTTGTTATATAGCAGTACCAATGGACTTATACTGCAGGATCAGTGAACTTTGTTATATAGCAGTACCAACGGACTTATACTGCAGGATCAGTGAACTTTGTTATATAGCAGTACCAATGGACTTATACTGCAGGATCAGTGAACTTTGTTATATAGCAGTACCAATGGACTTATACTGCAGGATCAGTGAACTTTGTTATATAGCAGTACCAATGGACTTATACTGCAGGATCAGTGAACTTTGCTATATAGCAGTACCAATAGACTTATACTGCAGGATCAGTGAACTTAGTTATATAGCAGTACCACTGGACTTATACTGCAGGATCAGTGAACTTAGTTATATAGCAGTACCACTGGACTTATACTGCAGGATCAGTAAACTTATATAGCAGTACCACTGGACTGGACACAGGATAGCACCACTGGAATTATGGCAGCACCACCACTGGACTGAGCAGGACAGAGTACAGGACAGCACCACTGGACTGAGCAGGACAGCACCACTGGACTGAGCAGGACAGAGCACAGGACACCACCACTGGACTGAGCAGGACAGAGCACAGGACAGCACCACTGGACTCAGCAGGTCAGAGCACAGGACACCACCACTGGACTGACCAGGACAGAATCACTAGAATGAGCAGGACAGAGGACACCACTAACACACCCTCCCTCTTCCCTGATCAATGCCCGAGTGAAGATGGCGGCGGCAAGCGGGGACTAATATGAATCCGGATCTCGCGAGATCCGACGGCGGGATTATGAGGTTTTACCTCGTTTTGAGTTTTGCGATCGGCGGGAATACCCGAACAGTGCTCGGATTAGGCTCGGATCGGTACTGTTCGGGGGTGTTCTGATTTCTACAATCCGAGCCCGCTCATCCCTACTACAAGTGGTGTACAACTACTGTTACGCATCAAAGCCGAGCTGCAAGATAACAGTAAGGCATTAGAGGATAATGTTTGCTCTGAATCAGAAATTACACCAATCCCTGAGGAGAGTTCATCCAACAGTGGGATGTCTAATCGTGAGCATTCTGTTAGTGTACCCATAAAGAAGGGCCCTTTCAGCAGTTCTGCTAATGTGTGCCTGAACAGCCCGAGTGTAGCCGGTGATATACAAAGTGATGATGACACTTTGTCTTTAGAAGAGGATGTGGGGGAGATTTGGGTATCCGACGATGAGGATGCGGTTGATTGTGTAAGTCCTGCAGCAGTGTGGCACCAGTGGGATCAGTTCTGGCACGTGAGGTTCTGGCACCAATATGCACTTTCCAAACACAAGCAGGGATGAAGCAGGGGGCAGACCACAACAGTTTGACATCTGGGCTGGTTTGAAGGATTTGTCAAAAAAAATTGTGACCTTGACCATAAATCCAACCAATCCTATTATTAACATGCAAAGGATGGGGGAGGGCCTATCAGGGATTACATTGTATTTTTCCTAATTTTCAATTGCTAAGAGTCATTGATGAAGAGGAAGACAAGCAGGCTTGTCTGTAGAATTTGCAGGCAAATTGTGCTGCGTTATATAGGTAACACCCAAAGAGAAGCGCTCCATTGCTCCATTGCTAATTGTAATTGCTAAAATAGAAATAGTAGGGCTGACAGTCTTGGTCTAAATCTGCAGTTACATCTTATTGTACCATAGCTCACTGCGAAACAGGAGAGGTGGCAGGGTTTAGTGATAATCTTCCTCAAACAATACTAATTCCTCCCACCATCATATAAGTCTGTGTAGTATGATGTAATTGCTGATAATGGCCTTCCAAAGGGAATGACTAGTTGATTTTAGGGCAGAGCTGTCACGATTTTTGGGCAATTCTTTTACAGCACAGCAAATATCAAAATGTTGAGCGGACTCATCTGCATCACCACTGGGTGTCTTGGGAAAGTAATTTCTTTTACAGCAAGCAGTTGCCAGAGAAACTGAAGGAGAAGACGTCCCAACAAGATGTTGATGAGTCTGGGATCCTTGCAAAGAAAATTAAGTATTTAATCTACAATTAAAATATAGTTAGCACATTTACTTTGTTTTATTGCACACTATATTTTTCTGTAGCACCTTTTCAAAATGAATTATTAAGGCAATCACTTGACTCAAGCTAACCGTGTCTGCACTTTCTTCACAGGTAACTACTTCGCTGGACAAAGTATATTCCCCTCAAATGCTAGTCTTCTTGCAGCTGCTGCATTCTCCTACATGCTGTTGCAGAAACCAGAAATTGACCCTAAATGTTTCTGGACACAAACAGCATCTCCTGCATGTCATTTTTAAAAAGTTCTGTAACACCAAGTCAGGGCCGTCTTTCCCATTGGGCACAATGGGCAGGTGCCCGGGGGCCCTGCAGCCCAGGAGGGCCCGTCGGAAGCAGCAAAAAAAAAAAAAACCTGTAAAAAAAAAAAAGACAATACTTACCTTGCGGTCAGCTGGTGATCCGGCTCCCTCCATGGTCTCCTCCTCCGTACGGCGCTCGCAGAGCATGTCGGGCGTGATGTCATTACGCCCGCCCGACATCCATTGTGGAGCGCGACGGAGGAGGAGACCATGGAGGGAGCCGGATCGCCAGCTGACCGCAAGATAAGTATTGTCTTTTTTTTTCCCCAGGTTTTTTTTTATTTTTGCTACCTCCGACGGGCCCCCCTGGGCTGCAGGGCCCATATATATAATCATTTTTTTTTTATATGTATATATATATATATATAGGGGCCCGGGGGCCCAAGATGTTTTTAAGAGGGCCCTGCAAAAAGTTGATAGTGTGTGCAAAACAGGAAATGTGATGGAATTGAACCCCGCTGTAATGCTTGACCAATATTGGGCTCGTAATCAGAAATGATATATCCTCAGGAGAGTCCAAGCAGGATTAGCCATCTTTCAATGACATCCCTTAGTTTTTGGAACAGTTTGTCAGCTGTATGCCTCTTACTGAAACCGCTGATACACAGAGTAGCCTACTTCTCAAAAATGTGACGTACCTGGGTACATGCTGCTGCTGTCCATGCTGGGGAAGGTGAATGACCAACCCAGTGGGCTTTCATAGTCATATAATCTTTAGTTTGCCCAGTTCTGCTTGTACACATATCTGTGGTTAAGTGTACAGTGGGTAGAATGCCATTTTGTCGCCCAATAATTAAATTTTTAGGAACTTACCGGTACAGGAGAGAATTAGCTTTTTTAGTAAAATGGTATAGTGATGACATTTGCTAACAGGGACAGAACACCTCAATTAAATGTCTTAAACCAACTGTATTAATAGTGGACATTGGACGCAGATCTAACACTAGCATAGTACCCAGGGCGTCTGTGATCTGCTTTGCGACTGGGTGACAGGTTTCAATCTTGCTTCCTCTTGCAGAGGATTGTTTAACTGCCAATTGTTGGTTCAGGGGATATTGATTATGAAGGTGTTGGGGGGGAAGATTGCAGGTGCTGGGATGTAGATGAGAGAAGAGAGGTAGATTATGGTGGAATGCTTGCTGTTATTTTTTTTAACCGAAGTTTCTGATTTTCCCAACAGTTTTCCAAGAACTCGCTGAAAAATGACGAAACATGGATGAGGATCCAGATGGTTAAGGTCCCTACCTCTACTGAGTGTGGCTTTAAAAACGCTACAAATGGATAGACAACTCTTGCCAGGATTTGTGTAAAAATAATTCCACACTTAAGAGGTGGATTTTTGGTCTTATGCCCAGGCATGACAATGGCCTTTTTGTTATCACTGGCAAGAACTGCAGCAATTTTTCTTTTCAAGTGTATGAAAATCATATTGTGACATAGGAGGTGTTCAAAAATGAATAAAAAATTACTGGAAATTAGTGTTACTGAGGTTAATAATAATGTAGCTACAAAATAATACCTAAATTATGTTATTTTAGCACCAATAAATGTAATTTTTTTAACAAATTGCAAAACAAAACCAAACAAAACCAAAACCAAAACACGCAAGTGGGGTTTTGCAAAACTAAAACCAAAACCAAAACACGACGATATTCCTGATCCAAAACCGAATCCAAAACCAAAACACGGGGGTCAGTGACCATCTCTAGTGCTTGTATATAGTAGCTGTCCATATGACCAGCATACAGAGCACAGAACACAGATCAATTGACCTCTATATTGCTCTTTCACTGGTGATTTTCTCTTGTTGCTTGTTACTTGGAATGTAATAGTTTGGAGGAGTAATCAGGGATGGAGAAGGTACAGGTAGGACTGCTGCAGAGTGTTAATACTATGGCTCATTTGCAGTAAAATGAATGAGTACTGCTTCTCCGCCATATCATGTGATTATTATATTCTGATCTATGATGCCATATCCTGTGATGAACATACTGACAATCAAGGGGCAGCAAGATTGCAAATTTTAATTCAGAGCTCAATCCAGACTTCCACAACTAGGAATCATGCGAATAGTAAATGTATGATTGGATAAAACATATATTTGTGTATTTCAGGGTGACTCTGGAGGGCCGTTGGCCTGTGAGCAGGATAAGATTTCCTACCTGTACGGAATTGTCAGCTGGGGAGATGGATGCGGGAAACTCAACAAGCCCAGAGTGTATACAAAAGTATCTAACTACGTGCAGTGGATCAACAGCAAAACCATGCCTAAAAAGAATGATAAGAAACAATAACTGTACTGTTTTCTCATCTTTTTATGTCAATATAAACATACCGAAGTTCTAATTGTTTGTCTTGGATTTAAACAGTGGTGGAAGTGGCAATCGAGAAGTGGCGGTATGGGACATGATAATTGTATGGAATTTGATAGTTTTGCAATGAATGCAGTAAGAGAAGTAGCGGTATGGGGTACCACCGTATATCACCCCAGTTTGACCACTGGATTTAACAAATTACGCTAGTTTACACAAGGGATGTGCACCAGCGACTTTTGAGGTCTCGTGTTTTGTGTTTTGGATCCGGATTTTCTCGATGTTTTGGGTTCGGATTTGTTTCGCAAAACACCTGCCGAAAGGTTTTGGTTCGGATTAAAGGTCTTGGATTCGGATTTTTTTTGAAAAAAACATAAAAAGTTAAAAAATCAAGTTTTTGGGCTTATTTTCACTCCTACGCTATTATTGACCTCAATAACATTCAATAACAAGCATTTCCACTAATTTACCGTGTATTCTGAACACCTCACAATATAGTTATTAGTCCAAAACGTTGCAACGAGGTATCTTTCTGGACTGCGTAGTGGAGTGGTCCCCACAATATAATAAGAAAACCATCAACTGGTCTTAATCGCACCAAAACATGTACCTGGACTGCGTAGAGGAGTGGTCACCACAATATAATTTAAAAACCATGAACTTGTATGATTCGCACCAATAATGTACCTGGACTGCGTAGAGGAGTGGGTCACCACAATATATATAATAAGAAAACCATCAACTGGTATGAATCGCACCGAATAATGTACCTGGACTGCGTAGAGGAGTGGGTCACCACAATATTATTAAAAAACCCTACACAGGTCTGAATTCCACCCAAAAAGTTTATGGACTGCGTAGTGTAGTGTTCCCCACAATATTATTTAAAACTTTTGCAGCAACAGTCAACGTTGTTTAATATCTGATACACCTCTATCTGGACTGCATAGTGGAGTGGCCCCGGTACCCAATTTGGTACCGGGGCCACAATACCTCCTCCAAACATGGTACAGACCATTCGTCATTGAGATCCCATCAAGTATGTTAAAGACAGAAAGGGTCGAAGTGTTATTGGTTGACTTTGTAAACCAAAAAACTGTCGATGTTGCACATAGTCGTGCAATGAAGACTGACTTTTTCATTTAAAGGCACCATCTTTCAAGTGTAGTGTTTGTAAGTCATATTATACTTTTGGTAAAATTGGTTTATTTTGTTCCTCTTTATGGTAACTACTAATAGAATTAAAGTATTAAATAGAAGCGGCAGTTCCTCTTTATGGGAATTAGTAATAGAATTAAAGTATTAAATAGAATTAAAGTATTAAATAGACTGGTATAGAGTGGTATAGAGTGGTAGTGTGGTATAGAGTGGTCCCCACAATATAATAATAAAACCCTCAACTGGTCTGAATTCCACCAAACAAGTATGTGGACTGTGTAGTGGGGTGGCCCCGGTACCCAATTTGATACCGGGGCCACAATAAAATAAATACACCCTCAACTGGTCTGAATTCCACCAAACAAGTATCTGGACTGCGTAGTGGGGTGGCCCCGGTACCCAATTTGATACCGGGGCCACAATAAAATAAATACATCCTCAACTGGTCTGAATGCCACCAAACAAGTATCTGGACTGCGTAGTGGGGTGGCCCCGGTACCCAATTTGATACCGGGGCCACAATAAAATAAATACACCCTCAACTGGTCTGAATTCCACCAAACAAGTATCTGGACTGCGTAGTGGGGTGGCCCCGGTACCCAATTTGATACCGGGGCCACAATAAAATAAATACACCCTCAACTGGTCTGAATTCCACCAAACAAGTATCTGGACTGCATAGTGGGGTGGCCCCGGTACCCAATTTGATACCGGGGCCACAATAAAATAAATACATCCTCAACTGGTCTGAATTCCACCAAACAAGTATCTGGACTGCGTAGTGGGGTGGCCCCGGTACCCAATTTGATACCGGGGCCACAATAAAATAAATACACCCTCAACTGGTCTGAATTCCACCAAACAAGTATCTGGACTGCGTAGTGGGGTGGCCCCGGTACCCAATTTGATACCGGGGCCACAATAAAATAAATACACCCTCAACTGGTCTGAATTCCACCAAACAAGTATCTGGACTGCGTAGTGGGGTGGCCCCGGTACCCAATTTGATACCGGGGCCACAATAAAATAAATACATCCTCAACTGGTCTGAATTCCACCAAACAAGTATCTGGACTGCGTAGTGGGGTGGCCCCGGTACCCAATTTGATACCGGGGCCACAATAAAATAAATACACCCTCAACTGGTCTGAATTCCACCAAACAAGTATCTGGACTGCTTAGTGGGGTGGCCCCGGTACCCAATTTTATCCTCCAAATTTTGGTTTTCCATTATATTTAGCACAAGAGAGCGTACCCCTAAGCCACACACACTCGGCAAAGCCTTTAAAAATTATATGCGGCACAGGAGAGTAGCACTGGACTTATACTGCTGAATCAGTGAACTTTGTAATAGCAGTACCACTGGACTTATACTGCTGAACCAGTGAACTTTGTAATAGCAGTACCACTGGACTTATACACTGCTGAATCAGTGAACTTTGTAATAGCAGTACCACTGGACTTATACTGCTGAATCAGTGAACTTTGTAATAGCAGTACCACTGGACTTATACACTGCTTAATCAGTGAACTTTGTAATAGCCGTACTGAACTTATACACTGCTGAATCAGTGAACTTTGTAATAGCAGTACCACTGGACTTTTACTGCTGAATGTGTGAACTTGGTAATATTGCAGTACCAATGGGCTTATATACTGCTGGATTGGCTTTGCAAATTTGGTTATAATTATTTTTTTTTAAAAAAATTTATTTTAATTTTTTTTATAACTTTTTTTTTATTTTTTAAAAACTTGGGAATAATGGGGAAATAACTATGCCCTTAGAAGCACAGAGCACAGGACACAGCACCACTGGACTGAACAGGACACAGCGCAGGACCCAGCAGCACTACTGAACTCAGCAGGACAGAGCACAGGACACAGCACCACTGGACTGAGCACAGCACAGCACAGCACAGCACAGCACAGCACAGAACTTAACTGAACAGCACAGAACTTAACTGAACAGCACGAGATATAGCAGGACAGAGGACCACCTAACACACCCTCCCTCTACCCTGATCAATGCCCGAGTGAAGATGGCGGCGATTAGCGGGGAATTTATAGGATCCGAGTATCGCGAGATCCGATTATGAGTCAGAGCCTCAGTTTCAGATTTGAATTTGGCGCCAATACCCGGATCTGTCTCGGATCCGACTCGGATCGGCAACGTTCGGGTGGGCTCGGATTTCATAAATCCGAGTGCGCTCATCTCTAGTTTACACAGGGCTTATCATTCCAAATTAAGATCTGAATTATTACCATAGGTCTCCAAATTTTCATTGCAAGATGGCAAATACCACAGTCTGTTTTTCATAAGTCAAGTAATAGATTTTATACATACACACTATCTCTGAAAGCTTTTGAGTAGAAAGTAGCTTATCTCCCTAAAGGGCAATCACGCAGATAGTCTAAGTTTTGATACATAGGGGCCTTTTAGGGGTCACCTTATTTAAGTAAGTGAGATTAAAAAACAGTTAAAAAGTTATGCTTTATGCAAATTGTTACGCTACGTTAAGTCTCTCACTCAAATCTTAAAGAGCTTTGGGCGTTACTTAACTTGCTTAATTAAGGTACCGCCTTTACCTAATCTCTGCATGTGCACAGAAATTAATATTTATGTTGACATTACGTTAATTATCAGTTTTGCTGTATGTGTATATCTAATCACAGTGTGTTACTTAAGGAGAAAATCAGTCCTGCACATATAAGAACGCATGTCCTCTCTCCGAGCTCTATGTTGCTGTGCTCAATGAAAAGGACTGTAATTTCTCCAGTGCAGCAGTGATCTTATTAGCCCACTGCTATGAAGCAGACATCACATGCTTCTTACATGTCCTAGAATGCCTTGCTGCCAGCACTCTGGAACACCAAATACAAATTCCCTCTCGGAGCACTATGCTTTCTGAAAGTCAAATAATTGGATGAAGTAAACCAAAGTAATTAATATTGTTTTACCATGCAATTGAGATTAGTATGCAATCGCACGGATTAATGAGACACAAATTTACATTTGCACTTACACTTGTAAATAATACACATTTATTAAGGTTCCAATCCACATTTATTTATTAGTAAAATGTAATAGAGATTATTATACATAGATAAAACTATAGTAAAGGTATTTAAGGCTCAGGATATAGGAAATGTATCATGTTTAGTGTCATTTTGATCTGCACACTACCACTGGGAATCCGCTACTATCCATGAAGCGATCGCTTCCCGCTAGTTATGGAAGACAAACAATCAATGTTCAAAATTACATAGTATTTGGAATGCAAATAGGTTGGTAAAAACTGGATTAGGTCAGTTCTCTTAGGCACAACATGTGCTCAGCTGTTGGAGTGAGCTGGCCACACCTTACCAGAGGAATCCTTTGACCTGACCTATGATTTGCATTATACAGGACTGACATGAACCCTGATTCAATGAAGACCTTTTTACGTGTTGTCAGTGTACATAATGACATCATCATTGTGTTTTTGTAAACTGAAACTGCATGTAAGCAAGCTTCTCTGTGCCATTGATATTTCTTCCTGCCAACAGACATCATGACTATATCCTAACCTGTGCTAAGTGGAAGCCCTAGCGAAAATGTAATGCAATCAGTGTTTTTATACTTTCCTGCTTTATTGTAATATCTTTTATGCGTTATGATGGCTTACTGTAAATCCTGCTATTATTTGCAATTAAATATCTTTGTGCGTTGGAACCACAACAATCGCATTGGACAATGTTTATTGGTAAGCGACAAAATGAACTTAATAGTTTCTACTCTTGCTCCGTCAGAGGTTCAGAAGGGACTGATCTGTCCCCGATAAACAGTATGCCACTGTACCACTGCACTCTGGATATATAACGGTGGGGAAGGGTGACAATGAAAAGGTAATGAAGGAAGGATGACTAAAGATGGGTGATGAAAGATGGCTGAAGAAGGATGAGTGAAGAAGGAGGGATGAAGAAGGGAGATGATAGAAGGAAGGTTGATGAAGGTAGGGTAATGAAGGAAGGATGACGAAGGAAGTTTGGTAAAGGATGGGTGATGAAGGACGTGTGAAGAAGAACTTGAGATGGAGGGAGATGATAAAAGGAATGTTGATGAAGGAAGGATGATGAAGGGAAATGATAGAAAGAAGGTAGTTGAAGGTAGGGTGATGAAGGAAGGTTGACAAAGGAAGGTTGACTTAGGATGGGTGATGAAGGAAGGATCATGAAGGAAGGTTGATGATGGAAGGATGATGAAGAAAGGGAATGAAGGAAGGATGATAAAGAAAGTGTGACAAAGGACAGGTGACGAAGCATGGATGGCAAAGGAAGACTGACGAAGGATAGATGTTGACGGAAAGGTAATAGAAGTAGAAATAGAAATTAGAAACCCTATAAACAAATAACTATATATAGGTTCATGTAAAATTTCACTTTGAAGACATAAATGAACATTAATGTACTAAAGTCTCTTATGAGCAGAGCTGTAACTTAGAATTCTAGCGTCTGGGGCCAGAAAGACAAATACTGCCCCCCAAGTCCTTACTTTTAACCAAATGAAACTAAAATATTCCTAAACTGCGCCCCCCTTCAGTGTTGCGCCCTGGGCGGTCGCCCCTATCGCACAGCCCTAGTTACGGCCCTGCTTATGAGCTATAACAACAGGATGATGCATTGCATACATTTTTGACTAGCATAAGATAGTTATTAATGCGGAAGTGGCCTGATTCATTAAGGAACCTAAATGCTAAAAATAAAAGCAAGTAAAATTGCTTTGTGCATACCCAGAAACAGACTATATGCCAGTGAACGCATGTATTTAAATATAAACGGGAGTTACGGGAACCTTACATATTTTACAGCATAACCTCTTAGTGTTAAGGATACCTGTTAAAGTTCATACACAATCTTTTGGAAGTCAAGCACACGGAGTATCACTAGCACTTACTCCTTCAACATCCACAATAGACTGAACCTGGACCTATATGATAATCAGTTTCACACAACAGGTAATAATCATAAGGATTTCAGACTCAAACTTGAAATCGAAACTCAAAGTTGACCTGAAGCTGGAATACATAACCGTCGTTGTGGCGTGGTCACACATTTTTAAATATTTGCCGACACTTTCCACACGCCCTTCGAAGCGCCTCCCATGACACAAATGGCGTGACCCTTTTCTCACGTGGCATGGCATATTGTTATTCTATAGGCTCTAGAAGTTGACTTTGTTTGAAAATGTGTGTTTTAAATGCAAATAAGTATTAGTACATTCAGCAAACAGGACATGATAGGATTTCAGTGCTCCTAGGTTCACCAAGACAGCATCATGCAAGCATGTGATTAGAAGCACCGGCTCACCAGCAAAGTGCCTCAGGAAAATATTTTAAAAGGTCGACAACTAAGCAAATGTGACTTCTGAAAATCGGTTTGAGAACAACCGGTGAGTCACAGGGAAGATGGGTTTGGAATGCTCATGTACGGTAAATTATGTGCAAAGTTTAAAAATGCCCGTTTAGTGCATGAAACATACACAGTAATATCAGGGTTTAATGAGACTGGAAAATATATTGTGTATCACAGAGATGTTACTAGATCTCTCTCTTTCATATGTTACAAGTTAATTATTAAAGCCATGCAACGTAATTGGATGGAGGGATTAGAAGAACTTGCTTAAGTTGGGTAAAAATATTTTTTTATAATAATTTAACAATATTAGTTATTGAGGATATGGGGCAGTAGCTGAAGCAGAAATTTGGATCTTTAATAGGTTAATGCATAAGAGAAATTTTGACTTCAGGGGCTTGTGAATAGAATGCTTTACTTGTAATAACCATCATTAAAAGGTCTATGGGGCGTATTCAGAAACAAATTGCGCAAGGAAAAGAGTATTTAGGTACATAAGTCATATGCATCTCAGGTTACGTTGAGGTCTGCAACACTAGCATAAGCAGAGCCCATTACGTGATACATTATTGTTTCTTGTGTATTAACGATTCCATACATAATGTTGTGTAGGAGTAGGGAGCTACTACGTCAGCAGTCTCTATGATTTGGTTACTGCAGCTCTTACAGTTCCGCTGTTCACAGGTCATTTTCCGCTATAATTATGCTGAACTGCAGAAGTGTGTACTTTCTGAGACAATTAATGACTTAACAACACACTCTATAATCAATCAATCAATCAATCACAATGTTCTTTCTTGTGTACTGTGTGTCAGATTTCATTACATTAACACTGTTTCCTAATGTTATAATGTGTGCAAGTGACTAAAAGTTAATGTAATATATGTAAAAGAATACAATTTGTTTTAAAGTAAACTTTTAATAGGGTAACATAGAAAAATAAAATCAAAATGCGCCTATCGCCTTACAATCCACAACGTTACTACTAGAGATGGTCACTGACCCCCGTGTTTTGGTTTTGGATTCGGTTTTGGATCTGGATTACCGTTGTGTTTTGGTTTTGGTTTTGGTTTTGCAAATCCGCCATTGCGTGTTTTGGTTTTGGTTTTGGTTTTGTTTGGTTTTGTTTTGCTATTTTGTTGGAAAATACATGTTTTTGTGCCTAAAATAACCCAATTTAGTGCTCCAACTGTTTTAGAGATAAGTAATCTAATTGTTGAGGTAATAAATCATCCAAAAAAACTGTTTAATTCTTCGTTGGTAGGCCTTCGTTTATTCTACACACAAAACAGATTGTCTTCCTCTCCATCTATGCATATTGGCAATGCAGCCATCGTCTTTGAATCTATATTACACCCTACACTTATAGTTAAATATGTAAAGAAATGGAAAAAGACAGTTTGCTTTCTGTCTCTATAGGCCCCCCTCCACTTTTTTAAAAAAACAAAAAATTCAGCCGTTATAGACTGTACAATATTAATTGACATGGGGAAAGCCAGTTTGGTTTCTGTCTCTCTAGGCCCCCCTCCACTTGTATAAAATACCAAAAAATCCAGCCGTTATAGACTGTACAATATTAATTGACATGGAGAAAGCCAGTTTGGTTTCTGTCTCTCTAGGCCCCCCTCCACTTGTATAAAATACTAATAAATTCAGCCGTTATATACTGTACAATATAAATTGAAATGGACAAAGGCAGTTTGGTATCTGTCTGCATCAGATCCTCTCTCCACTAGGAGTAAAATAGAAAACTATTCAGCCGTTATATAATCTAGAATATAAATAGAAATTGAGAAAGGCAATTTGGTATCTGTCTGCATCATAATCATCAACATCATCATTAGCGCCCTCGTCGCCTACACAAATCTCCCCCTCATCCTCTTCTAATTCCAAAGTGGCATCCTCAATTTGGGTATCACTGGCTACACTCGGGCTATTAAGGCACACATCAGCAGAATGCTCACGATTAGACATCCCACTGTTGGATGGACTCTCCACAGGGATTGTTGTCATTTGTGAATCAGAGCAAATATTCTCCTGTAATGCCTCACTGTTATCTTGCAGCTCGGCTTTGACGCGTAACAGTAGTTGTGCACCAATTGTAGGCTGGGTAACTTTTTGGGATCTGCCACTAATAGCCAAAGGTGAAGGCCTCATTCTCTCTTTGCCACTGCGTGTGTAGAATGGCATGCTTGCAATTTTTTTTTTATCGTCACTTAACTTTTGCTCAGTTACACTTCTTTTTCGCTTCAATACAGTAAAAATATTTTTGGTTTTTGTTTTTTGCACTAATTTGAAAACACTCTGTTGTTTGACATCGCCTTGGCCAGATGACGTACTGGGAACACTAACATCAGGACTGGTGACAGAACCTGGTTGCTCATTCAGATCATATGTGGACTGCTTTGAATCCATTCTGAGCGCAAACCACTGGGGAGTGCTAAAAATTATTTAGTAGATTCTGCTGACAGATATGACTTTTGACAGCCAGAAATATTAATGCACAATTAGGGAGGACACCCCAAAAACACTGAGGAGTGCTAAAATTTATTGAGTAGATACTGCTGACAGATATGACTTTTGACAGCCAGAAATATTAATGCACAATTAGAGAGGACACCCCAAAAACACTGAGGAGTGCTTAAAATTATTGAGTAGATACTGCTGACAGATATGACTTTTGACAGCCAGAAATATTAATGCACAATTAGAGAGGACACCCCAAAAACACTGAGGAGTGCTTAAAATTATTGAGTAGATACTGCTGACAGATATGACTTTTGACAGCCAGAAATATTAATGCACAATTAGAGAGGACACCCCAAAAACACTGAGGAGTGCTAACATTTATTGAGTAGATACTGCTGACAGATATGACTTTTGACAGCCAGAAATATTAATGCACAATTAGGGAGGACACCCCAAAAACACTGAGGAGTGCTAAAATTTATTGAGTAGATACTGCTGACAGATATGACTTTTGACAGCCAGAAATATTAATGCACAATTAGGGAGGACACCCCAAAAACACTGAGGAGTGCTAAAATTTATTGAGTAGATACTGCTGACAGATATGACTTTTGACAGCCAGAAATATTAATGCACAATTAGAGAGGACACCCCAAAAACACTGAGGAGTGCTTAAAATTATTGAGTAGATACTGCTGACAGATATGACTTTTGACAGCCAGAAATATTAATGCACAATTAGAGAGGACACCCCAAAAACACTGAGGAGTGCTTAAAATTATTGAGTAGATACTGCTGACAGATATGACTTTTGACAGCCAGAAATATTAATGCACAATTAGAGAGGACACCCCAAAAACACTGAGGAGTGCTAACATTTATTGAGTAGATACTGCTGACAGATATGACTTTTGACAGCCAGAAATATTAATGCACAATTATGGGGGACAACCCAAAAGCGCTGGGGAGTGCCAAATATGAAGAAAAAATAATAAACCTCTATCCTCCTCTCTGCACTAGCGATTTTGGTTAGAGCAATTGCAAGAACAATATTGTATTCTTTCTCTGTCCCTGCTCTAATTAGCCTATGACTACACCCTGCTCTCTCCCTCTGTCAAATGGCGATGGATTGCTGTGGAGGCGTGTATTTATAAAGTTGAAGTATCGCGAGAACCGAGTCCCGAGATCCGACGACGTCACAATGACGTTCGGCCTCGATTTGGATTCGGAATTGGCGGGAGAGTACCGAGCTGCTCAGCTCGGTACTCGGATACCCAAAGTTCGGGTGGGTTCGGTTCTCGGAGAACCGGACCCGCCCATCTCTAGTTACTACCCTAGGAGGACCCAAGATTTGAGAAGTGTGTCCATTAGACTAAACGCAGTTAAAATCATGCGGGTGAGTGACTTGCCAAAGAACCTGTTATCTGTGTATTCCTGGAGTTTCAACCAATGGAAGCAGGAAGGGGTTGGGACTTATACACAGTTATAAGTCAGTGCACAGAGGATATAGTTCTTCCTGCTTCCGGATTCCTCCCGCCCTCCCTGCAATTTCTTGGGTAACTTTGAGTTGTAGTTGGTTAGAGTAGGAGAGCATTGCAGTCGGTAACTGTGCATATGGTGCTCGGGTGATCTTGTCATAGGTCACTACCCCTCTGTGGTGTCGAAGTCAGCAAATTGGATAAAGTCATTTCAATTAAAGTCTAACAAACTTGGTTGTCTTTGTCTGAAAAGATGCGTACGGTACGCATCTACGTACAAGCGCACGCTACAGCGTGAAAGGGCGTACGCATCCACTACACGTGGCAGCAACAGTAATTGGTCTTTTACCATACATTCGCACAAACACGCATACTTATAAAATAGTACACATTAATGGTAGTTGCAACACATAGTCAGTTATGTCGAAATATAGTAGTATTTATATGTTATATCAGAGTTACATGAATATTAGTGAAATACACGGAACGGGTTAAAGGAATAACATCATGAGTGGTATCATAATGAACCTTGTTACATATCCTACTGTTTGGTTCACTCTGCGAGGGAATCGCAGAGTGCATACGCAAGTTATGAATGATAGGGAATTATGAACTACTTAAGACTAAGGAATCCTGGCGGGAAGAGCAGAGCATACCCCCTGCAGAGATGACCCCCTCCTTTGGATTCCTTAGGATGAACCAGCCAATGATTGACGACCCCTTGGACATTCCTGAGACCCGGACCAATAGATGCAAGCTATACCATCTTCATTGTATTACAGTATTTGATTGTGTATATAAGCAGCAGCTTGTGATCCAGAGTGCAGACATCTTGTCCCCAGACTTCAGGATTGAATGACTGCACTGGATCCAGAGCGCCTGCGATAAGTAACGGCTGTATTTACTATTACTTCGCTTGAGCATATTTATTCTTTTATTTGCGAATAAATCTTTGTGCTTTGGAAACACAACTCGAGGTTCGACAATCGTTATTGGTTAGCGACAATACGCACATAACAGTGGTTATGGTGTCATACCATGGTTGGTCCGTATGTTAGGAGGACCATTGGGCCAGTTTTGTATGGTTTATACTGGCGGAGTTTATAAGGGGCGTTGTCTTGCCGTTGGACTTCATCTTAGCACCGGCCAATAGATAAGGTATGATCCTGGGTTGGTGGTACTATGGTCTGACCTTTCCACCTTTATTGGTTTTGCGTTCCTGACTGCCCTGCTCTCGTCCGCCTTACAGTCCTATTAGTTTAAATATTAATAAATACCGTCATTCATTCCAACTTTAATTTGGTGTCCGTGTTTTTATTTGGTTTGGTAAAGGTTATGTCACAGGTGTGTTATTTGGGGAAAGCTTCCCCGCTATGCATTTTAATTCAGTACGTATTTGATAAAAACAAAATTTTATATTGTGAGTTTCTGCAATGTTGAGAAAAAAGTCGAGAATTGCATATAAGTGTTAAAATTCTAATTATTTAGAAACACGCCCATAGCTATCACCACAGTATGAGCAGAAAAGAAATTGCCTTTATTATAATGACTGTAAAGATTACTAGTAAGAAATGTGAGCAGACAAATATTATATTGACAATTAAAATTAAAGAAGCACGAAGAGCTAGAGTGGGCAATTCACAATCGGCCAATCAAAAGTGAGTAGCTAATGCTGCTTATAGTCATCATCACCAGCTCTCCAGCATTTGCCAGAGTTATGCCTATACGGTGTATACGTGTCTGTGTGCAGGTCTGACTCAATCATATTTACGAGAAAACACCTTTACTTCACTAGGATTACGCTAGGTTAGGTCTCACCCAACCCATGGCAATACACTCTTGAATTGTTGTGAGTGGGGACATAGCTCCAAACTTCGGAGGAGGAGGGTGCCCATGACCTATCTCATCAGACATCTTTCATAGTGTTAAATTCTATTGTTCAATGTACCTCAAAGTATAAGATATTTCCCATGTCCATCTGGAATAAACTCAATCCAGCTTAAATTTAAGATGACTAGCAACAAGAATAGCCACCCCTTTTTTGTCTGGAGGCGTGGAAAGCAGCAGGATTCCTTCTGGATAATAATTTGCGAAATTTCTTGTTCGAAAAATGCATCTTCTGCAAAAAACACAACATCCATCGTCAACTGCCTTACAAATAAACAATTTAGAATGTTTTTGAGGACTGTTAAGACACTTAAAAATAAAAGAAACTACTTGAAGGTTCAGTAAAGGAGAAGATAAGTCCTGAGTGGGGGGCAGGGGGTGATTGAGTTGCGGAATGTAGAGCCCCATAGTTTCCTCAACTTCGTGCTGAAATTGAATGACCTCTTCTACCTTGGTCTCCACAGGGTCTACGTTACCCCTAATCCCAGCCACCTCAGATAATAGTCCTTCAAATGCTGTTTCAGTGACTTAGTTTTGGATAGGATGTAGCAATGCCAATTTTGTGGATTCCCCATCCATTTCAGAGCCAGATCTGCTATTTGGAGAGTGTGTTGGGTGGGATTATTTATTTTTGAAAAATTGGGATAGTTTCTGGGAGTCTTCTGATTTTTTCTTTAGGCATTTTGAAAGTTACAATGGAAAGGGTCCCACAGGGAAAAAAGCAGTTGCCCAAGTTAACCACTAAGGGGTATATTTACAAAACAGCCGGTTTGAAAAAGTGGAGATGTTGCCTATAGCAACCAATCAGATTCTAGCTGTCATTTATTTATTACATTCTACGAAATGACAGCTAGAATCTGATTGTTTGTTATAGGCAACATCTACACTTTTTCAAACCCACAGTAAATAGTAAATATACCCCAAAGTTTAAAAAAAAAAGAAATTATTCTTGTATATTTATCTCCTACCTCTGTGTAAATTTCTGCACTTTCTCTTAGCTATAAAGAACCCTCAGACATGTCAGATGCTACGTTATCACTCTTAAATGTCCTCACATTTACAAAAGCAAAGACTGACAGTGTCAGAATCCTCACAGCTATGAGCCAACGTGAGAATCTTGTCTCAGAATGCAAAACCCCCTTAAATAAAAACAAAACATCAATCTGAAAAAAACTGACATTATAAAGGGTATTGTAGCCTCACAGCATTTTGCAATTATCTTTCGCTTCAAAAATTATTTTTTAACAATGTCATTAACATTTTTGCATAATGTTTCTAGAATAATTTAATAGGAAAACACAAAAAGGCTTTTAAAATCCATTTGTGCTGTACAATTCAAATTCTTTGACATTGGGACGATGACATGGTCCTGTCCTCATACACACCCCTTTAATCAATTAAGGGACAGCACTTTCCCGCGTGTCAGCTGTACATAAGTATAGCGGATGAACACTGAATGACCGTATCTCTATAGCTTGCAAATAAGACCTTTTTCATATCTCTTTCTGTTGCACTCACTGTACCATAGACCCTTTTGTCTATAGGTGTGGGACAGAGTGCATGTCTTAGGGCTTTTGCAATTAGCAGGGTGGGCCAGCAATATTCTTATGTCATTTATTAAAGGAAACCTCACACGTTCATGGAACTTCTTTAGGATTTATATTTGTGAAAAGTTCTTAAAGCTACGATGCTTAAAATTGATAACATTGACAAAATGATGCAGAGGTGGGCCAGCTGGAGAGTAGAGTGCTCATCTGTCTAGCTTGATATTCTTACCCATGTCATTACTAGGGAAAGGAGACATAAGTTATATATACTCCAAGTAAGTGCCGGAAATAATTGCCAAAGCCCAGGGGAACAATATATGGGTGGGCACAGGGTATAGAGCCAAAGGTGAACCCAGTTTTATGACAACCACCCCGTGCTCTGGTTCATCCTGGCTAGTTCAGTCCTTTCTTTACTCCCCCAGCATTTCACTTGGTGTCAGGTAAGAAGTGAATTAGACAGAAGTACCCAGGTATATATCAGAGCTGACAATTACCTTGGGGATTGTCCCTCAGACTGTTGACCTCACAGTACAATGTTCAGTAATTATTTTATTATTATTAAATTATTAGTATTTTGGTGGAGGTCACTCTTCTAGTACAGCCATTATTTAGTGTAGTAAGCAGGGTACTGGCATCTTGGTGGTTAACCAGAAGGTTAACCTCTAAGGCTTTCATTTAGAGATGCTGAATCAGATGTCTTCTGCTACAGAAACCTCTTTTACCCTAACTTATAGTGAGAGTAGGGGGATATATTTGCTAAACTGCGGGTTTGAAAAAGTGGAGATGTTGCCTATAGCAACCAATCAGATTCTAGCTGTCATTTATTTAGTACATTCTACAAAATGAAAGCTAGAATCTGATTGGTTGCTATAGGCAACATCTCCACTTTTTCAAACCCGCAGTTCAATATATCCCCAGATCTATTTTATCCTATTGCTTATTACCTATGAAAAGAATATTTTATCACCAGTCTTGTAGTATCGTAAGTGTGGTTACGGCTTACTATAAAGCTCCGTGCAGCTGCTGCCTTTCCTGTGGTGTCTTTCCGAGGCTGCAAAATATGAGCTCAGATTGAAAAACTACAGGAGATTTCTATCAGGGGGTTTGCAGATTATTTGTGATATCCCTGGGACACGTGGGGGAAATATGAGAATCTCAGGCTCCATAATAAAATTGCAGTACACCAGGAAAACTGGTCCTGTCCATATTGTATGTCAGTTCCCGTGGGCTGGGATCAAGACTGAGAGTAGGCTTTTATCATGTACAGAATTATCCCCTCACATCTGCGTTCACAGAGGAGCTGACAGTTGTTGGTTTCCTTTATTTATGGATATTTATATGTTATATTCCATCGTGAGTTGTACTGTACTACTTGTGACTAGTTGTTAAAATACCAGTCTGTAATAAGAAAAAAAGAAAATTAAAATAATAAGAAAAAAATATCTTCTGTGCTGATTCTGCAATATCTCTGAGACAATATATCACACTAAAGTCACTAGAGGCCAATTTTTAACTTATACTTGCCTACTTTTCCAATTTATTTTCTAGGAGGTCCAGGGGCAGGTGGGCGTGTGGGGGCGGGGCCCTGAGTATCACGTCACTAATCCACACCCCCAAGTGATCATTACCATTTTGCCCTATACCAGCAGGGGGTGGGCCCACGATGACGCGTGAATCGCTTCACCAAGCCCCGCCCCCTCCATTTAGCTTTCCAGACTGGCCAGGATCCGGGAGGTTGACCCGGTCTCCCGGGAGTGCTGGAGGATTCCCAGAAATTCGTGAGTCTCCCGGAATGTCTGGGAGACTCCAACTATGTTAACTGCAAAATATGCTGGCAGCAATGCACTTCTATTTATCCACCTGGTGCATTACAAGGAGCACGCCCACAATACAGGAGAGATTAACCAGGCAGCGTCCTCACCCTGTCTCTCAGCTGACAGACAGCCTGAGACTCCTAGGGGTGAAAAATGGGGGCGGGGCACAAATTCGACACCCCCCCTACTTAAAATAAAAATCTAGGTCCATTCCTGGATGCATCAGGAGTGTGAAATGTAGAGTAATAAGCATTGCACGTTAAACAGGATACTTGGGAACGCTTTTATTTAAAATAGTGATGTTGAACAGGTTTAGCTATGGTCAGTTACAGAAATCTCGTTTGCATATGAATGTATGACTAGGCACAATCACACACATAAAATGCTTGGCGCTTGATAATTGACCCTTACTCACTTGAAAATTCAACTACCAAATGGTTGCAAAATGACAAACGAAGGTTTTTCACATTCAATTAGAAACGACCAATGTTAATAAAAAATTTTAAAAAAACATTTCGCTGTTTCATTACCGTTAATAATGCAAAAAAAAAAATCAGTTTTTCATACTCCCTGCAAAGCAGGGTTTGTAAAGGTTGGTCTCCAAATGCTTGATTTTGGAACAAAGTAAAACAAAAAAACACTTGCTGCAATAATAATAGATTTAAAAAAAGTACAATGTATATAAATAATAT
The DNA here is from genome assembly GCF_038048845.1 of Mixophyes fleayi. NCBI lineage: Eukaryota > Metazoa > Chordata > Amphibia > Anura > Limnodynastidae > Mixophyes > Mixophyes fleayi. The sequence goes on from NC_134402.1 coordinate 34,438,475, forward strand.
AACACATGTTAAAGAAAAAAAGAAAAGAATAAAGCTTACCATAAGCAGAATATTAATAGAAAAAACGCCACATTAATATGAACGTCCTTTAAATAACTCCATCTTGACCATCTTACCAAAGTAATATGACTTATTAAAATCTCCCCTCACATACAATTAGAAAATAAATAAATTATAATTTGTTTTATATTTACTCATTCAGTGCTTCATCAGCAGACAGGAAGCTGCAGATGAGTACAGGTAACTTACTATCTGCAAATTTTTTCCTAAAATCACAATACAGCAATAGAGCCAAAACATAAGTAAGAATAACAATGACAGCCATTTTGTTGAAGCCAAAATTCATTAAAACATTGGCAGATCCCCACAAAAAATGGGCATTAGACTGCAAAATGTTATAGTTGATAATGAAGACACTAAGTGGGAGGTTCCTAGAAGCTTTTTCCTCCTTGTAACCCACAGAACTGTCATGATTTGATTGGGGAGGGTAAGGTTCTGGGCAAACAAAAAAACCCCCCACAATTTGTGCCCCTGCAACTGGCCCCAGAGGCCGAACTAACAAGGGAAGTGGAGAGGAGGAAACCGGGGCCCAGAGCTCACTAGTTCCCTGTGCAGCAGGCCCCATTAACTCTATGGGCCCGGTGCACCGTACCTGCTACTCCAATGGAGTTCCGCCACTGTCTAGCCCATATCATACAGATATGACCTATAAATTGAGGCACCAGAAGTACATTTCATGGAGCAGTGGACATCTGGCTACTGGGGTTTGTCCAGTCTTACTTGCATGCTTATTATATATATAAATAAACTTGCAGTTTATTTCATTAGAAAAAAATGCTTGCTGAAACAATGTACTAGGGCATTACAAAGAAGAGTACACCCTGAGCAGCCGGACGGGTAGTCCAGTCCCATCATGTGATTGCTTTGCAGCGAATCAGCACACGGGGACTTGGCCATTTAGTAGCTCTCTGATAAGCTGCCTCCGCTATAAAATGCAGGCAACTCCATTCTGCACTGCCTGTAGTAGGTACAGTTCCACTGTCTATTTTGGTCTCTTGCAGTGTGTTTTGACTGGTTCTGGTTCTGACCTTTTTGCATAGGACCCTGATTATTCTCTGCCCTGACCTATTGCCTGGACGTTCCTGGATTTCTACCTGCCCTGACTTCTCCTCGCACTTAGAACCATTCCATCTTGACCGGTCTAGAGTACCTGTGTTTTCTTGCTATTCAGTTTATGGTATTGGTGATTGATGTCTCCAATATTTCTAGTGTCAGTGTCAATCCTGGAATGAGCCTCTGCTATTGCGTGCATAAGACTTAGGGACAACCAAGTACCGGTGAACACGTTCAGCTCTAAGGGAAAGGGGACAGCTATAGGCGAAGACCACAACTAGCCTGGTTCTAGATGTTCATTCTGAGAATTCGGCGTCTGCCATGGCACATGGTAAATAACCAAGTAAGTCTGAAACTCTATAGCATTTGGCCATTTACTTTTGTACTTTTTTGTTATGGAGAAGTTAGGTCACTGTATAGGAACAAAATATAAATAAGTTAGTCCAAATCAGGAGAACAGGCTTCTGGGAAATGAAGTTGACACGTCCTCACTTCGAGTCAATGCTTTACACACTGTGGATAGCCCTACAGGCACTCTGTCATCCTTACTAGAGTTCATCAGTGCAGCTTAGGGTTTTCTGCTTGGCCTGGGAAGCACTACAAAGACAACCTGAGAATACTATCATTAGCCATTCAATTTAATGTTTTAATGATTCTTTAGAAATGTGTTTGGGTCTGAATCGTGGGCTACTGACAGCAAGCTCTCTGGTGGCTGTAGTGAGGTCAAAAAGAAAATTAGGGACATTTTGAAAGCTGCATGAGACTAAACACTGTCATGTGTGTGATATTTCAGAGACAGCGGCACTCTCAATAGAGGGAATATCGGGTTTGCTAAATTAATGAACATGTGGGGCTTAGAAAATTCAGCAACATATTAATATCTTCATTGTACTGGGCAGTATCAATATCTTGCGCTATGTAACTCATACTCAGTTCGGGGAGTGGGATTTCTTTGACTTTGGAGCCCACTCCTCCTCCTCCATTCATAAGCCCCAAGATAAAGAGATAACAAGTAGGATTACTGCTTGCATGTCCAAACAGCAATACACTCCCACTTATTCCTCTTCCAGAATAAATTGTTCTATTCCGAATGCAAACTATCGGCGCTGGATTCATTTCTAAATTCTGTCCTTAAAGAGTCAAAAAGCTTAGACAGCTGTTAAATCCTGGTGCCCACTGGTGTGGGTGAGAGACTTAGTAAGAGTCGGGTGGGAGGCGGCTGCAGAAGTTAGTGGCCATTTGCTCAGCAGTCAGTGTGTGTCACAAAATGCAACTTTCCCTGTCTCTCTGTCTCCTGCCAGGCAGAGCTATTAAAGCTATTTTGAAAGTGACCCTTCAGGCTTAAGTACATTCAGAAAGAGAGAGGGGAGAGAGGAGGGAGCAGCTGTTTGGAACCATGACTGAAGATGACGGATTCGGTTGTGGTGGAGGGTCACGTCAGATTGAGAGATGGAAAAAAGGTCAGTGAAATGGGCATTTTTTCCTTCGTCAACAGGCCCTGGGAAATTTTAAACGGTTAATCGTACGATTCCCTAATGTTGTTTTTGTCGTTTCAGTGGAAGAATAGGTGGGTGCTGCTCAGAAAGCCTTCCCCTGTGGCAGGTACATTATTTATATTCCTGTCTTATTCTTGTCTGTCATTTAAACAGTATAAGAGAACCTCAGACGTATGTGGAAGCAGTCTGTAGCGTGTACGGTTAGATTGTCAGCTCACAGTGATACTTGTACCCAGCCGGTCTGCTTGTCACCCTATACAGACTAAGTAGACTGAGTACATGCTTTTGGGATCAATCTGTATATCATCATGATTAAGTCATTGTCCTTTAAGTCTTTAACCCAACGATAGAAGGATGGTCTTACTTGTGGCTAAAATAATGTGTTTGATTTCTTGCAAAAGTTTCATTTATATCTCTCTTGCCGATATTATACTTTTTCAATGTTTTTCTTAATCTCCCTTGTTATTTTGTGACGTTACTGAATACGAAAGGCAGAACGAATGACGTGTTTTTAGTTTGTATTAGTATGGAGAAACTTTTTTTTGTATGGGTGATGGGTTTTAATCTAAATACAGTTTAGAGCAATGTTTCAGATTGATTTTTAAGGTCTTTCCCTTCCAATATATATCAATGGGCAACGAGAGGGGCTGGTTACACCAAAGCACATTGCACTTACAAAAATAGAAGGAGGATGCAGAAGGCTGCCTAGAGTGTGAGAGGGCCGTAGCAAGGGGTGAGAGACGACATTAAAACTCTGCATAAGGTTTTATGTTTCTGCACAGCCAATAGGATGTGGGAGAATAGTGGAACTTCCTAGTTCTCGTCTAGTCCACAGTTTCTGCATTAAATCAAACAACGTAACAGAAAAGCAGTATGGAAATAAGTTGAATTTTTTTAAACCATTGAATGTATATTCAAACTATATGATTTGTGTGTTTCGATTGTAGCTGTGCATTAAAGCAATGATTACTTTTAAAAAAGAGGTTATAGGAACAAAAATCTGTTATTTCCCATTGTGCACCATTATTACTAGGAATAACTAATATTTTGGTATTATAAACACTTTTGCGTCATCATGGGGCTACAATCAAATATATTTCATTACTTTTTCATCGGACATATCACCAAAATAAAAATATGTGTTCCCCACTGTTTGTTCTGAGTTTTGATGAGAGTACCAGCGATTGGGCTGATGAGTCTACGTACACCCAGGTTCTTTAGGGATCGTCCTAAAGGGAAATAGGGTGGAAAGGGTCCCTGGTCAGTACTGTATCGTGTTGTGGTCTTGCTATCTGTGTGATCAGTTGCGTACTTGCCCTCTAGGCATACAAAGCACTTGTCTAAGGCAGAATTTTTTAAGAGGGAGCATGGAAATGGTTTTATGTTCAATTTATCTACTTTTATTTTTGATAATTGATTTTTCCTACATTGTCATATTTTTCCCAGTGAATATTTTGGAAGCCCCAGTTACTTATGTACAAGGTCTGTATTCAGTGGTATTGATCACAGATCACTTATAAACTGGCCACAGAGGACCAGATATGGCTATTAGGTGCACAGGCTCAGGAGTTAGATGTCTTCGGGCTTCATTACTTCGGACAGAAACAACATACTTGATAATGATCCTATCAGTTTGCTAATATCATCATCAGGGATTGAGATAGTTTCTGGGATTGAGGTAGTTTTCTGTCCACATATGTTGCCAAATTGGGCCAACTGTCCAATTTTGCTGCCCAAAGCGTAGCTACCAGGGGAGTACTGGCAAATTTTAGCCCGGGGGGCAAGACATGACTCAGCAGCCTATTTTAAGGGGACAAGAGTGCAGGTGGCCCAGTGACCCAGCCCAAGGTAGCCCACTATGGGACCGGCCCGGGGGGTAGATGCCCCCCGGCCCCCCAGCCCAGGTTGTCTCTGGTAACTACCATAGTAGCAAGGAGTGCAGCTGTTTTCAGGACTGTAGTGTACATAGCTGCCAAATCTCCATATGTGTATGTAGTTTTTTCACTCTTGGGCTAGTACATGGGGGTCCTTAAAAATGTGTGTTATGGGTCCCATAAATGTCTAGTTTGGCCCCTGTTGCTGCTGATATCGCAATGTATGAGGCAAGGGATGGACTATTCAGCTATAATTGATCAAGCAGCCACCTCCTTTCACCTGAAGATGAAGATAAAGCATGTACTCTGTGGCATACACATTGCGGCACATACACTGCGGCATATACACTGCGGCACATACACTGCGGCACATACACTGCGGCACACACACTGCGGCACATACACTGCGGCGCACACTCTGCGGCATAAACACTGCGGCACACACTCTGCGACACATACACTGCGACACATACACTGCGGCACACACACTGCGGCACATACACTGCGGCACATACACTGCGGCACATACTCTGCGACACATACACTGCGACACATACACTGCGGCACACACACTGCGGCACATACACTGCGGCACACACTCTGCGACACATACACTGCGACACATACACTGCGACACATACACTGTGGCACACGCTCTGCGACACATACACTGCGACACATACACTGCGACACATACACTGCGGCACATACACTGCGGCACATACACTGCGGCACATACACTATAGAACCTGCACTTGTGTTTTGCACTTTTGTAAATGAACCTTATTGTCTGCTACCCGGTGTTTGGCAAATATTCAGTAGATTAATATAATTTTATTGTACCTGTGTGGTCTGACCATATGCTAGAGATGCGTAAAATTGCTGTAAATATTTGCATGAACCAAGTGTTGCTGTGGAGCCGGCCGTTTACAGGCGATACATTATTGGAGCTCCGCTTATACTCTGCAGAATGGCATTCAATACTTTATTGTAAATTCCACAGTTTGCTACATTTATAGTCTATAAATAGAGCTGGGACAACAACGGTGCTAATCCATTCTCTGTGTGGTGTGGTCGGGGTGTAATAAGGGAGAACACAGCGGACATGGGGACTCCATGCGGTGAAACATGCAAGATCTCACAGTCAAATGCAGAATGAGGTGAATATATTTCTACAGTGTGCAGAAACATCAAGTGAGGGAGGGGGCGGAGGCAGTTATGGTGTGGGTCTCCTCCGACCATTCACGACCACACCGTAGCCGGATTATCGGTATGTAAAAGTGACTGTGCAGACAACAGCTTCCTATTGGTCCTAACTTTAACACCCCTCCTGGGGGTTATCATAGGGTGCGTGCGTATCACCAAAGATAGCATAGGTTGCACACACATCTCCAGAGATAGCATAGGCTGCATGCGCATCACAAGAATTAACATAGGCTGAACGTGTTTCACCACAGATAGCATAGGCTGCACGCGCTTCATCACAGATAGCATAGGTTGCACGTGCATCTCCAGAGCTAGCATAGACTGCACGCGCTTCACCACAGATAGTATAGGCTGCACGCACTTCACCAAAGTTAGTACAAGGTGCGCTCACAGCCTAAGCGGAAGGTGGACCCAAGAAGCAGGCATAACAGAGTCAGATATTGCTCTCGGCAGCCCTGTATGCATGCATTCAAAAATGGGCCATGTCTGTTACCCAGTTATCACTTAAAATGTGTTGCATATGGGAATTTATAGAATAACACAAATTGGTTTAGATTCCTCTAATTTGATCAACCTTTGTTAATATACGATATATACTTGCCAATATTTTACAATTATTTCCAGGGACACTTTGTTTTGGAGCAGGTACATCACATCACCTATGGTACTATCCCAATGATAGAATCTATCATCACATGGCCAATGAAATTAGTTATAGTGCTGATTTATTGTTTTCTATTTTAGATGCTTCTGTTTAATACCTATTAACTAATAAAGCCCTAGGGATAAGAATAGATAGCAGAACTTGCATCCAATATACAGAATAATACAAGTTGCTCTGAGCTGTTGGGAAATACTGAAAATAGGGACATGTCTAAGGCCAAAAAGGAACACATCAGAACCAGGGACTGCCCTTGGAAATTATGGACAGTTGGCCACTATTGTATTGGCGTATGAACACAACCTATCAATCCTGAAGGGATACTCTCACTTTACAGGATTTCTTGATTATTCTTAGCCAAGCCAAAGCCTATGTATGTGTTCTGTCATTTTCACACACTTTGTTAAAGTGAAACTAAATACATAAAAATTGGAAAGCATTCAGGTGACAATTTATCATAGTTGCCCTGAGCATGGCAATAAGTAGTTTTTTTTTTTTAAAATTTTTGTTTATTGCAACAATAAAACAACCTCTGAGATACTCCTATAAGTAAAAAAAAAAAGCAACAGCGGAGTTATGGCCAGGGATAATAGTAAAAACGTTATCACCAGCGGTAACCCCGTTGATGTACAGTGTATTTTTGCCAACAATAGAGTTTTTCGCCACTTCATACATTTATATACCTGTGCTGAAAGTGCACATTAGGTTTCCACTGACTATGTAGCCCATTTGTTGGGTATCTCCGCTGATACCTGTATTGAAATGCAACATCTGCCAAAAAGAAGACAAGAGAGCTGCCAGCACAGCTAGGTGAGGGAGTGAAAATGCAGGAACTGGAGGCGTGTAGTGAATGTGGCCTCTGATAGGACGAGCCCCGCAGCCATTCCAATCAGACCTACACCACACATTCCTAGTTGTTTGAATAGCTGGAACGGTTCCAGTCTGTCTTCACTGACAATCTCTTCTCTCTGTGCTATCATACTCTGTAGCTTGGTGGTATCAGTATATCACTTCAGTACAGGGAAAGTCCCTGGGAGATATTGTGTATTTACACATCTCTGATGAGTGCTGCTGTCTATTGTATTTCTATGTGACCCACCAAAATCCTATAGTACATACGGAGCCTGGGTGTGTGTGGGGGGGGGGGGGGGGTGTGCTCAAAATTGGAGACTGATTAAGACACATCTCTTAGGTCATTTGAAAGTGATGAATATATTTTATTTTTATAATAATTGCTGCTCTCTCCTGTGCTCCTTTTGCAATTCTACTACTTTCTGGAAGCTGAACTAAGTAATACGAGTGTTTGCAAAATGTTCGTCAATCTTCCATAGTAAGTGCCATAAATCTCATAGTGAGACACTGCTTGGTTGGTTCTTTATAGATTGTATAAATTTCAGGTAATCCGCTTGAAAACCATCCTGGTGTATTTCCAGGGATTTTGATATACATCTGTAATAATTATTACAAATCCTCACTGTATCATGTTCTAGAAGCCTGAACAGTTCCCAGCATTTAATCATCCTCTTGAAATAAAAAGCTGACAGGTTTAGAATGGAAACTGTTCCACAGAGATTCTAATGCAGGGAAAAGTTTGGGACTGTATTTGCGCAGCACAGGGGGAAAGGGAAGACTGCAGCAAGGAGTGCGCTACACCTATCCGGGGCAATGTTGAAAAATAGGGACATTTCAAGGGACAAACCCTTAAGACCTGAGACTGTTCATGGGAGGTAGGGACAGTTGGTTTCTGTGGCTACACATAAGCTAATGAACCAATGAAGAAAACTAATAAAATAATGCTTCACGTATTCACCTCCCAACTGCCTGATTTCAGTGGGACAGTTCCGATTTTAGGGCTCAGTCCCGCCGGGGACATGTTTGGCCTGCAGGTGGGACTGTTGGTGGATAGGAGCTATGTAATGGACAGCCTAGCATTTTACAGCACAAGGCAGCCCTCTGGCCATGCCCCCATTGCGACGGGACATACCACCTGTCCTGCTGCCGTGGACAGACATGCTGGGAGGTAGGCATATCTGTTAGTGCTTATCATACAAAATTATATTTGAAATTAAAATTGCTGTATGGTATATAATACTTTTCTTTGTAAATAGGAAGTTAGTATTTCGGTCTGGATTTAATTTTTTTGCCCTAGGTCCAGTTGCCCTTAAGTAAACCTAGGCAGTCGCTTAGTCGATTAGGGTGGTAACGTTTATAAGTCACCTAAAACATTGAATGTGACGTAATGTAACTCATTTAATGTTATATAAGCCCTGCAGCACCCCCCACACTGGGTGCTGGAGGCAGACATGGAGAAGTACAGCCGCCAGCTTCTTACCTGTGTAGCTGGTGACTGCTCCTTCTTAGTGATGGGCTGTGAGCGTGACGCTGGGCTATGATGCCACTGCCCAGCGCCAAGTTCCCAGTGTGATGAGAGCAGATGATGGCACACTTCCTCTCCTGCCTTCTAAGGTTAGATGCAGGGCTAAGGGGCCACAATGCCTGAGGAGGAAGGCCCCAGAAGGGCCTTGCCTAGGTCACTACAGTGCTCACCTCTTCGCTAATCTACATTGTTGTAGAGCTCAATGGCCCCAATCTCCACCACCTCTTATCTGTATAATATAAATAAATGTATTCTAAGAGAATTGAAAAATAATCACTGATGCACAATGTTGGTAGACGTATGTAAGAAAATGGGGTAAGATGATTAAACAAAAGGCAGCTTCCGCCCCTGCAGTTCTGCCTCTGTAGGCCGGAGCCTGTGTGATCTAACTGTAGGAGGTACAATCACACGCTATGATCAATGATAGCGCTGGCAGCTCCTGCACTTGTCAGTGAAAATGAGGAATTTTTCTGTAAACACAATATATATACGATGAGCACTGCACCCCCACATTGCCACCATGGTGTAGGGGGCAGAAAGTAAAAAAGGCAGATACAAAATAAGTGAAATACAAACTTAAAGCAAGTGCCGCCCCTTACTCCCTTACTAGTTGCCACTTTAGGCACATGCCTCCCTGTGCCTACTTGGTAAATAAAGGTCTCCATATGCCATACAGGCAGACCATTGTAGCCTGCAAAATGCATCTGTGTGTTTAGATCATGGTGTTTTGAATTTAAGAGCTCCTTAAGGATCCCTGATAAATAAGGAGATTACCATGGTAATCAGGCCGTCTAGTATGCAAATCAGCCTGTCTAGCATGCTAAACAGCTCTACTTGCATACTAATAGCAACTTAAGGTGTGCTCTGCCTCTCCACTGCCACCTCAATGCTCTTTGAAATCTCTAGATTAGTTAGAAATGCTGTTGTAGAGCAGGGAGGCAGCGAGAGAGATACAGAGCTGTGTTCAGTAAGTAATTAACATACTAAGCGTGTTTCTTCACCAGCCCTCCCCTAGGTGACTCAATCAGGGAGAGGGGATTTTTTCTGCTTAGGCTTTGAATAGCCTCTAGTTAACACAAACTGGCAGGTCCTTTTAAAGCTGGGTACCCTGTCATCCTCTTAACTGGCTTTATACATTAGACTGTGTCACCTCCTGGCTGAACTATCAAGAACTGATCATGTTACCAAATAAATCATTTCAGCAATAGAGACACCGGGATGGACAACTTGTATTATACTGCTGTCATCTTCACATACACTCCTTTTCTGTCATTTATCATGTATATAACAAAATGCTAGCGAGAGAGAGCTGGTGTCCAGTGTCCAAGCCAGGAATGGGAGGTAGTGTCCAGAGGGCCCGGGTGTACCAGGGAGATATTGTGGCATGGGCACCTTTCTGGTGATGCACACATGAACAACTTTTTGATTTATTCTTTGCTTTTATAACACTTTCTTGTGCCTCTAATGCTAGCTTAACAGAGACCAGCTACCTAGACACTGGCCACTATCTGACATCGGTCACCCTGTACAAATGAAAAAAACAGGTTTAAACAATTTGCACTCCTCCCACCTTGCCTTTAAAAAGTTGTTCCCTGCAGGTGTTCTGTTGGATTGCTCTCACTGCAGACATACCCCGTCAGCCTGCTGTTAGCTTTGGAAATAAATACCCCTAAACCACTACAAAATATGTAAGTTGAATTACATTCTATACAATTATTTTGCCACACATATGTCTTCCACCTGTTTATCTTTAAACTAGGTATACTGCGAATATATAATTCTTTCTGCAGCTTGGCCTTGCAGACTGTCAGCTGAATACCTAACTCCTCTCATAGAGGCCTGTGGCAAACCACTCCCTTTGTCACAATATATAATAATTAATAATATATATACAATTAATAATCAATGCTTAATAAATGTTGGCGGTCAAAACCCTGTGGTACTAAGGTTCAATAGCAGCACAGTTCTCCCCTGTTTGTTGCCACTACTAGCTTGACATCGGGGTCGGCCTAAGTTATTGAAATCTGAGCCATGCGATGAGTTCCTGCAATTCCCATGTGATGAATTCCTGCATTTGCTAAATGTCTTGTCGGCTACGAAACACTGAAATTGGTAGAAACTTGAAAGTTGCCAAAAGTTCTTTAGGTATTACCAATCAAGGACATTTTATACACTTTTTAGAGTAGTCATTCTCTTAAAATACAGTATTATACACCAAGTACATAGTGCAATAGATTTTATCAGCTGGATGTATAAGGTGTATTTATAATAACCTATTTTAAAATATTTATAGTTATATGTAAAAAAAAGAAGAGCAAATGGTTTTGTCCGAATTTGAATCTCAATGATTTGAATAGATTCAAAGTGAGTTGATCCAATTAACTAGCTGTTTTTGCTGGCACATGAGACTAGGGACAGAGAACGGTTTTGCAATCAATATTCATGTCCTGCGCATCTGTGAGTGCCCAGTATTGAAGTGGGTCACAGACAGAACAACCTGTGGCCAAACAGATTTACGGAATGTTCACAGCAGCACAGATTATTTCAGGACATGATTGTCATGATCTTGTAGGAGGCAATGACCTGCCCACTTGTGTGATTTGTGTGATTGTTTAGTGAGGAAAGGACAGTTTTCGGATATGAGGAGGGGAATGGAAGGAACTGGGTGGCCACAGTCTGAGTGTAAGTGCAGGATGCCCCAAAAGCCCAGAGGAATAATGTGTGGCCCCTGTACAACAGATATAGAATATTGTGATGTTAAATGCATCATATGTAACGAAGTTCAGTCTTACACCTTGTTTGCATTTCGATTAATTATGTAAGCTGATTTCTAAATAAAGAACGGTTTCCAGAGAGGGCTCCATCTGCAGCAATAAACTACAACTAGAATTCACCAGCAGACTCTCATATATAAAGCATACTTGCCATCTCTCCTGGGGGCCTCATGCATTTCCTGGGCTATTTATTGAAAAGCAGTGCTTGTTTGGACAGCTTAAATGAGCACAAATAAAACATGACTTATTTATCAAAGGCCGAAAATCCCCAGGCCTGGTGAAAACAGGTTTGTTTTGACGGCAAAAGCACTTCGCCATATCTACTAGGGTTGCCTATTTATCAAGGACCTCTGCAATCCTTATTTCTTTATCACCATCTTTATCAGAAACAATTGAATGATATATGCACTATTATTTCAATTAAAAAAAAAAATCACTAGTCAATATGTTTAAAATATGTATTTTTTCATATATATATTTTTTTTTTTTACTATACATTTTTCTTTTTTTTTCAGTGGAACTGAAAGATTAAGTCCGGTCTTTAAGTTACAATGTACATGCACGAACCAGCTAGCTGGGTCACATGTAACTGTTAAGTCTTATCGCTTCTGGCCAGGATCTCCGAGGCCACCCTGGCAATATTTTATTGATAAACTGCGGCAATAAGCGATTTTATTGCAGCCATAGAAAATCAGTCTTATCGCCGCAGATTGAAAAATAGTTCCATTTATATATTAAAAAAAAATACAAAAAAAAGCCCCTGGGGTTCATTAAAAAATTAAAACATTTAAAACATTTAACTGTTAATGGGGCAAGTGATCAATAATCAGCTCCCCGATGACACCGGCTGTCGCATACGCACTGGAACTTTCTTTACAAACTCTATAAATGTTTTAAAAATAAATATAAAAAAAAAATTTTTTTTTTTTTTTTTTTTTGCTATAAATCTTTTTATTGTTTAGAAAACCAAGAAAGCAACAATGTTAGAATGAAAGATACAAAACATCCATTATGCCTATTGACATTGACATAAACAGTGGGTATCAGTAGGTTGCTATGCTGAATTCAATGTGCAAAAATATAACATCACAGAATAGAGCAGCAGCAAATAGATAAAACAGGCTAACAAGACTATATACTTCTATCCTATCGCAAAAATACACATAATAATCATAGCAAAATGCATGAAAATATGCATATAGATACATATGTACACACACATAGATATTGCTACTAATATGCATTGAAAGATATTAACAAAGAACAAAAAACATAAAAACAACAAAGAATAAAAGAAATATAAGAGAATGCAAAGAGTTATAATACAAAAGGATCGAAGCCATATATTTTCGTAGAGCTGGTTTATCTTTACTGAGTTGGGGGGGGGGCGGCTGAGCGTTGACAGAATAGAAATTCCTTGTGGGAGATGGAATGTGGGAAGGTGGGGGGTGTAGAAAGCAGATTTACTACAGAGGGCAGGAAGATACAGATAGAGGAGGAGGACATGACAAATTTCAGTCTAATAGTCTGAGGAGGTACCACTCAGTGGACTTGAAGAGCTTTACGATTTTGGACAGGTACATCTAAAGAGTCAATATACAAACTCATATTTTGTGAAAGTGTATTACCCCCTTTACAATATTGGGGAGGGTGGCCCTCCTGTCTTGGTATATAGTGTCAAGTAGGGCGACTTTTTACGTACCTAGAAGAGGTAGGGTCAGGGATGTCCACTGTCTCAAGATGAACTGTTTAGTAACGGTTGCTATCACCGTTAAGGCAGGGAGCAGCAAGGAAGAGTGTAATGCGTCCTTCCAAACGCCAACATTTGCAAGAAGAAGAGGTTCCCTATTTTTGGTCTCATGTATATTAAGGGATCTATTTACAAACACCGCAAAATATGAATGAAACTTTTCAATCTTCATCGCATAGATGCGGATTGAAAGATTTTTCATGTTTATTAAAAAATCAACACAGGAACAGCCGTTCGGAAAAACGGCTTTTCCTGTGAAGTTTAACACTCGCCTTTCACTTGAGTCTTCTCTTCTCCTCCTTGTGCGATGCTACTCACGACGTGGTATCCTCTTTCAATCCCTGTGCGCTTGCGCCGACCGGTAACCTCGGGCATGCGCACAGAGATTCCTGAATGAAAGAACCTGAGTCATGTGACCTGGAGGGATCATGTGATCCCTCCACACATGAGATGTGCAGCTCTGCTCTTCGGAGCAGAGCTGGTTCAGTGAAATTTTTCAGTTATATTAATGTACGCCAGCGTCAGCGATACTGAGCAGCGCTCATACACTGTTATGGAGACTGCTCAGTAAAACGAAGAAATATCATACTTACCAACTTTTTTAAGTTGGTGTCCAGGAGACTCTCTGTAGCAGGTGGGCGTGCGGGGGGTGGGGCGCCAAAATCGCGTCATTTTGGCCCTGCCCCCGCGACGCAATGATGCAAATCGCGCCATGTGACAGCGGGAGGTGGGGCTAAACGCCGCGATTCACCGGGAATCGCGGCGTTCGGGATCTAATTCTGCCCACTTCACTAGGAAGTGGGGCACTTCCTAGTGAAGTGGGCAGAATTCGGGAGATTGCCACACTCGCCCGGGAGTCGGGGAGACTCTCGCAAAATGCGGGAGTCTCCCGGACATTCCGGGAGAGTTGGCAAGTATAAGAAATATGCAATGCAGCAGATATCTATGATAGCATATAAATATCTAATCTTGTAGGTATTTGAATGAAGACAAGTGATTAAAGCATCTCAGGGTCTCTGGTGTAAACTCATGCATTTTTTCTGGTGTATGAACAAAGCTATTACCACCCTGAGATGACAGTAGCTATAGGAGGACTGGGGTGGTACTTGTGTCTGTATTTGTATCCTTCGATTAAGAACAAAACCTAAAAACCTGTGCAACTCTTTTCACTCTCCATTAAAGCGTCATTATCCATGCGTTCAAATGAGTGTTTGCCTTGGACAGTGAACCCAGCCCTAGCGTGCTCTCACCCTTAAACGTGACACGCTCCTGAATGGGCTTTCAGTAATATTCCCCCATGATGATTGTAACTCACACCAGGGAGAAAACAGATGTCCAGTCTGCGTGTTAACCTTATGTACATTGGCTGTAAACACGGCAAGCAGCTTTAAATACAGAATGGACAAAAATAATATACATAACATGATATTTGTTACATTGGTTTTATTAGCGTGGCATAGAATGTGAGAAGAGAATATCATTTACATAGCTGTGCTCTGTATGGAAATAATAAAGTGACGAGGAAAGTAACACTTCATTAAACAGCTCAGCATTTTTCATGGCTGGGCAAGTAGGTAATATTGGACATTCTCTTATCTACGACGCATGTGCTTTATTTTCAGATTGCCTGCTGATGTTGGTGTACAAAGACAAGTCAGACAGGACGAAGGGGCACAAAGAGAAGAGCAGCATCACCTTAGAAGACATCTGTGGCTTGGATGCAGGACTCTCGTATGAGGGCATGAGCCAAACCCTTGCCATTCTGTGTTTCTCACAGGTCGTTATGCTGGGGTTTGACAATAAAGAAATAATGAATGCCTGGGATGTACGGATACGTTACAGTTTAGGAGAAGGTAACTGCTTCTTGTATGCTGACCCTTCATTATCATCATCATCATCAGTTATTTATATAGCGCCACTAATTCTGCAGCGATGTACAAAGAACTCACTCACATCAGTCCCTGCCCCATTGGAGCTTACTGTCTAAATTCCCTAACACACAGACAGACAGAGAGAGAGACCAAATTCCCTAACAAACACACACACACACACACACACACACACACACACACACACAGGTCAATTTTGATTGTCAATTAACCTACTAGTATGTTTTGTCATATCTACAATGGACAACAGGGGTCCCTCAAATGTTAATTAAGGAGAGGGTATTGGAGAAGCCCTCCCTCAAGAATTGCCTGCTCTCTCGGATGTCAGGGAGACCTACCTGGAATTTCCGGGAGAGGGGGCAAGTACTTTTTAGCACTTGGAGAGAGTTGTTTTTGGTACTCTTGATATAACACAGCAACAGTTCATTCTCTGCATTGAACATAATGATATCCACAGAGCAACATTGGGTCTAAAAAATCAACACCTCTGCCTGACAATATAAATACAAGGGCAAAAAATTAGAAATGATTGGCAGTCTGCTTTCAGTTTAGATGATATGTGGTCAGGGCCAGAGCAGAGTGCTGGCCGCTGACAGGAAGATGAAGCTAGCTGCAATTCCTCCATGTCAGTGCTACAATGGGAGTATGGCGCTTGGCTATGATGTCACAACTAAGCGCCCCACTACCAGTCTGTGTAGAGGATACCGGCCACACCTCCTGCCTGCTAAGGTAATCAGCGATGGTAGGGGCACAACGCAAGGGGAGGGGTTGGCGCTTCCAACAGGAGCAGGTCACCACCTATGCCCTGTGTGTAGGCATGAATCTTTATATGCTGTTCTTCATCATCATCATCATCATCATCACCATTTATTTATATAGCGCCACTGGTTCCGCAGCGCTGTACATAGAACTCATTCAAATCAGTCCCTGCCCCATTGGAGCTTACAGTCTAAATTCCCTAATATACGCACACAGACAGCCAGATACAGACTAGGGTTAATTTTTTTAAAGCAGCCAATTAACCTACCAGTATGTTTTTGGAGTGTGGGAGGAAACCAGAGCAGCCGGAGGAAACCCACGCAAAAACGGGGAGGATATACAAACTCCTCACAGATAAGGCCATGGTCGAGAATTGAACTCATGACCCCAGTGCTGTGAGGCAGAAGTGCTAACCACTTAGCAATATTAGTTCATATACAAGATGATATTTATTTGAACTGTTTTCTAGCAATTTTCATCAGTGACATTTTCATCCTCTTACACAAGCTAACTGAACTTTGATCAACTACAGTAGACGTCACTAATTAGTCAGACCAGTCTCAATGATTATTCGGCAACTGTGTATTTTTTTCAATTTACATCTAATCTGACATGTGGTATTTACATTTCTGTGTTTCTGTGGTGTGTAGATTATCAGGTCAGCACATTTTGTTTGACCGTGGAAAATGTATTAAAATTGCTCAGTGAATTATGGGTAAAATTTACATTTATCTAATTAAAAGCAGAGTCGTTGACTAAATTATGCTGCAAATAAGTATTTTTTTCACAGAAGTTGATAACTAGGGCTTAAAGTGACTAGGGCTATGTATTGAAAGAAAAAAGTAATTTCTTGCTACCCCTGATACTGTAGATGCATCTTGGTTCTAAATTCTATGACCAATACATAGCCATAGTCACTTTAAACATTAGTTATCATCTTCTGTGAAAAAAATACTTACTTACAGCAGAATTTAGTCAACAAATGAGGTCTCAAATGATGTTTTAGAAATTAAATTAAATTGATATTAAATTAATTCTTACAATGAATGAATGCTCTGAAGTTAACTACAGCCCTTTTTGAAGAATCTGTTTTTGGTTGAGTCGGTTTGTATTCAAGACAAAAGAAGAAAGAAACACAAGTTTGGAACCAATTTAGTGACAGTAACATTATTAATATTGCTATTATATTACCCCTTTTATAGACGCGTTGTTGCCTGTCCTAACCTAAGTGCAATCTCTGCTCTGAGAGAACAGGCGATGAGAGCAGGCTTTGTCGTATTGCAATAACTGCGCTTGGACCAGTATCAGACATCAGACTTCTTTTATCTCAGTTCACAGATTCCACGTGGGAGTATTGCCTGGCACCAAGTTGGAAAGTGGACCTGCGACACTCCACTTGTGCAACGACATCCTGGTCCTGGCCAGAGATCTTCCACCAGTTGTCATGGGACAGTGGAAGTTGTCGGACCTGAGGCGCTATGGAGCTGTGGCAAACGGCTTTGTCTTTGAGGGCGGAACACGGTGCGGCTACTGTAAGTAATACGCGGGACAACGCATACCTCTTGTGATTCAATGGAGTTTATATGGTTTATTGAGGAAAAATATTGTTATTGTGCTTTCTTATGACTGTGTCTGAGTCTATATTGTGTATAGCTGTATATGGACCAGATGTGATGATTTGTGGACAGTTATTTGAACCTTAAATATCTTTCCCTGGAAAGCAGACATTTTTATACCTTTGCTGGGTCACTATTGTTTGATAGCTATAAGCATGTACTCAGTTGTTATGTACTTCAGAGAAGATACACTAAACAGCCACCATGCATTTTGAGGTCCACGGTTGCAATATTTATATATTGGTCCAGGGAAATTGTAATGAGATTTTGACTTCAGATTTGTGAATAAGTCATTTAACAACAATAAGCTTTTCTAAGTTAAATAATGCACATTTAATTGGCTTGATTGCGAGTTTGCTGAAAGAGATTAGATATCTTATGTACGGTTTAATCACATCTGCAATGTTCACGATTTTCTAAGGATAGTTGCCAAAAAGAGACGTGGGTTCAACCAACATGAACTTGTTTTTGGGGAGATAGGGGAGTGATTTGGGCAGGTCAGGTGTGTGTTCTAGTTTGTCCCAAATTTCCAATTGGAAATATTACCATGTATGCTTAATTAATACAGAGAATTTATTATTTCACCAGCATTTTAATGACATGGCCTATTATTATGAACGGGCTGAAATTTTCATCCTTTCAGCAGCATAGCTATCATGATCGCAGAGGACAATGACAGCCTAGAACAGCATATAAGCTGGGGATGGATTCAATAATGTGCATTCTACACTCTAGAGAGGCCCATGAACATTTAGTTGTGTAACTTCCTGCTTTTATCACTACTAAGATATAAGAACTCCCAAAGCCTATATGTGAGGAGAAAACATATTTTTTCAATATAGAACAGTTTGAACATTTAAAAGTATAAAAAAAAATATATTCCATAGTATTGCAATGCAGCCATATATTTTTTAAGTATTAACTTGCAATGAAATGATCATTTCGCTACAATCTCCTGTTTAACGTTTGGTCTGTTGAAACAAAATCTTACAGGTAAAAAAAAAAGGTAAAATTGTGCTGGCAAAAGAAAATTCTTCTGGTATAAATGCTTTTATGTTTATAATCTAAGAGAGAAGTAAGTCAGAACAATAGGGAGCGTACATTCTAGTTGCTTCTCTTTCTGTTTTTTCAGCCACATAGGTGGCATTTAAACCGCCTTACAGCACGTATAGGAAGTTTTACACCACTTAGGCTTACCAGAATCCATCTTCCACTCGATCTAGATACACTAGATTTCCAGGATGCATAGCTATGTATCATCGTCATCATCAACATTTATTGATATAGCTCCAGCATATTCCATAGCGCTTTACAATTGGGTACAAACTAGGCATGAGCGGGCTCGGATTGCGCTAATCCTACTGGATCCGAGCACTGTTCGGGCATTTCTGGCGGCAAAAACAAACGAAACAGAGGCTCTGACGTCCAAGTCTCGCGAGACTCGGATTGCATAAATTCGCCGCTTGCGCCTGCCATCTTCATTTGGGCTCAGATCAGGGAAGAGGGAGGTTGGAGTTTGTAGTGGTACTCTGTCCTGCTGATCAGTCCAGTGGTGCTTTTGTCCTGTGCTCTGTCCTGCTGATCAGTCCAGTGGTGCTTTTGTCCTGTGCTCTGTCCTGCTGAGTCCAGTGGTGCTTTTGTCCAGTGCTCTGTCCTGCTGAGTCCAGTGGTGCTTTTGTCCAGTGCTCTGTCCTGCTGAGTCCAGTGGTGCTTTTGTCCAGTGCTCTGTCCTGCTGAGTCCAGTGGTGCTTTTGTCCAGTGCTCTGTCCTGCTGAGTCCAGTGGTGCTGTGTCCTGTGCTTTGTTCTGCTAAGTCCATAGTTATTTTAAAATTTTTAAAAAATCATAAAAATTTTTAAAAAAAATAACAAAAAAATTATACAAAAATAATTTTAAAAAAATATTAAAAAATTATACAAAAATCTTTTAAAAAAAATATAAAAAAATTATTTAAAAAGTATAAAAAAAATTCTAGTGCAATATATTCTTGCAGTCCAGAAATATTAGTACTGCAATATTTACCTATGTTCACTGTTCTTGCAGTCAAGAAATATTAATACTGCAATATTTACCTACGGTCACTGTTCTTGCAGTCCAGAAATATTAGTACTGCAAAATAAAAATACGCTCACTGTTCTTGCAGTCCAGAAATATTAGTACTGCAATATTTACCTACGTTCACTGTTCTTGCAGTCCAGAAATATTAGTACTGCAATATTAAAATACGTTCACTGTTCTTGCAGTCCAGAAATATTAGTACTGCAATATTTACCTACGTTCACTGTTCTTGCAGTCCAGAAATATTAGTACTGCAATATTAAAATACGTTCACTGTTCTTGCAGTCCAGAAATATTAGTACTGCAATATTTACCTACGTTCACTGTTCCTACAGTCCAGAAATATTAGTACCAGAGATTTAACTATAATGGAGTACAAAAATTTGGAGGATAAAGTAGGGAAAGATCAAGACCCACTTCCTCCTAATGCTGAAGCTGCTGCCACTAGTCATGACATAGACGATGAAATGCCATCAACGTCGTCTGCCAAGGCCGATGCCCAATCTCCTAGTAGAGGGCATGTAAAATCCAAAAACACAAAGTTCACTAAAATTAGCAAAAAAAGGAAATTAAAAACATCTGAGGAGAAACGTAAACTTGCCAATATGCCATTTACGACAAGGCCCGTGTTCAGGAATAAGGGTTCAGCTTCACCCAAGGATCTAAGCCCTCCTCCTCCCCCCCTCCAAAAAAATTAAGAGAGTTAAGCTGTCATCAACAACACAGCAAACAACTCTGCCTTCTAAACAGATGACATCACAAATCCCCAAGGCGAGTCCAAGGGTGTTGGTGGTTGCGAAGCCTGACCTTCCCATCACTGTACGGGAAGAGGTGGCTCCTTCCACCATTTGCGGCACACCCTCTGCATATGCTGGAAGGATCACCCACAGTCCAGTTACAGATTTGGCAAATGAAGGTGTCAATGTTGTACACCGGGAGGAGGATATTGATGTAGCTGGCGCTGAGGAGGAACTTGACGAGGAGGATGCTGATGTGGTTATCTTAAATGAGGCACCAGGGGGGGAAACAGTTGTTGTCCATGGGATGAAAAAGCCCATCGTCATGCCTGGGCAGAAGACCAAAAAATGCACCTCTTCGGTCTGGGGTTATTTCTATCCCAATCCGGACAACAAATGTATGGCCATATGTACCTTATGTAAAGCTCAAATAAGCAGGGGTAAGGATCTTGGCCACCTAGGGACATCCTCCCTTATACGTCACCTGAAGAACCTTCATAATTCAGTGTTTAGTTCAGGACCTGTGGCTAGGACCGTCAGCAGTCCAGGGACACCTAAATCCTTTGGTCCTGTTGTATCCACACCAGCAACACCCTCCTCGTCAATTTCCTCCACGATCTCGTTTAAAGATAGTCCTGCAGTCCAGAAATATTAGTACCAGAGATTAAACTACGTTCACTGTTCCTGCAGTCCAGAAATATTAGTACCAGAGATTAAACTACGTTCACTGTTCCTGCAGTCCAGAAATATTAGTACCAGAGATTAAACTACGTTCACTGTTCCTGCAGTCCAGAAATATTAGTACCAGAGATTAAACTACGTTCACTGTTCCTGATTGGTTTGTTAAAGTGTGAATGTCCTATTTCAACAACATCAGGGTGGGTGGGAGGGCCCAAGGACAATTCCATCTTGCACCTCTAGCAAACTCTTGCAAACTGCCATCCTCTCTGCCACTGCAGTGCCACTCCTAGATGGGCCACGTGTTTGTGCCGCCCACTTGTGTCGCTTAGCTTAGACATCCAGCTACCTCGGTGCAACCTTTTGGACTAAAAACAATATTGTGAGGTGTGAGGTGTTCAGAATAGACTGGAAATTAGTGGAAATGAATGTTATTGAGGTTAATAATAGTGTAGGAGTGAAAAAAAATAAAATATGGATTTTAGCACTTTTTATGCTTTTTTTAAAAAAAATCAGAACCCAAAATCAGAACCAAAACCTTTCGTGGGGTGTTTTGGCAAAACAAATCAGAACCCAAAACCTCAAGCTAATCAGAACCCAAAACACCAAAAGTGGCCGGTGCACACCCCTAGTACAAACACAGTAATAAAACAATAATGGGTAATACAGGCAGACAGAGATAAGAGCCCCCCCCCCCCCCACATGCTTACAATCTATAGGGGTTTTGATAAATGAGGTTAAGAGCTGCATATTGAATATTGGACCAGTCAGATTGCAAAGGTAAAAAGAGCTTAGTGGGCTATATGATCCAGTCACACAGCAATGTTGGTCAGAGGGTTTTTGTCTTGTGTTAACTGTGTAAAGGGTGTTAATAGGGTAACCTAGGGAGGTTGAGAGGGTGGTTGAGGAATATATAAGCTTTCCTGAAGAGCTGGGATTTCACAGAACTTGAAGGTTTGAAGACCAGAGCAAAGTCTTATTGTGCAAGGGAGGGAATTCCAGAAAGTGGGTGCCGCCCGAAAAAAGTCCTGTAACCGGGAATGGGAGGATGAGATGAGAGTGGAAGAGAGACGCAGATTTTGTGCAGAACGGAGGTGTCGAGTTGGGAGATATTTTGAGACAAGTGAGGAGATGTTGGTGCAGTTTTGTTAAAGGCCTTGTTTGTTAGTAGAAGTATTTTATATTGGATTCGGGAATAAATAGACAACCAATGTGGAGATTGGCAGAGGGGCTCAGCAGAGGAGGAACGGTTTGCAAGGAAATTCAATCTAGCTGTTGTAAGTAACATAGGTTGTAGGGGTGAAAGATTGATTTGGGTAAGACCAACAAGATGCTATTGTGATAAGGGAGACGATGAGTACATGAATTAAAGCTTTTGCAGTGTCTTGTGTGAGATATGCCCGTATTTTGAAAATGTAAATATATATTGGACGTGGAGAACAAAGGATAGTTTTGAGTCGAGGACCACTCCAAGGCAGTAAGTTTGCGGGTGGGATTTATTGTCATGTTGTCAACAGAAATCGAAATGTCAGGTAGGTAAATTCTGTTTGCTTGAGGACTTATTATTAGCTCTGTTTTTCAAAGATGGAATTTGAGTTGGCGAGAGGACGTCCAAGAAGAGATAGCAGAAAGTCAGACACTAATTCGGGACAACACAGAAGGCGAGAGATCAGGAGAAAATGGATACATTTGGGTATCATCTGCATAGAGTTGATACTGAAATCCAAAGGAACTTATTAGTTTCCCAAGAGAAGTGATGTAGATAATGTAGAGCAGAGGACCTAGTGCTGAACCCTTTGGGATTTCAATTGATAAAGGAAGCAGAGAGGAGGTAGATCCAGAGAAATGAACATTGAAAGAGTGGTTAGATATATAGGATGAGAACCAGGGGCCTGATTCATCACGGTACGCAAACGCATACGCATCTGTTTTGCATACTTTGAGTGACGCAAACCGTTATATTTGCGTTGGAGTTTGAGATTGAGTTGACTGTGAGTGCCGTATCTGCTCTGTTTGCGCTGCGTATGTGGTGTTTTACGTAGCTCAAGTCCCGTTTAGCAGATGCGTATGAGTTTGCGTACCTTGATGAATCAGGCCCCAGGATAGGACAGTATCCTGAAGACCTAGGGATTGTAGTGTTTGTATGAGGAGAGAGTGGTCAACAATGTCAAATGCAGAAGAGATCCAGGAGAATTAGAAGAGAGTAATGACCTTTAGATTTAGCACTCAAATCATTGACAACCTTTGTCAATGCGGTCTCTGTGGCGTGTTGGGAAAGAAAGCCTTACTGAAGAGGGTCTAATAGGTTGTGTGAGGAATGAAAGCGTGTGAGGCAAGCGTAGGAAATTCTCTCTAGAAGCTTGGAGGGACATGGGAGCAGGGAGATGGGACATTAATTTGAGAGAGAGTTTGGGTCAGAATTTAGTTTTGTTCAGAATAGGAGTAATCACTGCATGCTTGAATAATGTTGGAAAGATACCAGTAGATAGAGTGAGATTACAGATTTTAGTTAAGGTTGTCATGAGCACAGGAGACAGAGATCTACTGATTTGTGTGTGGTTATAGGATTAATACAGGAAGTAGAATAGGAAGATTAGAAGAGAGTAGATACGAACATACTTCAAGCATACGCACGTCCATATTCAACCACAAGCTGATCTGAACATGTTGAATACGGGTAAAGGTGCGCTCTGCTCTGATAGACCAGACACTGCAGGACTAGCCCAATACATATGCGGAACATAAAGTGCCATCAGGACAAACAAAGAAAAAAAATAGTATTCAATGATTGGGCACTGATAGTTGTTGGAGTATATGTATCTTGGAGTGTATACCATCAGCTTGTATATTTCCTTTTTTAAATATAATGGACTTCAAATGTGTACTATTATATTTACATTTATTTAAATGAATGTTGAATTGTATTGTTGACAGTAGAATGCTCATTAACTAGAGTGCCTTCAACCAGTCCCCTTCTTAATGTAAAGGAGACGCTCCATCTGCTTAATGTCGGCACTGGGGCATTGATGTCAAACATTGCTTTTGCTACATTATACGTCTGTCTCTGCCCCCTCAACGCTACATACACTTTCTTCTATACTTCATAATCCTCTCACCTACTTCAAAAAGGAAACTGACACCATAAGACTAGATCTTCTTAGCAATCTCCAAATATTCCACCTCCTCTCTGACCCTCTATCCTTCATGGACATTTGTATGCTTGCTTCAAAGTCATTTGCAGAATTCTGTATGATACTTGGATGAATCCCATCCACAGCCCCACACATGAAGCAAATGATTCATTGCATACTTCATAAATTGTTCTATTTTCTGTAAACGTAGCTCTTTGTCTTTAAGGTTGACCTTTGAATTGAAATGATATTATAACGAGAGGCTGGGACTTGAAAGCTCACTCTGGAATTAGTGATTAAAACAATTTCATAACTTAACTGAACTGTAATGCCAAATAACGGTATCCAATGCTCATTCCACAGGAATATGATGCACAGTGTAAAATACCTGGGAATATTTATGTGGCAACATATATCAGTACATTGTCTAATATTGGAACTGGCACCGACTGTGTAAAGTCCCTGGGAGCTCTCAAAATAACTCCTGATTATAGGGCCGCTCAGATTTGCAATACATAATAAATGTGACCTGATCAGGGACTATTTACTTTGAGGATCTCTTCAGTAATAAGTTTTGCCCAAATCCAAATTGTTTGTTCTCTGTTCTTCAGAAAGAGAGGCCCTTAACACCGTACTGAGGTCAGGTCTTTTTTACTGTCATCCAGAATTGTAACACAGGGTCTTCAACAGGAACCCTACGATGGTCCCAATCTCTATTGAAGGGGCAGTGCTTATTATGGACCGAAATCCTTTTTCCCTTTTTCCATCAATTTTCGTTTTCTGTTTTCGGTCTGATATATAAAGCCCAACTCCGCCATTGGTTCTCAGAAGTATCTCTTTGGCTCCTAAATTTGTAATCTACCCCTACGATTCCAGGCTAATATCGCTGGGGGAGCCGAGTATCGCTAAGTGATATTTTATTAATAAATTGCTGTGATAAAGGATTTTTTTTATCGCCACAATAAAAAAAAATGTTCTTTATTGATGCATTTTCATAAATAGGAACCTAGGTGGTCTTGGACTGCATCCTCTTATGTCCTCCCATGATCCTCCACCAGTGTGAGAAAGTGTGTGCGGACTCAAGGAACTTTCTGACTGGTCTGGCCAACCTGTGCCTCTATAGGCGTTGTGAAACTACAAGTGCCAGCATGCCTTGCCAGCTATCGGCGGGCTATCTATTGGCAAAGCATGCTGGGGCTTTTAGTTTCACAGCACCTGGAGAGCCATGGGTTGGCTGGCGTGGTCTATGATGTCAATCAGGGCCGTCTTAACAGCATTATAGGCTCCCGGGCAAAGCAGTGCATTGGGACCCTACCTACACAACCACTCACCCACTTATGTACAATTAGTACGTGTACATTATATACGCAACAGCAAGGTCGCATGTAGAAATAACAGCTGATACTGAGGTGATTAGTCCACCTAAACGTTTTAATAAAGAGGGTTTGAAGGTACTGAATAATTCTCTCGGAATAATATTCTGAATGTATGGGGCCCTATGCTCTTGGGGTCCCGGGCAACTGCCCAGTGTGCCCATGCGTTAAAACAGCTCTGATGTCGTTGCCTTGGTCTCTCAATCAGCAGCTGGAGTTGGCAATTTGTACACCTAGGACGAGCAACTGTGAAATCCATGGTCAAGTCTAGGGCAGTTCAATAATCGAGAGACCAGGGGGTATATTTACTAAACTGCGGGTTTGAAAAAGTGGAGATGTTGCCTATAGCAACCAATTAGATTCTAGCTGTCAATTTGTAGAATGTACTAAATAAATGACAGCTAGGGCTAGATTTACTAAGAATCGTGTTTGGTGGCGGTTTGACTCATCGCCGGCGGTTTAGTGGTCGCATTTACTATAGGGCAGCTTGAGGCTTCAATTTAAAATGACTGGCGATGTATGGCGGATTGAAAAAGCTAAACCGCCGGCGGTTTGGATGAATCCGCCATCAAAACCGCCATCCAAAAGACAGGACAGGACAGTTTTAATACCTGCTTCAGAATGGCTTGATAGCTTAAATATGCTGTTTGAACTATTTTGCCATTCAGAACATTAGAGAAAGCACCATTGACATTTAAATTATGTTGGCAATCATTATTTATTGTTTAAGGGGCAAAATGAATTAAATATTAACTTATGAGGGAATAAAAAAAATTCATTATATGAAGGGGATAAAATTATTTCATTATTATATTATTTGGACAATATGTCATGACAAATTGTGCAACATAAATAATTATATCCACCATTGACAATCAGTTAATAATATTATATATTCACATTTTCTACATAATATAATCCTTTAATAGTGTCCCTTTAAAAAAAAAATAAAAAAATTCTCTCATAAATTAATATTACATTTATTTTGTCCCTTTAGCAATAAATAATGATTTTCCAAGTGATTAAAATATCAAAGGTGCTTTCTCTTTTGTTCTGAATGGCAAACAGCAGCAGTTTGATCAATCTCGCTTATTGCAACCACCTCTTTCATTTTGGCCATTTGGATGGCTGTTTTGCGGCGGTTTTGAAAACCCCAGGTTAGTAAATCCGGCTGTTTGTATGGTCATGATTGTTAAAATCGGAATGGCGGTTTGTAAAGTGGTGGTTTTGAAAAATGTCATTTCTGGCCGTTTTGACGGCGGTTTGGGCTTTAGTAAATCCGGCGGTTTCAAAACCGCCAGAAAACTAGCCGTAAAGCGGTGGTTTGAGCAAACCGCCCTTTATTAAATCTAGCCCCTAGAATCTGATTGGATGCTATAGGCAACTTCTCTACATTTTCAAACCCACAGTTTAGTAAATATACAACCCAGGTCTGTAGGAGATAGTTATTTGTAAAGTCTTTACCAGTCTTCCTCTACAGAAAATGTGTTATTTATTATGTTTAGAAGCAAAATTTACTGACACAGCCATCTTGTCATGTCTTTACATTTTTGTAACGTTGCATTTAATAACTACAATGTCAAAGCTGCTTAGCAAACTGTTATTCTCGCACATGTAGCCTCTGATTCAGTCTGTCAGTTCCATTAAACGTCTGTTCTCCCTTCATTTTGATTTTCTTGTCTTCACTATATTAATAGATCTTCTGTGTAATCGTTCTGCTTCTCAACAGATTGTCATACAGTCCTCACTTTCAGGTATTGATGTGTTTTGTCTGTAGTGTTATAAGAATAGAAGCATATGAAATGTTACATAATGCTTACATAAAAAGTGTGATAGAAGGATTTACACAGTGAACACTCATTTTGATGCAAACAGCATCGGGGAGAGCAAAGGATTCTGGGGGGGTGCGGTTCCCAATGTCAAAGGTAAAAGTACATTGGAAATTATCACAAGGAAACCAAGAATTTTCATGGGCGCTATTCTTTTTATCAAATGCTACATGTGACTGGATCATGTAGAAATAATTTATTGTAGAAATGTATTTCTACAATTGCATCTCCTCTGTCACCCAACTTCGCTGCCTGGGGGTCACCCTCGTCTCCTCTCTCTCTTTTGCCCCCCACATTCATTCCCTTGCCCAAGCCTGTCGCTTCCAACTAAGCAACATCGCCCGCATCCGTCCTTTTCTCTCTCGGGATGCCGCCAAAACTATCATCCATGCACTCATCATCTCCCGCCTCGATTATTGTAACCTCCTCCTCACTGGCCTCCCCCACTCCCGTCTCTCCCCCCTCTGTTCCATACTCAATGCGGCAACAAGACTCATCTTTCTCTCACGCCGCTCCTCTTCTGCTTCCCCTCTCTGCCTTGCCTTACACTGGCTCCCCTTCCCCTACAGAATCCTTTTCAAACTCCTCACCACCACTTACAAGGCTCTCTCCAACTCTACTGCCCCTTATATCTCTAACCTCCTCTCCATTCACACTCCTGCCCGCTCCCTGCGCTCGACCTACGACCGCCGCCTCTCCTCCACTCTTATCACCTCTTCCCACTCCAGAATCCAAGACTTTTCCCGTGCAGCTGCCCTTCTCTGGAATGACCTCCCTCGTTCCATCCGTCTCTCTCCTACTCTGTGCTCCTTCAAACGTGCACTCAAAACTCACCTCTTCCTCAAAGCCTACCAACCATCTACTTAACCCCCATCTCCTCCCTTTAGCTCGTCCTCCCTTCTCTACTCTTGCCTCAACTGGCTCCTCTTGTGCCTGGTCTGTTTACCCTCCCTTAGGATGTAAGCTCGTATGAGCAGGGCCCCCTCCCCTCCTGTCTCCATACCTGTTCTTCCGCTCCGTCTTTACTGCATATGACTAGCCGGAGTTTCTGAAGTATTGGTACTTTTTGTTCATTGTTCTGTATGGTTTCACCCTGTATAGTCTACTGTTAGTACTATGTGCGGCACTGTGGATACCTTGTGGCGCCTAACAAATAAATGATAATAATAATAATAATAATATTTCATTCAAAGGTGCAGCACCAATGTATAATTTGAAATGCACTTATTGTGTTACATTGGGATGTATTTTGTATGCAAGTGTCATTGTCTGGGTTTGTAACATTGCTAGAGAAAGTCAGTTTGCTGATAGCAGGAAATGTTAAGTTAGTCTTTATGTGAAGTGACAAACACCTGTATAGCCTGTATACCCAGCAGGGGACCTCTACCTGGCTGTCTGGCATGACTGCATCTCAGATAATGCAAGCATCAAGTTTTAGCACATAACAAAGAAGTGTAAATATTGTTAGCTTTGCATTGCATGTAAATCCATGTTTGGGTAAACAAATTGCATCCTGATTCTAAAAATAGCCTGTGAGGCTGTGTCCAAATCTGTATACAAAGCACTGTCTTCTATTGGAAACTGTTCTTCTGATTCCATCTGAACTGAGCACCGATACCTCCAATCAGTGTGACTGCAAATAAACAACACTTGTTTCAAAGACCTGCTTGAGAACATCTTCCATGCTGAAAATCCTGTGACCTGCAGATTAGACCCAAAATCGAATCCGTTCCCGGCTGTTTCTGAGGTTTGGACCCAGCATCTAGTACAACCGCTCTGCCCGCTACCCAGCAGCTCTGGCCAGTGTGATAGGCCAGAGGGAATCCATCCACAGCAACCCTGATCCATAGGAAGAGGTCAGGAGTCCAGGTACACCAGTAACGGGGTACACTCGCAGCGTCAGTTACCCAGAAGAAACCCAGTTCTGGATGCAGGTAAAGGAGTCCAGTGGTGGCAGCATTTCTAAGCCCCTCCTACTGCGGCAAGAGGACGCATTTGGGGTAACGAAAGGGAACGGTGGCAAAATAAGCCCAGCTGGATCCCAGCAACAGGATTTATATATAAATCCTGCCTTAGCTTTGTCTTCAAACTACATTTTACAATAAGTATATAGTTGATGTGAACCAAAACCAAGCAGATCTTGTTTTAATTTTTCAATCCGGTAGTTAAAGGTGTTGGACTATGCCCAGCCAATTGCATTATTTATATATACACACTCATCCAGGAGAGACTTATGCAGCGGGTGTACCTGGCTGAAAAGGATATCATGTAATTGGATGTGAGGCTATCACATGATGCCACCCTCTTTGAACGCCCATTCAATCAATGTCTCCTGGACGATCGGCTGTGTCAGCTAATGGGTTTCAACCCTCTTAAAGATTTGAAAATGCAGACTTTCCAAAATATTGAGAATTTATTGTATCTACTTAGTATGCAAAGTAACATGTGTGTGTTTATTAGAGATGGTCACTGACCCCCGTGTTTTGGTTTTGTTTTTGGTTTTGGATCTGGATTACCTTCGTGTTTTGGTTTTGCAAAACTGCCATTGCGTGTTTTGGTTTTGTTTGGTATTGTTTTGCTATTTTGTTGGACAATCAATGTTTTTGGGCATAAAATAACCAAATTTAGTGCTCCACCTGTTTCTTGGATAAGTAATGTAATTGTAAAGCTGATAAATTATCAAAAAAACTGTTTAATTCCTGGTAGGTAGGCCTTCATTAATTCTACACACAAACTAGATTGTCTTCCTCTCCATCTATGCATATTGGCAATGCAGCCATAGAAATGGACAAAGGCAGTTTGGTTTCTGTCTCTATAGGCCCCCCTCCACTTGTAGAAAATACAAAAAAATCAGCCATTATAGACTGTACAATATTAATTGAAATGGACAAAGGCAGTTTGGGGTCAGTCTGTGTATGACACCCTACCCATAATGACAAATTGCCAAAACATCAACCTTTCAAGACGGGACGTGATATGGAAATGCCCCAAGTCCCTTTCCTCTTTGGGGGTAGATTGCACCCTAGACTTAAACAGAAAGTTTTAAAAAAATGTTATCGTCATCATCTGGAGCTTCATCCTCACCCTCATCAGTGTGTACGTCATCATCACAGACTATCAATTCATCGCTGCTTGAATCCGCCATTAGAGAACAGTCAGTGCTTGGATGTCTTTGATGGTGAAGGCCTTCCTCGTGGAAGATGTAGTTCATTTTTATAAACATCATTTTCTCCACATTTTTGGGGAGAAACCTTCTACGGCGATCACTGACTAAGTTCCCGGCTGTGCTGAACACTCGTTCAGAGTACACACTGGAGGGTGGGCAGCTTAGGTATTGCAAAGTTTGTACATGGGTTTCCAAATGGCCTGCTTTTCCTCCCAGTAAGGAAAGGGACTTTCTGACATTTCCATATAAATTACCTCTTGAAAATAATCCTCTACCATCCTTTGCATGTTTATACTCATATTGGATGGAGTTATGGGCAAGGTGACACATTTTTTTGAAAAATCCTTCAAACCAGCCCAGATGTTAAATTGTTCTGGGCTGCCCCTTGCGTCTTCCCTGCTTCTTTTTGGGAAATTTAACTTTTTACGAGCAGCAACAGCTTGAGAAAGTGAAGGAGGACATGTCGTCAAGCCGAGGCCCAGTTCAGCGGTCAACTTGCTGAGCAATAGCTCCTTGCAAAATTTCACATCTCGCTCATTTACAAGTAAAGACTCAATGTAGGTCTTAAACCTTGGATCAAGCACAGTGGCCAAAAAGTACTGATCCGAGTTCAAGATCTTAATAACTTGAGGATCATTGTGAAGCGAATTAAGTACTTGATCGACAAGGCCAACATACTTTGCTGAATTGCATGCTTTCATCTCCTCCTTCAGTTTCTCAAGCTGCTTTTCCAATAGTCTAATTAAAGGAATGACTTGGCTCAAACTAGCAGAGTCTGCACTCACTTCACACGTCACAACTTCAAATGGTTTCAGCACCTTGCACAGCACTGAAAGTATTCCCCACTGTGCCAGAGTAAAATACATTCCCCCCTCCTTTCCCAATGTCATGGCTTGTGCAATACGCTTGGATGGCTTTGCGCTCTTCCTCCATCCTCTAAAGCATGTATAGGGTGGAACTCCACCTAGTTACCACCTCTTGCTTAAGTTGGTGGCAGGGCAAGTTAAACTGCTCTTGGAGCTGCTGTAATCTCCTACATGCTGTGGCTGATTGCCTGAAATGGCCTGAAATTTTACGGGCCACCGAAAGCATCTCCAGCTCCTCACGGTTATTTGGTAGGAAGCTCTGCACCACCAAGTTGATGGTGTGAGCAAAACAGGGAATGTGCTGGAAATCACCGAGCTGTAATGCTAGCACTATATTGTTGGCGTTATCAGAAATGACATATCCTGGGGAGAGTCCAAGAGGTATAAGCCATGTATCAATCACATCTCTTAGTTTGCGTAACAAATTGTCAGCTGTATGCCTGTTAGTGAAGCCGGTGATACAAAGAGTGGCCTGCCTGTGACAAATGTTACGTAGTGGTGTACATGCTGCTGCTGTTCTTGCTGATGAAGGTGAATGACCAACCCAGTGGGCTGTCACAGTCATATAGTCTTTGGTTTGGCCACTTCCACTTGTCCACATATCTGTGGTTAAGTGGACAGTGGGCAAAAATTGCATTTTTCAGCACAATCTCTACATTTTTACACACTTTTTGGTATAGTTGTGGAATAGCTTTACGGGAAAAATGGTGTCGCGATGGAATTCTGTAACGCGGACACAAAACCTCAATTAACTGTGTAAAACCAGCAGCGTTTATTGTGGAGATTGGACGCAGATCTAACACTAACATGGCAGTCATGGCGTCTGTGATTCGCTTGGCGACTGGGTGACTGCTGTCATATTTGCTTCCCCTAGCAAATAATTGTTTCACAGTTAATTGCTGAAATGTAGGACTGCTCATTTTCTTGACCTGCCTCTGGGCTGACGATTCACCCCTAGCAGCAGCAACAGCAGCAGCAGTGGGACTAACGCTTTCTTCAGAGGAATCAATTATAGTGCAGGAGTCATCCAGCCTTAATAAGTGGGATGCCGGGCTAACTCCGAGCGCTACTGAGGATATTGATGAGGATGGTGTCCTAGCTGATGATGGAGTGCTGGAGTGCTGGTATTTTTTTTGTAAGAACTCAGCTTTTCCCAACACTTTGCCATGAACTCTCGTTAAATGGCGTAACATTGACGAGGTTCCAAGATGGTTAAGGTCCCTCCCTCGACTGACTGTGGCTTGACATACACTACAAATGGTTATACAATTGTTGTCTGGATTGGGGTAGAAATAATTCCACACATAAGAGGTGGATTTTTTTGTTTTATGCCCAGGCATGACAATGGCCTTTTTCTTGTCACGTGCCAGAACTGCTGCCACTGGTGCAAGACTTACACAAACAACCTCATTCTCATCAACATCCTCATTAGTGCCCTCGTCGCCTACATAAATCTCCCGCTCATCCTCTTCTATTTCCAAAGTGGCATCCTCAATTTGTGTATCACCAGCTACACTCGGGCTGTTCAGGTACACATCAGCAGAACTGCTGAAAGGGCCCTTCTTTATGGGTACACTAACAGAATGCTCACGATTAGACATACCACTGTTGGATGGACTCTCCACAGGGATTGGTGTCATTTCTGATTCAGAGCAAACATTATCCTCTAATGCCTTACTGGTATCTTGCAGCTCGGCTTTGACGCGTAACATCAGTTGTGCACCACTTGTAGGCTCGGTAACATTTTTGGATCTGCCACTAATAGAGAAAGGCGAAGGCCTTATTCTCTCTTTGCCACTGCGTGTGTAGAATGGCATGTTGGCAATTTTTTTTTTATCGGCAGTTATATTTTCCTCAGTTACACTTCTTTTTCGCTTCAACACAGTAAATTTTTTTTTGGTCTGTATTTTTTTGCCTGATTTCAAAAGACGGTATAGTATGACATCGCCTTTCCCAGATGACGTACTGGGAACACGACCATCAGGACTGGTGACAGAACCTGGTTGCTCATTTTGCTCATATGTGGACTGCTTTGAATCCATTATGAGCCCAAAGCACTTGTAGTGCTACAAATTGTTTTAGATACTGCTGCCAAATAGGACTTTTTTGACAGGCAGAAAAATTTATTCAAAAGAATGGGGGATACCCCAAAAACAAATGGGAGTACTAAATATATTATTTTGACACTGCTGCAAAATAGGACTTTTTGGACAGCCAGATAAATTTCTGCAAAAGAATGGGGGACACCCCAACAGCAATTGGGAGTGCCAAATATATTTTTTGGACACTGCTGCAAAATAGGACTTTTTGGACAGCCAGATAAATTTCTGCAAAAGAATGGGGGCCCCCCTAACAGCAATTGGGAGTGCTAAATATATTTTTTGGACACTGCTGCAAAATAGGACTTTTTGGACAGCCAGATAAATTTCTGCAAAAGAATGGGGGACACCCCAACAGCACTTGGAGTGCCAGAAACTGAACAAAAACCCTCCTCTCTTCTCCTCTTACTGCTGTAACAACAGATTACAATGGTATTGAATACAATCAATCACTGTCCCTGCGCTCATATAGCCAGTGTGACCTAACCCTGCTTTCTCCCTCTGTCAAATGGCGATGGATTGCTGTGGAGGCTGGTATTTATGCTTTTCAAATCTCGCGAGAACCGAGCTCAGAAAATCGAATACGTCACGATGACGTTTTGCCTCAATTTCGAATCCGAATGGGCGGGAGAGTACCGAGCGTACTCGGCTTGGTACTCAGATACCCTAAATTCGGTAGGATTCGGATCTCGGGGAAGCGAGCCCGCCCATCTCTAGTGTTTATACATGTAATATACGTATAACGTGTGTGTTAATATACGTATATTGTGTATATTAATGGACAACAAATAAATCCCTTAAGGTTATTTATTATCAAGATGCAATAGTGCAAATCTGCACGAAACCCACAGCATCCAATCAGTAATTTGCTGTCATTGTGTAGTTTGCACTAGATCGATCAAAAGCTAATAGCTGATTGGTTGCTATGGGCTACTGTAATTTCTTAGTAAATAAACATCACTGACCTGATAAAAATAATTAGTAAACACAGAAGTCACATGCCTTTCCCAAAAGTAGCAGAGAACTGTTTATGCTAGTTTCTTTTTCTGCTGGTTGGTCTATGCCAGCTAGACGTGCCTTATGACGAGGGAGCTTAATTTAATGTGACACGAGTATACGGGTGCACAATTACCGTTCCATTTTACAAATAGTGTATTTCCATTTTACAAATAGTGTATTATTTTATGGTATGCTTTGGTGGTACAGAGTAGCTCTGGTAACCACTTTCACGGTTGCATATTATGCATTTTCCACATTGTATATGCAGTAGTTTGCTAGGGTCAGCTAAATTTAAACTAAAAGGTGAGGTAAAGAGGCCACTGTAACTGATCCAGACTTTAAATGTAAAAATAAATATATGGTCAGATAACACAAACTATACATAGACCTGCGTTATTTTTCTGTGGAAGGAGTTCTAGACAGCATATGACATGGAACTGGTACCGAGCGGTATTTAGATCAGAGTTATACACTGAGCTGCTGATGCGAGTTGGTCGCAATATGGGATTAAATTACTAAAACAAAAAGAGCACCGAAAAGTAGTGTATTTCCACCCATATACAGAGTCGTCTGCCTCCACATCAGCATCAAATGGTTTACAACACCATCATCATCAGTGAGAATTTGAGATATGCATTTCCAGAACCACGTCTTCACTGTACTTTGTTTATGTTAGAGTGACCCTTCCCTCCCCCATCCTGCATCTCTAGGCGCAGGTGGGCGTAATTGCCAATATCAGGCAAGTCTACATAAGCGTATGTGGGTGTGCCGGATTCCTGGGCATGCACACAGCGATTTAATAC
This sequence comes from Mixophyes fleayi, assembly GCF_038048845.1. Lineage (NCBI taxonomy): Eukaryota > Metazoa > Chordata > Amphibia > Anura > Limnodynastidae > Mixophyes > Mixophyes fleayi. The sequence continues at coordinate 34,473,728 of NC_134402.1, forward strand.
AAGATACGCTATGTAAACTGTCAAGTCTCACTCTGCATCCTCCCCTGAATGTATACGGGTCGGAGATGAAATGTTGACAGCCACTGGATAGGCATTATGGCAGGGGGATCCCACTCTGTGAGTTTCCCTGCTATAGTGCCACCAGCCCAGGCTGGCAAAGCTGGTAATAGTAAAATCTGGGGGACCCCGTGTTTTTTGTCCCCCCGATTTTGCTACTACTAGCCTAGGCTGGCAGCACTAGAGTTGGCAAACCTGTTTGGGAGAAGGGCACTTCATTTATATTTTTATATTTAAAGCCTTTTTTCTTCTTTTTTTGTTTACATATTTTTATCTATGTCGACTTTGCAACCCTGTCCACATTTTACATGTCGACATTTTAACTGTGTCGACACTATGAACATGCACACATTATGAATGTCGACCTTATAACTGTGTCAACATTAAGACTGTCGACATTATGGTGTTGATATTTTGACTGTCAACATTTCGACTACACCACATGTATACATTTTGTTCTGGACCCTATAGCTGTGTCAGATCTGTATGTGTTACATGCAACAAACATTCCCGATTGCTCCTGATCCGCCTGAACCTGTGTGCATTGGAGAGTAGCAGGATTGGGGGAGGTTCTCGTCCTCCTTGTCATCTCTGGCAGTGCCTAACGTACTCAAGAGAACTGAACTAGTGGAGTCCGTATTTCAAGTGTCACCCGCATATTTAACAAGTAGCGGGAAAACTCCCAGCTGGTTAGACTTAATCGATTTAAGCTGATCAAAAGGGCGATAAATAAACAGCAATACCTCTTTCAATTGAGGGTGCTGCCAGCTGTCTAACTGCCATATATAGGGAGATAGAGGCTCCCCCTATCCCTGACATGTTAAATAGACTTTAATAGGCTGTGCGTGTGCACGTGCACAATGATTCCTAATCTATGGAATCACTCACATCAGTCCCTGCCCCATCGGAGCTTAAAGTCTAAATTCCTAAGCCTAAGGTATTTTTTTGTCAGCAGCCAACTAACCCACTAGTATGTTTTTTGGAGTGTGGGAGGAGACCGTAGCACCCGGAGGAAACGCACGCAAATACGGGGAGCACATACAAACTCCACACAGATAAGGCCATGGTCGGGAATCAAACTCATGACCTCAGCGTTGTGAGGCAGCAATGCTAACCACTGTTTATGAGTCTGAATGTCAGATATAAGTTTACTGGCAATGATCCACTATATCATACTAATTAATGTTATATGACATAAATGCCACTAGCAAAATAAATACAATAGAAAACATTTACGGCATATATAAATGAATAACCCTGTAAATATGATTTCATCAGGCCCGTTGCAGTGTTCTGCAGCACGACAAGTAAAAGTTCAACTCTCCAAGTATAATTTTCTATCCATTTGTGCTGTTCCCAGTCACATGACGGCTTTGATGTGGCATGTGTTCCCTTATTTAAAGCTAACCTCATTTGGAGCAATTAGAATGAAAGTAATGAATGTAACTGGATAGCACTACAAAACAAGACAAGCAAAGCATTATTGTGCTGTACACATAAGCAGGAATAATAGTCTTGTGTGGCATTCCAACTTCTACATTAAAATTTTAAACTCCCAATGTCATGCAGAGGAGATAGGCTGTGTTGGTCATAGCGTACACTGTAACACGTGTGGATAAATGGAATCCGGCATTATAAATCAAATAAATTAATGTTGTATGAGGTTTATTTAATTGTGTGCAGTCAATGTATAGAACTAATAGTATACTTAATATGCATTTCCATTTCAGTGTGTACAAGAGAGTAGGTAGTTATTACATGCTTTAGCACTTGACGTCACTTTCCAAGGTTATTGTAGCTGTTAGCGTGACTTACGGTCAACTTGAGAGAAAAGATAAAAGTAATGAATGAAATGAATGCGGTGCATTATATAGCGATCTACATCAAAAATCATTTTCAGGCTTTCTGTAGTCCTTCCGTGTGACACTACGACAATTTATACATTATACTAAAAGAAAAGTGAATACCACTTTTCATACTGTTTGGAGCTAACTAAAAATAGTAAGGGTTAAGTTGTGGGGATCATTTACTAACATTGTATGAGAATGCACTGAACCCAGCAGCCAATCAGCACTCAGCTTTTATCTTATGCAAATTAGACAATGAAAGCAAGCATCTGTTTTAATGGTTTACTGCAAATTGTTCTCCTAATTACTAGTTATAGAACCTTTTGGTGTGACAGTGAGAGAAGTTTAGGGACCTCTTTTCCTGATACTATATCATACTTATACAAAAGTGGAAGCTGCTCAAATCAATTTATAGGCCATAACAGGTGCTTGAAAGGGTGGGGTTATCCTGCAAGGAACATACACACAACATTTTTTCCCCCAGCACACTGCTATAGCCAGCAACAGATCTGCCATTTCTACTGTAGATAAAAATGCAAAAGTCTTTGTTGCACACATTTGCAAATGTATGTTTAAGCCATCCGCCACGCCAAGGGGCTTTTGCTAATAGGATGGTCCTACTCTAAACAATGAGAGTCCCATATATTTGGGCCATACATATGTGTTTTTAAATTGAGAGCCGACTTACCAAAGAGTTACCCCAGAAGCCTCCAAACAGCAATTAAGTGCCAGTACCCCCTCTCAGCTACTGACACCAACATGCCTCTCAGACAAATACAAAAGTGGAAGCTGCTCAAATCAATTTAAAGACCATAACAGGTGTTTGAAAGGGTGGGGTTATCCTGCAAGGAACATACACACAACATTTTTTCTCCCAGCACACTGCTATAGCCAGCAACAGATCTGCCATTTCTACTGTAGATAAAAATGCAAAAGTCTTTGTTGCACACATTTGCAAATGTATGTTTAAGCCATCCGCCACGCCAAGGCGCTTTTGCTAATAGGATGGTCCTACTCTAAACAATGAGAGTCCCATATATTTGGGCCATACATATGTGTTTTTAAATTGAGAGCCGACTTACCAAAGAGGTACCCCAGAAGCTTCCAAACAGCAATTCAGTGCCAGTACCCCCTCTCAGCTACTGACACCAACATGCCTCTCAGACAAATACAAAAGTGGAAGCTGCTCAAATCAATTTATAGGCCATAACAGGTGCTTGAAAGGGTGGGGTTATCCTGCAAGGAACATACACACAACATTTTTTCCCCCAGCACACTGCTATAGCCAGCAACAGATCTGCCATTTCTACTGTAGATAAAAATGCAAAACATGGGGAAAAAATGTTGTGTGTATGTTCCTTACTATATCATACTTGCCTACTCTCCCGGAATTCCCGGCCGGCTCCCGAACCCTGTAAATGCCGTAATTCTCGGCATTGAATAGCAGGGGGGTGCGGGTCATAATCACGTCATTAATTTCCTGTTACCTTTCAATGATGTAACTTTAATTGGATGCCTCAATACACAAGTTACAATTTTAGAAGTGATAGAAAATGTGTTTTCTTTTCTCTTTCTTCTGCATTTTGTAGTTAATTTCTTTGTTGTGTATTTATATCTTATTTTTGGAGCACTCTTTTCTGTGCAGTCATTAGTGTATTCTCCTGGATAAACATTGAAATTTAACTTTACATTATGAGACTACTGATAATAAATCTTATAGATCTCTATACTCATATGATCAGTGGTCAAATTAGGCTGGTATATGGTGGTATGTCATACCGCCTCTTCTCCTAACGCTTTGATTGTAAAACTCTCACATTCCATTCACTTATATTTTCCATACCACCACTGCATATGATAATATACAAATTGTTCTCCATTTCATCATTGTTTATTTTCTTCTCATTTGCAGGAATACCTTATCCTCCCTTTACATTATTGGTTATTTTATTATTTGAATGGGAATATCTGGATAGGCAATTGATAGCGATTAAAATGGAAAGGTGGAAATTTATATTCGGTCTTCTGCATAGTCTGTTCAAACAATCAAAATATCATCAATATGAAGGGATCTGTGTATTGTAGTGTTATTTTTTATATCATAGTGATGTTCATTTATTGCAGACTATAGTTGTTACTGTCTGTTGTTTGACTATGTAACTCTTGTTGGTGAGGTTGGACCATGTGCGTGGACTATAACCATGTGCTTAGTTAGTGGTGAATTGGCGGAAAACATTGTTCTTTCCTCCCAGGCTTTGTAACATAAGACACAAGTTTCTGGATCAGGGGGAAAATATATTACAATTCGATTTTGGAAAATCGCTGATCTTCGGCGATTTTGCCGGCCAGATTTAAAACTGCAGTTTATTGAAAGGCAAAAGTTGCTGTTTTATATCTGTCCAGCAATATCGTCAAAAAATTTCGTTTTTGCCAAAATTGCACTTTTTATACATTTACCCCCCAGATGTTTGACATCCTCATGGCAAGCTAATGTCCTCTGTTAGACTTCAGAAGGTTCCGTCCAGTGAGTTAAGTTGGTGAAACATTATAATATTGGCAGCAATATCGCCACGCTCAGGGCTAAAAATGAACACAATGCCCAAAAATCATATAAAAGTGATTATTACTGGGCATGCCCATAAGTCAGAGTGTAAGATGAACACTTCTTGCGGGGTGTGATCATCTCCACCTTAGTCACAGGCCCCAGTGTGGTACGGAACTGGTGCAGCTGTCCATTTAAAAATTACATTTTAAATGGCACCATGTCACTACTCAACCAAGGTCACTAAATATGTAGTATGTAGTAATTTGCTTTGGCACTGTCTTCTCTGTTTAACTAACTTTAATGCTATTTATTCATACTCGCCAACTTTTTGGAGTTGGCATCCGGGAGCCTCCCTGGGGGAGGTGGGGGTGCGGAGGGCGGGGCTCCGAAATCACGTCATTTTGGACCAGCCCCCCATGACGTAATGACGCAAACGCATCATTGTACAGCAGGGGGGGAAATACCGCCATTCCAGGAGAATCGCAGCATTTTGGCCCTAATTCTGCCCACTTCATTAGGCAGTGGGCAGATGTGGGAGATTGCCACACTCTCCCGGGAGTCCGTGAGACCCACCCGAAAGGCGGGAGTCTCCCGGACATTCCGGGAGAGTTGGCAAGCATGTATTTATTTTCTGCCATAATATAGCACAAGTGGAATGAAAACTGCATTTACAAAGTACAATAAAGTTCTTTATTTCTTAAAAGCAAACAAAGTAAATATACTGTCAATGTAAGAAATGAAAATAGCATTTATTTCCAAGGCACATTGAAGTTGCTACACATAGGCAGGTAGCCAGATGTGCTGCTGCAATATGAAGTTTAAACAGTGGTGTGCGGAGAACCCTGGCAAGGTCTGATGTTACCCATCTGCATTTTGCAGTGAAATAGCAGAAACGAGGTGTTGACAGGGCGTGATTATCCAATAGGCTGACTAGGTTGCAGCCTAGGGTGCTAGGCTTTAGGGGAGCACAATATGTTCTGGGTTGCAAAATTGCAACAGGGAGAGGTATACATTGAAATTAATTGTAAAATAGTTGCTCTCCAAAGAAAACTTGAAAGAAAATTCTAGTAAGGTTTTCATTTTGATGTGTTCCCATAAAGGCTGAAGATAATAAGTCATCCTGGGTCGACTGCTTGAGGATAAGTGAGTAGGAGAGATAAGGATAGCAACAGGCCCAGGTGTCACAATCCTCTCCGCCACCACCCTCAGTAGCACTCGTTCATGCCTCCGTTCTGCTATAAAGTTTTAATTTTAATGAAAATGAAAAGAGTGACTTTTGAAAACTAGGCAACAGAAACATTGGTGGGAGGGAGGGGGTGAAAGAAGCTGGACTTTAAATCAAGGAAAGATTAGTTTTTACCTTGTGTGAATTATCCTGGTGTTAAATGGCTCTGTGAGCGTATTAGCCTAGGGCGGCCTGAACCCTTAATCGGGCCCTGCGCTTTGAATACGGAGGTCCTTTGCTAGAGTTGGCGAATCATTTTGATTGAGTCTGAAGTTAGACCAGATTTCACTGGTACACAACCTAATTTGCAAATTGATCCAGGTACTCTCAAAGTGTGCTGAATCATTTACTCCACCTGAAGAATCAGGATACCCACAGTGCATAGGATGTATAGAAACCAATCAGTAAGCAGAAACAGCCCTTATGGCACTTATTCTTCCTTTTAGGGGAAAGTGTCTGTAATAGCTGCTATTAGTAGTTGTGACTTGAGATGGGAGCTGGGACGTATTAGTGCAAAATGTCACTTATTTTGAACTGAATGTGAGTCAGGAAGTTTCTCCTCCAGTGGTTTGGGCTGAATACAAAGTGCAAGGACTTCTCGGTCAGGCAGATTCAAGAAAGAAAGTATTTCTAGACATGACTTGTGCTAGAACCAACTTTCAGGCAAAACTTTCAGGCAAAAGAGACATTGAGGCGAACCACCAGCTTTTTTTTTTGATACCTATAATAAACCTGACTCCTTGCTAGCCAGAAACCTTCATCTGAAGTCTTCTTGTGGAGCATGAAGTTCTTATCCTAGCATTCAGGACCGGTAATACTGGTCTCACACCTTAATCAGGGTATACAGTTCAAGAAATTGAAAGATTTTATGCTACCTTATCTGTTGGCAACAAGACGTGCTGCAGACAACCCTACAAGATCTTACTGCATTACTTCAATCCTGTAATCCTACTTCCCTTTCAGCTTCAGACCAGGATGTTCTTGGAGAACCAATATCGCAGGAGGATCATTTTGGCTGTCCTTGAATTTAAAGCTTCCAAGGCTCCAGGACTGTCATAGTACAAGCATTTCAAGGATATTTTGACTCCTCGTCTCACACCTATATTTATCCTTGTTGTCTCTGATTCCATGTCCTTTCCATCTAATATGCTTCATGCTGTTGTTACGGTAATATCCAAACCAGATAAAGATCCAACTAGTCGTGCCAACTATAAACTCATCTATTTAATATGTACTGGTGTTAAATTATCTAAAAATATATAAAAATTCTCGCCAATTGTCTTAAGCAATTATTTTGTAGCTTAGTACACTCAGACCAAACAGATTTAGTTCCTAATTGAGACATGAATGTGGCATTAGATATAATCTACATCTCATCCATCTTCCTTCTTACTATTAACCTTATATGCAGAAAAGGCTTTGATAGGGTTGACTGGAGATATCTTAATGCTACAATTAAGTCTTTTGGTTTTCCACAATCTTTTATTAATGTTATTTTAGTCTTATATGATGACCTTTCTGCCACTATCAGATCTGCAGGTTACTATTCTAAGGGTGTTCCCTATCCATACTGCAACCTGTCAGAGTTACCCGTTGTCCCTTTTTTTGGTTTGGAGTTTGTTTAGAACCTTTGACTCAACATATTAGATTTAACAAGGGCATTTCAGTCTTGTGGGACAAGACAAGCACAAGATCTAACCTTTTGCTGATGACATCACTAACTATGATATCTCTTCCCAATCAGTATTCAGAGTTGACACAGTTTGGTCCTGTCTCAGAATTTCTGTAAATGAAGAGCATATAGTGGTAATAATACATATTTGGCTGTCAAAATCACTGGGCAGTAAGTTTAATACAAAAGTGCCATCAGGAGAAACCAAGGGATGCTCCAAGGGATAGTGGACTGCTGTAGGTGGAGACCACAACTGGTTCTAGATATTTATTCCATGGGTCCTGTGCTTGACAGCACAGCACCCACAATTGTATCAATGTAGTCTGGGTGTTTGTTAAAGCTACAAGGATAAGGCAGAAGCCACCAATCCTGCAACGCTGGCAGAGATGCTCAAAACGAATTGTGTATGTCTGCATTGGTCCATAACAGCATCACCATCAGAGGCTCATACCCTTCTGATAAGGAATCAATTGATATTGATGCCAATGTTAGAAGTACAGTACCAAGCCTGTTCCAACCAAGCCTAGGTACATCCTCTTTACACTCTGAAAGTGTTGGTGAAGGCTGGAGGTGCCCATAAGTCCTGGTCCTCATCTTCAGCAGAATATCATTGTGGGCTACCTACCATCAACATGTCCTTCACAGAGCCTTCACAGAGCCTCCTCTTGGCAGTGTGAAATATACCACATCATACGTCTGCTCTGTGGTACCTGATACATTCACATCTGTCACAGACAATACTTGCCACGTCACATGAATTAGTTTAGGAAGAGTGATGGGGAAGTGACCCATATTTGCAAGATCGTCCCAGCATGAGCTGCTAAAACTTTCAATAATTGCTACCAAGATCCTGAGCCCACTCACTACTGTGTAAAAGGTGCTGGCACTGCCTTACCTGCTTCTGCACAGTACCTGCTAATTACGAGAACAACTGATTGATGGCCAATTTGGTTTCAGCCTCCTCATTTTTATTTATAAAAAAGATGCATGTATAAAAAAAATAAATGAAATAAACTTTAAACTAATACCTAAAAAAAAAAGGTAATAAATGAAAATAAAAAAACACCAAATTCACACATTTCCCGAAATATAAACAAAGCAGAACTCTACAAAAACAGTAAAAAAAATCCCTAAATTTTAATTCAGCCCCCCCCCCCCCACACACACACACACAAGCTCTCAATCGCTGTTTTGTGCTGCCTGTTGCTCCCATTGAGATTGTAGATGGCTCATGGCATCCAGCCAATCGAAGCTAAGTAAATCATGTTTTGCATGCATTTTAAAGAGTATCCACCATAAATCACAAATTTTTAGCTGGAATTCAGCTGAGTCACGGCAAACAAAATTCCTGGTATTTCTTGTAGAAACCCAGCTCACTTATAGAGGGAGCGATCCTTCTGGGCAACTTGATAATTTTATAAACATGCAGATGGAACAATATCTATTGGACTGCTCTGCACTGAGCTGCAAGAGCCTTGGAGTTGTCCTAGAGCCCAATGATGTCGTCTTGCTGGAGGGAGAGACATCTATAAGATCCAAAGCAGTTCTCTCACAGAACCCTACTGTTAGATCATATGTTAGCTGAATTCCAACTTGTACACAATGATACCTATATTATAGCACAGAGACCAATAACACAACACAAACATTTGTGGAACAAAGGGCAAACATGATGTTCAGGTAGTTTTTTGTTATTTACTATTGAATTACGATATATAAAGTCATGATCATTACTGCCCTTTGAACTTTCCATCTAATATGATGGTGTCTTCTTCAATTAAAACAATATGGATTTAATTTAAGAACCATATGGACAGAAAAGCATAGCTTGGTTCTCAATAGCGGTTGGCTTGTTTAATACCCTCTATACATTTGGAAAATTCACTGTATGACAACATAACATTCAACCGTTACTAATGAAAGGATTAGTCTTTTAACGTTGTACGGCTTGCTACAGATTGCATTTCAGTCTGTCCCTCTCTTCACACAGAGAGTGTTCTTCTATCCAGTAAACAGCTGCGTGGTATTACACTGATGCATGCCACATATAACTGAGCTGCCAAATGTTTGTGGCATGAACTCAGTTCCAAGACATGACGGAGATGCAGGACGGCTACAGCAGGATTTCTGAATCAGGACTTTAACCTTTTGCAAGGACGGAATATGTACATTGATAAAACACCGTTCTCAGCAGCAGGAGCTTCTCAACCTGGCTGATTAACCCCCTGGGGAGAAGATTCCTATTTGTTTGATCATAATATTACAATGGTTGTCCTGTAATGTTATTACAGGGCAAGCATTATTTCAAGCAGTTATATTATTATTATTATTATTACTGCCTATGATGTTATGTTACAGGCATCCAGGTACTGAATTTACCTGGGGATGATCCACTGGGTTAGGGGAAAGAGGTGAAATCATATAACTCGAAAGAGCACTACAACGTGATTTGGCATTGTGTTAAAATTATTAAATGGACACAATCACACAACAATGGACACATTTGCTAACTTCAATTTTTTTTTTGCGCACATGTCTCTATTTGTCTGTTTCACACATACATATGTGGCTGCCCATGTTCTGGTTTTTGGAACTAGTCCTTGGTAAAGGTAAATCACTCTGCGTGTATTGCTGGTCTTGCAGGAAATGCACACAGTGAAATGAGTAAAAACGTTGTTATTAGATTGGTAAAAATAAGCCTAGAAGTGCGCTTCCCTCTATAACATGAATCTGGAAAGTGCAAAAGTCATCTCCTTAAATTGGCATTTGTTCTGAGGGCAGTTTTCTTACCAGACATCAAGTGAAGCGTTTGTGATATAGATCAAAAATTGTCCCCGGGGATACTGCAACACTCACCTGCTCAACGTTCCATCACTGGCAAAAGCAGTTCCTCCATACAATCAGAAAAGGGTGCCCCTATACCCAACGCATTTCAAACCCTTCCGTTCAGGTCTTTATCAAGGATAGGGCTAGTTAACAAATTATTGGTTAAAAGGGTTTATCTAGCCCTATCTTATTATTAAAAGAAATGTATTTTCTAACAAAATAATATTGCACTAGATTTGTTTATGTTTTTTTCATTCAACATCATTGTTAATTGAGTAACCCTGAAAGAAATATAAGAGGAAACAAGAAGTATGACACAAAATATATATCAACAAGAATCTAATACAATGTTTGGTATAAAGATTAGTGCTAGTAAGTGCAATCACAATTTATAAGTGACATCATGTCTGGTGAAGAGGGCTATTACTAGAGATGCTCACTGACCCCCGTGTTTTGGTTTTGGATCTGGATTACCTTCGGGTTTTGGTTTTGCCAAAACAGCCCTTGCGTGTTTTGGTTTTGGTTTTGTTTAGCTATTTTTACTAAATTTCATTTTTTGGTGTAAAATCACATAATTTCGGTATTATTTTATACCTACATTATTATTAACCTCACTAACACTAACTTCCAGTGATTTCCATTCAATTTTAGGAGAGGTAACATGTACAATTTATCAAGCCAAGCAGTTCATCCACAAGGACTGCCACTTTTGTGGCAGATGTGCAAGTCCAACATGGCCCTCCCTAAACATGACCAAAGCAGCTCTTCAATTTGGGTGTATATTAGACCCTACACTTTGTAGTGCAAATTCAGAAAAAAAAAAAGCCTGCAAGGACTTGTAGATTTATAATTTGTATTTCAGCAATGACAAACTCAGCAATGGCGCTTTCTCTAACACTGCTACCGCCCTCCTCTTTCTCGTCTATCACTTTGCCTGCCCAACTGCTCTATACTCCTCTATGTCCTACCCCTTTTCTGTCCCTCTCTCAAATGACGGTAGATTGCGGTGAAGGGCGGTATTTATAGATTCCAAAACTCCCGAGATCCGCCGACGTCACAATGACGTTTTGCCTCCTTTTGGAATCCGAATAGGTGCGACAGTACCGAGCCGACTTGGCTCGGCGGTACTCGGAACCCCAAAGTTCGGGTGGGTTCGGTTATTATGAAACCGAGCCCGCCCATCTCTAGATATTACTTACCATATTAAAGCAGTATCAATTATAGTGAACACAAATAAAGTCTGACATGACAATAATAAGTGGATTTCCATAAGGAAACACTGGTCTGGGAAAGAGCACATCAGGTTGGTTATGCTTCAATGATCCTGAAAAATCCGACACTGAGGACATCTACAACTAAAAAACGAATTTAGAAAAAAACAATTTAAATATAAAAAGACTGAAAACTGACGCTGCAGATCTACGATGGCACCAGCATGCTGACCGCATCTTATTCCGAATGGACAGCTCTACGGCACTACAGTTGGACGTCATCACGACTTCTATGAATGTTAATTTAAAGCAGCAATGTCAGGTCCCCGCAGCTTAAGTGTTTAAAGACTTAACCCGACATTGCCGCTTTAAGTTAACATTCATAGAAGTCGCGATGATGTCAAATTGTAGTGCCGGAGAGCTGTCCATTCGGAATAACTTGCTGTCACCCTAGTGGTCCCATCAGAGATCTGCAGGGTCGGTTTTTAGGTAAGTCTATTCATATCGAAATCTGTTTTTGCTAAATTTGTTTTTTATTGCTAGGTGTCCTCGGTGTCGGAATTGTGAAACGATTACCACCGAGCACACCATTATTGGAGTGATGAATTCACATACTTATTTATTTATTTATTCAATTCTATTACAATCAGTTTAACATAAATGTCTTTTGTATCAAAGGTTTTCTAAACAATATCACACTATGTCAAGTGTTTATGTTTTATCATATTTAACAAACACTATCTGAAAATGTTAAGAAGCAGCACCACTGGAAGAAGGACATACACTGCAGAAAAATAGAAGTATTCCATTGCTTTTTATACTATTCTGCGAGAGTAAGGCTGGGTACACACTACAGGGTTTTCAGATGATTATCGGGCCAATAACCCTATAAATGACTGTTTGGCCCGATACTGCATTAGTGCGTACACTGCAACGATGAACGGCTTTCGTTTCAAAGCACAACGTATTGTTTCTTTTGATTTTTAAACAAAAGTAAAAATCTCGTTCAACAATGGAACAATGTTGTTCCAATCATGCAGTGTGTATGCTCACGATTAGGATCTCCATAGAGTTTACAGAGCTACAATCTTTTAAGCAGATGGTTATGACAGATGAAGAGCACAGATCTGAAGGTAAATCGTGTAAAACTGTATAGTGTGTACACAGGAATCGGCTGCTGATCAGGACTTTTTTTTATATTAGTCCTTGGTAAAATGGTTGTAAATAACACATCGGGAGAAAATTTCTGCAGTGTGCCTGCAGCAACACTCAGGGCCGTCTTTCCCATAGGGCACAATGGGCAGGTGCCCGGGGGCCCTGCAGCCCAGGGGGGCCCGTCGGAGGAAGCCAAAAAAAAAAAACCTGGAAAAAGAAAAGAAGAAAATACTTACCGTGCTGTCAGCTGGCGATCCGGCTCCCTCCCTGGTCTCCTCCTCCGTCGCGCTCGCAGTGCATGTCGGGCGTGACGTCATCACGCCCGCCCGACATCCATTATATATAATCTTTTTTTTTTTTTTGTATATATAGGGGCCCCGGTGCACTGCTGTGCCTGGGGGCCCAGGATGTTCTTAAGAGGGCCCTGGCAACACTAATAGCACCGGACACTCAACCCTTTATTTTGTACATATTGTGCCTTAAAAGGTATTGTTCATGAAAATACGCCATATGGTGGAAGGATACATTCAGAAGTAACGGTATGAAAAATGTAATGGGAATGTAAGTAAATAGAACTTGATTGTTTTACAATGAAGGTATGTAATATATATATATATATATACATGGGAGACTATTTATGAACTTCCAAAGAGGTTTTTATGCTCGTAAAAACTGCAGTTTTCATTGCTTCATTTTAAAATAATGAGGCTATTTACTATGAGAAGATAGCTGCAGTCCCAGCATGTTTGATCACAAATGTACAAATCCTCACACATTTCGGGCTAGATTTACTAAACTGCGGGTTTGAAAAGTGAAGATGTTGCCCATAGCAACCAATCAGATTTTAGCTGTCATTTTGTAGAAAGTACTAAATAAATAAAAGCTAGAATCCGATTGGTTGCTATAGGCAACATCCCCACTTTTTCAAGCCTTCAGTTTAGTAAATTAAGTCTGTGGGGACTGCGGAAATTCCCTATTTATCAAGCTTTAAAATTCAGAGCTTGACTCTGACAGCTAACACCATGTGATGCTGGTAATAACCATTTTATCCAATGGGGAGAACACTGCAGTAGAGGGATCTTCGGATCCCCAGCAGGCTTTGTGCTTCTTCCTACAACAAATTGTGCAAGGCCATAAGAGCCTGTAAATAAAGTGATCGCAATCCCAGATAATCAATGTTAATAAATTGCTACGTAAATTAATTTATTATCATCGTGATAAGAAATGATAATTAACGTGAGCAACATGCAGTGGGTCATAAATAGACCCCATGGTCATACAGAATTCTCCACATAGATGTCTCTAGTATTGATGCTTGTGCGGGCCCACAATGAGCTTGATGCCTAACAGTAATCTGATTGGATGCTGTGAATGACATCATCTTCCAACTGCACAAACAAACTTGCATTTGGTCTGGAAATTATCTGGTCATGCAGAGTGAATTGATTTCTTAAAATTTGGCCATCCATGTGTGTGGGCAAATTAGATAGTGATTTGTACGTTATTATTTGCCACTTAGACCAAGCGATAGGATTAGACCTTGTATGATCAGCATGAGCTGGTTACGGTGTTGGGTATTTTTTGGGAATGCACAGATTATGGTTAGATAGTACAGTCATGGCCAAAGGTTTTGAGAATGACACAAATATTATTTTTCACAAAGTCTGCTGCCTCAGTTTTTATGATGTCAATTTGCATATACTCCAGAATGTCATGAAGATTGATCGGATGAAATGCAATTAATTTCAAAGTCCCTCGTTGCCATGACAATGACCTTTATCTCAAAAACATTTCTACTGCGTTTCTGTTCTGCCACAAAAGGACCAGCTGACATCAGGTCAGTGAGTCTCTCGTTAACACAGGTGAGAGTGTTGACAAGGTCAAGGATGGAGATCACTCTGTCATGCTGATTGAGTTAGATTAACAGACTGGAAGCTTTAAAAGGAGGGTGGTGCATGAAATCATTGTTCTTCCTCTGTTAACCATGGTTATCTGCAAGGAAACATGTGCAGTCATCATTGCTTTGCACAAAAAGGGCTTCGCAGGTGTCACACGCCGACCCCGCGGACGGGCACCGGCATTGCTACCTCTCTCTTGTAAGCGGTGAGCTTGGTGTTCTGGTCACATCCATGGATGGTGACCGCCATCTTGCCTCGGGTTCTGCGCACGAGCAATACCAAACCTGGCAGATACAAGGGATCCATTAAAGACTCTCAGATTTCGTGACAGCAGGCAATGATATTGCTGCTAGTAAGATTGCACCTAAATCAACCATTTATTGAATCTTCAAGAACTTCAAGGAGAGAGGTTCAATAGTTGTGAAAAAGGCTCAAGGCACCCAAGAACGTCCAGCAAGCACCAGGACTGTCTCCTAAAGTTGATTCAGCAGTGGAATCGGGGCACCAGCACAGCGAAGCAAAGACTTTTGGAGGATGGCCTGGTGTCAAGAAGCCCAGCAAAGAAGCCACTTCACTCCAGGACAAACATCAGGGATAGACTGATATACTGCAAAAGGTACAGGGATTGGGCTGCTGAGGACTGGGGTAAAGTCATTTTCTATGATGAATCCCCTTTCAGATTGTTTGGGGCATCTGGAAAAACGTTTGTCCGGAGAAGGAAAGGTGAGCGCTACCATCAGTCCTGTGTCATGCCAACAGTAAAACATCCTGAGACCATTCATGTGTGGGGTTGCTTCTCAACCAAGGCAGTGGGCTCACTAAAAATTTTGCCTAAGAACACAGCCATAACATCCTCCTAGAGCAACTTCTCCCAACCATCCAAGAACAGTTTGGTGATGAACAATGCCTCTTCCAGCATAATGGAGCACCTTGCCATAAGGCAAAAGTGATAACTAAGTGGCTCGGGATCAAAACATCAAATTTTGGGTCCATGGCCAGAAAACTCCCCAGACCATAATCCCATTGAGAACTTGTGCTCAATCCTCAAGAGGCAGGTGGACAAACAGAAACCTACAAATTCTGACAAACTCTAGGCATTGAATAGGCAAGAATGGGCGGCCTACAGTCAGTATGTGGCCCAGAAGTTGATTGACAGCATACCAGGGCGAATTGCAGAGATCTTCAAAAAGAAGGGTCAACACTGCAAATATTGACTCTTTGCATAAACTTAATGTAATTGTCAATAAAAATCTTTGACACTTATGAAATAGCAACATCTGTCCAAAGGTCTAAAAACACTGAAGCAGCAAACTTTGTGAAAACCAATACTTGTGTCATTCTCAAAACTTTTGGCCATGACTGTAGAGGCTCTTTATTAATACAGTGAAAATATGCCTTTTTTCATTGCAACCAATCAGCATTTAGCTTTGCTATATAGAGTGAAAATGAATGTCTTATGCTGATTGGCTGATATGGGTTACTGCAGATTTGCTTTTTGCTGATGGGTAGTATTTAAACATTGTATATTCATCACTGTTAATTTAAAGTGTAGGTTTTTTTGTGCTATGTGTCAAAATTTGCAGGAACTTTCAGTTGTTGTGGTACAGTCACTCCCTCCCCATTCACACTTGACAGAAGCATAATTCAATTTGCAGTTTTGTGGCAGTAGGCGTTGATTCTCCACGAATGCGCCTATTTATCTGTTGTGGGCAGTCACAGGTGCACTGCACCATTTTTAAAGTGCAATTTTTATAAGCTACTAAATTTTGGGACTGTAGTCCACGATGAGAATGCACATGTCAGCAGAAGTAAAAATTAATCTTCAAAGTCCTGACTGCTTTCAGTTTTGAAACACTTCCTTCTTAATTACACGATTTACACGATTCAATTATTATCCGAAGATGCTGCTTGCTTCAACATCATTTATGTCTTAAGTAAGTCAGATATGTGATAAGTGATATTTCATGTGCCACATTAGTATATTTTAATTAGAGATGCTCGTGCTCGGTTTTCTGAAAACCGAACCCACCCGAACTTAGGGAATCCGAGTAGGCTCGCGAGCCGACTGGGTACTTTCGCGCGTCCTCTGATCTGAATCAAGGCAAAACATTATTGTTGCATTGTTCTATCTTGCAGGTTTTGGATTCCATAAGTACCTCCCTCCCCAGGAGATCCAGCGCCATTGCTCACACAGAAACAGGGGTAGCAGTGTTCTTGTCACTCTCCAGTCTCCAGTGACATTGCTCAGTGCCATTGCTCATACAGAAACAGGGGTAGCAGTGTTCTTGACACTCTCCAGTCTCCAGTGACATTGCTCAGTGCCATTGCTCATATAGAAAAAGGAGGGGTAGCAGTGTTCTTGTCACTTGACAAAAATTGACTGGAAATGACAGGAAATAAATGTTATTGAGGTTAATTAATAATAACGTAGGAACAAAAAAAGAGCCAAATTGTGTGATTTTAGCAAAAAAAATAGATTTTAGAAAATAATAAAAACCACGCGAGGGCGGTTTTGCCAAAACCAAAACACAAAGTTAATCCAGATCCAGAACCAAAACCAAAACCAAAACATGAGGGTTAGCGAATATCTCTAATTTTAATGCATTTATTTCAGTGGTTATAAGTGTATTGAAATATGCTTGTTAGAATACTGATCTGTAGGTATAAGCTCTTTGTAAATAAAGACAGATGGACACACTTGAGAAACAAGAACTCATCTGTATTTAGTATACACAGTAAAACTTATAACAGTATGATTTGTCTGTAATGCATCAACAGAGAGGAACAACAGGGATCATAACACAGTGAGAGCAAATGTTTTACCTTCCTTCAGTAATCAGTTATCTGTAACTTTTATTCACTGTCTTTTGTAACTCTAACACTTTCCTGTAAACACTAAGGGCTAGATTTACTAAGCTGCGGGTTTGAAAAAGTGGGGATGTTGCCTATAGCAACCAATCAGATTCTAGGGGCTAGATTTACTAAGCTGCGGGTTTGAAAAAGTGGGGATGTTGCCTATAGCAACCAATCAGATTCTAGCTGTCATTTTGTAGATGGTACTAAATAAATGAAAGCTAGAATCTGATTGGTTGCTATAGGCAACATCCCCACTTTTTCAAACCCGCAGCTTAGTAAATCTAGCCCCAAGTCGATTATTCCACAAAGTTTATTGACTCACTCATCAGATCCTAATGGCATAAGGAACTGCCACAAGTCCATATAACGGAAAAAAAAAAAATGAGAGGCGGAGAGGCTGTAATTTTATATATTGAATATTATGTTATGTTTCTCAAACATCTTCTAGTAAACATAAACGATTTCATACAACATTTTCTATATATTTATGATATTCCATGTATATCCTATACAATTGAATTTTTTTAAACAGTCCTGTAAACAATGTCCTGTGCTATTAGCCAATAGTTTTAAATAACCATTGAGAAAGGAATTAATCTGAAATGCATCTGGCCTTCAGGAACGCAAGTGTCATTTCCAGTGAACGGTTACCATCTTTAAAGTGAATTTGCCAGCCTTATAAAGTAGTTGTCACAAACAATTGTAGGTCAGTTATATAATATTTTTTGGAATAAAATATTATTGTTTTATTGTTTATATTCCGGTTTTCTCCTTACTTTATGCTTCAGTTTTTGAAAGTACAATTGATGTTTGTTTTCTAGTTGACTAGTGGTCACTCACTCAGTCTTCATCTACGTAACCTGTTAACTTTTTCATAGACACTGTTGATCATTTCAATTTCTTATGCACAGTCTCATTCAGCTATATTTCAGATATATTCTAACATTTTACAGAATTCTTACTGCAGCATCAACCTCTGGTCTTGTTACTGCTGATATGCACATTAGTCTGACAGTGACCTATCTATATTGATTATCTGGTAACAACGCCATCTCTTTTTATGCTTCAAGTATTCAAGTTCCAAGAACATTTTCATTTGTCTGATGAAGATACTTCCACATTCATTTCTCTCTTTTGTGATCCACTATGAGCTTCACAGCTTAGTTTCCTCTGTGATTCCTGGTATCTAGGTGTTTTGTGGTTTTCCAGTCACATGGTTAACAGGTAGATCTGTTTCATTGAGTTGTTTTGTGGCTCCTGTCACACACATTGGCATTGTCTCTTCAGAGCTTGCTAGTGTCATTGTTTTCAGTTGAGTAAGACTCATCAAATACACCCTGTGTCTTACTGTCACTTTGTAGTAGGATTAGGAATTTTGTAAGCTTCGCTTTGCTCACTGTGCACTGTATTCTGTAAGCTTTGTTCACTGTACACTGTATTCTGTAAGCTTTACTCACTGTACACTGCATTCTGTAAGCTTTACTCACTGTACACTGTATTCTGTAAACTTTGTTCACTGTACACTGTATTCTGTAAGCTTTACTCACTGTACACTGTATTCTGTAAGCTTTGTTCACTGTACACTGTATTCTGTAAGCTTTGTTCACTGTACACTGCATTCTGTAAGCTTTGCTCACTGTATATGGCATTGTGAAAGCTTTGCTTTGCTCACTGTACGCTGTATTGTGTAAGCTTTGCTCACTGACTGTACATTGTATTCTGTAAGCTTTGCTCACTGTACACTGTATTTTTTAAGCTTTGCTCACTGTACATGGCATTCTGTAAGCTTTGTTCACTGTATACGGCATTCTGTAAGCTTTGTTCACTGTACACTGCATTCTGTAAGCTTTGCTCACTGCAATATGTAAGCTTTACTCACTGTACACTGCATTCTGTAAGCTTTGCTGTGCTCACATCTTTAGTTTTTTTCAATTTAAGCCACTTTTCACTTGGGATGTGCACATAGGTCTTGCAGCCAAAAATTCTCAGATGATCTACCCTGGTTTTCTTTTATACAGCTCATAAGTTGTAACAGTTACTGAGTTTGATGGGAGTCTTAAGTAGGTTGCTCTGGTCTGTGGTTCCAGAATTTCTTTGGTGTTCATCGGTTACTCCTCCTCAAGAGTGTGGCTCTTTGTGCTCTGGACGGAGTGTAAGTTGTTTGCTCTTTGTTATTTCTAAAGTATGCTTATGCTCCTCTGTTCATGTACTCACCACCAGTGGGGTTTGCTAAATGATGCTGCTATGGACTCCATGAGTTTTGTGGTGTCACACTTAGTACTGCAATGGATATGCTTTTGAGTATCTGATGAAGTCATCTATTAAGATCACAAAATACTTGCTTCCAGCCTGGCTCTCTGTTATCAATGACTCGTACAAACACCTCCCAACCATCCTGATTTAGGCTGGACAGTCCCTATTGGAGGGCTCTGTCCCACCATACCGATCTGGGCAGCTTTGTACCGATCCTTGGGAAAGTTGGTAGATATTCTGCTCGCTGCTGCTCTCCATGGCCGAGCAGTGGTGAAGGGGTGCTATGACCGGGCTTGGAGATGAGGACAGAATTGGGCAGCCTAGTGCTTCAAAGGCGCTAGGTGTGCCCCCGTGGTATCAATCCCTCCCCTCCCGCTGCTGCGTTCCAAAATGTTAGGAGATATGCACACATCACTATGGTTTAAATCCAAAGGATGATTTGCTGCATGTTGACTTGCTTTAGGTAGCAGCACCCTTGGGGCTTTTGGGTTGATAGAGCAGATGCATTTGATGTTTCATATGGTGAAATAGATAAACCAAAAGTAATTTCTTTTAGCAGTCATTTATTGCATCTGGATGTCTATGTTCTGAGCGTTTGCTCCATGTAGAATTGCACTTCTGGGGAGGAGATCAAGTGGTAACTTTAGCTCAATGTTTCTTAAATAAGTTTTTTAACATGTGCTCTGTGTGATGGTAAATTTACCAAATAGCACCTAATGTGTGTTCCTTTATAATACCGTGTGTACATCTATTCAAAGTGCTCCCCTAATCTCAGTAACTTTATACCAAGACACTTATTATTTACTTAAATGTCTTAAAAATACTGTACCTTTGCTAAATAGTTTTATATAAGCTTTCTTCTTTACTTAAACATTTTATGTTATTTTTTAATTGTATTTAACAGACTGACCCTTGATGTTATCTCAGATACTCCTTGGAGTACGTGTATGGCTGGGTACACACTACAGGCATTTCAGATGATTATCGGGCCAATCACATGAAAAATAATTGTTCAGCCCAATATCGCAGTAATGTGTACGCAGCAACAATGAACGTTTATCGTTCAAAAGCACATCGTATAGTTTCATTTGATTTGTTAACTGAACTAAAAATCTCGTTCAGCGATGGAACAATGTTGTTCCAGTCCTACAGTGTGTACGTACTAGAGATGCTCACTGACCCACGTGTTTTGGTTTTGGTATTGATTTTGGATCTGGATTACCTTTGGGTTTGGGTTTTGCCAAAACTGCACTTGCGTGTTTTTGTTTTGGTTAGCTATTTTTACAAAATTCCATTTTTTGGGCTAAAATTACATAATTTAGGTATTATTTTGTACCTACATTATTATTAACCCCCCTAACACTAAATTCCAGTGATTTCCATTCAATTTTTACCATCTCACAGGTCACAATATGCTTTTCATACACTTTCAGCCAAATATTGCAGCGAGCTGGCTGGATGTTAAGCGACACAGTAAAAGGTGTTTTTTTGTTTGTTTTTTTCCCTGACTTCAAAAGACAATGTACATTTACATAGGCTTTACCAGATGATGTACAGGGATAACTATCATCAGGACTGGTGGCAGCAGCTGCTTGCTGCACCTGCTTTTCTGTGTACTGCTGTGAATCCATTTGGATAACACCCTACACTTATTGGTGCAAATTCAGAAAAGAAGCGGACAAGGACTTGTATATTAGTATTTCAGCAATGCCAAAATTAGCAATGCAGCTCTTCCCTTTGGGTGTATATAACACCCTACACTTATTGGTGAAAATTAAAAAAAAAAGCCTGCAAGGACTTGTATATTTGTATTTCAGCAATGGAGCTCTTTTCTTTGCTTCTCTATCCTACCCCTTCTGTATCCCTCTCTCAAATGGCGCTAGATCGCCGTGGAATTTTGAAATCTATTTATAGATTCCAAAAATCACGAGATTCGACGATGTCACAGTGATGTTTTGCCTCGTTTTGGAATCCGAAATAGCGCAAAAGTACTGAGCCGAATCGGGTGGGTTCGGTTTTCAGGAAACCGAGCCCGCGCATCTCTAGTACGCACTCACGATCAGGATCTCCATAGAGTTTACAGAGTCATGATCTTTTCAGCAGATCATTAGATAGTTAGGACTCTCTTTTACTCATTGAATTTACTTCTGTTGTAATTATCACCTTTTGCTGTGGTTTGATCAGTGGATCATATTCCACTAGTAAACTGATTACGTCTTAAGCCTTCCATTTTCTTGTATCCCAGTCATCAGCATTGCGTTCTGCCCTCTGAGCTGAGTACTTCCCTCAGGTTTCTACACAGAAGAACTTGCACTTTGAACTTTGATTTTGGTAATTACTGTTGTTCAGCTTTGCTATGGCTGATTTAAACTCCAGTATGGCAGATATTTTACCAGGAGATCAGAACATTTCTGTCACTATAAAGATTGACCGAACAGATAACAATAATACAGGGTCTGTTAGAATGATGATCTGTAAGTTCAGGTTCCTTCTGTATGAAGACAGATGGACCCTCTTGGGGAACAATAACTCAATTCTACTCATTTTTACTTCCTCCGGAAAACAGTTATATGTAATTGACAAAAGAGAAAACTCTACCACAAATATCAAAAACCAACAAGCTTTAATTAATGTACCTTTAACATTTTCGAAAATGGCTTTGTGACAATTCATAATGTAATTTATTAAAGAAGTATACATGATATTCTATAACCATACTTCCTATATTGATCAGTTTAAAATTTTGCATTATAGTATCATTTGTTGATAAGATATGCACACTTTTTAATAGTGTACTCACCCGCATCCAATGCTCCAATCCAACAGGCTCCTCTAGTCAGTATTGTTGCAGCTATCTTCACCTGCTCAACATCATAAAATCAGTAGCATGATATCACACAATAAAGAAAAGATGTCATTTGCACTGTGACCCTGTTTAGAAGTGAACCTTTATGACTACACAGCTGCAGGACTAGGTCAAAAAGCGTAAAAAGCAAAGCACAGCATGCTCACCTCATTCTTCAGTTACTGTTATTCACATTGATGTGTGCCGCTAAGCTCTCTGGACACGTCGCTATGCGGTAGTTCAGTAGAAATGAAAAACTATACATAGACTATTGAACAGACCAGCGTGTTAAATATCTGTGAGCAACACTAAGAAATAAGCCCAGGCACGTCAGTTATTTCAGGTATATAATTTAGTTCAGCTATACATAGACTTTGTTCTAATAATAGACACTGCAGAGTTTACTTGGTCTTTAAAGCACTGACAGTACTTGTCAGATTTACATAATAGTGTCATGATCATTCTAGAAATAAAACTCAAATATGAAATATTTATTTACTTCCTTCCTTGCTTAGATTGTGGAGAACTAGGTCAACATAAAACATATAGGCATCAAGGAATAACACAATATGATGTTGTTTCGGTAGTACTACATGTTATTGCAATGTTGGTGGACGGCTGATTTGTGTACAGTCGTAAGCTCTGTTTCTCTGACTTTTCGAATATTCATTTAAAAGCTCAGTCACTTGTATTCCATTTGGACATTTGAAGATAACACAAGTTTTCACATAAAACTAATACTTTATATGCTGATAATCTACTATATAAATGCCTAGTGGCGTGTGTGAAAAAAAAAAACCAAGCTGCAGCGCCACCTGCTGGGCAGAGTTATACACTGACCTATATATTTCTTGAAGGAGAAGTGACAGTTGGGAGTGGTTGGTGGTTGCCGGGGGTGACAGTGGGGAGTTTTTAACACCTTAAGTAGCTTGATGAAGGATGTGGCGATGAAGATGAAGGATGAGGTGATGGAGAAAAATTATGAGGTGGTGACATGTAGACAAAACCACGTTAAAAAAGGGCGCTTGCGTCGGGAAGTAACGCTCTTCCCCTGAGGAGGCCTGGTCTAGGCCCAAATGCATGACAAGAACCTTTTTAACACCTTAAGTAGCTTGATTTGACTAGAATGCATGAGTTTCATGCACGGGTTAACTTGTTATATATATTTTATTTTGATAAAAACAAAATGTGTAAAATAATATTTACATGATCAATCACACACATATATTTAACAACTATTGGACATGACATATGAACATGCATTTGGTAATATTTGGTAATAATATTTTATTGAATACCTGTATGAATGATCTTGGTTGGCAATTTGGTGCTAGAAGTTATGCTGTCTATTGCACTGACCTAAAATACTGCTTGGTTTAGCTTACTTATGCCTGCAAAAATGATGAGGCTTAGGGGACATTGGAGTTGTTTTTATTACGTGTCCCTTAAGTGTGTTACATTACTCAGAGTGCACCTAGATAAATGTGCTTCTCCACTGAGCGCTTTCATTGGGACTTATTTGGCAGAGAAGTGCATTTGCAGACAGACTCGCAACCTGCAAGCTTAGCGAGAGAGGGGCAAGGCGTATGCATACCTTCCAACTGTCACGATTTCAGCAGGACAGTCCCAAATCTATGGCTATGTCTTAAATGATCATTGTTTTTTTTTTATGTCAGCAGGCATACATAGCAGAGCAATGTGGTAAGTTGATAAAATAAGAGGCAATTTTGGCAGTGTAGGTCCGGCAAATTTCCAGAAGCTATGTAAAAAAATATGTTTTGCCTTTTTTTCAGAAAAAGGAAATTGTGGGGAAAAACATTATCAGCAGCAGCTATTTATATAGCGCCACTAATTCCGCAGCGCTGTACTGAGAACTCACTTACATCAGTCCCTGCCCCATTGGAGCTTACAGTCTAAAGTCCCTAACACACACACACACACACACACACAGACCAAGAGAGAGTTAGACTAGGGTCAATTTGATAGAAGCCAATTAACCTACTAGTATGTTTTTGGAGTGTGGGAGGAAACCAGAGCACCCAGAGGAAACCCACGAAGACACAGGGAGAACATACAAACTCCACACGGATAAGGCCATGGTCGGGATTCGAACTCCTGAACCTAGAGTTGCTAACCACTAAGCCACCGTGCTGCACCACTAAGCACGGTGGCTTAGTGGTTAGCACTTCTGCCTCACAGCACTGGGGTCATGAGTTCAATTCCCGATCATGGCCTTATCTGTGAAGAGTTTGTATGTTCTCCCCATGTTTGTGTGTGTTTCCTCCGGGTGCTCCGGTTTCCTCCCACACTCCAAAAACATACTAGTAGGTTAATTGGCGGCTATCAAATTGACCTTAGTCTCTCTCGGCCTGTCTGTGTGTGTATATTAGGGGATTTAAATAGTAAGCTCCAATGCGGCAGGGACTGATGTGAATGAGTTCTCTGTACAGAGCTGCGGAATTAGAGGCGCTATATAAATAAATGGTGATGATGATGATATGTAAATATGATTAATTTATTGAAATGATATCTATTAAATATCACATAAAAAGAGCTCATATATAAACAAGATTAATATGGAGTAGTCTGAGGAATGTCCTGAATATTGTCCTCATTGTATTCCAATTGCTTATTGGAACCAGATATAAATTCAAATATGAATGATACACAACAACGTCCAGAGAAGTAGACACAGATGGTTACGCACTGAAACAGAGTACTGAGTATATCAGTCCTTTCCTTGGCTTGAGAGACAGGTGCACATAGGCTGAAAAGAAATGCACCCTTAGGTGCGGAGAGCACGACTCCGTAGTCATGTGTAATGTGTTTGCACCAAATATTTATCTCTTCAATGAGACTTTGACATCGGAAGAACATACAGTCAGTCTCAGTGCAGCGATCCAGTATAGATTATTCGCCTCGTTGATAGTAACAAATTGTAGGATAAACCCCGGGGTTAATTGAGACGACTTCCAACAGACTAGAAAACAAATCACCTGACGCGTTTCTCGACTGAATAGCCATTCCACCAGATGTACATAATCAGTAACAGGCATCAGTGACTGTGCCCTACAGTTATTGTAGGAAGGCTATGGCTGGTAGAGTCGCAGACTAAATTCCTTGACCAAATACTTGAAGATGTTCTGTATTCTGCAACATCTGAATCTGAATTTTTATGCTGTCTGTCATCACTAAATTCTACCTCTGAATATTGTATGAGAGATTTGCGGCAGCATGAATTGGTTGGCACAAAATTCTTCTAGTCTGCTAATAAAGTTTAACACTTCTTCTGTACTGGGAGCGGAGACCTTCTCAACAACAGCTGATTTGTTCTGGGCCATATAACAAAAGTGCACTGTATGATTCTGATGTAGGGATCGTGCCTGATTCATCAAGGCTCGCATTCTGAGCGCAACCCATGTTGCCTTGCTCTACTACCCTGCATACGTCCAATACCTACGTGGATTATACATTTGCAAAAGAACACACAGCAAAAAAAATATTGAATTAATGTCACCTGTTAATTATATAGGCATTAATGCTAAAAAATGTATTATCCCCCCCCCCCCTTGAAATAAATGTATTATGATGATCGTAATGTCTACTGAAATTTTTACAGTTACTGCAAAACACATGTTATAGCATGCATACAAGACTGTCATCACTAGTGATCAGAACTTAGACTAGCCCTGTAGCTGGTGCAAGAGATACGGCAAAGAAACAAGTAACTTTGAGGCACTCAGAGCTTGATTTGGACGTGGTGCTCGCGCTTGAGTTTGACGCGCTACTACTGTACATTGACTAACGCAAAACGCCATTTCCCCGCCCCATTCACTCCCTGAAATCGTAGGCTGTAGTGTCCTTTACATTCGAAGACGCTGCGGACAGGGGTGCTTTCACGGCCGTATCTCCCAGTTCTGGGCATGCGCAGAGTCATTTTGCGTACGATAACTCAAAATCGGCAGATATGTGCCTTGATAAATCAAGCCCATAGGCTCTAGAATCTTCATGGAGTTCTGCAGTTGAACCCAGAAGACATCCTAATCAATAACTGTGTTCCTTACACTTATGGGTTCTTATAAATCCTCAATTATTACTGTTTCATAAAAAGCTTCCTTTATTTTAATAAACTTTCAGATTACATTATTGTACCCCATCTAGTTTTGCTACAGAGATTGAGCATCATTATTTTACTTTTTGCTTCATAAAGACTGCAGCTACAATATCAGAATCTTTTACATGTTTGATAATACTCTTGTATAGTTCTTTTTCAGAGTATTTAAATTCATGATTCATTAAAAGCAGGGTTAGTCTATGGGATGCACATTCTGTTGCTGTAATATATGGATATATATCCATTATGATTAGAGATGCTCGGGCTCGGTTTTCTGAAAACCGAACCCACCCGAACTTAGGGGATCCGAGTAGGCTTGCGAGACGGCTTGGTACTTTCACGCGTCCTTGGATCTGAATAGAGGCAAAACGTCATCATTATGTTGTCGGATCTCGCGGGTATTGGATTCCATAAGTACCTCCCTCCCCAGGAGATCCAGCGCCATTGCTCACACAGAAACATGGGTAGCAGTGTTCTTATCACTTTCCATTCTCTAGTGCCAGTGCTCAGTGCCATTGCTCATACAGAAACAGGAGGGATAGCAGTGTTCTTGTCACTCTTCATTCTCCAGTGCCACTGCTCAGTGCCATTACTCATACAGAAACAGGGGTAGCAGTGTTCTTGTCACTCTCCAGTCTCCAGTGACATTGCTCAGTGCCATTGCTCACACAGAAACAGGAGGGATAGCAGTGTTCTTGTCACTCTTCATTCTCCAGTGCCACTGCTCAGTGCCATTGCTCATACAGAAACAGGGGTAGCAGTGTTCTTGTCACTCTCCAGTCTCCAGTGACATTGCTCAGTGCCATTGCTCATACAGAAACAGGAGGGATAGCAGTGTTCTTGTCACTCTTCATTCTCCAGTGCCACTGCTCAGTGCCATTACTCATACAGAAACAGGGGTAGCAGTGTTCTTGTCACTCTCCAGTCTCCAGTGACATTGCTCAGTGCCATTGCTCACACAGAAACAGGAGGGATAGCAGTGTTCTTGTCACTCTTCATTCTCCAGTGCCACTGCTCAGTGCCATTGCTCATACAGAAACAGGGGTAGCAGTGTTCTTGTCACTCTCCAGTCTCCAGTGACATTGCTCAGTGCCATTGCTCACACAGAAACAGGAGGGATAGCAGTGTTCTTGTCACTCTTCATTCTCCAGTGCCACTGCTCAGTGCCATTGCTCATACAGAAACAGGGGTAGCAGTGTTCTTGTCACTCTCCAGTGACATTGCTCAATGCCATTGCTCACAAAGAAACAGGGGTAGCAGTGTTCTTATCACTTTCCATTCTCTAGTGCCACTGCTCACTGCCATTGCTCATACAGAAACAGGAGGGGTAGCAGTGTTCTTGTCACTCTCCATTCTCTAGTGCCACTGCTCACTGCCATTGCTCATACAGAAACAGGAGGGGTAGCAGTGTTCTTGTCACTCTCCATTCTCTAGTGCCCCTGCTCAGTGCCATTGCTCACACAGAAACAGGAGGGATAGCAGTGTTCTTGTCACTCTCCATTCTCCAGTGCCACTGCTCAATGCCATTGCTCATACAGAAACAGAGGTAGCAGTGTTCTTGTCACTCCCCAGTCTCCAGTGACATTGCTCAGTGCCATTGCTCATACAGAAACAGAGGTAGCAGTGTTCTTGTCACTCCCCAGTCTCCAGTGACATTGCTCAGTGCCATTGCTCATACAGAAACAGAGGTAGCAGTGTTCTTGTTACTTGACAAAAATTGATTGGAAATAACTGGAAATTAATGTTTGTTGAGGTTAATAATAATTTAGGAACAAAAAAAGAGCCAAATTATGTGATTTTAGCAAAAAAATAGGAAGTTTAGAAAAAAAAATAGGGATCAAAAACCAAATGCAAAACCAAAACACGCGAGGGCGGTTTTGCCAAAACCAAAACTCAAATTAATCCAGATCCAAAACCAAAAACAAAACACGGGGGTCAGTGAACATCTCTAATTATGATCTCCCATAATGCTTTCATAATTACTTACATCGTCCGTTAGCAAAACAAATACTGCTCTCAATAATCTCTAGGACTTTAAATAGATTACTACTGATATACTATTCTAGTACTTCCATTCCTTAATGCTTCAATGCTTCTGTATAAAACTGGCTGAGGTGATGTTATCTCAAAGTTTATGGTTCTTTCTCCTGCACATTTGTCCATTCATCTGTAAATACTGCAAGACACAGAGCTTCCTTGAGTTTTCCTTGGACATATTGTATTACATGTCCACATTCTGACTTGAGGATTGCTTAATGCCTATCTGCTGGGCAAACACTACTGTGGTCTTAGTGAATTGAAAGCTTCCAGCCAATATGTATTTTCTGTTATTGACAATGATGTCCAAGAAGTGTATATTGGTCTCACAAGAGCTTGGTCATTTTTTTCCTGATCTTCAGAAATCATCTTTCGTAAAAATTAAGATGTTTATAGTGTTTCGTATACAGTTGTTTTCAATATTTAATTACATGAGAAAGCAGATCTACTTGCACTTCCATCCACTCATCCATAAAGGATTTTTTTTTAATGTCTACAATGATGTGCTTGGTTATCCTAGTAACTTTGAAAAATACATATTTCCTTTTTAATATTTATTATTAAAATGTATTTATATAGCGACAATATATTTTGCAGCATATTACAATTTGGAACAAACACATTACTAAAACTAGACTCAGCAATAACCAACAGACAAAGAGGTGAAATGACCTTGCTCGCAAGCTACAATCTATACGATACATGTGGTTAAGTGCCACACATTGATTATTGGTCCAGACAGATTGCAATGGGAAAAGTGCTAAGTGGTACTATATGAACCAGTCACACAGCAATGTTGGTCTAGGGTTCAGTAGTTTGAGTATAGAAAGAAAATAAAGATGTGCATGAACTGTGTAGGGGGTGGTTATTGGATTCAATAGTCTAAGTTGTACATTGAAAATGGTCCCATATTCTAGTAGCTGGCTGCACTGTTTTTTGCTGAGGGCGAAAAAAAAAAAAAAAAATTAATGGCTAACTTGCAGTTATAAACAATGACCTACAACATGTGGCTATTAGTAATTTTTCTTACTCAAGTTTGATGGACAAAACCATGTTGCACTGCAAGTGATGTGAATGAGTTTATTATTTTGCACATAAGGAAAACACTGTCTGTTTTTCATGTAGCACAGAAATACTTGATAGCTTATTTGTACTCTGAAATTTAAAGTTGATCTAGGACATGCCCTACCCCTACTATACATTTTTCCTCACATTTTAAATTTATCTCCCCCTCCAATGCAACATGGTTTATCCAGATGAAAAGACAACACTAGAGCAAGACCATTACTAAGGAAGGCACAAAATTCTCCTTCTTCTTCTTGTGAAAGTGGCAGCGCCCCCTGGTGACAGAATGATCTGTACTGCACTGCCTGTCCTTGGAGGACAATTGTAGTCATTTGGGGGTATTCAATTAGGTTTCTGGTCCGTGGTAATGCGCGTTACAGTGAAAAGTGCGAAGTATTGACGGTAATACAGTACCACAATAACACAGATTTTCCTTTTCAACCCTATGGTGTGCGCACGAAAATCCACGTTATTGCGGTACATTGGACTGCCTTCGCAGCCCGTTCCAGCGCGTTATCGCGGACCGAAAACCTAATTGAATACCCCCATTTAATTAATATTGGAGATAGTTTTACATAAGAGTGCTGCAATTACATTACAGTTGTTATTTAGAAAATATTATTGTGAAATAAAGGGTAGCAATATATGAACATGTTCCCTTAAAATGTTATACATCATTCTAAATAAAATATTTGATAGGAGCCTTTTTAGTCCTCCATAGATTGTACATTTCTGCCATTTTTTCAGAATTTAAAAAAAAATTGTATAAATCAATATAATATTTTATTATTATTAATTTATTATATTAATAGGGGGTTATTCAATTGTTAGCGAGTTGTTTTTTTCCCCGCCGTGTAAAAAAAAAAAAAATCTCTTCCGCAGGTTTTTGACGCCAATAGCGACCCTTTTGAGTTAACGCAGCGGGAAAACAGTTGAATAGCTTTCAACGCAGCTGCCTCTCGTATACCTTATACTTTCAATAGACCTTCCACTGGAGCACGAGAGGACCGTTTGATGAAAAATACTGTAGCGTTAAAAATGGAATTCAATTGCGGGTAAAGTTAACCCGCTCAAAAATGATAAAAAAAACAGTGTTAAAATGACTTAACACGGTCAAAAAATTTTTTTGCTGACAATTGAATACCCCCCATATATTTACTATTTATTTAGATATCATATAATACCATATAATACCATGATATCAAACAATATATAGATCATCTGGTGATAATGCCCAATTGTGGATAGTGCAGAGTTACCAATCTAATTAATTTCTTCCAAGTGAGCTTAATCATTTTCAACTTTTGATAGATAATGTGAAATACAAGCAAGTGCCAAAATTTATACTGTAAAATTAAATTAGCCACAAAATTAAATTTTACAGTATAAAAACAATATTTGGTAACATGTGGCACAAAATTATTTCAGCAACACGATCAATTGTGTAGAACGGCATATTTTTTTGTACAAAAACTGTTTTGTAACAGAATTGATTCTGTAGCACAAAATATTTGATAAGAAATTAAATTGATTTTATAGCACAACATTATATCAATAAGACAAGTCTGTTTTTGCATTACATAATATATGTTGTTACTACAAATTCTTCATTTAGTTACTTTGGAATAGTTTTTGTGTTATAAAATAAATGTATAACAAAGAACATATCAACTTTGTTGCATAAAATATATTTTGTGAAAGAAAAACCTTGGTTTTGTGCACCTGGAGAATAATTTGTAACACAGAGAGATTTGGTTTGTGGCTCAATATTTAGATAAATAGACAAAATGACAAAGTGACAATCGGCACCAAACCTGCAGCTAAATCAAGCTACAGCGTATGGAAACATTACTTCTAAAGGGCATTTCTTGCTGAATAAGACAGTTGTAGTTTCATATCAAAGAGATAATTTATTCCATACTTGCCAACTCTCACGGAATGTTCGGGAGACTCCTGAAATTCAGGTCAGTCTCACGAACTCCCAGGAGAGCTGGCGATTCTCCCGCATCTGGCCCATCGGCCAACATCAATAAAATTAGAGCTGGTATGGACGGGCGGTGGGGGCGGGGCTTCACAATTTGCGTCATTTTGGCCCCACCCCCAGTGATGTAATGCTTGTTTGGGGTCTTTTTTGGGGTCTTTTTACAAAAGACCCAAAACAGGCATTACGTCACCAGGGGCGGGGCCAAACTGACACAATTTGCGAAGCCCCCACCGGCCCTACACCCCTTCTGCCCTCCAGGATCTCCGGGACCCAGCCAACATAAGGTTGGCATGTATGATTTATTCACAAGTTTTGGATTTCTAATTCCAAGTAAAAATATAACTTTCCACATAATTTGGGGCCTGCGTCTCATTTTACCCCAGAAAACCTATACAGTAATTAGGGTATACTCTGCTTTCAAGGCCATCGTCATTACTATGGGAATATATTTATCTTTAAGACTGACAAGTATGTAGATCAGTGATGGCTAACCTGTGACCCTCCAGGTGTTGTGAAACTACAAGCCCCAGCATGCTTTTCCAGTAGATAACTAGCTGATAGCTGGCAGAGCATGCTGGGGCTTATAGTTTCACCACACCTGGAGTGTCACAGGTTAGCCATCACTGATGTAGATGAACAGGTGGAAAAACTACTTGTTCGATTTTTCTGGGCTGAGAAGGTCTCAAAGGTGTTGAATCACCTAAAAAGGGAGTGAATCGGAATCATTAGTTATTGTTTTTTTACTACTCTCAACTACAATTGGCTGTTTTCTCTCAGTTTTGTTAGTTTTTATCTATTCATTTGCATATTTGTGTCACAGATGTCATTTAAGCCATTAAAACCTGTCCAATTCATAATTGGACCCAAAGGGGCGTATTCAATTGTTCCTCCGACCGCGGGAAAATGAGCGCTCTAAAACTATTACCGTTTATATACGGTAATTACTCGCTGAATTTCATCTCGCAGCTCCCTGAGCTGCGAGATGAAGTTCAGCGAGTAAACTACCGTATTAACGGTTTTTGCGCGCAATATTACCGTATAAACGGTAATAGTTTTAGAGCGCTCATTTTTCCGGCGCTCCCTCATTCATTTTGACGCAAGACCCCACTGCATCAAAATATACTTTTTAATAATATGTGAACATCTGATATTTTAAGGAGCGAAAAAGGGTGAAAGCGGATAAAACTTTAGAAACCTTGCACTTTACGGGCAGTTTTAGAGCTTTTGCATGGAATAAAAAGCTTTACTTTAATATCGCTTCAGAATTATAGATGCTATTAATAATATGTTTTAAATAGTGATGCGAAAAAAACCTTTTCTTTCCAGAACTTTTTCTTTAGCCTCCTATGGATCGGAACATTTTCTTTTTTCAATCTAAAAAATAAAATATTTGAGTGAAGTAAATATCATCATCATCATCATCATCACCATTTATTTATATAGCGCCACTAATTCCGCAGCGCTGTACAGAGAACTCACTCACATCAGTCCCTGCCCCATTGGGGCTTACAGTCTAAATTCCCTAACACACACACACAGACAGAGAGAGAGACTAGGGTCAATTTTTTTTTGATAGCAGCCAATTAACCTACAAGTATGTTTTTTGGAGTGTGGGAGGAAACCGGAGCACCCGGAGGAAACCCACGCAAACACGGGGAGAACATACAAACTCCTCACAGATAAGGAATTGAACTCATGACCCCAGTGCTGTGAGGCAGAAGTGCTAACCACTAAGCTGGAAATGGCATAAATTCTATCTAGTGACCAATTCATGAAACCCGATTCACGAATTCTTTATCGTCAGTGTCAGATAAATTTAGAGGTTTTTTGTCACAGCTAGGACTGAAAAGTTCTGGGGCATTTCCAGAGATTGCCACCAGGCTGTAAACCTGAGTACAACGAGCCAGCGTTGGATCCCATAACCTGTGAATATCTGTCTCACAACTGGCATCTTCAGTTCACAGAAAAGTATGAACAAAAATGTTGGGGTATCCCACTAAAGAATGGATCCATTGAGCTCTCTTGCTGTGAACTGTGTGCATTATTCTGCATTGTATGAAGACCTAACTACTCACGTGTGAAAAGAATGGCATTCACACACAGCTAGGAGAGCAGTCAGACATGCCTGGATTTTGGCTCTGTGCCCCACATCGCTCTGTGTTGTTTTGCTTTTTTTTGGCAAGGGCTCACAGCTCTCATTTGATTGGATATGTGGCATTGTATTCTATTTTGGACAGATTACAGTCCTAGCGGTTAGAACAAAACTTACCTGTATCTCGCTTTGTTTGCTTTTATCGCATGTGATTGTAAGAGCAAATTGACCCTAGTCTGTGTGTGTGTGTGTGTGTGTGTTAGGGAATTTAGACTATAAGCTCCAATGGGGCAGGGACTGGTGTGAGTGAGTTCTTTGTACAGCGCTGCAGAATTAGTGGCGCTATATAAATAAATGGTAATAATGAAAAATAATATATATCATATTATTCTGTACTAGTTGGAGATCTCACAACTTCCACTCTCTAACTCTCACCCTGCGGCTTCCTGCTTACATCTATTCATCTCTGCACATCAGGACACTGCCCCAGTTATTGGCATTGTATTAAACTGGCTACAGGGTGTCCTGAGTTTTGAATTCCCCCTGGACTAAGGGTCCATGGATGAACAGGAGATGAACATTGATAACAATAAGGTGCTTTGATCCTAACCAAGCAAACCTTAAAATTGAATCACTTCAACATATTGACATTGAAATTTATTTTTTATTAAAAAAAATTCTAACACTATATTGAATCTTCTATATAATGGAGCTAATTGTATTTTAATGCTTAATGTTGCCTTCCCCACCACTCAATGATGTGAATGGCGTAATAAAGTCATACCCACCCATTTCTTTTCATACCGCGTCTCCCAGAAGTGAGGTATGAAAAGTATACGAGGTATTGAAATGGTTCATAGCAGAAGAATGGAAGTGAACTGATAAAAGGAGCTGCACCCACTCTATGGAATTCTCTGCCTCGCACAATAAGACTCCTCTGGTCTACAAGCTTTCAAGCGTTCTCTGAAAACCCACCTCTTCGGACAAGCTTATAATATTCCTCAACCACCCTCTTAACCTCACTACATTACCCTATTACCACCCGTTATACAACTACCCCTTCACCAATATTGTTGTGTGACAGGATCATTTAGCTTATGAGTCACTTTTACCTTTGCAGCCTGGCTGGACCGAAATGCAAGATGTAGACTTAACCTCATGTATCAAACTCCCATTGTCCCATAGATTGTAAGCTTGCGAGCAGGGCCCTTCTCACCTCTTTGTCTGTTTTACCCAGTTTGTTTATTAGTTTACTATGTTTGTCCCCAATTGTAAAGCGCTACGGAATATGTTAGCGCTATATAAATAAATGATGATGATGATATCACCCAGTAACCTGAGCTGGCAGTATGACCCACCATCTTTCCCCTTAAGTGGCGTGCACTCCCCCAATATCTGTTCAGCTATCGCCACCTCAGGATAGCAATAAGAGATGAAAATCAGGAAACAAAGTCTATTTTTTTTTTTTACTTATATACAATATTTTTTGGTAAATTGCGTTGATACTGGATTATTGATAGTGGAAAAGTCAGTCAGCCTTATCGCCGGAGAAAGGGCCCCATTGATAAATAGACTCCCTACAGTTTCAGCTCAAACATCATTGTTTCAAAAGGCTGAAAAATACAAATTCAGCAAGTAAATGTAACATAAATAGAGATACTGGAGTAATGGTGAGGGAAACAAGGAAAGTGCCTTGTAGTTTTGATTCATTTTCTGAATAACACCGTGTGAATATAACAGTAGGATAAAATAGTTTCTACATCAAAAGAGCCGTGGGTTGTGAAGCCAAACATTAATGTGTAAAGAGCAGCCATGAAACGTCGTAACATGTGCTATAATAAGGTACATACTTCTGACCGCATTATGCCATCATTACTTTAAATCATATAAATGCAGTTTGCTTAGAAATAATAACATGTGTGTGTTTTTAGTACTAATTTGAAGTGAAAATAGAGACCTTGCAGAGAGATATTTTATCTATGAGATTGAGGCGGAGAAAACACAAATCTAATGGAATATCAGTATTATAGAGTACAAAGCTGGTTATTACTATATATTACATTAATATCAAACTACTTACTAGGGAATGTTTGGCATTCTCTGAGTTACGCTGAAAAGCCTGTCATGTATAAAATGATTAGCGCATTTAGTTATTTTAAGTGCGCTTACATTTTTAAAGAAAACCAATAAACAGAATAAAAAGTTTCTAACTTTTTCATTTATCAAATACAAAGCTACTAACTGCACACCGAGCCAATTATAACTTGCCTGTGGACCCACCCCCTGACAGTGATGTCATGTTATTTCTTATACATTGGACATTATGGGGTATATTTATCAAGCGTCGGCTATGAAAAGACGCTTGATAAATATACCCCATAAGCCCATTGAGTCTTGTCTCTAATAATATTGCCACTTGATAAATATACCCCCATAATTTCAACATGTTTGCCCTGTGTGGTTACCTTGGAAACATGGTTGTTGACTATCAGCAAATGTTAAGAAATATTGGCACTAGTAAACATATGATTTATAGCTCATACTATACTACACAATACAAATGTACCACAACAATGTTTTATGTTCAAAATAGGATAATTTATTAATTAAACCCGTTACCTCCACTTGTGAGGCAGAAGATTGTATATCT
The DNA here is from genome assembly GCF_038048845.1 of Mixophyes fleayi. Taxonomy (NCBI): domain Eukaryota; kingdom Metazoa; phylum Chordata; class Amphibia; order Anura; family Limnodynastidae; genus Mixophyes; species Mixophyes fleayi. The sequence goes on from NC_134402.1 coordinate 34,510,060, forward strand.
TCTGAGAATGTACACAGAGTTCAGGGTACAATCAGATTGTATATCTTCTGAGAATGTACACAGGGTTCAGGGTACAATCAGATTGTATATCTTCTGAGAATGTACACAGGGTTCAGAGTACAAACAGATTGTATATCTTCTGAGAATGTACACAGTGTTCAGGGTACAATCAGATTGTATATCTTCTGAGAATGTACACAGGGTTCAGAGTACAAACAGATTGTATATCTTCTGAGAATGTACACAGGGTTCAGGGTACAATCAGATTGTATATCTTCTGAGAATGTACACAGGGTTCAGAGTACAAACAGATTGTATATCTTCTGAGAATGTACACAGTGTTCAGGGTACAATCAGATTGTATATCTTCTGAGAATGTACACATGGTTCAGAGTACAAACAGATTGTATATCTTCTGAGAATGTACACAGGGTTCAGGGTACAATCAGATTGTATATCTTCTGAGAATGTACACAGGGTTCAGGGTACAATCAGATTGTATATTTTCTGAGAATGTATTTATTAATTAAACCTATTACCTCCAATTGGTGAGGCAGCAGGTTGTATATCTTCTGATAATGTACACAGAGTTCAGGGTACAATAAGATTGTATATCTTCTGAGAATATGCACAGGGTTCAGGTTACAATCAGATTGCATATCTTCTGAGGATGTACACAGGGTTCAGGCGCTAATCAGATTGTATATCTTATGAGAATGTGCACAGGGTTCAGGCTGCATTAGGATTGTATATCTTCTGAGGATGTACACAGGGTTCAGGCTACAATCAGATTACATATCTTCTGAGAATGTACACAGGGTTCAGGTAGCAATCAAAGCCGACAGCTTCTAAGAATGGATGTATAGTTCAGGCATTTATTAGACTTGGCAAGTTATCAGAATGTATACATAGCTCAGTCAGGTTGGCAGTGATGTAATTAGTTTGTTGCACTACAGGGTACTGTTTTGTGATAGGGTAAATAACAGCAAGTGGCTTGTTGGGCTTTATTATACGGCAAGATATTTACTTACAATTAATATTTTTTATTTATATGCATGTCTAAAGGCTCTGACATTTAAATTAATACAAGAGCAGGGGGGAAACTAGCACAGTCATCATCCCTCTCATTGGGACCCCCAAAATTTGCTTCCATTGGGCAGTGATTTCTGGAGAAGGGTTTCCCACAGAAGGTTGCTGTATTCCAGATAGTATTTAGTACACGTCTTTCACCATTGTTCTTCTGTGGGAAAGAGACAACGTATTTTCAAATACAATTTAGACCTTATTTCCCAGTATGTATATTTGCTACATTTTTCGCCTGCAAAAAACAGAAAATTGTAGAAATACTAAATTTGCAAAATGCAATATAAGTTTTTCATAGTTTTAATAATTTCATCTATCTGCAGTGTGCAAATGACCAAATTTTTATAATATTATTTCATCAACGTATAGCTGATGCATTGATACATGAATGGATCCTCCTGAGCACATAAAGAACGTTATTTATTCTGAAGTTGGTAGAGAGAGAAAACTCTTTAATAAGACACGAGATGTCTTTCAGACCCCAAGGAGTCCTCTGTAATCCACCTGCCGGGCAGATAATGCAGCATAAGTTGTTGCTAGTTTCTACCTTCACAGTGTTGTTGTTGTTGTTGTTGTTGTTGTTCTTGTTGCCACTATTCATATTTAGCTCATGTAAAACACAAATAGATGGGAGTCAGTTATGTGCTGTGGTCATCTAACCTATGTACAAACCAGTAACAAACATTGCTAATTATACCAGGATGGCATGCGCTTGGCAAATCTTCTTACTTTATTTAAGTACAGCGGGATGAATAGCTGATATTACTCTTAGACAGTACATGAGGTGAACCCTTCTAGATATCTTTTCTACTATGTCTACCTAAGTCCAGGATGGACATGTTTGGGTTCAAAGTCTATTGTCCCTATAACAAAGATCCCAACAGTCCACAAATTTTTGTGGTCGAATGGAACAGGGGCTTCTAATTTTGAGTGCCAAAAAAACAAGGAATAGCTAGGTGGATCTGGGCCATCATCATCACCATTTATTTATATAGCGACACTAATTCCGCAGCGCTGTACAGAGAACTCACTCACATCAGTCCCTGCCCCATTGGAGCTTACAGTCTAAATTCCTAAACACACACAGACAGACAGACTAGGGTCAATTTGTTAGCAGCCAATTAACCTAACCTACTAGTATGTTTTTGGAGTGGTTGAGCAAACGGATGTCTGGCCATTTCTGTGGAATTTTTGATGGTATTCCCTATTATATTAGGCCATAAATGTTAACAAACAAATAACAGTAATTATTGAACAGTACAATACCTTATAACTGCAGTGTATAGGAGACAGCATTGGTTTTATCACTCCTGGTTTAAGAAACAAGATTAATGTGTTTCTTTTATTAGTATTTTATTGGTCATAAATTTGTCATCGTATTGATAGTGGATGCAAAATCACATTTTTAGAAATGTACTCGTAAATGTATAACATTTAAACTGGTGTCTCATCTGAACCAGCTTTAATTAAGTGCAGAATTCCATATTTTGAAAAAAGTTTATGTAACAATAACTAAACAGATCTCATCTAAACTAGATTTGATGTGAGGGCTGTTTACCAGAATGGAGTTTCAAAGGGGGGAATTCAATTGGGCGTGTTACTGTAAAAAGTAATAATTTGCATAATTACCGTTAATACGGTAATTTCAACTTCGGTTTTTAGCTCGCAACGGTATTCCTCCCAAAGTGTCCTAGTGTTCACATGGTAGTCTTTAACTTGCTTATATCGGCATCATCAGCTATTTATATAGCACCACTAATTCTGCAGCGCTGTACAGAGAACTCACTCACATCAGTCCCTGCCCCATTGGAGCTTACAGTCTAAATTCCCTAACATACATAGACAGACACAGACCGAGAGAGACTAGGATCAATTTAATAGCAGCCAATTAACCTACCAGTATGTTTTTGGAGTGTGGGAGGAAACCGGAGCACCCAGAAGAAAGCCACGCAAACACGGGGGGAACATACAAACGCCACACAGATAAGGTTGTGGTCGGGAATCGAACTCATGACTTAAGGGCCCAAGTGCCCCAGTTAAAATGTATGTCCTCATACCCACTGTCCCCATGCTCACATCAATAGTCTCCCCACACTATGTGCTAAGCTGCATTTTTATTTCATTAATTTTTATTTCATTTTTTGCTTATTTCATTGCAATATTATTATTTTTAATAGCATAATAACAGTAGTTTACATGTATCTACTAGTGCTGCCTTGTAGTTCCTGGCCGGCTCTACAAATTAAACGGAGGAGGCGGAGCTTAGTGAGCCGTATATGCGTCATTGGGGCCCCACCTCCTATTTTTATTGGCCGAAAAAGTGATGACTACCTTGGGTGCAGGGCTAACGACCGGCCTCCCGGACCACAAGTTGCCAATGTTGGCAACTATGGTTTAGGTGGCATGTGATGCCAGACTCCTAGACTCTTGCAACCTCAGCAACAAAACAGCTACTTTTGCTATTATTTGGACCACTGATCCACCTGGATTAACATATCGAGAATGATCTATAGTTGTTTTATTGGATTTTGGTTTTCAAAAGAAAAAAAAGAGAGAAATTATATGATGGATTTAAGGATTTAGAGATATATAATTCAAATTTAATTCAGAGAGATTATTTGTTATTGTAAATTGCCTCATTGAAATTTAATTTTCTAAAATGTTCTTTGTAGGTATATGCTTATAATATTTATTATAGAATCAAATACCTATTTTAAGATTATAGAGAAGTTCTTGTTATATGTTTATGTGAGCGTTATATAATACTAAGGGGTAAATGTATCAAGCTGAGAGTTTTCCGGCGGGTTTGAAAAGTGGAGATGTTGCCTACAGCAACCAATCAGATTCTAACTATCATTTTGTAGAATGTACTAAATAAATGATAGCTAGAGAGTAAAATTGCAACTTACGGCGCTGGATGGATCACACAAATACAATTGCCAGCATCACAAGATGAACTGCTGTAACAAATAAAAACATACATAGGGCAATATTGTCCGAACAGAATGAAGATAGTCCTATAAATAGGATCCCTCTTCCAAGTGTGTGAAAAGGTAAACACTCAATAAACTACGTGAAGGAATCCCCGTAGGTAATGCGCTTACAGTATGGATTCTTGAACATAGGCACATCTAATCACATCTGATGGTTGAATGGTAATTCTCCACAGGAAGCCTCCAACGTAGAGTATACAAAAATAATAAAAGATCATAGCATGATATCATTTATTATAAAATACAATATAATATAACAAGGAATGATGTGCTTCCAGGAGCGTACCACAAGGGAAAATAAATACAGCATGTATCACATAGATGACCAAACCGATTCCCATGGACTCACAGACAGTCAAAGAGTGTATTCCCAGGTAGTCCTTAGAAGCCGCTTCCCCGCAGTTCCAACGCGTTTCGAATCAGAGATTCTTTATCAAGGTAGCGGGCAAAGCTGTATCAAAGTCCTTTTAAACCTAAAACATCCGGTCATGTGATCCTCCTAACCAATCACGATCCGTCACAACAAATCCGGAAATCTGAGTTGGTATTAAAACGAGGCTTGGATTATCCGTTCTCAAAGCATGCGCACTAAACACATCAACGAGTTCACAGTGCAGATCTCTAAAGTTCATAGTTCGCATGTCCAGTATTAGGAGCTCCGGATCTCCACCCTCAAAAGGCTTAAATTATCAACTCCCAGGATATGCATGCAAGGTCCAATAGCAATATCCATGATAGCCAATAGATTGTACAGGTCCTCGGTGGGTAAACATTAAAAGATAAAGATGTATGGGTCATAAAACATATAAACATAAAACACATGTCAGTTAACTAATACATGGATCACAATTTACTAATGATGACCTTATAATAAAAGGAAGGAAAGGAGGCAAAAAGCCACATCTCACTCATGCATGTAATAATACAACATTAATACATAGCAATGTAGGTCTAAGCAAACCACTTAGAGAGAATATATCCTTTGCTATGCACATAAAATATTAGTTCTTGCGACCAGGGGGTAAATGTATCAAGCTGAGAGTTTTCCGGCGGGTTTGAAAAGTGGAGATGTTGCCTATAGCAACCAATCAGATTCTAGCTATCATTTTGCAGAATGTACTAAATAAATGATAGCTAGAATCTGATTGGTTTTTCAAACCCGCCGGAAAACTCTCAGCTTGATACATTTACCCCCAGGTGTTATTAATAAACTTTCATATAAACCATTTCAACTCAAAGTCGGCATTAAGCCCCCTAGGGGTCAAGGTTTTCAATTTAAATATCCATCTCATCTCTGACTGTGCTAGTCTTTGGAGCATGTTTTTATATCTCCAATGTGGTTGGATCTGTTCTATCCCCCAAAAATTGACAATATGTTTGGGATTGCAGTTATGTATCTTTTTGAAGTGATCACTTAAAGTATGAGTTTCAAGGCCTTTTTTGATGTTATTCACATGTTCCCTTAACCGAGTTTTAAGGGGTCCAGTGGTCCTCCCTATATACAAAAGGTGACAGGAACATTTAATAGCATATATGACGTTAGTCATATTGCATGTTATAAACTGATGAATGCGGTAAGTATAGTTATCTCTTGTAAAGGTTTCTAATTTCATACAGCTAGAGGGAGTGTTCTTACACATTACACATAAACCACATCTATAGAAACCAACACTTTTTACATAAGGTTGACCAACTTCGAAAGTAACACTCCTCACAATTTGGTCTTTAATATTAGGTGCCCTTCTGTACACAAAATTAGGTGCATCTGGAAGGTTACAACCTATAATAGGATCTTTTTTCAAAATTTGCCAATGCTTATAGAATATATTCTCTATCTGCTTATGTGCTACATTATATTGAGACAAAAAAAGCCCACTCATGTCTATTTGTTCCCTTCCGTGATATCTCTTTTTTCTAGGAGGTCATAATATTTTTATCCCATAAATGGACTGTATTTTCAGATTTAGTCAGTAAATCCTCTTTATAATCCCTAGTCCTAAAATTGAATATAATTGAAATAAGAATCTGATTGGTTTATCAAACCCGCCGGAAAACTCTCAGCTTGATACATTTACCCCTAAATGTGTTTCTAACCCTTGTTTGTTTTTCAAAAATACAAAGTGTAAGTATAAAAGTGAGATATTTATGCATGTATAGTATGTATGTATGTATGTATGTTTATGTATATATATGTGTATGTATGTATTTATGGGAAGTTTGTGCATAAACAAAATAAATGTTCCATAATATTCAAATTTATATGTAAATTTTGCATTTGATTGTGAGTTTACAAATAATCGTAGTGTAGCAACAAATAGTCTTTATTGTAAAATGTCTTTTCTGGTTGGAAAACATAATAACCAAATAAAAATCCGTTTTTAATAGCTGTTCTGGAAAACTGAATGTGTTGATAAAACAAGCAAATAACTTCCATAAATTAATTTAAATTAACTACAGAAAACAAATTGCCTGAAGCATTCTTGCTGTAATGTATTATTTATACGTATAAGAATTGAGGGTTTTGGTGAATGTGTCCTGTTTAACTGCACAGATTCTCTGCCTAAACTGATAACGCTTTTGTATGTGATTTCTTCCCAGGGGCCGGTGTGTTTTTCCTGTCTTGTACGGAAGGCGATCAGATCAGTTTCCTCTTTGACTGCATCGTCCGTGGCATCTCTCCAACCAAAGGCCCGTTTGGGCTGCGCCCACTGCTACCAGGTTAACATACAAAATACAAAGTAACATAGCAAAGTGGTTCTGGACTTGTTTGCATTTTGTGGATTAGCGACAATGTGGAACATAGGAAAACCGCACATTGCTGCTTGAATATACTGTAGATTACATTGGAAGGCAATATGTGGCATTTTCAGTCTGTTTGTCCTTGAATGGTGTGAGAATGGCCCGTGTTTTCTTATATCGGTCATTGTTCTAAGCGTTAACTATGGCTACCTTCATTTGCATTTAAGTGGGTAACCCACAAAGGGTGAATAAATATTTTGTGAAATAGTGGTCTATTTATGACTATGCGATATGGAAGATTTGTTATCACTGATAGGAAATATTCTATCACCCAATTTAAGAAGAAAACTTCTCCGGGGCAGTGGAGTAACGCTCAGCTCCCTGACGATACCGACTGGCGGAGATAAGAGTACTCTAACCACATTACCAGCCATAGCTGGGTCCCTGTGCACCTGCGTGTCCTGGTTGACATATCTGCAGTAGAACTGGAAGCCTGAACTATCTATCTATCTATCTATCTATCTATCTATCTATCTATCTATCTATCTATCTATCTCATATCTATCTATCTATCTATCTATCTATCTATCTATCTATCTCATATCTATCTATCTATCTACTTCATGTCTATCTATCTATCTATCTATCTATCTATCTATCTATCTCATATATATCTGTCTATCTATCTATTTGTGTAGAGTTTGTATGTTCTCCCCGTGTTTGCGTGGGTTTCCTCCGGGTGCTCCAGTTTCCTCCCACACTCCAAAAACATACTAGTAGGTTAATTGGCTGCTATCAAAAAAATTAACCCTAGTCTCTCTGTCTGTGTGTGTGTGTGTGTGTGTGTGTGTGTCTTTGTTAGCGAATGTAGACTTTAAGCTCCAATGGGGCAGGGACTGATGTGAATGAGTTCTCTGTACAGCGTTGCGGAATTAGTGGCGCTATATAAATAACCGATGATGATGATGATGATCTCATACCTATCTATCTACATCATATCTATATATCTATCTATCTACATCATATCTATCTATCTATCTATCTATCTATCTATCTATCTACATCATATCTATCTATCTATCTATCTATCTATCTATCTATCTATCTACATCATATCTATATATCTATCTATCTACATCATATCTATATATCTATCTATCTACATCATATCTATCTATCTATCTATCTATCTATCTATCTATCTACATCATATCTATATATCTATCTATCTACATCATATCTATCTATCTATCTATCTATCTATCTATCTATCTATCTACATCATATCTATCTATCTATCTATCTATCTATCTATCTATCTATCTATCTACATCATATCTATCTATCTATCTATCTATCTATCTATCTATCTATCTACATCATATCTCTATATCTATCTATCTACATCATATCTATCTATCTATCTATCTATCTATCTATCTATCTATCTATCTACATCATATCTATCTATCTATCTATCTATCTATCTACATCATATCTATCTATCTATCTATCTATCTATCTATCTATCTATCTACATCATATCTATCTATCTATCTATCGATCTATCTATCTATCTACCTCATATCTATCTAATATTTATCTATCTATCTATCTATCTATCTTTCTATCTATCTATCGATCTATCTATCTATCTACCTCATATCTATCTAATATTTATCTATCTATCTATCTATCTATCTATCTATCTATCTATCTATCTATCTACTTACCTCATATCTATCTGTCTGTCTATCATCATCCTGAGATGGAGATGACCATAGGATGAGAGTGGCAGTAGCCTTCACCAGCTCGGGGTCATTGTTAAATAGGTAGAATCTCTAAATCCAGCACAAATTAGCAGAATCTAGGGTTTTATCTCCATTTGTTAAATAGGCCCCTCAGTCACACTGCAGTGATTCCAGGAATCCAGTTTAACCTCCTTAATGTGAGATCAGTTTCCCACACAACCCCTGACATCTGGAACAGAGAGAACGAGGTAGTTGGAGGAGTTGGAATCCAGCATCGGTAACAAACAAACGTGTTTGTTGCCTTCAGGTCTCTTTTGTTGTGTTATGGCCTCAACCTCCAACGCTTCCAGCCTGCATAAAAGAAACGAATGTACTGGTTGTTATATGTAAGAAAATATCAGGTGCTGAATTTAATGACAGAACTTTCCACACTATAGAATCTCTTTATCAAGCTGCAGTACTGTGTCCTGTGTCTCTCCCCTGGAATCATCTGTCCACAAACTGTGTACATTTAATTGATAAAGGACGTTTTGCGGCTGGGGTGCTCCTGCCATCAGACAACCTGAGGGAGACTCGTGGAGGCAGCAAAACTAAGCAAATTAATTAACAAAATGACATTTTCTTGTTGCAAAAGTTTAAATGAACAGTTTCTATCTCCATCCTAACTGTCCTGCTTCAGACGTGACACTCTGTATATTAGGGGACTGTCCGTCATGACAGTCAGGACTATTGGAAGATTAGTCCTTCTATTTAGGGAACAGAGATTGTGAATGGCCTAATCCTGACTTGATGTATCCCCAATGGTGCAACACTTTGTCCTGAGTGGGCAAAATCAAGGGCTGTTTCTACTTTGCTGGTAGATTTAATATTAAACAAACTCACAATACTCAGGTAGCGGAACGACTAAGATCATTCTGCATTGCGGTGCACGTTTAACTCAGATACTGTGCTCTGGTTAATGAAGCGCTGAACAATTTTTATACATAGTTAACAATTACATGTCTTCGCTTTATAATTAGGTTCAGCAACACTACATTAAATAGACTCAAAATGTATCAGATTATTCTTCCCCTAATTAATAAAATATATCTTAAAAATATATATATATATTTTTTTAACCATAGCTTCATCCTGCAAATTGTGTACTTGAAGGCGTTCAGCAAAACAAGTAGCCTGATCAGTGTATGGGAACTATGTGCTAATACCTTGTGCCTCGGTATGCTCTGCAAAGCCAATTATAAATATGTATATACATACTGAAGTCTCAGTGTCCTAATGGGTGTAAGGTTGCACACGAAGAAACCGAGGGGGGGGGGGTGTAAAGTAAATAAATGAAGAACGGAACATTCTAGAAGAATTACCACCTGCTATTAATAGAACTCAATGCAGAAGCTAGTTTTAATTGGATTTATTTTGTTTCTTGTTTAGAATTCCATGGAAATGTTCACTTGTATCCATGTTATATTAGCATACAAAGAAAGGGAGCTTTGTAATAAAAATTGTAACAATTGTTTAGACTCAGGTGTTTTATTTTTCACACTAGCTTGGGTATTGGCGTGCTACCCACTATAATGTTAGCCTTTTGGGGTTCACTTCCTCATTTGAATGCAGAACCCCCCTTATCACTCTTTCCTTAAATGCCTGAACTATAGCTTGCCTATTATATCTTTAGTTTACCTCACAACATTCCTAATGGGAAAATAGGCCACACCTCCAATTAGGCCACACCTCCAATTAGGTCACACCTCCAATTAGGCCACACCTCCAAGCAGGCCAAACCATAAAAAATAAAAAAATAACAAATTTATGGTTTAGACTAGTGTTGGCTAACCTGTGACACTCCAGGGGGTAAATGTATCAATCTGCGGGTTCTTCAACACCCGCGTGTTTAGCCTCTTCCGCGATTAAATTTCAAGCGGCGCTGCATTGTAAAGGGTTAACTTCCCTTTACAATGCAGCGCCGCTTGAAATTTAATCGCGGAAGAGGCTGAACACGCGGGTGTTGAAGAACCCGCAAATTGATACATTTACACCCAGGTGTTGTGAAACTACAAGTCCCAGCATGCTTTGCCAATCTATAGCAGCTCATTGCTGGAAGGGTATGCTGGGACTTGTAGTTTCTCAACACCTGGAATGTCACAGGTTAGCCAACACTGGTTTAGACAATGTTAAAAGTGGCTGTATTACTAAGGCACATGAGAGCAGCTATATCACTGCTTGCCCAGCTGAGATAAAATAGAATATCCTCTATTTTAGAGGTGCCCAAACGCAGTCCTCATGAGCTACCAACAGTTCATGTTTTCAGGATTTCTTTATGCACAGGGGGGTTAATCTATTTTCCTGGGTCTGTAGTTATCCCACCTGTTTCTACAACCAGAAATCCTGAAAACATGACCTGTTGGCAGCTCTTGAGGACTGGGTTTGAGCGCTTCTGCCTAATGGTAAGCATTGAGGGCTGTAACAGAAAACTCTGTTTTAATAAATGCTGAATTTTATTTGGGGTTAAAAAAGGTGTTCTATAGTAATAATATTTATTTACTCTGCATTTATCATTTAGATTTTTAACTATTTGCTACATGTCAATGTGTTACAAAGAACCACCATAAAACATTATTAGAACAATTAGGCAAATTGCTAAATATTTACAGGAAATTCACTGTTATTGTGGTGTAAAATAATTAAAAAAGTTTAATTGAGATTCTTAGAAGGAGCATTAGGCCTCCATAAAACATGTTTGACATGTCTGCCCTATAATTAAAATGTATATTTCTCAGATGAAATGCCACAGCAATAATATTGTGTGTTGTCGCAATTACAAGCTATTGTTAAGAGGAACTATCAGAAAAATTAAAAGCTAATTATAGCTTAACAATTATTTACTTTGAGTATCATGAACGTATGGAATAAATCACACTTTTCCTGTCAGATCTATTACTCTGTGAGATATGCAGAAACAATCGCTATTAATTCATGTAATTCATCTTTTTACTGCTGAATTGTTTCATTAATGGGGCCTATGGAACATTGTACCACAAATATCTATAATACTCCTAAACTACTGATCGCAGATGATTTTGGGAAGATATTGTTCTTTGCAAGCAATTAATCTACTTAGAATTGGTTATTGATTGCAATAGGAAAAATGACTAACTAGTTATATATTTTTTTTAAATTTAAGATCCGAATTTAAACCCTGCCTACATGGAGGAAAGAGTGGCCCACGAGACTCTGCAGTTGGAAAAACGACTCAGCCTGCTCTCTCATCATAGCCTGGGAGGTAGGCTAGGCTCAGGAGAATGAATGTGTACCTCTGGTCTACATAGAGCAGTGGCAGCCAATTGGTTTACTCATGTAAATGTAGCCTATCAATGCACTAAGAATTTATGACATTATTTGAGGCATGAAGTACCTAATGCCTTATGCCTCAGTAATACCACTAGTTCTCAGTGAAGTGATAGGCTGCTGACATGGAGGAGAAGCAGCCGGCAACGTCTTACCTATGAAGTTGCTGCTACTCCATGTGTGTGGTGGAATGGGAGGGGGGCGCTATGATGCCACCACATTCCTACTCTGAGAAGCAGATCATGCTGCCTACACCCCCACCTGCTAAGGTAAGAAGCATCGGGTGGGAACTCAAAACCAAATTGTGGATGGGGGCACTATTTGCTTGGGAGTGACCATCTATGGTGGCCTAAGAGCTAGTGCCAGACCTGTTTTGAAATTAATTAAATAGGCTCAAAGTTTTTCAAATTATTCTTCCCCTTTTTAATAAAATATATCTTGAAAATATATCTATATTTTTATGTATATATATTTTATTTTAACCATGAGTGAAAAAAGTACACATATAATATGTGTATTGGAAGTATGTGTCAATACTTTGTGCCTTGGAATGCAATATAGCAGAAACAAGTGTTACCCCATCCAAAAGGCTACCAGCCCTGCGGTAAAATCATTGGGGGTCTCCCCAACATCTTTGACCTGTGCTGACCCAGTGGTCCCAATATAATGTCTAGCAGGCTGGCCATTATACCAATAGACAAACCCCCTCAACCCTTCCACCCCACATACAATTTTCAAATAAACTTTAATTTCATACAATACTCTGCAAAACCCTAAATTTTTTAAATGTGAAATAAATTTGAATTGAATAAGAGACTCTCAAAAACCCTAATTTATATAATCTAAAAAAATTGTTTTTATTTCCTGATCTCTCATAGTCAAGAATTCCACACAAAACAAAACCAACAATAATTGTGGTTGCCAACAAATGGTCAATGCCAGGAATCTAGGTACCCTCCTTGCTGCCAGCCAATCACAAGCACCCAGAGTGGCAAAATGTTTGTGATTGGATGCCGGTGAAGAGGAATCTCAGGTTTGAATATTTTGCAGTGGTCAGCACTAGTGTGCAGGTGGGTCTATTTTGGAGATTTAGAAGATTTTAAAGCTATTTTTACATTTAATAAAGTTGTGAATTAAGTTTTTTTTTTCAATTAGTTTAACTTTAAATTGTGTTTTTCCCTTTTATTATAATGGGCAGAATTCTAAATAAGCTATATCCACTGATCCACCCCAATGTATCACTTAAGAAGTCCCTTAGGTTTGTTTGACATGATCTACCATGATCTTTTTTTGACCCTAAATAGTTGCCAATTAATTTGGGGCTTTCTCTTCCTTATACTTTTGCTAAACATCTGTGACAAAGTTTCCCTGAATTTAATAATGCGTTTCTTAAGTGTATGCGACTATCCATGCACTCTACATACCAATTCTCACCATGTCTGAGGTTTACATAAATAATTTCTCATTTGACTGATCTGGTGCGCTTTGTAAATCTCCTCCATTATGTTTCTATGTTTTCCTCTGAGCACTTGAAGTAGAGTCCATGCTGCAAAAATTGTTGCGGCATCTTGTAGAATATATGGTTCTACTTGACCTTGTCTATTTCTGAAGGATAAATAATTTAAATAATTTCATATATTTCAGGGGATGACAGAAGTATATCCAGCTCCTCTTCGGACACCAGCCACTCAGATGCCAGTGCTGGAAGCAGGCTGACGATTTGGGCAGACCCTTCCTCTGCCAGCACCTCTGCCGAAAGTCATGGAATGGCTGCAGCAAAAGGCATTCATCTCGGAGAAGATAAAGCTTATGCCGAAGCCCTCCGTGTATCCAAGCCGCCTCCTAAGCCTGCGCCATCTAGACATTTGCAGGAAATAGGCCGTCAAAGCTCTTCTGACAGTGGGATTGCTACGGGTAGTCACTCTTCCTACTCTGGGAGCTTCTCTTCCTATGCTGAGAGCTTGGACATTTGCCACGGTGAGGAGTTTGGATCGTTGCTTAGCTTACCATTGACCATGGCTACAGATCAGAATCTATGCACATGCCAGCATGCTGATCCACAGAGAGGGTCTGAATACCAGATTCCTGCCTCTGTCAGACATCTATATGACACACCCCGAAGTGTACTACAGGCAGCTGCTAGAGAAACTCAATACAAGAGTTCAGATTCCACATTACCCAAGGACCAGGCACAAGGAACTCAAAGCACTAGTGATGCTAAGCTGTTAATACCCCATGTGGATGCAATAACCACATCTTTACACCAAGAAAGCAAAGACTCAGGCGATGAGACATATGTGGATTTTGTTCCAAAGTGGACAGCTACAAAACCACAGGGGATGGAACCAAAAGGAAGTGACTTGGCAGCTGCAGGGACAAGTGAAACTTGTGAAATCTGCAGTCCCCAACCTGGCATCACAAGAGCCCTATTTGCAGCTTGCCCAGTATGTGGGGGGCTAAAGGTAAACCATATTTTAATAGTTGCTTCTCCTACGCATGATTTATTAAAATGACCCTTTAGTTGGATTGTTTGGTTGCATTCAAACTTGGGTGCCACTGGGTGATTGTTAAAACAGAATATCTTAAAGGTTCTCAAATCAAAGTAAGTGATGTAAGGTTCTCAAAGTGATGTCTGGTTCTCAAAGTGATGTAAGATTCTCAAAGTGATGTAAGGTTCTCAAAGCGATGTAAGGTTCTCAAAGTGATGTAAGAGTCTCAAAGTGATGTAAGAGTCTCAAAGTGATGTAAGGTTCTCAAAGCGATGTAAGGTTCTCAAAGTGATGTAAGGTTCTCAAAGCGATGTAAGGTTCTCAAAGTGATGTAAGGTTCTCAAAGTGATGTGAGGTTCTCAAAGCAATGTAAGAGTCTCAAAGCGACGTAAGAGTCTTAAAGTGATGTAAGGTTCTCAAAGTGATAAAGGTTCTCAAAGCGATGTAAGGTTCTCAAAGCGATGTAAGGTTCTCAAACCAATTACCTAGTATGTGTATTGTTACAAAACGATTAAGATATTTGTCTTAGGGAGAATTTATTAATTTACATTTTTTTCTTTATTTAAACCATGGATGACCTTCAGGTGCCGCAATAAACTCCAGGTGGTCCCTAGTGCCAGCACTTAGCAGAAGCTGTTTGCCTGGATCGATTATTATAGGCTGGCAGCGAGCACCTGATTTTGGTCTACATTCCCTAAATTACATAAGACTTGGTGGATGTTCTGGTAACATCACAGGATTCCCACCCAGAACAGCATTCGGAGATGAGGACTCTCCAGAATGGTTGTTTGTAAACAGCCAATGGGCAATAAGTGGTTAATCCCTTAGTCAAATCCCATTTGTTGCAATACAGATAGCTGTGGCCCAATTGCGACCCCAAGTGGTGCAGTTACACTAAGGGGTATATTTACTAAACTGCGGGTTTTAAAAAGTGGAGATGTTGCCTATAGCAACCAATCAGATTCTAGCTGTCATTTTGTAGAATGTACTAAATAAATGACAGCTAGAATCTGATTGGTTGCTATAGGCAACATCTCCACTTTTTCAAACCCGCAGTTTATCAAATCTAGCCCTAAGTTTGGATAACAGTAGAAACTGATTTTCATTTGAAGCATCATGCATTGATAAGGTTTCATGAGCATTGTGTTCTGTGTAAGTTTACAGATGGCCAAAAATGGATGCAAAATAGTCTTATAAAAATATAATTTTTCAAGCTTTCAGGTGCACTAAGGCACCTTGGTATACTATTATAAACACATGATCGGAATACACAGCTACACATAACAAATATAACAAAGCATTTGTGTATGTTTTTTAATCACATAAAAGTATCCACTGACTATTGAGCAAATTGAAGGTACACTATATATATGGTTTGTTATATACTATTGAATGGATGTCATATTCAGGTCAAGTTCGAGCATGTTATTTACGTTTTCTCATGGCCACAAAGCAAACTATATTGATATATTGGAATAGGCTATGTTAGACTTCTTAGAGGTTAAGAGTTGAATAAACTAAATAGGATGAATGAAAAGCTCATGGTCATATGTAAAGATTCCCACAATAGTTTCTGAGGGTCACTACTGGAAAAACAACTCAGTTTTCAAAGATTTGATGAGCCGCTCTATCATTATGATAGCAAAGTAACAATTGGTAGAGAAATCATGGTATTTATGTCATGGTATTGATGTCTGTAGCCATCTTCTCTCTGTGTCCTTCACTCCTCCCTACTTCTTTTGTATCAGGGGGTTGTGAGTAAAAATAAACAGAAAATAATTCCCATTAGGTATCTTTCATAGATACAGAGCAGGATTTGTCTGCATTTTGAAGACAACGGTGGCACTGTGTGATGGCCCCATGGGTTTTAATTACCGTCATGATACTAGCTGCACGGAGTCTGCAAGTTCTCCCAGTGTTGTATAGGTAGGTTTCCTTCCACAGTCCACAAGGGCGTTGGATTAATTGGTTCCTGACTATAATTGTCCCTAGTGTTTGTGTGTGCACCATTGGTAGGCAGATTAGATTGTAAACTCCAAACAGCCAGAGACTGATGTGCCTTAATAAAGTTCTCTCTTTGTAAAGCGCTGGCATAATATTGGCGCTATGCAAATAAAATATTAATCCGCAAATGTGAAGGTTTCTAGCATAGTGAATTATAACCTGATATTAATTAAGAACAGCTCCACTGTATTTCAAGAAAAAAACAAACAGACAACACAAGCAGCATCTGCCGTCTTACAACAGTTTGACTTGGGACCTTACAGGGCCGGATTAAGGGAATGGAGGCCCCTGGGCTAAGGGGGCCTCCATTCCCCCGTGAGCCCCCCCCCCTATGATCCGAGCCGTCCCCAAGGCACTTACCTCCTCCTGCATTGCAGTCCTTCCCCGGTGCGCTGTACACTCTTTACTGAGGAAATCTCGTGAGAGTGGGATTCACAAGATCTCCTCAGTAAAGAGACTACAGCGCCTCGGGGAAGGACCGCAGTGAGAGTGCTCAGCAGCATTGATTGGGCCGTGGGCGCCGTAGCCCCCGACCGATCAATAATGCTGCTGAGCTCTTTCAAGGGCCCCCTGGATGCCCGATGCCCCTGGGCTGTAGCCCAGTTAGCCCTCGGGTTAATCCGTCCCTGGGACCTTATGACAAAGTCATTGGTGAGTTGCGCTCATCGGAGAAGAGGGCGCCATTCTAAATAGGAAGCAACACTGTTATTGTGTACACTGATTGCAGCCAATTACAGCCTATGGAGAACGGAATGTATACCTTCATTCTTCATTCTATATCTATCAGGTCACAGGTACACATATTGAACTTCACTACAATGGGGAGATCTTGCTGAATACGTTTCAGGGATAATTTCCAGGATTGTGTGAAAATAATTAGGGGCAACAACAGAGAAGAGTATTCATCCTCCCCACGTTAATAGATGATTTCTCTGTGCAGTGTACTTATTTTTTTTATTGACTGTAATATAATAACCACCTAAAGAAAATCCTTTCCGTTCCAGAAAAATAATATAACTGTTTTTGCTTCCAATCTGTGAATGGACTGAGATTATCTGTTCTACATAGTTACATAAGTGCTTTGAGCTTCTCTCTGATCTACAGCTTTAAATGTGGCAGGGCAGCAAAGAGCAAACAGGACCTCACAAGCTTGTTAGCTTCAAATGTTACACAATATCATTATACTTCAAAATATGATATAATATATATATATATTCGCATGTTATACTGGACTTGCAGTGCTCTCATTACCTGGTAGAGGACACAGAACAAAGTACTGATGCTTCACAGCCTGTGTGACACAGGAACAAGCAACGGTGTTTAAATTGATGGACGCTAGGGAGAGAGCAGCGCCCTGTTGCCTGTTGAAGTTCACATGAATTTATGACTCAACACCAAGGCTTAAGAGTGGTTGTCATCATTATACCACATAGATGTCATTTACGCAGTTTGTGAACCCACTTTGAATTATTTAATGACTCCAATTTGCACGTCTAAAATAACCAACGATAACAATCTTTCAGCACCTCAGTGTTCTCATCATATTTTATTCCGGGTGTAGTGCGAAACTGCTGTGAGCGGATTGTCAAGTATTTCACAGAATAACGCAAGGCAGATATGAGGTGAGGTTATGATAGGAGAGTCCATTATATAGAGAAACCTCTGTGGGTGAAAGTTCTACAGGAAGAAAACTTTTACTACTACTAGCTTTATACACCCTGCTAATTTCAAGGGTGTTTGTACTTATTTATATAGTTATTTTATTGATTGTTTTGTCTTAGTTTGAACAAGCGAACATCATGAGTCAATGGTAAATTGGTTTGTGGGACTGGAGAGTGAATGGCAGCTTGGTGACACAGCGACTGATGCAGAGGTGCTGGCAATCCGGGCTTAATTTACGGGCAAAAAGTGCGCACAAATAAGTATTGCACTTCAACCCTTATCTCAAGATGCATCCAACTCTGCATCTGTAGCAAATGTCAGGTTTAAGGCAGGCGTACTTGGGTCCTTATACATAGAACCAGCAATAAAACTTTTCAAACATTTGTTTTCATAGGGAAAAACGATTTTGCTATTAGGCTTCATATAATACAGCAGATATAACCTTCCTTTTCGCCTATGAATGAAAGTAACAAATTGTCTGCATCAGCTCGCAATTCTGCGAACACATACTTACCATACTTGGCCTATG
This sequence comes from Mixophyes fleayi, assembly GCF_038048845.1. Taxonomy (NCBI): domain Eukaryota; kingdom Metazoa; phylum Chordata; class Amphibia; order Anura; family Limnodynastidae; genus Mixophyes; species Mixophyes fleayi. Next base: position 34,528,652 of record NC_134402.1, read on the forward strand.
TTATACTGCCCCTTCCCTCCTCGTCACGCCTCTTCAGGAAAAAAATGTGGATGCATGCGGCTTGCCATAGGCGTAGGTACTTGCGGGGTTTCTTTGTGGGCACGTGCAGAGCGAATTCACACAATTTACGCCATGCAAACGAGCGCTCGTTCAACTCTGCATCGGTCCCACAGTAGATAGCACTGTTACCTCACAGCGCTGGGGCCATTGGTCCTATTCTGACCAGGACTCTATCTGTGCGGAAATTGTATGTATTCTCTGTGTTTGCTTGGGTTTCCTCTGGGTGCTTCGGTTTCCTTCCACAGTCCAAAAACATAATAGTAGTATGTTACTGTGTGTGTGTGTTTCTGTGGTAGAGTATTTTGACCATGAGCTCCACTAGGGTAGGGACTGATGGGGGTGACTAAATATTCTCTGTAAAGTGCTGCGTAATATTTTGGTGATTTTAAATAAAGGTTAATAATATGTGTGACCTTCAAAGGGGTCAGAACGGTCCCTCCTGCCAGGATAATATCCCTAGTGATTCTGATTACACAGAGTGAGCAAAGCATATCTCCCATCTGTCCCAATTTCAGAGGACCAGTCCCAAATTGCAGACCTTGAAAGCAGCAGGGCTTACAGGGAAGTGAGAGGGGCTTTGACAGTAAGTGAATGTTTAAGGTGATGTAATGAAGTAAGGTGGTCAAAATTGAGCATAGTTGGGCAAATTTAGTTTTTTTTTCCTTAAACTGGTGACTTGGTTTGTGCAGATTGGGGTTCATGTCACACAGTGAGCACAGTACAGTCATACAGTCTATGTAGCAGGATGGTTTATGATTGGATGGTGATGGCGCAGAGCAGTCACACAATCTATAAAGCATTTTAGTCTGTGATTGGATGGTGATGTCACAGAGTGAGCGCAGTCACACAGTCTATGTAGCAGGTTAGTGTGTGATTGGATGGTGATGTCACACAGTGAGCACAGTGCAGTCACACAGTCTATGTAGCAGGTTAGTGTGTGATTGGATGGTGATGTCACAGAGTGAGCGCAGTGCAGTCACACAGTCTATGTAGCAGGTTAGTGTGTGATTGGATGGTGATGTCACACAGTGAGCACAGTGCAGTCACACAGTCTATGTAGCAGGTTAGTGTGTGATTGGATGGTGATGTCACAGTGAGCGCAGTCACACAGTCTATGTAGCAGGTTAGTGTGTGATTGGATGGTGATGTCACAGTGAGCGCAGTCACACAGTCTATGTAGCAGGTTAGTCTGTGATTGGATGGTGATGTCACATAGTGAGCACAGTGCAGTCACACAGTCTATGTAGCAGGTAAGTGTGTGATTGGATGGTGATGTCACAGAGTGAGCACAGAGCAGTCACACAGTCTATGTAGCAGGTTAGTGTGTGATTGGATGGTGATGTCACAGGGTGAGCACAGTGCAGTCACACAGTCGATGTAGCAGGTTAGTGTGTGATTGGATGGTGATGTCACAGTGAGCGCAGTGCAGTCACACAGTCTATGTAGCAGGTTAGTGTGTGATTGGATGGTGATGTCACAGAGTGAGCGCAGTCACACAGTCTATGTAGCAGGTTAGTGTGTGATTGGATGGTGATGTCACAGAGTGAGCGCAGTCACACAGTCTATGTAGCAGGTTAGTGTGTGATTGGATGGTGATGTCACACAGTGAGCGCAGTGCAGTCACACAGTCTATGTAGCAGGTTAGTGTGTGATTGGATGGTGATGTCACAGTGAGCACAGTTCAGTCACAGTCGATGTAGCAGGTTAGTGTGTGATTGGATGGTGATGTCACACAGTGAGCACAGTGCAGTCACACAGTCTATGTAGCAGGTTAGTGTGTGATTGGATGGTGATGTCACAGGGTGAGCACAGTGCAGTCACACAGTCTATGTAGCAGGTTAGTGTGTGATTGGATGGTGATGTCACAGTGAGCGCAGTCACACAGTCTATGTAGCATGTTAGTGTGTGATTGGATGGTGATGTCACAGGGTGAGCACAGTGCAGTCACACAGTCTATGTAGCAGGTTAGTGTGTGATTGGATGGTGATGTCACAGAGTGAGCACAGTTCAGTCACAGTCGATGTAGCAGGTTAGTGTGTGATTGGATGGTGATGTCACAGAGTGAGCGCAGTGCAGTCACACAGTCTATGTAGCAGGTTATTGTGTGTTTGGATGGTGATGTCACAGGGTGAGCACAGTGCAGTCACACAGTCTATGTAGCAGGTTAGTGTGTGATTGGATGGTGATGTCACAGAGTGAGCGCAGTCACACAGTCTATGTAGCAGGTTAGTGTGTGATTGGATGGTGATGTCACAGAGTGAGCGCAGTCACACAGTCTATGTAGCAGGTTAGTGTGTGATTGGATGGTGATGTCACACAGTGAGCGCAGTGCAGTCACACAGTCTATGTAGCAGGTTAGTGTGTGATTGGATGGTGATGTCACAGAGTGAGCGCAGTGCAGTCACACAGTCTATGTAGCAGGTTAGTGTGTGATTGGATGGTGATGTCACAGGGTGAGCACAGTGCAGTCACACAGTCTATGTAGCAGGTTAGTGTGTGATTGGATGGTGATGTCACAGTGAGCGCAGTGCAGTCACACAGTCTATGTAGCAGGTTAGTGTGTTACACCGTGCCTACCAGGAAAGGGCTTCCGAGACCACGGCAATGAGCAAAGACACTCTTAGTCAAAGCTCCCTTGCCGCCTCCTCGGTTTGCTCTTGCCAAGGCATGGGGGACTACAGGCACTTGAGACCAGGAACAGTCCCGCCTCAAGTTCCTCGCACACCTCCCGATGAGGGCCTGAACGAAACAGGGAATTGAGCATGATACTCACCGGGACACTCCCACTTCCGGTCCTGTTCTCCTGCTTCTCCCCGACACCTGCGGATGATAAGGAACACACAGCCTCCCTCTGCACTATCAGTGAGACTAAGGTGTACACCCACAACGCTAAACTTACTACAACAGCGACCCGACCCTAAGAACTCTAATGGTCGGCAACGCAACTAAATTAAACAACTATAACTAACTAGGTGTGGTGCACTAATGGGAACTATTCACTACTGGGAACTCCAGCCGGTGTTCACGGACTACTCCGGAGGGCGGTTCCTAACCCCCTCACCCAGGTCATACCAAGAAGACTGTCTTCTTGCTATGGGGTCACCCCCGGATCCTAAGGTCCGGCTGCACAAGGCCTGACTGAGGCTCACTAGAACACCACACTAACCTGGGCGTCGACTGCTGCACGGAACAGCTGATGGTAACTCAACCACCCGGCTACCTCCACCCAGGTATCGATCACGTGTCTGTCCACCCGGAACCGCCAGAGAACCTGCACGGAACTCGGGCTTCGGACACTTAACCAGAACCACGGGCTGCCCCTGGAACTAAATCAAGCTGTGCTGCACTGCCACTGACTCACTCAGTCACCCCCTCTGGAAACCAGCGTAACTTCAGGGACCTATGGGACGGGAAAACTATGTGTACTCTTCCCTAGCTATGTGTACAAGCTGGTAACTACACTTATCCCCACAGTGCAGGTTAGTACAGGACAACACAGGAATCAAGAGCCTACCTTTAATGGGGGCCTGACGTCTTGCACCTGGAAACAATTATGTAGCACAGCAAAAATACAGTATACAAGCAATACTCGCCACACAGACATAATAAATACAGTAATACAGTATTTTGCCAGCTACTCACCAGAGTACACAGCTGCTAGCCAACCAGCCGGTTGCTACAGCACCAACAGGAGCCTTCTGCTCTACTGTACCTTCTACTCTCAGTGTACTCACCTCACGGGACCGCGCCCTACACTACTCAGGGCTCTCACGCCTCTGATTACACCACCAGGGCCTTATGCCCTACACCATGGGCCTCTCTGCCCAGCTGCCTACAGAGCCTTGCGCTCTGGCTATGGGCCTTAGCCCCCTCTCTAACTCAGGGCTCTGAGCCCACTAACTAGGGCCTGGCGCCCTTCTACCTAGGGGCACTAGCCCCTGCCTAAGTAGGCCTTGTGGCCTTCCTAACTCTGGGCACTTGCCCACTGCCTAACTACTAGGGCCTTGGGCCCTCACAGACTATGGGCTTATAGCCCCCTGACCAGGCCCTGTGGCCTCTCCTATGGCCTCTAGGCCACTAAGTAACTAAGGGCCTTGTGCCCTTATACACCTTGGGCCTATGCCCACTCACTATCTAGCTAAGGGCCTTGTGCCTGTTTAACTCTATGGGCTACTTGCCCACTACCTCATAGGGGACTAGTGCCCAAATCCCTGGGCCCTGTGCCCCTAACTTGCTCCATGGGCCTTGTGCTCGACAGTGGTCACGGGCCTAGTGCCCGACTTTATACTGAGTATACTCACCTGCTCTGCTTGCCACACCGTCTTCCTTCTTCTTTTCCGGGCTTCCAGAGCCTTCAGCCGGCGGCGCCTCTTCTCCGATTCGGCGCTGACTCTTCAGCTGCTCCAAGGGCAGGGCGCTCCCAGCCCTTACAAGGGCTCCCCGCCGATGTCTGCGGTGGTGATTATAAGTGGCATGGTCACTCCTTGCCCTGACAAGGGCACCCTGCCACTTCCGGCGTCTTCTGGTCTTGATCCGCCGCTCCGGACGTCCCGCGACGTCCTCTCTCTCTTCTCCGCCGACGAACTACTGAACAAGATGGCGCCGGCCGGCGGTTTATATACTCGCTGGCGCTGTGTCATCACTAGGCGCCGCGGCAAGTGCTGACTAGCTCGCCGTGGCACCAATCTTTCAAACGCCCGGTGGCGAGCCGCGATTGGCTCATGTATCCGGCCTCTGATTGGCCAGTGGGGAAAGGTGAGCCGTAATTGGCTCATCCTTCCTCCGCCGACAGGACCTAGAAGGAAGAAGCGATACTTACCGACGCTGGATCGCTGGAACGGTGAGTACTTCTCCACCCGCTTGTAGGGCACAGCTGCCAGGACACCCTTCAGCCCCTCCAGGGGTGCAGCGACAGTGATGGTCTACGCCCTCTTCCCGGGCACCGGCTCCAGGGCTCCCGGAGACATCCCTACATATGTAGCAGGTTAGTGTGTGATTGGATGGTGCAGTCACATAGTCTATGTAGCAGGTTAGTGTGTGATTGGATGGTGATGTCACAGAGAGAGCAGTGCAGTCACACAGTCTATGTAGCAGGTTAGTGTGTGATTGGATGGTGATGTCACAGAGTGAGCACAGTGCAGTCACACAGTCTATGTAGCAGATTAGTCCATATGTGAATGATGATTTCTTTTAATCAGCTTGACTAGCAATAATTTGATATCGAGGCTCTATCTCTCATATGTTAATGCTAATGTGGAGGTCCCATTGTCAGAGGAAGGGCCACTTGTTAGGTTGTTGAAAAATATAATGCTGCCAGCCTTTGCCATAGTGTATAGAACTCTGTCTTGATGTGGGACAAAGATGTGTAGCAAAAGCGTCCTGAAGTGGTCACATATAGTACCTGGTTTACCAGTTTACCCTGTTTACAAGCCCATTAGCCATGCACACGTCAATGTAACCCACATATTTTTACCTACAACACCCCTTTTAGATCACTTAAAATATATATGTATACGTGATCCATATTGGAGTGCATGTTCATGTTGTAAGTGGTTGTGGTGTAGATGCTAACCTTGGGCCTGATTCATCAAGGTACGCAAACGCATACGCATCTGTGTTTCATACTTTGAGTGACGCAAACCGTTATATTTGCGTTGGAGTTTGAAATTGAGTTGACTCTGAGTGCCGTATCTGCTCTGTTTGCGCTGCGTATGTGGTGTTTTACGTAACTCAAGTCCCGTTTAGCAGATGTGTATGCGTTTGCGTACCTTGATGAATAAGGCCCCTTGTCACTGGAAACTTAACCAGTGGCCTTCATAAATGTGTGTGCAAAGTCACGGCCATCATAAGTACAATCCAAGTGTTTTATGTGCAGGCAGCGTGGAGAGCACTTTGCATGCACCATGCTATACACTTGCAATGCTTTTAGTAATGATCCTGAATATATTACATTATATAGTCAATCAATTTTTATTTATCTGTTCATTCAGTTCATACTTGACATGTTTTGATTTATGACAGGATCACTGAACACACATTTTACAAAAATATGAATATAGTCTAAAGCTTTTATTTTGAAAGTAACAAAAGAACGCAGTACCTGTCTTAGTTATGGGAGAATAAAGCGTTGCAGGAGATTAGGTTTGGTTATGAGTTTTCTTGTGTTGTGGGAAACCTTATCAATTAAAGTTTTATTCCATAATCACAGAGAAGAATGCATATTATCCCATACTTTCCCTCTCAATATACAAGTGTGATCAAACTCTACCCATTAAGAAAGCCTTTAGCTAGCGGAACATGCTGGGAATTCTAAATACAAAGCTGCTCTAGGTGTTGTGTACTCCTGTTGTGCAGCATACTTGCCTACTCTCCCAGAATTTCTGAGAGGCTCCCGAAATTCGAGGAGTCCTCCCAGACTCCCGGAAGAGTAGGCATCCTCCTGGAGGTGATGGAGGTGGGACTTAATGATGTGATATCGCGTCGCCCCGCCCCTGCTATGATATGCCCTAAATTTTAGCATTTCTTAGCTTGGGGGTGGGGCTAAGGAGACTCAATGGTGTCACCCTTATACCCCCTGTCACATAACCTCATCTCCCGATGGAGAGGCTTAAAAAGTGGACAAGTATGTTGTATAGCATCCATTGATCTGCTTCATAGGTCACACCAATTAATATTAATGCAATTCTGGGGTGACAATGTTCAAACTGGAAATCATTTTGTGGGAACACAAATAACCAAATTCATTATTTACCATGTATGTTATACACAAAATAGTAAATTAGGGAATTATTGAACAAAATCCTGCAGTCATATTTATTGGTTACCATATGCTGGTCTAAATCTGTTTTGATTACTGTCATAGTATAATAGTACAGAGCTGCTACTTGATATTTGTGCTGACAGCTAGATTAAGTATAAGGCACAGAGGGCCAGTGCATAGGGGAGGCAGCGGCTGAGGGCCTTATCTTTCCCTGCACATTGCATATGAGGGATGGTAAGAGGTAACTCATGTAAACTTAGAAGAGGAGGAGATAATGTCACTTTGTTCTGGTCTATGAGAAGATTGGAGAGTGTAGAGAATGTACTATGTAAAAGTGGCGTAGCTAGTGAATAATTCCCAGTTTATGGCACCAAAGGTGCATACAAGCCCTAATGGTGAAAGTTACAGACCTGATTCTGCGGTTTTTTTTTTAGAAGATTATTTTCTAATTACTGCTATTACCCTTTCTGCTGTGATCGACTACTGTGGTCACGCAACTAGTTTGTCTTTTCTGTTGGATTCCTTTCTTGTTCCTGTTTTATGTTGTTTTTCAGTGTTTTGCTGCCTTTTTGCTTTATACTTTAAGTTTCAACTTAAAGGTTACAGCAATGAAAACGTAAAAAAAATAGTACAGTCAGCTACTGGAAAAACAAACAAAAAATTAAAAACATGTTTGTGTGGTTGGCACACTGAAGAAAAAGCACTTGTGCTAAGGAAAAGTTTTAATGCCGTTTTTCAACCATATACCTTGTACTCAAGGGTGCATTTACGAGCAACCCTGGCGCACTTCACCAAGGTATGTTCAAGTGCTAATGTCAGTGCACTGAAGCGTAAAGATCATTAACCCCAATGGGCAGCGCTTCCATAGTGCGCATAGATGACCGTAGTGAATGATGTGCTAAGTTTGGATGAAAGACAACACTATTTGTAATGCTGTCTGGTGCCTAAGCACCTCCTAATGTTCACTATGAATGCTAATATGTATTAGGGATGCTTTTACCAAAGTGATCAATTATACCTCACAACGGACCCCAAAAATCACATGTATGTATGAGTTGCAGATCATCTTATATCAATTGGTGAACATTATTTATTTATTTTTTTAAAAGAGGACATCTCCATTGTACACTGAACAAGATAGACTCCCTCATGTAGTCATTGGCCTAAGAATAAGTAACTTTATTATGCTATTATATCATATCTATAGTATATTATGTATATATTGTATTTTTATTCATACGTTTTGCTATATGCACTGTGTAGGTATCCGCAAATAATAGACATGTCTAGTCTTTCATCTATATCCCTTGTATTCTAGAACAATTTTTGTTTATAAATATTATTTTAACTATTACACTTTTGCAGCTGCATCCTATGGAACAATAATAAAATTCTATTTCTTATACTTGAAGAAAATGTTGAATATAACATATGCTGAGTGCTGTGTGTATGGGCTTCACACTATGGAAAATGACTTGCAGTGCATTCAAATTAACAAATACTTTTTGACCGTAGATATTAAAAATTAAAAAATAAAGATCTCATCTGTATACAGTCGAGTGGCAAGATGCCATAGTGCAGGGAGACAGTACCTGCTCAGGAGCCCCCCACCCGTTGGTGTAAAAGAGTGTGCTGCCAAGGAGCATCAGCGTGCTGCCAAAAGGGGCAGGGCCAGTGTGTAAGGGGCGTGTCTAAAGGTTTAGAAGTGTTAGCTATTCCTCCAACCACCTCCCCCTTTAAACTCCCTGGACATTGTATTAAGCAAATGGAGTAAATTAGTTACAGTGATATGTGTACCAAAGCAGAAGTACCGACCAGTTTAAAAAATTAATTTGTTTATTTAATAAAATAATCAAATAACCATGGTATCATATCTCCCAAAACTGAGACATGCTAAATCGGGCCAAAATAAACCCCATCCCTAATCCTCCCAAAGTTCACCCAGGTCCTCCCCAAAACACCCATTTTTGCATTAGCCCCATCCCTTTTGAAGTTGGCGATTTGGGACCATCCCAACAAAATCAGGACAGTTGGGAGCTATGTGGTATTCAAAATGTATTTCTTTATTTTTGGTAGTACTGTTTTGGTATACACATTACTGGTTTGACCCCCACAGACCCACCACACTCTCCTGTTATTCCACCTCCCCCCCCCAGCTTCCTTCTACTTTATCAGTTCTTCCAATTAACTGTCTTCATCAGCCCCTCTGCTTTTAAATCGTCACACCCTCCCCTTCCCCTCTGCTCACCAATGAGGAGGAAGGAGTGACCAACTATGTAAGGCAGCAGTTGCTCAGTGTAGAGATGAATGTGTTATATTCCGCTGTGATATCTGCTCCGCTGTGAGTCAGGCTCACGGCTGAGCAGGAAATAGATAGCGCCAGTGGAGCAGTTGGTTTCCACCCATGCTATACCACTCTACACTGTCAAAAGATGAGTGCCCCTATCACCTGGACCAAGGGTGTCACTATAGATATAGCACATGGACAGCCTGAATTTTGTTTGTCCTTTTTAACTCTTTTACGTATGACCAGAGGGAAGATGCTCATGGAAGTCTCATGGTGAATACACAGAGAACAAGTGCCAGAGGGCCGGGCAGAACAGAGTAATATAACATAAAATATTATACCCTCTCACAGATTTGTTGCCGAAGGACTGCTTGATGGTGGTTAGGTTTAAATGCAGCCTTTTGTTTCCCTATATGGGCTGCCCCATCTGTCTCATTTGCTTAGAATACTGCACATTTAACAAATGATTTTCATAGCTGCTATTTAACTATTTTGTATATTTCTGTTTGCCTCAGGGAGCTACAGGCCTGCATCCAAGACTTTTACCCACAACACCTCTGCAAGGTAGGCAAAGCATTGTATTTTTGGCAGTACAATGAACATCAATTTCTCCTTGTTAGTATTTCCCATTATACCTGAATATGTTCAGAGTAATTATGAGTTATGAACAGTGGTGAGTGCATGTCTTGTGCCAGTTTCATTGTAATTATACATTGATTATGCTTTGATGTGTGCGTGTATACAGGCTTATAGCCCAACTTACTGCTCCATTTGAAATACATTCTGATCAACTAGCAGTGAACTGGGCAGAATTAACCTCAGACGGTGCTGTGAAAAGGGACTATCGATCCCTATAAATACTGTGATGGCCATTTACACCATAATCCGTTGAAGTGTAGGGAGCATGCAGAATAGAACACAGTCTCCTCTTGTACTATTGTTTTCTGCTCCGTCCTGCATTCTTGCTGCATTTTTAAGGTGTATTAAAATGTCAGTCGCACATTACTGTGGCTAAAGCCTGGGAATCCAGAGAGATGACCAGGACCTGTTGTCAATGATTTCTGCCCACAAAATCACAGCTTGCACATACACTATACACATCTGTGAAGCCCCAATGCTGATTAGTACCAGAACCACTTGAATGGAGCTACCGAGTTTAAAATGATGGATGCCAACAAACAATTATGTTTAGCAACTATATTATAAGATTCAAATACGTTCGCTTTCACTTTTTTGTAAATCATATAAGATTTAAACACTATTTTTTCCTGGAAGCTTCAAATCTTTTTATTGAAATTTTTTACATTATTAAAAAAAAATAAAAAAATCTTAACATTAAACTAAAGCTAAACCCACAAAGGGGTAATAAGCGTCAAAAAAATCAAACCTACAATATTTAAGTATAGTGTAAATCAGAAAATATTGGTGGTTAACATGCAATATAGGAATAAAGAAAACATTTTAATATTCTTTTTTTTTTTAAAGTGTCCTTAGTCACTAAAAGTGGTCTTTATCATTTCAAAATAAGCATATATATCTATAATGTCCAAATATTAAAATAGTAGTGGCTAGGTGTCTGTAAGCTCTCAGCAGTAGAGCCCTCTTTCCCTGTGTGCTCCTTTTACTATTCCATCACCCCCTGTACCTCTTGGCCTGCTTCCCTAGCCCTGTTTTCTTAAGCTTCGGCCTACTCGCTGATTTCTACCATCACTTTCATTCACTGTCCCAGAAATAATTTGATTTTCATTACCATGTTCCCTGTGTGTGTGTGTATATATTTTTGTTCTTTATTTTTTTGTCCTTTCTGTATCATGTTTTGTCATGGGTCACTGTTTTCTGTATATGTCATGTATGCCTTTTAAATTAAAGATAATAATAATATTAATAGTACCATCCATCTCCTGCAGTCCCACCATAACATACGGAGAAATCCTCCACCGATACCAAATTTTCTCATATCTCTTAGTCAAGTTACGACTAATATACATAAACTGTTCGTGTCCTACAGTATCCTTTACAAGATCAATCCAGTCCTATACAATAGGGCCCCTGGAGCCATCCATTTTTAGGCAATGATCACTTTCGCTAACATAAATAGGATATTGACAAGTAACCTAATGGATCTATGCGTCTTCTTATTTAGACCCAAGCCAAATAAACACATTCTTGGATTAATGGAGGATATTCCCACATCTAGTTTTATTATATATTTTCCCACCTCTTGCCAGAAGGATAACACCATTGGGCAGCTCCATATCATATGCCAAAAGTCCTCTCCTGCGCTCCTACATCTGGGGCAAAGAACTAGTTGTTTTCCCACCAAATTTGGTCAGAGGGGAGTGAGGTATAACCTATGTAGGGAGAGAAATTGATTTGGCAAAGTCTGTCAGAGGCAGTAACTTGATATGAACTTTCTAACATGTTACCCCAAGCCCCATCACTAATCTCTCCTAGGTTAGCTTCAAATGTGTGTCGCAATCTCCGTAGACCATCAGTGTCTTATTTTTTCAAGAGAATTGAGTATATAGATGAGACTTGTTGCTTTGTGTTCAGCCTCGCTATTTGTACCCATAGGGGGTCTTCAGGAAGATCTGGGCTGGCCCCCCTAAACTGTGACAATTTCAAATCTTACTTATAATGTCCGGTTCCACCAGTATGCTTATGGCAGCTGACTTGATGGTTGACTTGAAATGACCTTATAGTTAAATGCCACCTGCAGGTGAAATGGTCATACTTACCAACTTTTTACTCTTTCCCTCCGGAAGATCCCAGAGGGAAGGTGATATGTGAGGATAAGGGGGGCGGGGCATGGTGAATCATGACATCTGGCCCTGCCCCTGAGGTACAATGATATGAAAGCATAAGTTTTACGCTATTCACATCGAATCGCGCCATGAAGACTCCCATCCTACTCACTTCACTAGGAAGTCTGCAGGATGTGGGAGAATGGCCTGCTCTCCTGGGAGTCCGAGAGATCTACCCGGATGTTCCGGAAGAGGGGACAAGTATGGCATAGGTGCTGTGACAACCTGGGTCTTTGGATCTGTCAAGCACAGTCTATGCAGTATTGATAACATTTCTCTCCAATACAAACCTTATGGGTGATGCAGAGACAAACATTCATATTTTTATAACTTTTCAATTCATCACTACATCTGACAATAAATGAACTTGATCTGATCCAGCAAAATAAAAGAATCTGATTGGGAATAAAAGGTTGTGATTCATGTGACACTAAAAAATAAAGCAATGTTATTTATTACGGTTTCGGTGTTGATTTTACAGGTGCCTCCTCGACACTGGCGCCAGGAATCCCTAAACCTCACAAGGGCCCGGCCATGTTGGTTGTCTCCGGTAAGTATCGTAATATGTGGAATATTTATCTGCACTCTTTCTAACATCTGGTTCTTTTCTCCTGGTTACTACTAATTAACAATAATTAAGTTTTCAAAACACTTACTATTTTATTAGGTTTTAACAATACAGAGCAGAATAGAACACAACCTTATTCAACATCTGAGAGAAACCTACACAAATGTTCTATTAAAGTAAACAAAATATATAAGAGAGGCAAAAAGCCAAGTGCAAAGGGGAAAGCAATAGAGAGAGGTATAAAGACCTTAAGATGGACTCACCCGCATTGAAAGTCACTAGGACATGTGTGACGTACGGGCATTCATTTTAAGCAGTTGATGTTGTGGCTGGATACCTGCACAAAACTGATGGAAAGAAATGATTGTATAAATGTAATTATACTGTACTGATGGTGGGAGTGCATCTTGTGTATATTAATGTAAATGCAGAAAAGGTATTAAGGCACTGTTTTTTCTGATGTATGTCACAGGTATGGAGAGGTCTGTTTCTGTAGGTGTTAAATTTTGTGATTCAACATGTTTTTGTTGTACTTTCCGTAGGATGCAAGATGGTAATTAACTTTTTGCTATTTTGACAAGTGGTGGGGAAGGCATTACACTGGCAACCCCATTCTGTCATTAAATGACTTTCCCAAAATACACAGGAGGTCTTCTTGGGGAAATTGTCCCAAAGATAAACCATACCTGTGTGGATATATGTAGTTATTGGGGAGTCAGAGAATACTATAAACAATAATTGAATCCAATTTAAGGCACACCATTTATCTCTATCTCAACCATTTGTATGTAATGTTGCTGTGTTGAAAGCTGCATTGTTGCAAGAGGAGGTATCCATCTTTGTGGATGACTAAAAATAAGCTACATTTGAGAAGAAAGTTCTTGACCATTGACCAAGACAATATTAGTCCTGATTGGGTGGCTCAGTATAGTCTATCCCCTCTCACAGACGGTGGTAGTCGTTTTTACGATTACCACTATTCCGACATGGAGAAGCCCTACAAAGAAAATCCGAAACCATGAAAAACCGATTGGAAAAGAAACAGACTTACCTTCAACCCAACGCTGGAGATCTCAGATGGGAGCACCATGCTGACAGCAAGTGATTCCGATTGAACAATTGGTGGGCACTGCAGGCTGACGTCATTGCGACGTCTGTCAATAGAAATTTAAAGCAGCAATGTGGGGACCCCTAAGGTTACGTGTTTAAACACTTAACCTGACATTGCGGCTTTAAATTTCTATTGTCAGACGTTGCAATGACGTAGGCCTGCAGTGCAGAACACTTCTCCAATCGGAATCACTTGCTGTCAGCATTGTGCTCCCATCGGAGATCTCCAGCGTCGGGTTGAAGGTAAGTCTGTTTATTTTCCAATCGGTTTTTCATAATTTCGGATTTTCTTTGTAGGGCTTCTCGATATCGAAATAGTGGTAATAGGTAAAGCGAACCCAACCGCTCACAGATTGGCCACCCTGCGGCATTACTCCCTAGGTTTGGTGCAGTAGTTTAAGTGCCTGTTTGCATATATGCCTGAATGGAATCCTTTATATGTGTTTTTCATTCACATTTACTGCTTCTAGCAGGTGTGGTAACAGCTCTTTTAAGAAGTATTTTTGGGCAATAAACATGACTATTCCTAAAGATTGTGCTCTGTTCCTGTGAATGCTTATACCTGCTGTGTTCCTGTGACCTACAAATAAGAACTTACGCTCTAATGCGTCCCCTGACTGCCTTGTAACCCACAACAGGTTAGCAACGTAATCTTGTGCTGTTGCAAACTGGCATTCTTAAAGTCTACGCGTAGAGGACATTATATTTGATTGATCCACTGAATTTATATGATTGCCATTTTATGATCAAGGATCAAGAAAGGAATTGCTTTTCCTCTCTGCGAGGCTAAATTGCCAACTGCCAACTGTCAAACTAGGGATTAATACTATGAGCATATGGACCTGTACACACACACACTTCACTTTTATTCGCATCAGTTTCAAGGTTGCCAGCAGTGTTCAGAATCATTAACACTCTGTAAAATAGGAGCACGTAGGTTCTATAAAACAAACAGTACTGGGACCAGTCAAAGCAATCCAACATAATCAGAATGCAAGCAAGAAAGAGAAATCCTTCCGTCTAGAGGACTGGAAAAGAAATATTCTTATATATACTTTTCTTATATTCCGGTCCTATGTGCCAAAGATTTCTCTTCCTCGTTGACTTCATTGGAAGAAGTTTGGGGAACCTTCCTCATCTTTCATGGACTGTTAAGGACTGGTTTTAAAAAAAAAAATAAGAACTTGTCTGGCTTGTGCATTTGTTAATTACATCTGTCCTCCATTCAACTTTGGAAGCAAACAGAGAGGAGACAAAGCTCATAGAGATCATTGATCTCTATACAGATATGCTGATTGAGTGTACAGTTATGGCCAAAAGTTTTGAGAATGACACAAGTATTGGTTTTCAGAAATTTTGCTGCTTCCGTGTTGTTAGACCTTTTTGTTAGATGTTGCTATGGTATACTGAAGTAAAATTACAAGCATTTCCTGAGTGTCAAAGGCTTTTATTGACAGTTACATTAAGTTTATGCAAAGAGTCAATATTTGCAGTGTTGACCCTTCTTTTTGAAGACCTCTGCAACTCGCCCTGGCATGCTGTCAAGCAACTTCTGGGCCACATACTGACTGATGGCCGCCCATTCTTGTCTAATCAATGCTTGGAGTTTGTCAGAATTTGTGGGTTTTTGTTTGTCAACCCGCCTCTTGAGGATTGACCACAAGTTCTCCTTTGGAGCCCACTCCCTTGACTGAGAAGCAACCCCACAGATGAATGGTCTCAGGATGCTTTGTTGTTGGCATGACAAGGACTGATGGTAGCACTCAAGTTTCCTTCTCCGGACAAGCGTTTTTCCAGATGCGACCAAACAATCTAAAATGGGATTCATCAGAGAAAATGACTTTACCTCAGTCCTCAGCAGTCCAATCCCTGTACCTTTTGCAGTATATCAGTCTGTCCCTGACATTTCTCCTGGAGAGACGTGACTTTTTTGCTGGCCTTCTTGACACCAGGCTATCCTCCTAAAGTGTTTGCCTCACTGTGCCTGGAGATGTATTCACACCTGCCTGCTGTAATTCCTGAGCAAGCACTGGTGGTGCCCCGATTCCGCAGCTGAATCAACTTTAGGAGAAGGTCCTGGCGTTTGCTGGATGTTCTTAGGCGCCCTGATGCCTTATTCACAACTATTGAACTTCTCTCCTTGAACTTCTTGATGATCCGATAAATAGTTTATTTAAGTGCAATCTTACTAACAGCAATATCCTTGCCTGTGAAGCCCTTTTTGTGCAAAGCAATGATGACTGCACGTGTTTCCTTGCAGTTAACCATGGTTAACAGAGAAAGAACAATGATTTCAAGTACCACCTTCCAGTCTGTTATTCTAACTCAAACCGCATGACAGAGTGATCTCCAGCCTTGTCCTTGTCAACATTCTCACCTGTGTTAATGAGAGAATCACTGACCTGATGTCAGCTGGTCCTTTTTTGGCAGGGCTGAAATGCAGTAGAAGTGTTGTTTATGGGATAAAGTTCATTGTCATGGCAACGAGGGACTTTGAAATTAATTACAATTCATCTAATCAATCTTCATGACATTCTGGAGTTTATGCAAATTGCCATCATAAAAAATGAGACAGCAGACTTTGTGAAAAATAATATCTGTGTCATTTTCAAAACTTTTGGCCATGACTGTATTTAATGTTTGCATTTTATTTAATTTGAGTATATTCTCTTTTTTGTTTTAAATTATTTGGACAAAGACCAGAACACTTTTTTTTTTTTTTTTTCGTTTGGTCGAATGAATGAATGACCATTGGAATACAGAAAATTCAAAATAATTTTTTAGAATCTTTCTTAGCAAGGCAAATGTTGGAAGAGGGATGCTGGAAAGGAGAACATGCTTTCAATACAGGTGAATGATCAGCTTTTGTGCCTGCTGGGTTTGCTTGTCAAAAATGTAATGGAGGAGCGATGGAATTAGTTAACATAGCTGTGCACAAGCCCTGAACTCCATTTAAGGCTCTTGTGTGAAGGATTCAAGTTAGTTTCACAAATACATTAAATGAAAGCTGGGAAAGGCCATACAATCAGAGGATCTTAAAAATGTAAACCCAGTTCAGTCAAATATTTTCTGGAAATCAATTAGTAAGAAAAATCATGGGATCTTTCCAATGCTACCATGATCTGAAGATCTTGCTAAGTATTGGTTAACACCAGAAGAAACGCATGGACATTAAACTCCCAGGATTTCCACATGCTTAAGTCTAGTTAACACAAGAATATAATCATACAACTTAATGGACTATCTAATGTAAAAGAAGCTGTGATAATATGGGTTGACTACATCACCATGCTCCATCAAGATATTGTGGCTTCCGCAGATTTCAGTAGTTAGTCATTTCTGACTACTCCTACTGGCGCTGCTCGGCCAAGCCAACCACTCACAGTGTAAGTGTCAACTGCACACCAACATGCTATCCCAATTGTAGGAGGGTGTCACCAGTAGAGGAAAAATGGACCGTGCCAGAGGATAGTTGAAAATCTCATACTTTTTATGATCAAGAAATCTGGAAGTCTATTATCCATTTTAAGGATAATCTAGAGGCTCCCAGAAGGCACTTCAGAATGAATTCAAAGTTTCAAGTTAAATCCAATGCATAGAAGAAATGACATAGTTCAGATATGTGAAAACAAACTCAACCAGAATAGGGCGTAGACTATTCAAGTTTTCTAAAAAGGATACCTGGAGGTGTTGTCCATAGCAACCAATCAGGTGCTAGCTATCATTTTCTATAATATGCTAGATAAATGCCATCTAGAATCTGATTGGTTGGTATGGGCAACACCTCCACTTTTCCGTTTTACAAGGTTTAATAAATCTACCCTGAGGTGTTTAAAAATCTTGTACCAATTTTTAATCTCCCTTGGGGTACAGTGTAGTGGTCCGTTCCGTGAGAAAGAGAAAAATGAAAAGCACAATAGTGTACTCTATGTGCAAATATTTATTAAGATTAATATAGAACTACTCACTTTATGTAGGTGAGAAGATAGCTTAAATAATTGTAATTGTCCACATAGTATATGTGGTGCTCCAGTACAAAAATAATAATTCCATAGTCGATCTGTGGTCTTAAATTGCAAAATCTTACAATGTAGAATCACACCTACCCAACTGGTGTTTCCAAAAAGCTTTTTGTTTTGTCAATTTAGAGATCCATTGTTTATGTCTGAAACAATAATAAAATGATGGAGCAGTACCTTGAACATATAGAACGTCAAGCAGAGAATGCACAAAAGTCATATTGCGTTATATAATGGTCTCAGGAGTAAGAGCACATCTCAAGCTCCTCTGAGCCACCAGCATCACGCGTTTCACAAGTCACAGCTGGCTCTATCACTGCTTCATCCTGATGAAGGAAGCTGGGACATTTTGGCATTTTTTGGAAATGTTGCTGATTCCAGTTTGTGCACATCTGTGGCCAATAATTTAAATAGAATGCTGTATTTAATGCCTGATAGGGTGACAGGCTAGCTACCTTGCTCTGTGAATAATGATGTGCAGCTCACAAAATCTAGATGACTGATGTTCCCCATCTCTGTCAGGTTTGCAGATTAATTCTAGTGTAAAAATAAACTGAATGATAATAATGATTTCTATTTGATGCTCGTTAGTAATACTCCTGGCCAGTAATCAGTGGGTGTCATCTTTTTCTTAGTAATAGGCAGGTTTCTCGTTTGTATTATCTGATACAGTAAACAGCAAGCACTAATATCTGCATTTTCTTTGCTGTTGGCAATAACCACCCAACATTTATGCTATTTGCTATGTTTCTATCACAAAGACAGCAGCTCTTAGCATAAGTGCTAGGTAATTTAGCAGACATGGAGGTAGCAGTAGTTTGTTTGGTTTTCTTACGCAAAAGAATTTAAAAAATGGGTGTAAAAAAAAAAAAAAAAAAAGTATTATAGATGCAAATAATTTTCAAGGCAGAGTTAAACTTGTAGGTTAATGGAAACCTGACAGGTCATCTTTAAACGAGTTAGATGTGACTCTTCCCAGTCTGTTCGGGGATTCTATTGAACAGACTGCTGGCAGTCATACATGACCCAAAGTTTACCTAGTAACATTCATTGACATATATGAGGACAGGTTACCGTTTATTTTTTTCTATATCTATTTATTAATCCTCTGTTGAGGGAAAAATCACAGACAGAAATGGAAAATGACCATATGGTGGCCATTCCTAAAATAACTCTTCACATGAACTTCAGGACCCTTGAGACTATAATCATACTTGCCAACATGGGCAAGATGATTTCCAGGAGGTCCAAGGTGCAGGTGGGTGTGTGGGGGCGGGGCTCGAAGTATCACATAATTAGCCCTGCCCCCAGGACGGACATCACTACTCTGTACCAATAAAAAACGGGGTGGGGCCACGATGCTGGGTCCATGGTGTCACTAGGCCCCGCCCCCTCCATTTCATTTACGCAGCCGGACAGGATCAGGGAGAATTGCCTGTTCTCTCGGGAGTCTGGGAGAACTCCCAGAAATTCGGGAGTCTCCATGACATTCCGGGAGACTCCCATGGCAAAAAGGCAGTGTTTCTCCCAGCAGAATAAAAACAGACTGAAGACCAACATGCAATTTAACGTAATGAATAACAGCAATTTATTAATCATCTCACCCAAGAGAGCAGGAGAGTATTCTGTTTAAATGCCCCAGTGTAAGGATACTTCTTTCTACAAACTAATACAGTAATAATTTTCTTCTCTTTTTTTTTTTTTTTTATTAACGAATAAAAACTTCTCTCCTTTTTTACAATTTACAGAGATCAAATAATAAAACATTTGCTCAGGGTTACTGTGTTACTTAACGTCTATGAAAAAACCACCTATTATACGTTTAATACTACTAGTCATGGACTCTAATGCTAGATTAATATGAGTTCTGCTAATGGCATAAATAAATTACATGTTACTAAATTTCATGATATTTATAAATGTTAAAACAGTGATTAAATCTGTTCATCGAGTTTCATTTTGCTCCGCCCCCTTTTTCTTACAATTTCCGAGCAGCCCCAAAGGCTCTTGGGAAATGTCATTTTTCTTTTACTACAGTGCAGTGTGATCAGTGACATCTGCACAATTAACTCTCGGAGGTATTACACAGCAATGGTTCAGCACACCAATAGCAAGCCATTGGTAGATCAAAGCATCATACCTAATAATTCAATATGGTGGTATACTGTATAAACAGTCAGTATATTCTACTAGCCCGTTATGTATCATCTATCACACTGTACTAGCCCTTTCTGTGCCCTACATTAAACCATACTTGCCAACTTTTACTCGTTGGCTTCAGGGAGATCCCGGGGGAGGTGGGTGCACGGGGCGGGCAGGATGAATTGCATCATTTTGGCCCGCCCCTAGGGGGCTAAGATGACCCAATATTTGCATCATTAAGTCCTGCCCCCTGCCACTTATCTATTGTGGGGGCGAGAACCGGGAGGTTGCCCTGCTCTCCCGGGAGCCCAGGGGGTGAGGGAGGGAGATCACCCCTATTTCAGGGAGTCTCCCTGACATGCAGGGAGAGTTGGCAAGTATGCATTTAACTATACTAGACTCTCCTGTGTCCCCCCCAATCACACTTCACCTGCCTCCTGTACCCTCCAATTATCTTCTGTAATATATCTGCGGGGAACCATTTAGAACTCCCCTGTTTGAACACGCTGTGCTATTACAGCAATCACTGACCGTTATAATAGAATAGAGTGTTGTAACACTGTTATAACAACTACATTATAATGGTTCCCAGCAGGGTTTTTTTTGTGGGGGAGGTCATTTACTGCCCATCTTCAAAAAGGACTATGGGGCAAAAGGTAGACATGATCCGGTCACAAGATTGTGGTTTTTAGTTGTCCTGGCAGCCAGGATTGTCCAACCCTGGGCTATTGTAGTAATTGTTACAAATAAATAATTGTTACAAATAAATACACAAATAAACTAATCATTTCCCTCTATTGTTGTTAAAACTATAGTACTGTATAATCAAATCAGTAAAGTTGACAAACTTACATCTAAGTTTAGTAGCACACGCATAGACCATACCTCTATCAGTACACATTTCATATCTCTATACATGTTATGAGTTGCTAAACAAATTTATCAGAATATTTGCTGATTGTACTGTGATTGCTAAGTTAAATGTTGTTATATTTGTGCTCCTCTCTCCCTATATCACTAAAATAAGATGGAAAGATATTTATCCCAATATGTTAAAAAAAAATAAATAAGCCTATACAAAACAAAAAATAAAACATGCGTTCAGTATAATTGGTCAAGTAATTAAAAAATATTCCTGCTGACCACCTGAGTTCAAAATCATCACAAAGCCCATCAGTGGAAAGGAGTACAATAAGGTATTTTGAGCTATGTACCAGCATGCAGGATAGGGAGCTAGGGCCTTATTCATTAAGGATCTTAACTTGAGAAACTTCTTATTTCAGTCTCCTGGACAAAACCATGTTACAATGCAAGGGGTGCAAATTAGTTTTCTGTTTTGCACATAAGTTAAATACTGACTGTTTTTTCATGTAGCACACAAATGCTTGATAGCTTATTTGTGCACTGAAATTAAAAGTTGATATTTGTGTGCTACATGAAAAACTACTTAGGTAGGAGCCCATGATAGGTAAGCATGTAGGTATAAGGTGGTATGGCTGAAGTTATCTGAAATAATAGATAGATAAAACACTGTGTCACTTGGTGTGACATAGCAGGCATGTGTTAACTCACTGTGCACATCTACAGAGAAATTAATTATTTTAATATAAAGTAAGATTTAAGACTTTCATTTGTATCTATCCAGCGACATAACCTAATCAAAATTTAGTGGGGCAAAAAGTTCCTGAAGGCCCAAATGGGGTTTTACTGCGCATTTGCCAGCCCCTACCTTTACTCAGAAGAACGAACGTGGGGCCTGCCTAGTGGATGAAGAAGCATTGCCAAGCCCCCAATCACTGTCGGCCCAGTAATCAAAGTGGAAATTTAGAAGTGGTGATATGTAAAATGTAAGTGACTGGAATTTGATAGATTTACAATGAAGACAGTAGGAGAAGTGACAGTATGACATACCACTGTATACACCCCACTTCTACCACTGTATATACTGTATATATAATGTAAGTGACTGGAATGTGATAGTGTTACAATGAAGGCAGTAGTAGAAGTGGCGGTATGACATACCACTGTATACACCCCTACTTCTACCACTGTATATACTGTATATATAATGTAAGTGACTGGAATGTGATAGTGTTACAATGAGGACAGTAGGAGAAGTGACGGTATGACATACCACCGTATACACCACACTTCTACCACTGTATATACTGTATATATAATGTAAGTGACTGGAATGTGATAGTGTTACAATGAGGACAGTAGGAGAAGTGACGGTATGACATACCACCGTATACACCCCACTTCTACCACTGTATATACTGTATATATAATGTAAGTGACTGGAATGGGATAGTGTTACAATGAAGACAGTAGGAGAAGTGACGGTATGACATACCACCGTATACACCCCACTTCTACCACTGTATATACTGTATATATAATGTAAGTGACTGGTATGTGATAGTGTTACAATGAAGGCAGTAGGAGAAGTGATGGTATGACATACCACCGTATACACCCCACTTCTACCACTGTATATACTGTATATATAATGTAAGTGACTGGAATGTGATAGTGTTACAATGAGGACAGTAGGAGAAGTGACGGTATGACATACCACTGTATACACCTCACTTCTACCACTGTATATACTGTATATATAATGTAAGTGACTGGAATGTGATAGTGTTACAATGAAGGCAGTAGGAGAAGTGACGGTATGACATACCACCGTATACACCCCACTTCTACCACTGTATATACTGTATATATAATGTAAGTGACTGGAATGTGATAGTGTTACAATGAAGGCAGTAGGAGAAGTGATGGTATGACATACCACTGTATACACCCCACTTCTACCACTGTATATACTGTGTATATAATGTAAGTGACTGGAATGTGATAGTGTTACAATGAAGACAGTAGGAGAAGTGACGGTATGACATACCACCGTATACACCCCACTTCTACCACTGTATATACTGTATATATAATGTAAGTGACTGGAATGTGATAGTGTTACAATGAAGACAGTAGGAGAAGTGACGGTATGACATACCACTGTATACACCCCACTTCTACCACTGTATATACTGTATATATAATGTAAGTGACTGGAATGTGATAGTGTTACAATGAAGGCAGTAGGAGAAGTGGCGGTATGACATACCACCGTATACACCCCACTTCTACCACTGTATATACTGTGTATATAATGTAAGTGACTGGAATGTGATAGTGTTACAATGAGGACAGTAGGAGAAGTGACGGTATGACATACCACCGTATACACCCCACTTCTACCACTGTATATACTGTATATATAATGTAAGTGACTGGAATGTGATAGTGTTACAATGAAGGCAGTAGGAGAAGTGACGGTATGACATACCACCATATACACCCCACTTCTACCACTGTATAATATACTGTATATATAAAGTAAGTGACTGGAATGTGATAGTGTTACAATGAAGGCAGTAGGAGAAGTGACGGTATGACATACCACCGTATACCAGCCCACTTCGAACACTGGTCGGGCATCATAGCATCGCACCCCTGCAAAGGCTATAATCCTGTCCCTGTATTTAACTATTAAAAAATTCTGGAGCATTTTATATTAAACACTGCTACTGGTACATTTATATTAAGGATGGAAGATATTAGTTACAATGAAAATGTATATTTAGCCTGGAAGACCTCCAGTTATTAGAAATAAAAAGAGCCACATCACCAGGTCAAGCATTGAGTCAATCTTCTTGTCTATGCTTAAATGGGCAGCACGGTGGCTCATTGGTTAGTACTTCTGCCTCACAGCACTGGGGTCATGAGTTCGATTCTTGACCATGGCCTTATCTGTGTGGAGTTTGTATGTTCTCCCCATGTTTGCGTGGGTTTCCTCCCACACTGCAAAAACATACTAGTAAGTTAATTGGCTGCTATCAAATTGACCCTAGTCTGTGTCTGTGTATATTAGAGAATTTAGACTGTAAGCTCCAATGGGGCAGGGACTGATCTGAGTACCTTCTCTGTAGAGCGCTGCGGAATTAGTGGTGCTATATAAATAATGATGAAATGCTCCGAGAAGATATTGAGATGGTGCTTTTGAGGGTTTAGTGCGAATGTGAATATTATTTATCCCAATATGATAAAAAATTGGTTTGGAAACTAGAACAGTGTCACTTTCTGAGTAGGAAATAAATGGTTGCTTCATGCTAAGGAGTTCATGCAGGGTCAGCGATGAAATAAACTGTTTCACAGCCTGGAGTTCCTTGGGGTCTTCTGCTGACAACATTTGTAACTGATTAACGAGTAAAGGGAGCTTGTTCCACAACTGTTTTCTGCTGCAGGCATTAAACTAAAGAGCCTCAAAAACTGTGGAGAAACATTAATTCATTTTTAGAAAACTATGATTGCAATACTGTGCTTCTCAGTAGAAAAAAAATGTTTGTGTTTTTTTTAATGTTGGGGGGTTTTGTTTGTGCATTTTTATGATGATGATCCTTAGTATATTACACCATTTGTTTCTTGTTTGCTAAAGTGCAGCTGAATTTTTTTTTCTTATGTTGTATAGAATAATGAATAGCATATTCTTATTTCCCTGAGTGTCACAAAGCTCTGATTGATCATAAAATGAATCAGGAGTAGCTCACTGAGTGTGGGTCGATTTCTGTAAAAGTTCTGCCCCACAGTCATAAACTACATACACACTGGTATTAAAATTATATGTCCAACATGCTTTTTTTTTTTTAAATGCACATTAAGTGCATGTAAACGGATGTGAAATTAAAAATCATTGTATGAAAAGAGGACATAAATATTTGTATATTTACGTGCATTTTACATGCATATAAAGTAAACGCATTTCAATCGCCACTGTGTATATAATGTCTTTATTCTCAGAATATAATACATTCATTACAGCTGAAATTGCCAAACTCATGTAAGTCAGTAGAAATCGCCCAACATGTCACGTTCACATGTATGACTTTGTAGTAGACAGGCTGGAGTCATGTATGATGGCAGAACATATAACGTGGTGAAGTACAACTTACATTTTTTTTCTAGTATACAGGGACACCCAAGTCCATAAAAAAATCTTGTTTCCTTTTGAATTACAAATGCAGTCAAATATTACTACTCTCTTTAATTGTGCTAACTCATGCAGCAGGAGTCTGGGTAATGAGAGGTTACGTTAGATTTTTAGCAGCAAGAGATGAGAACTGCTGTGGGATTTTCAGGACACAATGCAGCTCTAGACATGAGTGGGGAGAGAATTTGTGAAAGATAACTGCTCATCGCAAATATACAGCAAATCAGATCTGTAACCAATTTGGCTACGTGTAAGGCTTAGTTGTGGATGGTTTCAAATAACTGGATTGCAAGAGACCCTATGCATTATGATTGGATGATGACTCCACACATGCCAATGTGGCAATTGTCCAATCAGATTTTACATTCTGTCTTTTAAAATCTAATCTTATTGGAATGAGTTAATTATTTTTGCATTACATGCGAAGGTGGCAGTTTATTATTTCATTGTAATATGACATTGACTTTTCCACTCATTTTACTGTTAACATTGACACCATCCATCAAGATACCTTCTCCTGCCAGGTCCCGACCTCTTTACTCTCCCTATCACCCAATCTCTCTGATCCACCATCTGTTCTTTCCCGTCTGTTTTTGGGAAAGAGGTAATTTGTTGTCTTCTCCCCATCTCATTAACATTCTCAGCTCTCTCTACCCCAATGCTTACCCGGACCTAGCTCACCCTTTTCTCAAAACAATTCTCTGGAACCTGTCTCTCTATTCATGTGCTTTCTCTCCTCTCACTCCCTCTTTTTTGCAATTGGATTTCTGTCCCCTTCATTCCACTGAGATGCCTTCACTGAAATCAGCAGTAATCTTTTTTTGCAAAGTCTATGCCACTCCTCCATACTCATCCTCCTGGACTTCTCTGCCACTTTGGACACCATTGCCCATACTTTCCTCCTGCACACCCTTGACTACATGACTATGTGGCTCTGTTCTCTCCTGACTCACTTACTACCTTGCCATCTGCTCTTTCTCTGCCTCTTCCTCTATCTGTTAGGATCCCACAAGACTCCTCCATTGACCCTCTGCTCTTCTCACTGTACACTTCTTCCCCTGAAGAACTAATCAGATACTTCTGTGTCCAATACCACCTCTATGCAGATGACTCGCACATTTACCTCTCTTTCCCTAACCACCGCTCTTCTCTCCTTTCTATTGTGTTCAGTTGTCTCTGTGCCATCTCCTCCTGTATGTCCCAATGCTACCTAAAGCTTAATATAACTAAAACTGAGCTCATCATCTTCCTTTCTCCTAGAGCCTACGACCACCCCATCTCTCTAACTGTTGACAACACCACATTCTCCTCTGTTCCTTATGTCTGCTAGCTGTATGTCAGCTTTGGCTCTACCCTCTCCTCCACTACCCAAATCCAGTCATTCTCCCAGGCTTGATGCTTCCACCTTTAGAACATTGCCTGTATACGACCCTTTCCATCCTTGTGGTTGCCAAAACTAATCCACTTTCTTATTATATTTTGAGTACTGTAACCCTCTCTTGTCCCACCTCCCTCTCACATATCTCTCCACTCTCAATGTACCTTCAATGCCATGGTAAGATTTTCCTGTCCCAATGCTCCATTTCTGCCTCCCCGTTCTGCCACTTGTTTCCTGTTCCTACTTAATTCAATTCAAACACCTCACCTTAACCTACAAATGTTCAGTCAATATATCTCTGACCTCTTCTCAGTTCACACTTCCTACCACGCTCTCCGCTCTACCAATGTCTGGCACCTCGGCTCCTGACATTCCCTCTCACATCCAGACTTTTTCTTGAGACTCTCCACCAGCCTGCAAAGTTTTACATGCTTCTTAAAAACGTAATTCTCTGTCAAGGCATACCAGTCTCCCACCTAATTCTGCTGTCGGTGGCCAAGTGAACCTTAGCATTCACTATTCCTCACTATTCCGTTTTGTTCTACCTCTTGTCTCAAACTCACCCCACCCGATTAGATTGTAAGCTCTCATGAGCAGGGCCCTCTCTCTTTCTGTGTTCTTGCCCTCACCTAGCTACATGCATCTTTGTATTACTTTATTTACTTATGAGTAGGGCCCTCTTACCTCTCTGTCTGTATGTATTACCCAGTATTGTTTTATCACTGTTTGTTCCCAATTGTATAGCGCTACGGAATTTGCTGGTGCTAAATTATTACAAATAAATGATGATGATGAACTATTGAAAGAATCTAAAAGAAAATTGACAAATGTACATTACAAACAACTTTTTTACTGTCAAAATTTACTTTTCGGTCATATGTTTTATAGGGATTTTGTTTTTAATTATTTTGCTGAACTTACTGGAATAACCTTAGGAAATTTTCCTTAACTGTAGATTTACTTGCATTTGATACAATAATTGTACATTTACAATCTTTCTTTATATTGCCTGATTATTCCTCATTGATTAATTCTGTCATGCTTATTTGTTGTCCGATTTTACAGCCACATTGTTGAAGTTCTTCCCATCATGTACTCCACCTTCATTTCATCATCCTTATGACTAACTTATTCTTGCCTCCATTTTGTTGTTTTTTTGCAAACAGGGATCTTGGAATCCAAAAAGCTAAGCCTAACCAAAATAACCTGTATTTGCAAACTTGTTATCCCTATCAACCAATCACAATTTAGCTTTCAATGGCCTAGTGCAAATGTCTCTCTTAGTACCTTAGTATCTTACACCAAGTTTTATAAGTCAGCTATAAAACTGGGTATTACATGCCAAAACACTGGCATAGCTCTTAGTAAGTGACTATTGAAGAGCTTAATTTGGCTATTACAATAGTCAATTTCAGTTTAAGATGTTCTTACTTTATCCACAAGTTGATTTGTTGATATTGGTACTTTTTTGTGGTCTATTGTTTTGAGAAAGTATTTTACAGTATGCCCAAACTGTACAATGATTGGCTGGTCAGTTTCCTCTGTGTTGGCAAATCCGTATTAGTATCTGTAGTATGCAACATAGAGGACAGTGACAGTAGCTAGACCAAATCTGCATGTTGAGAAATCCCCCTCCCCAATAGATCTGAGCCTTAGGCACTTGCCTAGATCGCCTTTTGGCTAATCACTCCCATATTTATAGAGTAATATGAGACTTTTCACAGACTATTGATTGCACAGAAAATTTGCACAGACTATTGATTGCAATTAGCATACTAAAACTATACAATAGAATTGGAAATATACATAGAAACATACAACACGGGTATACAGGAATTTTTTTTATTGCATATGTGCTAGAAATCTCAGCTGCCTGTGCTACAGTGTTTATCATCACTAACATTCACAGAACTGAGCTGCAAAGCTATGCCACAAGCATGAATTAATCAGAATATGTCTGCTTCATCTGGTCAGCAGGGGCAACAGATTATCCAGCCGAGTCACTGTTTTCTGACCGACCTCGCAGTGAGACATCAACTTATGTAAATATTCCTATCAGCCCTACATCAAAGAAACAGCTCCATTACATGGCATTAGAACTTCAAGATCCTAGTACAGGAATAAGAGGTAACATCCATCACTCTCATCCAAGCAGATCATTCCCTCCTCACCATGACAATGACTTATTCTTAACCTCGTTCATCATCAGGGGTCAGAATCTCTGAGGAGCCTAGAGAATGCTGAGATTGTGCCTGCTAATTTCGTTGTTTTCTATTTAACCCATTTTGTGCGCTAGATATTGATCTGCTTTACTGTACATTGTTTATGTTGTGCCAAAGCCACACAAAAACTTTAATTGTAAGCCCAACATTTGAGGAAGAGGTTAGCTAAATGAAGCAATAATGTATGCAAATTCTAAGATTTGGGGTGGATTTTGTCCAAAATAAAGAAGAACACAGCTATTTTCACAATTTAATATTGAGTACATAATACCTATTTATAATATATACAATACAGTGGCGGAACTACCATTGGAGTGGAAGATGCAGTGCGTCGGGACCCATGGAGATAATGGGCCCTGCTGCATGGCAGATGCAGAGGGTTGGGGGCCCCAGCCTCGTCTCCGCCTGCCTGTACTGGGGCCCACAACTTGCTAGTTCTGCCTCTAATACCATAGAATGGGTCTATTTGTAAAACACAAACAGTACTATCTAAACTATACAAAGAATATTCTTACTCCACTTAATAAGATCACACAAGGCTAAAAGAAAGACACCTTAGTGATGTCAAAATTCAATAGTTTTCAGGGATTCTAATAAAGGCAAACATTATTTATTTCAAATATTTTGTTGAAAGTTGCGGGCTCAGTTTTGGAGTTGTTGTACCTGTAACCACTCCTTGCATTGTTTTCTCTAGTTGCCAGGATAAACCTTCTCCTTCAGCCAGGCAGTGTGTGAAATTCCTCCCACTGAATATCGCATCCTCCTGTCTTCTGATTGACTGTCCCATTGCTCATACAGGTTGTAGTGTGGGGACTGTCAATCAAACAGATCCATGCCAGGATCTGCACTACAGTGAACCATGTGTGATGTCACTTTTTAAACTGGATGAGACTGTCTAAAGAGACAGACACTTTTGAATTTCTCAGCTACAGAATAGGTGTATAAAAAAATAAACATCTGCTAAATATAAAAGGATAAAGAGTATAAACTGATCCACACATCAGTTGTAGCTCTGTTCTGTTTACCTAAAACAATAAAACAATCTATTAACAGGATTCCTGCAGTGGTTTTGGTCCTGTAACCATTAACACTGACAGTCTGTATAGACGGAGGCGTATATGTTAATCCAATGGTTTGTTATATTGACCTTGACCTTAGAAGACAGCCATAAAGTCAGTGGAGATTATGAGCTACACTTAAAGTCAATTACATACAGAAAGACTAAGCTCATTAAAATAAGATTTACAGACATCAATATTCATGTTCCACTGTGTTCATTTCGGTGTCTATCATTCTTATGTTGCAAAGATAACTCATTTTAACCATTCCAGTGCTTCTTTATTCATTAATCCACAGAATCTGTGGACAGGCTTAATCATTTTAACTATATTTTAACTCCTATAATACTTTTGGTTTTTTTTACACAAAAGTATTTAACATTACATAGATTTTTCTGGCTAACACGGTACTGCAATAATAATTTTTAAAAATATTTTTTTGTGCTACACATTTTAACGTAAATAAGGAAATATTTGACTATATGTTTATAAGGATGTGATGATACCATGATGTTAGAGCAGAGCCATCTTAACAACATTGTGGGTCCCTGGGCAAAGCAGTGCAACGGGGCCCATATATGTGTGTAAAAAAAAAAAAGTAACATATATAGATATAGATATAGATAAATATACCGGTATATGTCACTATTTTTTTACATGTGCTCATTCAGCGTCCCCTTAACCCACCTTCCGATCGACCCCCTTCTCTTCTTTTTTCTGAGTCCTCGCTTCGTGCTGCGCTCCTCCATGCTGCGCACGCAGTGAATGTCGGGTGTGATGATGTCATCATGCCCGACAATCACTGCGAACGCAGCACGGAGGAGGGGACCAGGGAGGGAGCCGGATCGCCACATGACTTGACCACCTGACCACCTGAACGGTCAGGTGGTCAGGTCATGTGACTGCAAAAGGTAAGTTTTTGCGTTTTTTTTAAACAGGATTATTTATTTTCATCCTGCCTAGGGCCCTCTTTCCCGCTGGGCCCCCAGGCACCTGCCCATCGTACCCAGTCGGAAAGACGGCCCTGTGTTAGGATAGACACCAAGAGGAAAGTCCTGGTATTTACGGGTTCAGGGATCACACAGACAAAGAGAGATAGAAAGGATACAAATGTAACTTTATTGCAAAATACGAACATCTAATGCAAACAATAACCATAAAAATAGTTAAACTTAAAATCAGCACCCCAAGTACTCAACACACTCCAAATCAAACATCCCAAAACATTAGTGTTATTAACAGAACAACAATTATAAATGGAACAGTTGTTGGATTCCAGACAGGCCAGGGAAAGGGTTGGGGTTATTCCGTGGTCCAGCAGCGGGGTACACATCCCTCCGTAAGGATCCAAAATCTCGAACATGCTGCAAGGGAAATAATTCTGCGGTACTTCTCAATCTCTTGATATTTCCCGCCACTCAGCCAATGCTCTCTATCACCGTGATAGGGATCTGAATGCCAGATTCCCTGTTCTAGGAAACGTACCAGGTGAACAAACCCACGAGCAACTGCAGATGGAGGAGAGATTTGTGGGCATGTAAGGTAGTTACAGGTTAAAGACAGGATCAGATGCAGTAATCATGATGGAGCTGGTGAGAGATAAAACTCTACACCAAGATCAAGAAATCCTGGAACACCCGCTAGTCCCCCCTGCAGGGTTTTTTAAAGTGTCCAATTTTCACATCCTCCAGAGATAGTCTTGAACCAGTTTGGTTCGGAACTGGCTGGAATAGAAAGTCTACTAGAGTCCAGGGGATACAATGATGGGCAACACTGGCTTCATTTAAGATCCGAGTTGGTACTATTATTATTATTATCCTTTATTTATTAGGCGCCACAAGATTCCAACAGCACCATACACAATACAAACAATAGACCATACAGAGAAAACAGTACAGAACAATAAACGAGTAATACCAAGACTCCAGAAGCTCCAGAAATAGCAGTTATAGTGAAGATGGACTCCTACAGGGAGGGCAGAGGGGGGGAGAATGAACCAGACATGGCTACAGAGAAGGAACAGTTTGCCAGGTAAGAGGTGAACCATGCAAGGAGAGAGCCAGAGAGGCAGAGAGAGAGAAGGGTCTGCAACAGAGGGGGGGGTGGTCAATGGTGTAAAAGACAGAGGAGAGGTCCAGGAAGACGAGCAGGTAGAAGTTATCCCTGGATTTAGTCGAGTTGAGATCATTAGTAACTTTGGCGTGGGAGGTTTCAGTGGAGTGGGGGGAAGGCGGAAACCAGATTGGAGAGGGGATTATCCGAGAGGTGACTGGTGAGGCGGTTGCAGACAATCCGCTCGAGTAGTATAGAGGCATACAGGAGAAGTTAAATAGGGCGGTAGTTGGCGAGTGAGGTGGGATCAAGATTAGGATTTTTGTGAATGGGAGAGATAGGGGCATGTTTAAAGGAGGAGGAGATGATGCCAGTGGAGAGAGACAGGTTGAAGAGGTATGCTAGGTAGAAGCAGGCAGGGGGAGAGGGAGTAAAGGAGGTGAAAGGGGATGGGATCGGGTAGACGGGAAGAAGAAAGAAAGAGGGAGTGGACTTCTTCACCCGTAGAAGGGCAGAACAAGCACAAGAGTTGATTGTTGGAGGAAGGTGGAGTGACGAGGGTGGCAGGAGAGGGAAGAGAGGAGGAGATGTCGAGTCTGATGCTCTTTATTTTGGAGGATAAAAAAAAGGCAAAGTTGGTAGAAGAGAGGGAGAGTGTGATAGGAGGGGCAGGTGGTGAGGAGAGAGTTGAACGTGGCAAAGAGGCAGCAGGGATTAGAGGAGTGAGAAGAAATGAGGGACTTAAAGAAAGATTGTTTAGCGAGGGAGAGGGCGGAGCTGTAGGAAGAGAGGATACATTTAAAATGAGGCAATAGCATGAGAGCACTTTTGAAGGAAGCGGGTGAATTTGGAGTGCCAGGGATGGGGAAATAAGTGGCGATGACAGACAGAAGTGGAGGGGGCGACAGCATCCAGGACAGTGGTGAGGAAATGATTATAGAGAGAGGTCGATTGATCAGGGCAGACCAGATTGGGAAGACGGGTGAGGAGAGTTTGAATAGAGGAGGAAAAAGAAGTAGGGTCAAGGGAGTGACCAAGGCAGTGGGTGGGAGATGAGGTCCACTGAGTCAGTCCAAGGGACGAAGAAAGGGCAAGACGTTTGATGGATACAGGGTCAGAGGGGTTATCAATAGCGATGTTAAAACCTCAAAGTATGATGGAGGGAAGGTCAGAGGAAAGGTAGTGGTTAAGCCAGGCTGCAAAGTTGTGAAGAAAAAGGGAAGTGAGGCCAGGGGGGGACGATAGATGACAGAGACATCATCATCATCATCATCATCTATTTATTTAGTGCCACTAATTCCGCAGCGCTGCACAGAGAACTCATTCACATCAGTCCCTGCCCCATTGGAGCTTACAATCTAAATCCCTTAACATACACACACACACACACAGACCGAGAGACTAAGGGCAATTTAATAGGAGCCAATTAACATACCAGTATGTTTTTGGAGTGGACATGGAGGTGAGTGGGGGAGAAGAGGTGGATAGATCCCCTGTACTAGTCCAGATAAAGTCCATTTGGATCCAGTTCTTGAATACCCACGACCCCAAACAATAATAAACATTTGTAATCCTCGGGGGAACATATGTATATCCATGTGATCTGCGTAAGATGAGTGAAGGCAGCAGGAAGGGATGTTTCCTGTAGTCTGTACTGTCACAAAGGGGTTGTAGACACATTTTGGCATGGGGGCTGTATTAGGAAATAACCAATAACCCAAGTAGTGGGTATAGTAATGTCACATAGGGAGGGAAACATGCCCCTCCACTGTAATGCATTTGGCCTCCCTAGCCTCTGTTGGAACACATTTCCTCACCCGGTAGTAGCACATTTCCCCTGTTTAACTCTGTAATAACACATTTTCTTCCCTCTACTTCTGTAATAATATATTACTCCCTCACCTCTGTAGTAACACACTTCCATCACCTTTGTAGTAACACATTTTTCCTCTCCCTCCTGTATCAGCACAGTCTTCCCTCTCCCCCCCGTAACAGCACAGTCTCCCCTCTCCCCCCTGTAATAGTACAGTCTCCCCTCCCCCCTTCTAACGACACAGTCTCCCCTCTCCCCCTGTAACGGCACAGTCTCCCCTCTCCCACTGTAATGGTACAGTCTCCCCTCCACCCCTACTAACAGCACAGTCTCCCCTTGCCCCCTTGTACCAGAACATAAATACATCCCCTCTCCTCTATATCAACAAATTCCCCTCCCCAGTTGTTACCTGTCCTCCTTATTCTCTCTCGCTAAAGTAAGCTTTGAGAGTCTGGTAGTGAATGAAGCTCATTTATTTCTGATTTTGCTGCCAGGCTGACCTCACTGATGATTCCTGGATGTCCCTGTGGTGTTGGTCCTCCACAGCCACAGTGAGAGTGCTAGACCTGATACAATGCAGGACAGATGCAGGAGACTCAGGACGTAGGACTGCAGTAGTAGGTCTGTCCTGGCGTACATGGTCGCCCTGCATTTGTTCTTTACGGGATGCGTGTTGTGCACCACTACATGTAGCTGTGTTTGCTCTGTATTTATTAGAACTTGACCTAAAGCATAACTGCCCCCTCCCACCCAAAGTATTATTCCACATCCTGTTTAAAAATAGGGGTGCATTTTTTTGACGAATAGTACACATCCCCCCCTTCTTGTCTGAATTTTTCCATGAATTCAGATGACAGCTATAATTTTCCTATATAAACAGTTAATAAGTAAACACATATTTAATGTGCTGGGAGAGATGAATTCATTAATTGAAGAAATGTCTAAATTTATACATTAATAATATGTAATTGCAAATGTATTTTTGGATGACTTTTACACTTACAAGAGCATTCTATTACTGCTTGTTTTAGATTCTACTTTTCTAGACCACTTGTTTTTACGCTCTCCCTTTTATTTGCAAACATCTTTGTATTATTGTGTTGTTTTGAATGATTGTAAGCCTTTTTTTCTTTTATAGAAACGTCAAGTTTGGCAAATTAAGATTCATATTAAATATAGTATTACCATAATATGAAGAGCAAATTAACAAAGTGATATATGAAAGCTACCAGCATGCAATACAAAAGTGAAAGATGTACAAACCTATAATATAAAAAATAGTATAATAACATAAACAATTCCTAGGAAATTATCGATTGTTTATAACAGTCAAAATAAGGCTACTTTTTAAGAAAACAGAATTTAGAATGATCATGTATGGAAAAGGAGATAGTGGGACTGAGTCATTAAGGACGGCAAAAAAGAGTACATTTTCTCCTGGAGAAACCATGTTACAATTTAAAAGGTGTAAATCAGTTTATTATATTACATGTAAGGAAAATACTGGCTGCTTTTTCATGTAGTACTCAAATACTTGATAGCTTTATTTTTACACTGAAATTTAAAGTTGATCTAGGACATGCCCTACCCCAACTATAAATCTGTCCCCACATTTTAAATTTACCTCTTGCTCCAATGCAGCATGGTTTTACCAAGGTGCAAAGTTACTCCTTTTTTTTTTGCTTTGCATTCTTTAATTACTCAGGTCCAGTGTTTCTAAACTGGATCAATTTTCTTTTTAATACATATAGTCTGCTTTTAAAAATTATGGAGGAACTCCATTTTCAGTTATCAATACTTTACAGGAAAATGTGTTTACTTGCATTATCCTTAGATTATATTAGTCCATGATGTCGCTAAAATTGAATCCACACAGCTGTCTTATTGTCATATCTAAGGGTAATGAAAATAAACAAAAATATGTCTGAAAATAGTTTTTTGACATTGGAGTTCCCCTTTAAAATTTACCAGATTGGTAAATATATTAATTATAACAATAAGTAAATGATTTTATTTTATTTATTATTTTTTACCTGCAGCATTTTTTGGTTTTTACAGTTTTTGGCTTACAGTATGTAGTTGGTAAAGTTTTGAATTTTAATGACTTCTACTAAGGCCATATAAAATAACAAGATTTCAGTACAAAAAAAAAGTAAAAGATTATTAGCCAAAAGGGTGATGAGAGATGGCCACATGGGGCCTGATTCATTAAGGATCTTAACTTTAGAAACTTCTTATTTCAGTCTCCTGGACAAAACCATGTTACAATGCAAGGGGTGCAAATTAGTATTCTGTTTTGCACATAAGTTAAATACTACCTGTTTTTTCATATAGCACACAAATTTCAACTTTAAATTTCAGTGTACAAATAAGCTATCAAGTATTTGTGTGCTACATGAAAAAACAGTCAGTATTTAACTTATGTGCAAAACAGAATACTAATTTGCACCCCTTGCATTATAACATGGTT
The DNA here is from genome assembly GCF_038048845.1 of Mixophyes fleayi. Classification (NCBI taxonomy): domain Eukaryota; kingdom Metazoa; phylum Chordata; class Amphibia; order Anura; family Limnodynastidae; genus Mixophyes; species Mixophyes fleayi. Next base: position 34,564,451 of record NC_134402.1, read on the forward strand.
TTGTCCAGGAGACTGAAATAAGAAGTTTCTCAAGTCAAGATTCTTAATGAATCAGGCCCATGGTTTTCAAATAGGAAAGGCCCAGTCATTTAAAGCTCTAGCCAAAATGGCCAGACCATATGGGGGCCTGTTAGTGCAGTCAGCAGATGGCAACAGAGGTCAAAAAAAGTCATCTGGTAATATTGGTCAACATTGCTCAAATCTGTGGATACCGTCCTGACATTACTTTCTGTGTTCCCAGCTTTCCAGTTACCGTATATACTCGTGTATAAGCCGATTTTTTCTGCAAATTTTTTACGCTGAAAAAGCCCCCCCTCGGCTAATACTCAAGTCAATACGTTTTCCCAGTTTTCTGTGGCCCTCGGCTTATATTTGGGTTGGCTTATACTCGAGTATATAAGGTACATGTCTATACCACCTTGTGGTGACTGGAGATCTTGAGAGATGACACTTATGTTGAAAAAGGATCCATTACAGGCAACTCTTGCAATGGATTTTATTTGAAAGTAACTGGTTTATTTTGGCAGTAGTATTGGCAGTTCAGTTCTGGAGATGCCCTAACCAATCACTGCCTGTCTGGTGGCCAGCTTTGTTGTGTCTAAGCTGTGGGATCTAGATATTATATTGTAAAACTGGTGGATAAATCCATCGTGCAGCTAAGTTTTTACCTCTTTCATTTCCACATGGCTCAGCTTAGAAAGAACATAGTCATGAGCTGAGGAGAATGTGGTTTGTAGTTTAGATAGAGTTTAAGGGGTAAATGTATCAAGCTGTGAGTTTCCGGCGGGTTTGAAAAATAGAGATGTTGCCTATGGCAACCAATCAGATTCTAGTTCACATTTTGTAGAATATACTGAATAAGTGATAACTAGAATATGATTGGTTGCTGTAGGCAACAACTCCACTTTTCAAACACGCTGGAAATTCGCAGCTGGATAAATGTACCCCTAAGAGTTTAAGAGCCATGGTAAGAAATGTCTCACACAGAGACAGAAAGCTTCGTTGGCGTTTGAACAGAAGCTTTATCCAGCGGACAGACCTGTAGATAAAAATCTACAAACCAACTTTTAGTAGCAAAATCAGATATTTTAACCTGTCACTATAAATGAAAGATAGAGCAATGTCCCATTTTCTGAGTTTATTTGTGAATCAGGGCCGTCTTTCCCATTGGACATGCTGGGCAGGTGCCCGGGGGCCCTGCCGCCCAGGGGGGCCCTCCGGAGGCAGGAAAAAAAAAAACCCTGCAAAAAAAGAAGAAAATACTTACCTTGCTCTCAGCTGGCGATCCGGCTCCCTCCCTGGTCTCCTCCTCCGTCGCGCTGGCAGTGCATGTCGGGCGTGACGTCATCACGCCCGCCCGACATCCATTGCGGAGCGCGACGGAGGAGGAGACCAGGGAGGGAGCCGGATCGCCAGCTGACAGTATTTTTTTCTTTTTTTGCAGGTTTTTTTTATTTTCCTGCCTCCGGAGGGCCCCCCCTGGGCTGCAGGGCCCAAATATATGATCATTTTTAATTTTTTTGTATATATAGGGGCCCCGGTGCACTGCTGTGCCCGGGAACCCAAGAGGTTCTTAAGAGGGCCCTGCTGTGAATGACTGTTTTTGAAGTTCATTTGTAGCTTATTTAAGTATAACAAACATTCTAGGTCATGATCTACTCAATTCTGCACGTGGACGTGACAGCCATGTATAATTAGTCAGACAAGACACATTGCTGCTACCTTCAATTTACCTCTGATAATAAATTGTGTTTTTAATTTCCTAGTCATCCACATTTGTGCAAACTGAGACTTATCTAACTAAGAGTGATTACATGTTATCACAAAATAATGAGTGATAATAGCCTGCATAAGGTAGACAAATGGTGTTTATTTTTCTGTAATCATTATAATTAAGACCTGGAAATTAATAAAGATTGAGAGACTTTTCTCCAGTCAAGCTGGCCATTTTCCCAAATTGCCACTGCATACATTTTCTTCCTGCTTGTAATGAATATATGTTTGATAGTCTGAGTTCCCTATGATTGATGTTACCTTGCTGGCATTAGAAGAACAAGACACATAAATAAATTTGTGGGTAGAAAATGCAATTATTTTGGAAATGCAAATAAGTTGGTTTGTGTATTATTCCTACTTCCTGTGTGTGTAATGAGACCTCTTTTCAGATCGGGATATCTATCATTCTAATAGATCTGTTCTGGATATTTGCAATGAAACAGAGTTTTTGGATAGGATCCTTGGTTTTAATGAACTGGAATGTACAAGCTTTACAGCCATTGTGAGTTACTTACCACTAATTTGACCACTCTCCCGTAATATCCGGGAGACTCCCGAATTCCGCTAGGTCTTCCGGACTCCCAGGAGAGCAGGCCTTCCTCCTGCATCCCACCCACTTCCTGGTGAATGGGAGCCTCCATCATGCATAAAAATTACACTGTTGCATCAGAGCGTCGCAGCGCCAAAATAGAGTGATTTGTCGTGCCCCGCCCCCTTCCATCATCACACTTCACCTCCTCTCCGAGATCTCCCGCATGGGAGGTGTAAATAGTTGGTAGTATGATTTACAAGCAAGGGTGCAGACTTCCACAGATGACTTGTAGCAAGCAATCATCAATAAGCTTCTATAATCAGTCTTGGGCAGGGTAGACTAATGAGAGCGAATGTTTAATATGCCTGGTTGTTATGGGTGCATCACGATAGTAAGTAACCTATATTGAGGCTAATAGTAGCATTATCAAATGTATTAGAATAGGGTTTCAAGTCCTTTCAAATGAAGATATTTGGAAGAAACTGTATTCCATGGTAAAACATATAAGTAAATGTACTTACATTTGCTCTGCAGCTGAATATATGATATTATTCTCTGTTATCAGCCATTTTCAGTTACTAGCTCACTTACTAAAGAGCAAAATCTGCACTGACCAGCCAGTAATTTGCTTTTTATCTGTATAATGCAAATTAGATCATTAAAGCGGGTGCCTGATTGGTTTGCTTTGATTTTGCTAGTGCCTTTACTTTTCATATTTAAATATGTTTATTGCATTTTGATCATGGATGTTTTAAAGAACTTACGAAATGACGATGACAAGTTATACCCGACAATTCAAAACTCAGAATGAGGAATGATTACCGAGAACAGATTGTCATTTATCAGCCTCATATTGCAGGAGGAATAAAAGTTATTCTTAATGCTGTCATTTCTCAGCATCATACAACAGTTTATAATGTGCCTAATTCTATTCATTGTCTTGTTTTCATACTGCTCATTTTCCCTAACAGCTCCATTTGAATGAAAGTCAAATATCATTGGCTATAGTCTCTTAGGAACACCGCTACAACATCACTTTAATATAGGAATGTTTGTAGACTGATAAAAGTTTATTTTTATTTCCCAGGAGGAGGCTCCACCAAGTACGCTCAGATAGACATCACTGCCACGGAGACAGCACATAAAGTGGGATCCCAGCACGCTCAGTCCAGAGAGGAACGTCTACAGGAGCTGGAACAGAAAAGAAAAGGAACTCCGCAGTGATCTGACGAATAAGAGGAGTGTGGGGGGGCACCGTCTGCTTCGGTGCTGATCGCCTCAGTTCTGTTAGTACTGGTTCTAGTACTAGGTGCATGCATTTGCACTGGTGGCTCATTAGCAATATTGGGTCCACTCTGTTGCAATCACTCAGTATGTTTCACGGAGGTGCTGGAACTTTATAGGCTGGTCGACTTAGCATGTCGTTTAGCAAGAAGGGAATTACACGTAGTTTGATGGCACAGGGGTCATTCCAAAACTGATATACCCTCCTGGAAAAATAGTCAGAAAGGTCTGGTTGAAGTAAATGCCCTTTGAATCTTGAGATGGAATTATACAAAAAAATAGTCTATAAATATATGTATTTTCACATTGATTTTTTTTGGTCTTAGAAAATGTCAATATAGTTTTGTATGCATAGTCACTATAGTGTATTTATTTCTTTCTGTCAACATGTATTATTTAATTTTATTTGCATATAATTTTATACATGAAGGTTTTCTGCAACATACCTCCTAAGTTTTATTGTCTTACACATAGGCCTTTTTTTTGTAGAGAAACACAAATGATTTCAGTTTTATCGTATCAATTAATATCATATTTCCTGGGGCATTTATGTACAGTATCAGTATTTGGTACATTTTTATCTATTAACAGTTCTTTTCGCGTATACATGAATTTATATTGTTCTAACACAGAAAGATAAAGGTTTTCTACTGTGTTATGGTTTTGCATGTATGTAAATATTATACAATTAGATAGTGGAAAATTACATATTATTTTACTGTGATATAAGGAATGTAATATTAAAATACAAATATTGCAAAGGTTTTTTTTGTGTAAATAAAATCCCTAAGGGGATATGTACGAAATGTGTGCAATATTTTGCAGTTTATTGTGTTTTCAGTTTTCTATTTTAATTTGCACCTTTACAGATTTTTTTTTATGTATTGCTAAATTTTTATATGAATTATATATTTTTTTTCTTCTAACTAATTCTACCTAGAATGTGGTGAAAGTGTTTTGGCACATATTGATAAATTTTTAGTCATTGTATAATTAGGCAGTGTTTTTTCTCTGTATGACAGTAGCAGCAATTTCACTTTTTTTAGATAGGAAATTAATTTTTAGAACAGCAAAATAATATCACTACAGGTTAATACACATCTTACTATGTCTTCCGTTGTGTATTTTTTAATAAAAAAAAAAATGCCAAAAATATATATTGATGGTCGAGGTGGAAATTTAGAAGTGGCGGTATGAAAAATTTAATTGGAATGTAAATCAATGGAATTTAATAGTTTTGCAATGCAGGCAGTAGGAGAAGTGGCGGTATGCAGTGCTTTTTTTTGTCATAAAACTCATCAGAACTCCGGCATCTTTTTTCAATGGGTTTTCCAAGTTTTAAAAGTAACATTTGAACATTTGATGTTTGGTCAACGTGGACTTGAATCACCTTGTCGAGCGTAGCAGGTCGGCGGCAAAATCAATAATACGGTGCATGCGGGTGCTTTTGTACCGAGTCCTGTGCATGCGTACTTCGTCTGCGCTGGCACTGTTCGGCTTGTGGCGCTACTCAGCTTGTGATTGGTCATGTGGTCGCGCACTGAGTGCTTACTGTGGGCGGCGACCGTTATGTTTCCTAATACAACTGACGTGTGTGGGTGTGTGTACATTGATTGACTACGTGATGTGAGTTCCGGCACCTTTTTTCTTACAAATAAAGCACTGGCGGTATGGCATACCACCGTATGCCCCCACATCAACTACTGTTTATATTATATTAATGGAACAGTGTAATTCATCTTACGGAGGGTGATTTTCCTTTTGGTTATTGATTTGAGTTCAAGTAAATTGACAACATTCTGATTGTAATAACTGTTTGCCTTGTGATACACTGAACATTCATAATACAATTTTTTTTTCTTAAATTATTTTTGTTTTTAGCATGTTAGAAAGTAATAACAAAAGCCAACAGGTATCACAGATGAAAAGGTTAAGCCAATAGTTAAACTAGCCACTGGCATCATTAGCAAAAGTGATACCTAAAGGTAATAAGTATGTCCGACTTGCAAACACCTAGACAAAAATAATTATTGGTTTGTGTATAACTTACGTGTTTCCCATTTTCATCACAATGTAGGATGCAATGCGAAATTAAAAGCTCAAATAAAGTATAGTTCCGTTTTAAAATCTAGCTAAAAATAACATATTTAAAACAGTATTATGTAACATTGATAGGTGACATTTCTTACCTCAAAAATAGACTGACAATTGTTATTGATTTGCGGCCAGTTGCAGAATAATTTTCAATTACACTTCTTGCTTAATGTATATTTCCTGACTTGCCGTATGCTTAGAAAGTGTAAAAGAAATGTTATTCCCCAATATTCTGAAAAGCATACTTTTGAAACATTTTAATAAAGATAGGATATGTTTTCTTAAAGTGGCAAGCACATCAGGTAGGCAGCAATTATAAGAACCACTGTTCAACCATTCGTTTCATTCTGATCCAGTGACGTCACTCCGGCACAGAATGTAACTATGTTTTATTTGGCAATGTTTCATAAAAATTGGTTCAGCCCACAAAATGTCTGCTTCTATGATTTGTAGGTGACATATGCAATTTAAGTCACATAATGTTATGTCAATAGCAAATAAAATTTACTTAATCAATAGTTTCTCTTCAAAGGGAAATGAACCAATGACAAACATGTCAGCCTTAATAACGTTAAATATGTTAGTAGTCATCATCCTTCTGATATGGGAGGAAAGGAAAATATGTACAATATGAACTGTTTCCTTGTTTATACAGTGTTTTAAAGGAAAATGAATACATGTTATAATATGTTTCATAAAGTAAACATTCTTGATCATTTTAATATTTTGAATGTTGCCATTTAATAATTTTTTTTATGTTGTATAACGTACTTAAGTAAATTGTTAATTACCTCAGACTTCATAAGAAAATGCTTGTAGATCTAAAAATGCCAACATTCACAATATTTGTGTTTATAGTATACACTATACTAACAATACAGTATACAATACAGTATATGCTTATTTGCATAAAAGACATACAAGGGTAAACCCTCAGACAGCCGGATAGCTGGGTAGTCTGATAGGTTAGGCACAACGGCACACTTTCTCAAGTGGCTTTATAACCCGGGGATATGATAAATAATTTTATTAATTATCGGTGCTCCAACCTAACTTTATTATATTAAACACACATATTTTATTTCATTTATTATTTTGTTATGATGATACTAATTAATATAATGGCAAAATTCTAAGAGCACAAGAAAATAAATAACCAGATATTTCCTTTTTATTTCACATATTTAAATAAATTGTATTGTTTAATAATACTTAATTTTATGCTATATGTATTTATATAACTTGTCTGTCTAGTTATATTGGTTCTCTCAACTATATTTTTTGCAGACATTTGCAAATGGTCACATTAAAAGATTAGGAGCAGGGTAAGCTTTAGGCAAAGAGTACAAGAAAAGTTTATAAATATGTAATTATAAAAGAACAGTTTATCTGGTTTCATTCTCTTAAACTTCTAGAAAAAAAATATAGATATGAAGAACATTAAAATAGTATGGCATCGACAAAATTGTGGTCTAGAAGATATATATTTAAATAAATACAGTGTGTGCAGTCTAGCAGTATTTTTTATTTAATTATTACACAAATGAAATCAGAAATTACTAGAACAAGTGAAATAGACTTCCCAAAAAATGCAGAGTAAAGTCCAGCTACAAAAATACAAACATCAATTTATTGGGAGCAGTAATATATTATATCACATATGTAAAACATAATTCCAAAATTAAATTAAGCTTCTCTGAGACACAGTTTTAAATAGTAACAAAGAGGGTAATAGATGTTCAATCCTGAACATCTAGTACCTCTGGGTATCCAGTAATAACAAAACTACTCTGAGTCAGGAATGGGCCAAAATACAACATCTACATACATTAAGTAGTAGGTCCAAATAGTATATAAAAGTAAGTTTATAAGTAATAAATTCTGCCGTACTAAATAAAAAATGTAATTAATGGTTCCAGGAAAGTCACGAAAGATATATAACAACTGAGTTTTTCAGTAACAACAGCTTTTCTACTATGTGGTGGTTCAATAATGAAGGCATCACAAGCTACAGAGGCATCTGTTTTCATCATGATGTTTACCACACATCATCATAACCGGACTTGTGTTTTTCCTAACGGGATGTTTTGTTAGGGGTTTGTCTTTTTGGGCAGTTATTTTCAGTTGTTCTATGTTATTTTGTCTAGCAACAAAAAGTATATATATATATATATATATATATATATATATATATATATATATATATATAGTATATTTATATATACAATTTATGAATCTGAGATATTAATTGATGTGGGTATTTATACATTTACTTTTTTTATATAACAGAATAAAAAGCAGTAGAATGTAAATGACTGTATCTAAGTATATAAAAAATTTAATTCACAATATTTTAACTACAAAATAAATGTTTTATGAGTATTTGTGATAAATCTACTGGCAAATACTGTATAATTCAAGTTTATATTTCCTTTTACAAGAATTGTAAAAGCTACCTGTGTTCATTCAAGACTCTTCAGCTAATAAGCTATGTCACTTGAACTCTTTAGTCAGTTTTGTAATACAAGTTGAAAGATATGTACATAACAAACAGTAATGCCATTTTAATGAAAATTAATGCAACCTATTGTCCATGGATACAGTTCTTCTTTGTACCTGCACAGTACTGTATTTGAGTTTTTGGCTCAATAAAAAGTATTTTGCTAATTATAACCACACTATGACTTTTGACCCTAAATTGGACATATAACATAGGTTTTATATTGTCATTATACAAGTGTGATAGAAATAAATTTTCATGTATTACAGGTATGAATTAATCTTATGAATATCATTATTGTAAAACATTGTGATTTATAAAAATATAGTATTTATTTTTTATGAAAAATACATTGTTATTTCTACTATTAATCTTTTTTGATCTGTTGCTGTATATTTGCAATTTGTGATAATTTTAAAAAACGCTCAAACATATTATGGGATGTGCCAATTGTCAACAGGTGTATAGTTAGGTTTTGAAAAGACTCAGAATCCAGTTGACATCCAAACTCATCACTCTCTTAGCTCCTCTACTGTGCATTAAACATACTGTCTTACTTTTTGGACCTCTGCTCCTGGAGATCTAAGGCACAAGAACAGCACAACACGATTTGCGTCATCACGACCTGTCCCTTCAATGACACATTGAACCATGTCATCAATGTTCCGCTCACTTGAGAAGTAAGGGAAGCGGGATCTGGGAGGAAGACATACTCTGCTGGGAGTTTGATATTTGTGAGTCTCCCAGACATTCCGTATGGTTTACAATGTAAAATTGCAAGTGACACTAATTAAATTGGCAGTTAGTACTTACTCTAGATACACTGTTGTTGGAGTTACACACCTGTAGACGTACAACAAGTTTTATACATTTAAAATAAACAATTTAAAAATAACCCAAGACATTATACTTTATGGCCTGGGTCTCAGGTGCCAGGGCCTAGCAAAGGTCCTGATTACAGCATTTATATTAACTTACTAGCAAGTTTAAAGAGTTCAAATTTGTTAAGTTCATAATGTATCATGATGCTGTCGCATAGACTTTTCAGCACAGTGAAAGTGGAGGATGTTTGTGAGTGAAGGTGATGGTGTAGTGAGGTAAGATTGTGTTATCTCACTGAGTGTGAGAGGGCAGTCAGTATTTAACCCCTGCAAGACCAGAGGTGGTTTACCCCTCTAAGAAAAGACCCATATTCATGTTTTGTGCTGCGTTGGTTTTGTCGGGAATTACTTTTTTATTTTCATTCTCTCCCAACAAATGTTATACAGTTTTGGCAGCATATTGAAGTATATAGGTTTCTTATTTTGCATTCGCTTGGGAATATCAGACACAAATCACAACAAAATATTTTCCAAAAAAATTACCTTGAAATGTATTCATCCTGTTCTCCTCGGTACAGGGACTTCAAATGTGTGTTCTTTTATTTAAGAAAGAGACTAGTAAATATATATTTGGGGCACTAAAAATGGTGTACTTGCTCTTGAATGTATATCAAAATATAATAACTAAAAGCAAACAAAAGAAAGACGTAGCACTCACTACACAAGCACAGCACAAAATAGAATAAAAAAATATTTATTGGAGAAACCACAATGAACACAGATTAACACTAGAAAACGTAAGATTAAAAAAAGAAAAATCTAACTATGCTAATAATAATGCAGTCTGCATTCTCTTATTCTCGGATACATACATTTTGCAGCAAGGATAAAATAAATGCTCAAGCAGTGGATAATGACACCTCTTCTGTCTAATGATTTTGTCGAAGTAGGAACTCCCCAATTAGTTTCCATAGGTAAAAGATCCCCTATGCGACAGTATCAAGAAAAAACTATAAAATATAAAGAAATATTTAATGTAAAAAAAAGAATAAGACTAAGGGGTAGACTGACTAAAAGGTCGTGTTTGTCATCGGTTCGAGACCGCTGCACATTGCATGCTGTTTGAGCAATCACACCTCTTTGAACCACCTCTTTTGTTTTTGCTGTTTTGCGGGGGGGATTTCCGGCAGTTTGTTAAACAGCTGCTTAGTAGATCTGAGGGATTGTATTTTTAACATGTTAAAAATTAGGATGGTGTTTTGTAATGTAGTGCTTTGTAAAATTGTGATATTCTGGTGGTTTGGCCTTTAGTAAATATGGCAATTTTAAAACAAACAAGAAAACCGCTGAAAACTGGTGGTTTCATCAATTTTAGTAAAGTGTTTATAAAGATTTAAAAAAAAATATATATATTTTCTTGAGGGAGAAGTGACAGTTGGGAGTGGTTGGTGGTTGCCGGGGGTGACAGGAAGGAGGAGTGTGTGGCATAGCAACAAGTCCACTAACTTTGGTAATAACTGTGAACTCCCAGAAGGCAGTGGGAAGAGGAAAGTTCTAGACTTCTGAGGGAGAGAGATCCCTGTGTCTGCATAGACTGAGAGAGAAGAAGATAAGGAGTGAGCCAAAGAGAGGTGTGAGTAAAAAGGAAAGTACTGAAAACAAATAAGCAGTATAGAGATCTGTGACATCACACTAACCAGACTGAGCTATGTACTGAGAACAGTGTGAGAGGAGAGAAAATAGAGAGGTCTGTGAATACACACAAAAGAGACCGTGTAATACAAAAGATCATCAGTTTATTTGGCGTGTAAAAGTAATTTATGGGCCCCAACCACGTGCAGCACTTCTACTAAATTCCTGTGCACAGTTCAACCCAGGACTGAGTGTAAAATATGGTAACGTTGCCAAGATAATATTGGTGCACCAAATGTTTTAGTTGAATATTAATGTTAAGTGATTTACCTGAAAATTGATTTATTATTATATGGTAAATGCTATTGTGCTCTATGTTGATCAAATGAGTGTTTTGTCATTACCATTGAGTTGAAGGGGTCAGTGGCGCGGTTGCTTACCAAAATTATCTTTACCGCATTATTAATAAACCCAAGTTATTTGTCCAATCCTTGTCCCTCTCATTGAAGTATTTATCTCCTGACCACCGGATGTCCGAATAAAAAAGAACCTGACTCATGTCTGGAGGACAAGGTAAGGGAAGGGAATTCCATCATTCTCCCCATGGTCCTAAGTGAATAATATAATGCATTTAATAAGGCCAGAATAAACTTGTGAATAATGTGACCTACAGAGATTAAAAAAAACAATATATGGCTCATTGTTGTGAAACAAATGAGGGGGAAAGTTCTGACTCACAAGTGAAACTACCCTAAGTATGTGAACACAAAGAATGAACTATACAGAAACAATACATAAGGAAACAAATGAAAGGATGAAGCACCTTAACTGGCACTTGCAGCCACTTATGTATCACAAATGGATTCTGCTGTAGGACTTATTCAGAAATAAACATTCAATTGAAATCGCAAATAATATCAAATCAGCTAAAGGGATTAATGGGAGCTATTGCTTCCTAGAAAAATGTCAAATGAAAATATGTTACTCTAAAATGGAAATTGAGCTACAATTTAGAGTATTAAAAGTAAAATGTATTGCACATCATCACCATAAAAATAAATAAGCAATATATAATTTGAATAAAAATAACAAAGTCAATCAAGTTATATAGCAATAATGGTGTAAGTAGTAAAACAGGTGCTGATATTACTGTTGGATGCATCCATTATTTAAAATGCACACATATTGCAATCTAAGTTAGCCAACAAAATTAGTATAAATGCACATTTACCCTAAAAAAATTCTTTAATAAAAAATCTAGCTGGAATTTGGGTGGTAGTGTGGTGCAATGCTGCCACATGCCGCTCCATGTATGTGGAGTTTGTATGTTCTCCCCATGTTAGCGTGGGTCTGTTCCAGGTGCTCCACCTTCCTCCCACATTACAAAAACATACTAGTAGGTTAATTGGCTGCTGACAATATTAGTGTCTGTGTGGTAAGTAATATAGATTGTAAGCTCCTCAGGGGCAGGAACTGATGTGAATGAATAAATATTCTCTGTGCAGAGCTGCGTAATATGTAGACACTAAATAAATAACAATATTAATTGTGTTACTGAATAAATAATTGTATCAGAAGTGAGTGAGTAATATATTTACCAAAGAACAAAAAAGAAAAGAAAAACATTTGCATAAATATATGTGCCACACTGAGCTGTACACGGAATGTCTTAGCAGGAAATTGTTACAAATAATTCAAACAACCACATACAATAATATAACATAAAAAGGTAAGTTTTGGGGTGTGACTTTGCAGTCATCTGTACTGGACGTGTTTGATGTGAGCTCTGTGGAACATCCCAGTACTCATAAACAATCCCTAAATCTCTCCAACTCATTTTGCCCTCTATTTGTAGGAGCTCCATAGGTGAGTCAATCTTTACGAGACTGGGACCAGTTTTGACTCTGGTGGAGCACATTCAAAACTTGATGCCTATTTCTCCACCGTACCACTACAGCACAAGCATCCCCGAGCAGGCCCCCGCTGTTACCTCCTGTTTCCGGCATAATTGATCATTCACTTATCTGGCACCTTGTTGAGTAGAAGTGGAAGCCTGAACAGGAAGTGGAGTCTCCTGGGTTGCTGTACACTTCCATCGGCTTCCAGCCCGGAGGGCCCTGTTATTAGACGAGGCTGACCCGCACATGTGTACTACCCTTATTCTGCTCTAGTCCCCTCTCCAAGCTGCATAATAGGACATTGCAACCCAGCTCTGCTTCCAGACTTACAATTAACAAGTGCTCCCAGCGGATTGACCCATGATCACTCCATCGGAAACTCACTAGGGACATCAGAGGAGCAAAAACATACCACTGTCCATGTATTGCAGGTACTCTGCTACCACCCCAGCTTATACACACTCCTACACCCCTACACCCAAGATTCTTACCCAGCTCCCTAATTGTAACAAAAAACAAGGGTGTCCACTTACAGGGGATAGTGCAGAAATATCAATTGTTGAATCAGCAGCTGTAATTCATAATTGTTTCCACAAGAGGTTCTCATAAACCCATACAACCTCCCCAGTGACATTATATCTTCTATCCAAATACATTCTGCATGGCCTAATATTATGGAATAATAATGCTATGGCAGGAGAAGTACTTAAAACCATGCATTAATAATTTTTTTCCCAGCTCACTCTGGTTTAAAGTGGACCTGCTTTTCATGTAATCCTAATCAAGCAAAATGTGGACATTCATAATATTACATACTCTCTAAACTCTCAATACCTTTACTATCAGCAATGCCTAAGGGTACGAAATTGCATAGCAAAGACCTACCATAGCATTTCCCAACGAAAAATTTATCTGACCCCACCTCAGATAGACCACAGCTGACTCAGATTCTGAAGAAGATGACTCAAGATAGAAATTATCACTAATAAAGTAGATGACACACAAGACAACTACCCCCTGACCAACATTGTTGTGTGACAGGATCATTTAGCTTATGAGTCACTTTTACCTTTGCAGTCTGGCTGGGCCAAGATGCAAAATGTATACTTAACCTCATGTGTCAATCTCCCATTGCCCCATAGATTGTAAGCTTGCGAGCAGGGCCTTCTCACCTCTTTGTCTGTTTTACCCAGTTTGTTTATTAGTTTATTATGTTTGTCCCCAATTGTAAAGCGCTACGGAATATGTTGGTGCTATATAAATAAATGATGATGATGATGATGCAACTCAAACCTTCAATTGAAGCAGAAGTCCATATTGTCCTCTTTAAACTATGCTCGAAAGTTTCCAATCTTGGAAACCGAACTGATCAAGTTGAAAGGAGAGTTGAAGAACTAGTGTCCTCTCAATTCAGCATGGACAAAGACATCACCTGGATCAGACACAAATTCAATAATATCCTCGAACATCAAGAAGATATGGATAGCAGGGAATTACAAAACAACCTTAAGTTTAAGGGAATTCCGGAATCGGTTGAACCAACACACCTTGACCCGTATCTAAAAAGTTCTTCTCACAGGTATTTCCAGAAATACCTGAACAACAGCTAATCTTGGACTGGGTTCATAGAGCCTTCAAACCCAGATGCCAAGACCACAACCAACCAACAGATGTGATACTGCACCTCCACAACTTCACAGCTAAAGAAATTATATTATGCAAATCCAGGAAGGTGCAGAACCTTAAATATGAAGGCAATACCCTACAAATATTCCAGGATCTCTTCCCAACCTCCCTAAATAGACAGAGGGGGTTTTTCTTTCTTCTCCTGTGGCATCAAAATCGTCATCTCTCCTTGAAATCCCTGTCCGAAGACCAAAACCTGCTCCACAGACAGCCCTCTGATTCCACCCAACCCACCAACACCAAAGACCCCCCCTACCCTGAGGCCACAGAGGATCTCCAGGAAGGAATGGCCTATTGTTCCAAGATCTGCAAGACACCGATTTCCTCCCTAATAGTTGCTTGCCAACCCTTGATATGGTACCTTCACTATATATACCTTGAACTTCACTGAATCCAATATGATCTCAATATATTTACTTAAATTCCTACTGGATTTTGATGACTTTACCTGTTTGTCCATACAAAAGGTCCCTTATCCTCTTGTCACGGGCACTAGGAGTCTTTACCCAGGGATCACCAGGTGATAGGCTTACCAGAGCAGTATAGGTGGTAATATGGTACTCTGGTAGCAGGGTGATCACGGAACAGGAAATAGCAGATGATGAGATGCTCAGGAAAGTCTATGACTAGCAGCACTGGTAATATGGAGGTAATAATACACGAGTAACTGTATGGACAAAGGACACGTGAAGGTAGTCAGTGGTCTGCGGTAGCAAGTTGTACCACTGCTATAGTGAGGAGGAATGTCCAACAGAAACGAGGAGGTGATGAGAGTCAACGGTCTGCGGATAGCAAGTTGTACCGCTGTCTGAGTGAAGGAATGGAATCCAAGTGGAGGTATCCGGGGAGTCAGTGGTCTGCGTTAGCAAGTTGTACCACTGCTATGTGAGAGGATACTGGAACAGGTGATACAGGAAACAGGGATCAGTGGTCTGCCTCTAGCAAGTTGTACCACTGAACATATATGTGAGGAGGAGCACGGGGAGAGACTGCAATACAGGAGATACACGGGCACCTTAATCTTGATCCACAATAATATGCACAATATATAAATGACTGAACAGCCCTGCAATAATAGAAAGTCACTTGAGGTAATCCGGCACAAGATAACACAGTCAATGATGGTAATAGACTCAGCGGATAGCAAACTCCAGAGGATAACCAACACAGTCCAGCAAGATATGCAATACACCAGCACAGTCAATGAGAAGTATGCATACCGTGGTTCAGAAGCAGGCTGTCAGACAGGAGTGCAGAGATACCTGAACGGCTGGAGGCCGGCAGGATGCGAAGTCCCTGGATGGGTGAAGCGGTAGTCAAGTAGGTGCAGCGCACAGGTAGGTAGACCAGCAGGGAAACAAATACTCAGGAAGCAGTAGTATGTAGAACTGGACTCCTGGAGGGCCCTGAAGAGAAGCGATGGTCTAGCAGAGAGGTAAGTAGTGAGGCGCAGATCCGATGCTGACAGGCGGGTAGAGACCAGCGGGAACACAGGAAAGCATGGAGAGCGGATCAGCTGTAGAAGGATGAGTAGAGCTGAGGAGTAGCAGCAGCAGGACTCTGCAGACACACGGAGGTAGCCAATAGCAACCAGCAGGTGCAGTAACGATGGCACACGGGGAGGCAGAGCTGAGCTGGAACTGTTGATCACGGAGAGTAGCGGATAGCAATAGTAGAAGCAGTCTCGAGGAAACACGAGAGAGTTGAGATGAACTGAAGACTGAAGCGCACAAAGGCAGCGGATAGGAATCAGCCAAACAGTCACGATGAAACACAGACGAGTTGCAGGTTGAAGACTGTAGTGCACGGAGGCAGCGGATAGGAATCAGCTAACAGTCACGATGATGCACAGGTGAGTTGATGTAGGTTGAAGACTGTAGTGCACGGAGGCAGCGGATAGGAATCAGCTAACAGTCACAACGATATATAGTAGAGTTGATGTAGATTGAAGACTGTAGTGCACGGAGGCAGCGGATAGGAATCAGCTAACAGTCACAATGATATAATAGAGTTGAAGTGGCTTGAAGACTGTAGTGCACGGAGGCAGCGGATAGGAATCAGCTAACAGTCACGATGATACACAGGAGGGTAGAAGTGGTTTGGAAACCACAGGAATCAGCAGCGCTGAATACACGAGGAAACACAGGAACACCTTCAGAGACTCATGGGGAATGAGACTCCAAGATCAGGCAACGTGGTATTGACCACAGGTGCTTAATATAGGGAGTGTTGCCTGATCTGCCAATTAAGTTAAAGGAACAGGTACTGAAGGGTTTGAAAGGGTTGCGCATGCGCAGACCCTCAGGATGGAGGACGGCCACGGTTCCTAAATGTCCGGGAAGAAGCACTCACAGTCCGATGAGTGACACCTCTTTTCAAAAATGGAGGATGCCTGACTCACCCTACTATAACGTCGCTATATTTAGGATTCTATTAGCGTTATTTTGTTGTTTATGTTCTCCTTTTTGATGCTTTCTACTCCTATGAAATGAAGATGAGGACCTCTGTTAAACCTGCCCTCAGATGCCCCCGGCAGCATCCCATTTTCCCTACCAGCTACATTGGCGGATGTCAAGTACTTCACTCAGCTGATACCTGGCTAGAGACTATACCTTTTACTCTCCACCCCACAATACCTATTCCAGAATTGATATGATCCTCACAGCCATGACCTCACCCATAAATTATTCGAATCCCACATTTTCCCTGCAGTGTGGTTGGATCAAACCTATCTCTGCAAACCTCACTGACATCATACTCAAACCTCCAGTATCCACCTGGTAATTAAATGAGTCCCTCCTACACGATTTCTCTATTTTTGCTCAGTTGAATACTATTCTTGCTCAAAACTGTAAATCCAATAATACCCCCGATATCTCCCCAATGTTTCTTTAGGAAGCACATAAGGTGGTCCTAAGAGGACACCTAATAGGAGAGAATAGCCAAAGCAATTCAGCTAACAGAAACCCAGCAAAAACTGGAACCTCAGCACAAAACCAACTCGGACCTCCTTCAGCACATCATAGCAACTAAGGGTGAACTAAATCTCCTCCTATCCAATCAGACGTCAAACAAGCTCAATTAACTTAAAGCGCTATTATGAAAAAGATGACAAGGCTAACAGAATCCTGGCCTCTTAACTTTGTGCTAAAATATCAACCTGGAACATTCTGGCTGTTAAGAATCCACAGGACAATTTAACCTACAACTGGAATTTCAAAAATAATACTCAAAATGATATAACCGCTCGCAACCTAAATCCATTTCTGCCAAACTAAAATATTAATCTCTGGTTAACAATTTGTTCAAGGCAGCAAATCTCCCCAAATTATCTACACAAGCGGCTAACACCCTTAATTATGAAATCTCTTCTGAAGAGCTCACACAAGCGGTTAAGGCCCAAAAACCGGACAAAGTCTCAGGCCGGGACAGATTTTCTGCTGCTTACTGTTACGACTTCTAGTACGAACTTCAAGAACTTCAAGGAGAGGCAATAGTGTTTTTTAAAATACAAAGTGTCTTTATTGTAGCAGGAAACACGGACGTCAACAGTTCATTCAACCTGTAACAGCAACTTAGTTCATAGAAATGGCATGTTTCAAACATCAGAAATGGCAGGTAAATATGGATGCCATAATAAAGTACATGATGATTAGTCCATAGCAACAACAGGATCCAGGATACGAAGGGCTAGCTGCAGTACACGTTAGCTGGTTTACCAGGTATGAGCCACAGATGCAGAGAATGATTAATTCCAAGGTTGAGTCTACAGCAACAGCAACAGGCTCCAAGGTGTAATGGGTAAACTGCAGCACAGGGTAACAGGTTAAGTGCTGGTACAGGATGGCAGGGTTGCAGATAGAGCAGTGAAGCTTAGGACTCTGGTTATCAGGCAGTTGAGGTGATATGTAAGCACAGGTAGCACAAAGGTCCAGATAAGTTGGGAAGCTTGGCAGTGTAGAGTTGAGGATGGGTGCAATGCCAGGTGTGGCCTGTGTGGAGATGGCGCTGAAGAGCAACACAATGCAAGTGAAGATGTAGAAGCTAGACTGAGCAGAAAATCTGAATGCTGAAACACAGATAACACAGGTGAGTGCAAAGAAGCAGATAATGGACACCTCAAACCTGAGGTTGGGAAGTGGTATCACAGAAGATAGGCAGAGTCAAACACCAGGCAAAGAGTCAGTTCAGGCAGTGATATATGTAGTTGGGGTCACTAGCAATAATGTCAATCCAGGGAGCAATCACGGGTGGTCAGGTCACAATCAGAGGTCAAAACCGAGTATCAGACTGGAGCAGAATATTCACAGAGTTTGCAGAAAGCAGCAAGGACAATGGATGAACTGCTCAAGTTGCAGGGAAAGGCAGTCTCTTAAAGTCCAGCCCCAGGTGATTGGAATCCAGGAGTTATTGAGACTATCTCCTACAGGTTAGGAGAATGGTCTGAGTACCATAGCAGCACCTCTGGTAGTACAGAGGTACTGCAGTCCAGCTTCAATTTAATGACAGAGACCTAACACTTGCTAGAAAAAAATTCTAGGTACCCTGCTTCCCCACCTTCACACACTGTTTAACTAAATCGTAGAAGGAGAATCTTGATCCAAGAATGCTCTTGAGGCCAGACTCTTGATCATCCATAAAGAGGGTAAAAACATAAATGACTTTTGGAGCTACCGCCCCATATCGCTTGTAAATAGATGTAAGTAGATATACAACTAGATGCATGATTCTAGCTGTACTACCTACTATGGTACACTACTACCAGTTGGGCTTTGACACAGGAAGGCAAGCAAGGGACAACACGATGATAACCATTGAATTGACCCTTAGAATGATCTCTAGAAAAACCCCCAGCAATTGTACTATCTCTTGACACAGAAAAGGCCTTCAACAGGATACCCTGGCAATTTATGTTCCAAAGCTTACAACACTTTGGCCTCTTGTGAAGCTTCAAAAATTACCCATTTGGCTTTATATTTTTGAAGGTAAACTGGAAGCAAAAATAAAATGTAATGTTAGAATTGAACCGTGCCTAAATCAATACATTACATTAGTATTTTATGTATAAAAAAATAATTAAACCAAGCTGGAAAAATTCTGCATGGTAGTAGTAGAATGTCTTTATAGAATAAATCATGCATTAAGACGGTGTCAAAGGGGCAAGATGTTCTGACTAGAAAAGAACAGTGTTCTAAAGCAATGCTATGCTTAGTAAGAGTATTACGAAAGTGAACGGACGAAAACTATAAATATGGCAATGCGCTGCACCTAAAGGGTTAACATTGCACAATTTCTATCTACTCTGCTCTGTATTCATAAGACTAACTTTGATTTGTTACTAGAAAAAATAGAATCCAAGTAAACCGATTCACAGTTATAAAATGTGTACAGTTTACAGCGGTTCCGTCCTTATAATAAGATGTATATTGAGTAGTATCTGTTGTGTCAGGGCGCTCTGATGCTGCATCCTATTCTGCTAACCTCATGAATATTATTTCTGTGTAAAAAATATGTCTTTATAAGTAGGGCCAAAAGTTGCAGTTCATGGATATACAAAAATCAGTTCCAAATGCATGCTATAAAATGTAACTATATGTGCAATGTATTATGCACTAAACACGTAAATTGTTTGTTGTGGAGGTAAGATAAAATACCTTTGTTCACTAATAGGTATTATTTTGCATTATAAAATCTTTCACATTACTGGATTAAGGTGCTGCTGTGTAGGTGTATAGCAAATATATTTTATAAATAACGAGCATGAAGAAATATTTTGTGCATTATGATGCCACTCATGCCCACAAAAAAGCATGTATGTACGTGTATGCATATTTACTCATATCTAACACTTAGGGCTAGATTTACTAAACTGCAGGTCTGGAAAAGTGGAGATGTTGCCTATAGCAACCAATCAGATTCTAGCTTTCATTTATTTAGTTCATTCTACAAAATGACAGCTAGAATTTGATTGGTTGCTATAGGACTGCTTTATGTAAGCCGAGTACAGTAAGGACCTGTTTGCATAATTGTGAATGAGACAAACTTGCACGGACATGCATATACACCTGTCACTAGCTGTATCTCTTTGTGCCTGTGGATGCTAGGTGCAAATATACGTTGACAATGATGACGATCTGCAACGCTAGCTAGTCGCTTATGATTGGATGATTGCGGATTCTCTTTTCCAGCTGATTGTGATTCCTTAATTGCTCATGGCTCTATTAGATGATTTAGCAGCTGTTTGTTCATGTGATTTTTTTCATTGTTAGCTGTAAGACCAACACTGGAGTTGTATAGAGGATTTATTCATTTACAAATATCGGCAAATGTTTCTGTTTAGGACATTTATCTTACAATTATGTTTGGCTCGCCATATGAGATTGTATATTCTTAGTGTATTGCAATTGACACTTTTAAAATTAGTACTGTAAGCACACTCCTCTGGCTTGATTTTTCTTTGGAAATCAAACATGCTAGCAATTTTTTCATTTTTTTTCTCTTGCCATAAAATGATTCTAGATGCAATCAGACTCCCCATTGGCCAAAAAATGCCCCTCTTGCCCTTAATTCCACCTGTACCCTCTCTTAATCCCCCACATACTACAAAGCTCCCGAAAGACTTCCCACAGGTCACTCATATCCCTCCACACAACCCCACATGCCACTCAGACCTCCCCACATGCCCCTACTCTCTGGGAGTACCAGTGACCAGCCTCCAATGCTCAGGGCCGGCCTGCAGAGGAAGGAAGGAGCCCAAAAGGTGCAGTATACACTGCACTCCTTCACGTGCCTCCTCATCATCAGGTGTGCTCTGTGATCTCCCTGTGTTGTGCAGAGGAGGTCACATGATGTGGAAGTCAGCTGACCACATTCAGTCTTATTCTCTGTTTTATGACATAAGACAGACTGGGGGCTCTGAGCTGCCCGCGTTGCCCAATCACTGGCCTAGAATGTTAGTTTATTGCAGTGCAGTAAAATAACATATCATTTTAAAGGTAAACTAAGCAGTGCAAGAGCAATAATTACCATGAAGTCATTTATTCAGTATTTCAGTTGACAGCTGAGTAAAGCTATTCAGTATTTTTAAGTGATCTGAGCAATTAATCAGTGCTCAGCTATCACTGATGTACCAATTAACATTTATATTATCGTATGTATTATACAGCCAGGTTCGGCTAATCCTTGTTGAATTTAAAAGGTTTTTATTTTTAAAGGCTAATTCTACCCAAAGCATAAAACGTAAATGTAAAATAACAAAAGAATCATTGCCTGCACTTCTACAACTCTCCGAACTCCTGCTTGGGTCTTGTTTTTAAACACCTAGCAGCGTTTTTGAGGTTCCTATCGGATGCGCTGCCCCAGTATGATTTTTTAATAAATGGAGCTGAAAAGGTCTCACAGACTTGCAAACATACAAATGTACTCCTGAGGCCTTCTACTGTTTCCCTTATATTAAGGGAGACCCAATATAATTATTATGCGAAACCGGGTGAGAGATAATGACAACATGGTAAAGATTCGGACTCCCAGGCTCCCACATATTTTCTCTATCCTTGCACGCTCTCAAGGAATACCTGTTCTATGCAACAATATATAATAATTTATTTCATCCCTGTGAAATATTTGGCATACGTGTACATGATATCCACTGTGAAGTAAAAGGAGCTTTAAGTTCCCCTGAGCGACAGCTATATTGTTGAATAAAAAGATGTAACGTGTCCTTCTGCTTTTATTATTCCCCTATATATTAATGGTCTACTAAAATGCCAAACCAATATGTTGTTATTAGTATTATTAACATTTATTTATCAGGAGCCACAAGTGGTCCGCAGCACCATACATAATTACATAAGGAAAAGACTGGTAAAGAGGTCCCTGCTCGTGAGAGTAGATCCTGAGTGGAGGATTAGAGGTGGGTATTTCAGAGACGGAGGATTTAGGCTTGAATGAAGAGATGAGTTTCAAGGGCACATTTGAATCCTTGGAGAACAGTGGATAGTCTAGTTGTGCATAGGAGTACAGAGGTTGGGAACAGTTTGGGAGAAATCCTGAAGTTGGGAATGGAAAGAGGTAATCAGTGGAGTGGTGAGGTGGCGGTCATGGACAGCGGATTGGGCGACACCAACTGACTTCTCGCAGGTCAATAGGGAGTCTGAATCTGAGCATGACTCTCCAAACCTGCCACAAAGAGAGACATAGCAATGTATGAGCAGCCCTATGGCTCATTGGTTAGCCTTTCTACCTCACAGCGCTGCAGTCACAAGTTCAATTCCCTCTCTGTGTGGAGTTTGAGTTGGTTTCCTCATGGTGCTCTGGTTTCCTCACACACTCCAAAAACATACCAGTAGATAACCCTAGTCTGTATGTGATAAGGAATTTAGACTGTAAGCTGCAATGGGACAGGGACTGATGTAAATGACAAATATTCTATGTACAACTCTGCAGAAATTGGTGGCGCTATATAAATAAATCAAACAGACTCTGGTGAAACAAAATACTAAGTGAGGGAAACTTTCCATCATGACATCCAAGTTATGAAGGGTAAAAAGATCTCAGAAACCATTCCATACACATTCCTTTACTCATCTTGCCCCTGGGGTATAGAACACTACTCCCTAGACCTCACAATCTCAGGCTTCCGAGAGATTCTCTTGCTTAGGTTACACTACTTTAAAGTTAAAAAAAGACTTCTTGCCAAATCCAGGAAACCAGATACATGTCTCTTTAAGGGTATACAATTTGCAATTTTCCAGGACCTGGAAAGAATTGGAAGTGAAGAAAATTCCTAGGGAGTCTCACGGAGAATAATGTTAAATACAATTGGGGGCTTACCCTTTAACCTTGTTTTAACACATTAGGCAGGCATATATCTGCTAAAAACCTAAATTAAGTCTTAAACTTGGTGACCAGATTGTTTCTTCTGCCTCTGACATCCTGCCAGACCTTCAGATCAAGTAATGGTGGATATACCTCTTCCATAGCAAGCACCTAGTATGGACTGGTGTCAGGATTCCTAGCATGAATACTATGGAGAGTTATGGTAATGAAAACAAAATATCTTTATTGATAAAACGCTTACACATGGAGCAATGGGTGCAGTCAATGGTTAACGGCAGCTCAGCACTTTGAGACAACAGATTCAGGACAGTAGGAAACAAAACGTATAGCACAAATTACACAAGAACCATCAGATGCAATGAATGGTCAATGGAAACTAGAGATGGGCGGGTCCGGTTCCCCGAGAACAGAACCCACCTGAACTTTGCCTATCCGAGTACCGAACTGAGTAGCTCGGTACTCTCCCGCCCGCTCCGAAACCAAATCGAGGCCGAACGTCATCGTGACATCACCGGATGTCGGGGCTCAGTTCTCGCGATACTTCAAGATTATAAATACACGCCTCCACAGCAATCCATCGCCATTTGACACAGGGAGAGAGCAGGGTGTAGTCACAGGCTGATTAGAGCAGGGACAGAGAATCCAATATTCTTCTTGCAATTGCTCTAACAAAAATCGCTAGAGAAGAGAGGAGGATAGAGGTTTATTTTATTTTTTTAATATTTGGCACTCCCCAGCGCTTTTGGGGTGTCCCCCATAATTGTGCATAAATATTTCTGGCTGTCAAAAGTCATATCTGTCAGCAGTATCTACCAAATAAATTTTAGCACTCCTCAGTGCTTTTGGGGTGTCCCCCATAATTGTCGTTAAATATTTCTGGCTGTCAAAAGTCATATCTGTCAGCAGTATCTACCAAATAATTTTTAGCACTCCTTAGTGCTTTTGGGGTGTCCCCCATAATTGTGCATAAATATTTCTGGCTGTCAAAAGTCATATCTGTCAGCAGTATCTACCAAATAATTTTTAGCACTCCTCAGTGCTTTTGGGGTGTCCCCCATAATTGTGCATAAATATTTCTGGCTGTCAAAAGTCATATTTGTCAGCAGTATCTACCAAATAATTTGCCATTCTACACACGCAGTGGCAAAGAGAGAATGAGGCCTTCACCTTTGGCTATTAGTGGCAGATCCAAAAATGTTACCGAGCCTACAAGTGGTGCACAACTACTGTTACGCGTCAAAGCCGAGCTGCAAGATAACAGTAAGGCATTGGAGGATAATGTTTGCTCTGAATCAGAAATGACACCGATCCCTGTGGAGAGTCCATCCAACAGTGGTATGTCTAATCGTGAGCATTCTGTTAGTGTACCCATAAAGAAGGGCCCTTTCAGCAGTTCTGCTGATGTGTACCTGAACAGCCAGAGTGTAGCCGCTGATACAAATATTGAGGATGCCACTTTGGAAATAGAAGAGGATGAGGGGGAGATTTATGGAGGTGACAAGGGCGCTAATGAGGATGTTGATGATTATGATGCAGACAGATACCAAATTGCCTTTCTCAATTTCTATTTATATTCTAGATTATATAACGGCTGAATAGTTTTCTATTTTATTCCTAGTGGAGAGGGGATCTAATGCAGACAGATACCAAACTGCCTTTGTCCATTTCTTTGTATATTCGAATTTCTACTTCTACAGTCTATGCAGGCTTATTTTTTTTCTATTTTACTACACGTGGATGGGGGGGGGGGGTCTGATGCAGACAGATACCAATCTGCCCTTGTCCATTCCTTTGTATATTCAAATTTCTAGTTCTACAGTCTATGCAGGCTGATTTTTTTTCTATTTTACTACACGTGGATGGGGGGGGGGGGGTCTGATGCAGACAAATACCAAACTGCCTTTGTCCATTTCTTTGTATATTCGAATTTCAAGTTCTACAGTCTATGCAGGCTGCTTTTTTTATATTCAACTACAAGAGGAGGGCGGGGGGGGGGGGGCATAGATAGCCACCATAGTACTGTGGTCCATTTAATTTTACTTTCTAGCTCCACAGTCTGTGCAGGCTGCTTTTTTAATATTCAACTACAAGTGTAGGGTGTAATATACACCCAAAGACAATGGCTACATTGCCAATAATCAAAGATGGAGGAGGTAGACAACCAGGTTTGACTGTATAATTTGCAGACAAGTGTTCGCATTAAGGACGGCCTACCAGGGATTAAACTGTTTTTTCATAATTTATTAGCTTTAGAATTACCTCACTTATCTAAGAAACTGGTGGAGCACTAAATTAGGTTATTTTAGACCAAATTTTTTTTTTTTTTTTCAAAAATAGCAAAACAAAACCAAACAAAACCAAAACCAAAACACGCAAGCGCGGATTTGCAAAACCAAAACCAAAACCAAACACGAAGGTAATCCAGATCCAAAACCGAATACAAAACCAAAACACGGGGGTCAGTGACCATCTCTAATGGAAACTAAGTTCATAGGGGCAACAGGTTCAAGACAGCAGGGATGGCAGGTATGAGGATAAATTCAGGTTCCTAGACACAGAGGGAGAACTACAGCACAGGGTAGCAGGATTACCAGGTTAGGCTCAGAGGCTGGAAATGTAAGGGAAGCAGGAGACACTGGATATACCATGGGTAATGGGATTCAGGTTTAACTGGGAGGCATGAAGCACTGGATGATCCACATATGGCAGGATGCCATGTCTAGCCAGAAAGCACGAGGCACTGGATGATCCATGGGTGTCAGGACTCCAGATTAGCCAGAAGGCACATGGCTCTGGATGATCCTGGAGTGACAGGAAAATGGATGGTCAGACAGGCCAAGGGTCGGAAGCCGGAAAATCCACAATATACTGTATATTCTAAAAAGTAATACTAAGTTAAAAGAAAACCCTTGATGCATCCTTTCTAGATTCTTATGGTTCTCAATAAGAGTGTGGTGCTTCTATAAAGCCCTTTCCAAAATAATTTTTAGTTGTTGTTTTTTCTATTGATGTTATATGTTTGTTTATTTAGAATAGAATCCATCTTCTTTAGAAAGAATAAATTTTTTAAAGTATAGATGCTGCTTCAGGGAACTATTCTTAGCTCTTCAGCGCCACCTATGCCCCTGGACTCCCAGGTCCACTGGACTGAAGTTGGACCAAATTTAAACTTACCCCAGCCTTTACCATCTCATTTAGCTCGAGAATTGGATCTGGAAGAAAAGAGACTTTAAAAAACAGTTTATGAACCACCTTTATTTTATGGACTTTTTCTGCAGCAAAATAATATTTTTGGAAATCAGATTTGAAGGAAAATAGAGTTTATAAAACATCACATTTATCAATTAAGCTTTCATCACAGATTTTTTAATCAACTGAAGGTGAGATTTAAGATGTTTTGCAGAAGTATAAATTTAGACACATTTTTATACGGTTTGTGCATATTATTATTTATGTATTGATATTGAAAATATCACACATCATTTTTAAAAAATATTTAGGGATTTTGGAAAATTGTATAACTCTCCTAATAATTCAAAACCTCATCCAACATTAAATAAGGAAATTAATTGATTAATGTCAACATCCTAGGTTAAGCAGTTCTAGGGCTGAACAGCTAACAAGAGAGACATTGTCTAAGGAAGTAGATGGAGCAATAAAAAGAAAAAAATTCCCAGGCTTGGATGCTTTTCTGCTGTCGATATACAATATATTTAATATGAGCCATCGTCGCCCTAAACATTAGAAACAAAAATTACTTTAATCCATTAGCAGGTAAAATCCAAATCCATGAAATCTATTAAATCATATAAAGTTTTTTTTTTAAATAATAATCTTGCCACTAGATTAAATCAAGTGCCACCTGATCTTATACAAAATGAATAGGCGAGTTCTGTCCCAGATCATCAAACAATGGACAATACATGGCAAACAATTAACCTGGTTCATAAAATATCAAAGAAAAGATGCGTTCACTTCTCCTTTCCTTAGATGCCGAAAGGGAGTTTGGTGGAATTTTATAGTGCTTTATGTTTGCCCATTTGGTTTGGGGTTGGGGAAATAAAGCAATTCAAACTCTTCTGTTAAAATCTTATCAATGTATAAAAGAAAAAGTTTGTCTGTTTGTTTGTTGGCAATCACGGTTTGGCAAAACCAAAACCAAAACCAAAACACGACGGTAATCCAGATCCAAAACCAAAACCAAAACACAGGGGTCAGTGAGCATCTCTAGTTGCTATAGACAGCATCTCCACTTTTTCAAACCCACAGTTTAGTAAATATAGCCCTAAGTGTCTTGTAAAGTATATTTCTCTATGTGTCTGATGCATCACATCTAGAGATATATGGAACCCTATTTGGACTAAGCATAACTTCTGATTTGTTCCTGGAAAATAGAATTTTAAAGACAAATATTCAGGTTGTAAAATGTGTACAATGTACCTTAGTCCCATCCTTATAATAAGATGTATTACTGTATCTGTTCTGTCAGGGTGCTCTGATACTGTAACCCATCCTGCTATGCTCCTCAATATTATTCTGAGAGAAGAGCTGTTTTCTGTGGAAAGATGCAATTTGTGTCTCTGCAGGACCTGCATTTCATGCATAAACAATATCCATACTAGACAAAATGTAATCATATGTGCATTGTATCATCCACTAAAGCCATGCATTGTTTGTCGCGGAGGTAAGGTAACATACCCTTGTAAACTAATAGGTGTTATTTTGTATTGTAGAATCTCTCACATTACTGAATTAAGGTGCAGATTGTGTGGAGTAAACATCTTTTATAAATGCCACCATGTATATGTCATGTATTACTATGCATAACATAGATATAATGTTTAGATTATCTGCAAACATATTATACTGATTTGTCAAGCAAAGAAACACTGTTGTTTGCTTAGTATATGACATCTACATAATTATAATCATATTATTTATATTGCAATTTTCTCCCAGTAGGACTCAAACTACTTTACATTTGCAGAATAAAAGATGATAAATATAAACATAATAAAGATTAACAGAACACAGAAAAGAGAGCTAAGCATTGGGTATTATGACAGTAGATGTACATTAATTAAATGATTGAGTAACAGGTAATTCTTCAGTCTGTTTTTGAAGATTTCTAGGAAGGAAGCCTCTCGGAATGTGCAAAGTAGCGTGTTCCAAAGAGTAGGAGGCGCAAAGCTAAACTCTCGGGCCCCATATGAAGTATATATTGTCTGTACTGTTAGTAGTTGTTCATATGCTGATCGAAGTAAGCAAGTGGGAGTATAGGGAATCAGAAGCTGCCTCAAGTATCTATGACCCTGATTATGTAGGGCTTTGGATGTCAATTAGTAAATTTTTGAAAGACGTTCGTCATCTTATAGGCAACCAGTGGAAGTAATGGAAAGCAGGAATTATGTGTTAGGAGTGGGAAAGGTTAGTCAACAGCTGTATTTTGTACCAGCTGCAAACAGGGCAATTTTTTGCTTGGGAAACCCAGGTAGAGTGCATTACAGTAGTCCAAGCATTAACCAATCATACCAAAAAGGTGATAATGATCATCATTTTCATATGTAGGATGAAACACAGTCATTAACTGAAACAGAAACAGTTGTGTAGGAGGCTTAAAACTGGGTGAGGAACAGCCAAACTACAAAGGTGAGGTTGCAGAAGACAGTTTCATGTCACAGGTCATACACCATGGCAAGACTGAGCACAGCAACAAGACACACAGTAGATATACTGCATCAGCAAGATCTCTCCCAGGCAAAGATTTCTAAGCACACTGGGGTTTCTAGATGTGCTGTTCAAGCTGTTCTGAAGAAGCATAAAGAAATAGGCAACGTTGAGTACCGTAGATGCAGTGGTCGGCCAAGGAAACTTAGTACTTCAGATGAAAGACACATCTCGCTTACTTGTCCAGCAGTGCTTCATCGGTATGGGTCATGAGGCTAATAGGCTGGGAACAGAGCACTGGACTTTTTGTGGGCATTGTACTAATACACTGGACCTAGAAAGTTTAAAATATACTGGTGATGGGCATCTGGCTAATAGCCGTTGCATTTATATAGTGGGATATGAATTGGACTGTGGAAAGATATGCTTCTGGCTGGGCTGTGTATGGTTTGCTTTTAACTGTGGAAGGCAAGAGGGTGGAGTTGGGCATACGGCTGTATACTGTAGTCATGGTTTTGAGAAAAACATAACAAGGCTATATATTGTGAGAATGAGGTTGCTATGCCAGGCTATGGGCTATATATGGCAGGCCCAGGGCTGTATGTTGTTGGCATGAGGTCGTTATGCTGGGCTATGGGCTATATATGGTGGGTCTGGAGCTGTATGTTGTGGACATGAGGTCGCTATGCTGGGCTATGGGCTATATATGCTGGGCTTGGGGCTGTATGCGGTAGGAGTCGTCACACAGTTTTTCACAATCCATTTTTTTCCGTATGAGGTATTTAAGAAGTTTATTTCTCATCTGTTTTTCTTCTGAATATATAGACATGATAGTTTTATGTACAGTTTTAACAATAGGAGACTTCAACTCCCCCCCGACTTGTGACCCATCTTGTCTTAAAAGGGCCCTATGCACCACAGTAGTTTTACTTATATGCGGTGTCGTGTTGTCTGTGAGAGGTCTGTGTGGATTCAAAGGGATCTCCCAAAACATCCCCTGGTAGAGCTAGTTACCCACATCCACACAGAGTGCAGCTGAGAAGACTTGGGTAGAGGCACTGCGCCATCGAGAGAGAGTAACACACAGCACACCTGCAACACCCCTACCTGAGCCGGCTGAGGGTGCTTTACATATTAATGATGTCTTATTAGCTCTGCATTTAGCAGACTTTACATATGCATGGTCAGCAGAAATATAAAACTCATATGAAAGCACAGTTGTCCTTAATGAACAACTAATTAACCAGAACTCATTACAATAAGGAAACATTAGGGATCATTTAGGAGTATTACATTTAGGTGCAACCTTTGAACTAACCAATCAGCAACTGGCTTTTTATCTCTCTAGGGCAAGATAGACACCGGTGCACATTTATGAGAGCATTGTAAGGGCACCGCAAATCATGGTTTTACTCTGCTATGTCTATATGTTTCACCCAGTAATCTCTTTGGAGTTGCCGCCACTAACTACAAATATACCTAGGCTTGCAGGGAGGTGAAAATATGTACATGCAAACATCACATCAAAGTTCAACCTCCTATTACTTTAGAACCAAAACTTTCAATAAATAAACCACATTAGTTTTAGCCTCATGTATTATATGTGGCCCTTTTGTGCACCTAGAAATTAGCTTCTGCTCTACTGAAATGCAGCTGGATGGCACAAATGACGTGCACTGCTCATTGTAAGTATGACGGTTATAAAATGCCCCCCTTCCTCCCCACCATTCGTTGTCTCTGTACCCATTCCTGACTCCCTTTTCTTTTATTGAAAACTAAATAAATACATATTTTGTTTTAAAAAGTATTTGAAAGGGTCCAATCTCCACCATCTCAGAGGCTGAGAAAAATGCAAATTAAAATAGCTGTAAGCCTTTTCTGCAAAGCAGGCGCATCCCCGCAAATCCAGCAGCACAATGTCACAAAAAGATTTTGTACTTTTTAAATGAGGCCCGATGAATGCCAGCGTCTGATTAAATCTTTATTTCCAAGGTCACAATTTTGAAATTTTACTTACATTACGTAAGTTTGTCTGAACCTATTGAAGCTTTTCCGATATAAAATATGCACCTAAACTATGTTTTGTGGAATGTAAAGGCTGAGTACTGAGCCACCATCTCCAAAGCGGTGTAAAAATGTGTCCGTTTGCATTTCTATGAAAGATAAAGATGAGCATCATTTTCCATACAGTGAAATATGTGTCTCATTCTGCATTTGGTGGCGAAATTTTGCCAGTGGTGGAAGTAGGCTGGTACACATAAATGTCATACCAACACTTCTCCTACTGCCTTCATTGTAACACTATCACATTCCAGTCACTTACATTATATATACAGTATATACAGTGGTAGAAGTGGGGTGTATACGGTGGTATGTCATACCATCACTTCTCCTACTGCCTTCATTGTAACACTATCACATTCCAGTCATTTACATTATATATACAGTATATATAGTGGTAGAAGTGGGGGTGTATACGGTGGTATGTCATACCGTCACTTCTCCTACTGCCTTCATTGTAACACTATCACATTCCAGTCACTTACATTATATATACAGTATATACAGTGGTAGAAGTGGGGTGTATACGGTGGTATGTCATACCGTCACTTCTCTTACTGCCTTCATTGTAACACTATCACATTCCAGTCACTTACATTATATATACAGTATATACAGTGGTAGAAGTGGGGTGTATACGGGGGTATGTCATACCGTCACTTCTCCTACTGCCTTCATTGTAACACTATCATATTCCAGTCACTTACATTATATATACAGTATATACAGTGGTAGAAGTGGGGTGTATACGGTGGTATGTCATACCGCCACTTCTACTGCCTTCATTGTAACACTATCACATTCCAGTCACTTACATTATATATACAGTATATACAGTGGTAGAAGTGGGGGTGTATACAGTGGTATGTCATACCGCCACTTCTCCTACTGCCTTCATTGTAACACTATCACATTCCAGTCACTTACATTATATATACAGTATATACAGTGGTAGAAGTGGGCCAGTATACGGTGGTATCTCATACCGTCACTTCTCCTACTGCCTTCATTGTAACACTATCACATTCCAGTCACTTACATTATATATACAGTATATACAGTGGTGGAAGTGGGGTGTATACGGTGGTATGTCATACCGTCACTTCTACTACTGCCTTCATTGTAACACTATCACATTCCAGTCACTTACATTATATATACAGTATATACAGTGGTAGAAGTGGGGTGTATACAGTGGTATGTCATACCGCTACTTCTCCTACTGCCTTCATTGTAACACTATCACATTCCAGTCACTTACATTATATATACAGTATATACAGTGGTAGAAGTGGGGTGTATACGGTGGTATGTCATACCGTCACTTCTCCTACTGCCTTCATTGTAACACTATCACATTCCAGTCACTTACATTATATATACAGTATATACAGTGGTGGAAGTGGGGTGTATACGGGGGTATGTCATACCGCCACTTCTCCTACTGCCTTCATTGTAACACTATCACATTCCAGTCACTTACATTATATATACAGTATATACAGTGGTAGAAGTGGGGTGTATACAGTGGTATGTCATACCGCCACTTCTCCTACTGCCTTCATTGTAACACTATCACATTCCAGTCACTTACATTATATATACAGTATATATAGTGGTAGTAGTGGGGGTGTATACAGTGGTATGTCATACCGTCACTTCTCCTACTGCCTTCATTGTAACACTATCACATTCCAGTCACTTACATTATATATACAGTATATACAGTGGTAGAAGTGGGGTGTATACGGTGGTATGTCATACCGCTACTTCTCCTACTGCCATCATTGTAACACTATCACATTCCAGTCACTTACATTATATATACAGTATATACAGTGGTAGAAGTGGGATGTATACAGTGATATGTCATACTGTCACTTCTCCTACTGCCTTCATTGTAACACTATCACATTCCAGTCACTTACATTATATATACAGTATATACAGTGGTGGAAGTGGGGGTGTATACGGTGGTATGTCATACCGCCACTTCTCCCACTGCCTTCATTGTAACACTATCACATTCCAATCACTTACATTATATATACAGTATATACAGTGGTAGAAGTGGGGGTGTATACGGTGGTATGTCATACCGTCACTTCTCCTACTGTCTTCATTGTAAATTCCATTCACTTACATTTTCCATACCAGGACTTCTGCATTTCCATATCAGTCCAACCCAAGATACATCACAACTTTGAATTACCTGACTTCACTTATCTGCACTCTATTGACTCCCACTCAAACATGAATTCCTTCAAATATGAGCAATCTATAGCTTATAACTTAATAAAATATTACATCCCAAAACACAAAATCTCGCTCACACCCACCGAGAAGCACAGCAATCTTGGTAAGTTAGCTCTCGACTTAAAAAACATATACGTATGGCCCAAAAATAGGGACTCTCACTGTTTAGAGTTAGGACCACCCTATTAGAAATAGCACCTTGATGGAGCGGGTGGCTTACCATACATTTGCAAATGTGTGCAACTGAGATTTCTGCATTTTTATGTACATAAATAGCAGCTCCTTTGCTGGTTATAGCAGTGTGCGGGTGTTTGTTCCTTTCAGGATAACCCAACACTTTCAAGCACCTGCTATGAACCGATAAAATGATTGAGCAGCTTCCACTTCTGATTTGTGTCTTGTGTGTGTTCTGGCCATGTATCTACCCCATTGCTTAATGTTTAGTTAGGTCTTCTCTTCTTTAAATGCTTCAACTGTTTTTCTCCAAATGTATCTTCTGTGATTGTGGCCAAAGTTTTACATTTTTGTTTCATCTGTCCACAGTACTTTGTTCTAAAAAGTTAGTGAGTGATCAGAAGGGCTAAGAATTGTCATCACCTAGCTTAACTTAAGGCCTATCCTGTCAATCAAAACTAAAAGGCCTTAAAAAAAAATTTTCATGAAAAAACAGGAAGGGTGCCCAAATTTATTTACATGCCACCTTAGCTGAAAGTAAAAAAAAAAATCAGCAAATACCAATTGCACATTAAAATGTGCAGACACATGATGTGTATAAGATACATATATATACAGTTGGTGTTAACTTATTTTTAGTGAAACATGACATTTGACCAGGGGTACCCAAACTTTTGCATACTACTCTATGCATGGATTATTATTATTATTATTATTAATATTTATTTATAAGGCGCTACAAGGCATCCGCAGCGCCGTACAGAGACAAACAAAATCACAATACAATGGGAGACAGCACAGTACAGTAAACACAGCAACTCAGTACGCTCAATGCACAGCTAGAGAGGGCGGGGAAGGGGGAGGGAGGATCCGAAATGGATATTACAAAAAATCATTTCAACTCTAGTA
Organism: Mixophyes fleayi; assembly: GCF_038048845.1. Taxonomy (NCBI): domain Eukaryota; kingdom Metazoa; phylum Chordata; class Amphibia; order Anura; family Limnodynastidae; genus Mixophyes; species Mixophyes fleayi. The sequence continues at coordinate 34,598,579 of NC_134402.1, forward strand.
TTTTAGATGGAAGGACTGTTCTAAGCTACAACAAGTGCACTGGAGGCCCCAAGCGTCATTATGACATGTCAAACTTCAGGGACGACGGAGGAATCTGCTGCCACCTGATCAGCCGATATCATCAGGGGCACCAAAGTGCATCGCAGGTAAGGGACCCTCACAACGCAGGTAGTGGAGGTGAGGGATTACATTTAAAAAATATATTCGTAAAACCACAGACATCCACATCAAATAAAGAGCAGATCCAGGGCCTCATAAAAAAACTTTACTAAACAATACTGATGGGCATTAAAATGAAATGTCAACCTGTTCTAAGTCAAACTGAAATATTTTAACATTGGTATACTTATTGGATCTAAGTAAAGGAAGAATCCATTAAATATAATGCTGGCAATAACTCACTTTGGTCCTGTAAGATATTGGCCTTCAAATCACTAAATACACTGGATTAGATAAGCGGCAGAGTTACTATGGTGTCAGTGTATGTGAGGAGACCTCATTTAAGAGAATATGTGAAGCAGAACCAGCACATTTTATCAGTAGCACTGTAGAAAATTGATTGCTACTTGCCCTTGACATTAAAAGCAAGAATTTTATATTGCAACATTTTCTGCTTTCTATTTCCCCCCAAAACCACTTTTGTAAATGCTAGTGTTAGGGTCATGTATAAAACAAACACAGTATATGAGAAAATGCGTTTTAATTTTCCTATACATTATTTTATTGCCATTGTGTATTTTAATCAGAAAATGTCCAACTATTTTATGTTAGTATTCTACTTTTTAGGGGTTACAGTAAACTACTAGCTTTTGTTTTTACAGAATGCCACTGAGGGTTAAGGATAGGAAGTGGAGACTAGGAGGGGATGATGAAAGACAGGAAGTGGAGGCTAGGAGGGGATGATGAAAGACAGGAGGTAGAGGCTAGGAGGGGATGATGAAAGACAGGAGGTAGAGGCTAGGAGGGGATGATGAAAGACAGGAGGTAGAGGCTAGGAGGGGATGATGAAAGACAGGAGGTAGAGGCTAGGAGGGGATGATGAAAGACAGGAGGTAGAGGCTAGGAGGGGATGATGAAAGACAGGAGGTAGAGGCTAGGAGGGGATGATGAAAGACAGGAGGTAGAGGCTAGGAAGGGATGATGAAAGACAGAAGGTGGATGCTAGTAGGGAGATATGAAGAAGAGTAGATGTAGGCTAGGCGGGCAGTAGGGTGCACGATACAAATGTAGAAAAGTAATAAGAAATGGATGCTTCCTTCAGTGTGTAATTATTGTACAGAGTTTCCTGTAATTCTGGGGCATTGTAAATACTTATAACCCTGCTTCCCACTTTTTGTGGATTTCTACGTTTACATTATTTACATAAGAGTTGGAGATGGCAGAGGTGGTTAGGCAAACACAGGATTTTGAAATTTGTTTTTTATCAGAATATTCCTATTCTATGTGTAAAGAGTTGGACTGAGACATGCAGGGCACAATGTGAGCAAAACAATGGTAGGGGCCCTCATGAAATAATGTTTGTGCACTGCGTCCCACTGAAGGAGCAAGGACAGAGCCCAGAGTGGAAGTGTTCAGCCTCCAGGCAAAGTCAGCCACTAGAGGGCGCATGGACACCCCACAAAATAAAGTGTTCTTTCTTTTGGTAATTGATCTTGATTTTCAATATGAATAAAGACCTTGAAATCTGGGCCTCACGATCCTTCTGACTTTTTGGGTTTTGGTGATTATACGGACACCACTGTAGCTCCTCATAAATCTGCCACTTCTTCCACTTGACCTGCTCTATTCAAATCTCCTGCTGCTGACCTCAAGTTATCAGGTCAGCAAGGCAGCAAAAGATTTGAAAACAGAGGCTCAAGTGGAAGTAGCAGCATAGCGCTATAGAGCTACTGTGCAATATAGAAAAAAAATCAAACTTTATTGATTTAAATAACCTAAAGTTACTTTTTTAGAAGTTATATATTATCTATATTTTAAATATTTTGCACCTGAAAGGCTATTTTTTAATCCCGAAAAAAAACCAACAATAATATATTTAAAATAATTGAGATATATATATATATATATATATATATATATATATATATATATATATATAATTACTGCACATGCACTTACCTATGCCAAGTTTAATGTAATCGCTTCTTTGTTTTTCTCTCTCTCTCTTCTGATGTCTCCAGTTTAGCTATGAAAGAGGTGCAGGGAGACGAGCCTAGAGTCTGGTAGAGGAGAATGGTGGCATGGTGAGGTGCAGCAGGAGAGGATGTCCAGCAAAAGGGAGGAGTAATGTGTTGGTGGAACCATTGGCAGCATGAAGTGACTGGCAGCATGGATGTCATGTGTGGTAGATTGAGTGTCTGGATGCAGGGAGGGTGTGTGTGACAGAAGGGGTATCTGGAAGCAGGGAGGGTGTGTGTGTGACAGAAGGGGTATCTGGAAGCAGGGAGGGTATGTGTGACAGAAGGGGTATCTGGAAGCAGGAAGGGTGTGTGTGGCAGAAGGGGTATCTGGAAGCAGGGAGGGTGTGTGTGGCAGAAGGGGTATCTAGATGCAGGGAGAGAGTGTGTGGGAGCTGGAGTGTCTGGAAACAGGTGGGATATAGTATATAAGTGGGAGCACACCACAATACACAGCAGCCTGCATGGATAACATATAGATATAAGGGGGATATAATGGAAGTCGGGCCACTGAACAAGCGGGAAAATGAGGGGTCGTTATGAGGTGGGCTCACCACCTGGTTTAATGTGCTAAACAGACTGTGCATGACCAAACTGTACAGTGAACAGATGGGTGTAGACGACCAAACTTTCCACAGTCTCTCCACACACTCCATCCCAGTATATGATCTCCTCCGTCACCAAATGCTTTTAACAACCAGAAAATACTATTGTTTTCTTAATGGAGTTCTGGAATAGATATCAGCAACTGCTTATTAAACAGACTTTAATATTTTTTGTTCTATTTGTTTGTTGTTCAGATGTGAGTCTTGTTTAGGGATGCTCAGGCCCGGTTTTCTAAAAACGAGCCCCCCTGAACATCCCATATCTGAGCCGACTCAGTACTTTCCCGCTTCCTCTGAACTGAAATTGAGGCAAAACGTCATTGTTGCGTCGGATCTCGCAGGGTTTGGATTCCATAAGTACCTCCCTCCACCGGTGATCTGACGCCATTGCTCAGACAGAAACGGGAAACATGGCAGTGTTCTTGTTACTCTCCAGTGCCATTGATCAGCGACATTGCTCACACAGAAACAGGAGGGGTAGCAGTGCTCTTATCACTCTCCAGTCCCCATTGCCAATGCTCACACAGAAACAGGAGAGGTAGTATTGTTCTTGTCACTCTCCAGTGACATTGCTCTGTGCCATTGCTCACACAGAAACAGGAGGCGTGGCAGTGTTCTTGTCACTCTCCAGTGCCATTGCTCAATGCCATTGCGCACACAGAAACAGGAGGGGTAACCGTGTTATTATAACTCTCCAGACTCCAGTGTCAATGCTGTGTGCCATTGCTCACACAGAAACAGAAGATGTAGCAGTATTCTTGTCACTCTCCAGTTTCCAGTGCCCATTGCTCACACAGAAACAGCGGTAGCAGCGATCTTGTCACTCTCCAGTGACATTGCTCTGTGCCATTGCTCACACAGAAACAGAAGATGTAGCAGTGTTCTTGTCACTCTCCAGTTTTCAGTGCCATTGTATAGTACCATTGCTCACACAGAAACAGCGGTAGCAGCGATCTTGTCACTCTCCAGTGACATTGCTCTGTGCCATTGCTCACACAGAAAGAGAAGAGTTAGCAGTGTTCTTGCCACTCTCCAGTCTCCAGTGCCATTGCCCACACAGAAACAGGAGCGGTAGCATTGTTCTTGTCACTCTCCAGTCTCCAGTGCCATTGTTCACACTGAAACAGGAGGGGTACCGGTGTTTTTGTCACTTTCCAGTGTCATTGCTCACACAGAAATAGTATTATTAGGTTGCCAATTCACATGGTGGACAGTATCATCATCATCTTCAGCTATTTATGTAGCGTCACATCATTCCCTGCCCTGATGGAGCTTATAGTCTAAATTCCCTAATACTCATACACACACAGACTAGGGTTAATTATTAGGCAGACTACTAGGGTCAATTATTAGGTGTCCACTATACGGTGGAAAGTATTATTATAAGGCTAGGGATACGGTTAAGGACAGGTTTAGAGACAGGGATAGGGACAGGTCTAGGGATAGGTTTAGGTACAGGGTTAGGGACAGGGTTAGAGTTATGAATAATACTGTCTACATTTGAATTGTCAACCTAATAAATACTGTCTAATTTCAATTGTTGTCCTAATAATACTGTCGATGTCATTATATTTTCGACTTTATAATCTTGTCTAGTCTGCTGCCCATCAATCATATTATGGCAGTCCAACATATGGGTGGGTGGGGGGGCCGAAGCACAATTACATCTTCCACCAGTTTTCTTTTCTGTCACTGCTGTGTGGCAATGTTTCCTAGATGTGATATAAACTGCTGTATTTGTGCCGTTGCTCTGTCGCTAAGTAATCAGCTAGATCTCTGAGGTCTTATAGTTTATTGACAGTACTGTTTACTTAGCTGCCTTAAGCCCATTGGTAGTTTGTTTTTTGGGGGCCTAAACAAACTAAGCACTTCAGCCACATAAATGGCACTCCTTGTTGCTGAAATGCTTGGTTTGTTAAACTGTGCATGTCCTTTTTAATATCCAACATAAGGGTGGGAGCGAGGGCTCAAAGACAATTCCACCTTGCACCACTTTTTTTTCTGCCACTGCTGTGTGGCAATGTTTTATACATGTTTCAATGTTCATAGATGTGCTATAAACTGCCGTGTGTTTGTGCCATTGCTCTGTCGCTTAGTAACCAGCTAACTCGCTGCAGTCTTTGGCCTAAACTGGATGATAATATTATTGTGACCTGTGAGGTGGTAACAATTGACTGGAAATTAATGTTATTGAGGTTAATAATAACGTAGGAACAAAAAAAAAGTCAAATTATGTGATTTTAGCATTTGTTAGCACTTTTTGCAAAAAAATACAGTACCAAAATCAAAAAACACGGGAGGGCGGTTTTGCCAAAACCAAAACACAAATTTATTACAGATCCAAAACCAAAATATGGGGGTCAGTGAACATCACTAGTCTTGTTAGATTTTATATTGAGTTGCATGTTAGATTACATTCTCGGTTATTTTATTTTGCTATTCTGTTTTATTAATGTGTTTATAAAAAATATTATATAATTCAATACTAAATATAGAATAAATATATTTGAGCAATTACAGGATTTCAAACAGCTGCATTATAAACTTGAATCCAATTACCTTGCCTTAATACAGAAAAGAGAGATTTTGTTTCTGCGTGCTAAATATGCAAATATAGCAAACTTGAAGGCATTGTAATAGCAGCTCAAAGTGTTGGCACTGAGCAAAATGGCATGTTTTTATGCCATTTACAAAGGGATATTAATTGCAATTTTTAATAAAGATCTGGGTCCTAGTTGCTCCTGTTGGTGGTACAGTGATAATTAAAGAAATGTGTTTAATATTACAATCATCATAAATTTGGAACTGGATATAATGTTGGTCCTATTGTCCCTTTGTGTTTCAAAGTTACTTAAGAACTGACATAATTATTTACATCTAAGCAGACTAAGACTGGGTACACATTACAGGGTTTTTAGGCGATTATCAGGCCAATCACACAATAATCGAGCCTTCAGCCCGATATTGCATTACTGTGTGCAATGCAATGATGAACGATTATCGTTCCAAAGCTCATTGCATCGTTTCATTTTATTTTTAAACTGAACTAAAAATCTCGTCCAACGATGGAATGCCGTCGTTCTTCCCTTTGATCAACTGACAAATGTGCTCACGTGTCCGTTCTTGTAAATGCACCATATTTTAAGCATAATTCTACGGGGAAGCAGACAAGGAGGTGGAGTTGGACCCCTTCTTTCCCCATGCTGTGCATTCCCAGTTCTGCCAATTGTTCTGTTACTCAGGTTTACATCTCTTGAAATACATACTGGTCGGTTTATCAACCCCTCTCTCTATATATTGCTGTGATCCATCATCCCCCTGGAGAACCACAACAATTTGTTGACTATTTCTCTGGTTAGCACCCTCTTTATCTATCAAATTGGATTATTAAAACAGTTGATTATGCACAGTTTCCTTCTGTCTCCAGACTACTCTTCCTAACTTTCTCTCTCGGTCTCTCCAATGGACTGAATCTTCTATTCATCGTGATGGCCACAGCCTTTATCGTGTTATCTTCAGACCTTGTCCAGTTTCAGATTTCATTAGCACTTATTTACCCCTTTCAAACCATCTATAATCTCTACTACTTTAACCTCTTAACTTCATACCTGCAGAAATCTCAGTTCTTCATTTCTAACTACTTTCCACCTCTGTGTAACAAGTTCTCTCCTCTACGTCTACATTATTTTGTCCTGCTGTGGCAGTAGGACACCGTAATCACACTTTTGAGCAACTGGATTCAGCTACTCTTTCTTCTCAGCACTGACCATGGTCTCCACCATGGTACAATAAAGAAAACATGCCGCCTTCAAAAACTTACCTGCAAACTGGAACATCATTTGTGAAAAGTTTATACAACTCACAACTTGTCAAAATACTCCTACCGAAATACTCTGGACACTGGCAAATATAATTCTAATCTCTTATCTCTGCTCAGGCTTCTAACCCCAAATGCCTCTTTAATACACTTAAATCTCTTCTCAAGCTTCCCACACCAACCCCTCTGACCAAAACCACATTCCAACATTTTGCTTCCTGTTTCTAGGACAATATGATATGGTATAACAATGGTATAACAATGGTATAACAATGGTATTCCTTTTCCCGAACAAGCTGCTCAATTTGTTTCTTTCACCCTCTGGCACCTTCTCTTACTTTAATCCCATAAATGAAGACAAACCCTCTAACACTATTCTTCTCCTCCCACTCTATCTATCCACTCAAAACTACCCCCTTATAAATCAATTGATCCCGGTTTTCAGTCCTCATCCCAGTCTTAACCAACATCTGTAATCTCTCCATCTCCATTGATATCTTTCTATCATAATTCGCCTATGTGGTAGTTACTCCTCATTTGAGAAAAAAGTAATTCTGACCCAAACTCTGGGTCAAATTCCCATCCCATTCCATATCTCAACTGACATACCCTTCCATGCTTCTTAATAGGTTTGCCTACACTAACCTCACATATTCCTTTCCTCAAATGACCAATTGGACCCTCTGCAGTTAGGCTGTCATTTCCAGCACTCCACAGAGAGCAAGGTGGCCGAAGATTTCATCACTGCTAAATCTAATGACAACTACTCACTTCTTGGTCTCACATACTCATCATGTACCTCATTGCATATGAAATGGTTGACCACTTTCTTCTCATACAAACGCTACATTCCCTAGGTGTTCAGGACACTGTTCTATCCTATTTCTCATCCTACTTATCAAGTCCCTCTTTCAGTGTTTGTTTCTCGAGATCCGCGTCCTCTCTACGTCCTCTATCAATTGACGTGTCAAACGGCTCAAGTCCTAGGTCTTCTGCTCTTCTCTATCTATACCACTTCTCTTGGAAAAGTAAGAGGTTCCCTTGGATTCAGTATCCCCCTTAAGTACATGACATCCAAATGTATCTATCCTTTCCAGATCTTTCACTATCTATGTTGGCCTGTATTACTGACTGCCTTTCTACTATTTCTTCCTGGATGTCCTGTTGTCACCACTTTAACTCAATCTTTAAAAAACTTATTTATTAAGCTTTTCCACAACAGAAGCTACCTACTCGACATGTTATTTTTGTTCACAATAAGTCAATACATAATGCTATACAAGGTGTATAAAAGAGGCAATACAATGTATCTTTGATACATGACTGTAATTTGTTACCCACATCCAATCTGTATCTAAATCCTGCTTTAGACATATCTCCAGAATATGTATGCGTCTTATTTAAGAGAGTACAAAAACTTTAATTCAAGCAATAATAATCTCCAACATTGATCATTACAACTCTCTGCTTACTGCTACTCCCTTGCCCAAACTTTCATCCCTTTGATCTATTTTAAAGGCAAAACAATCTATTTCCTTGCAAAACAATCTTCTCCTGATGTCTGTCCCTAAATTGGTTCTCTGTACTTTACAGACTCCATCCAATCTAAAATACTGTTACTAACATACAAAGCCATTAACAAAAGTGCACAAACATTTATCTTTCCATGTCTAAAAACATCTTCTAACTGGACCCCTCCGCCCTACCCAGGTCCTACACTTCTCATTTACACTCATTACTTGTTCCCATTCCCAGTTACAGGACTTTCTGTGGAATTCCCTCCCTCGCACAAGACTTCCCTCTAGCATCCAAATCATCAAGAGTTCTCTGAATACTCACCTTTTTATGCAAGATCAAATATCTGATTGGCTGCATGGTGGCTAAGTGGTTAGCACTTCTGCCTTACAGCACTGGGGTCATGAGTTTGATTCCCGACCATGGCCTTATCTGTGAGGAGTTTGTATGTACTCCATGTGTTTACGTGGGTTTCCTTCGGGTGCTCTGGTTTACTCCCACTCCAAAAACATACTGGTAGGATAATTGGCTGCTAACAAATTGACCCTAGTCTGTGTGTTTTTCTGTCTCTGTGTGTGTATTAGGGCGTTTAGACTGTAAGCTCCAATGGGGCAGGGACTTATGTGAGTGACTGCTCTATACAGCGCTGCGGAATTAGTGGCGCTATATAAATAATGATGATGATGATATCCGAACCATCTTCTTAACCTGCCTAGAATATTCTGCCCAATTACCCCTACAGTTCACTCAAAGCTAACGTTTATTCACTTTATGACCCTCAAACCAAGATTGCTTGTGATTGGATCACATAGCACCAATAAGCACTTTTCCAAATGCAATTTGGCTGGGCCAATATGGAATATGTTCGAAACTCCTATTTTACAAGACTGCAAGCTTGCCTTTACCTCGTTGTTTGTTACTACCCACTCTTGTTTTATTACGTGTTGGTTACCTACTGTAGAGAGCTGGAGAGTATGCTGGCTCTATATAATTGAAAGCTAAGTATAAGTAAGAGAATGGTCATGTCAAATAACACAATTGTCAGGGGAAATGTTAGCATGTGCAGCCAGGGAGAATCCAGAAGTAGGCTGGAAGCCGCCAGCAGACAGTTCTGCAGAATGGAATTTATAGTTTTTAAGTTAAGTTGACAAATGCCCAAAAGATTAACATATTATTTTTTTGTTGTATCTAATTGCCTTATTTCATTTTTTTAATAATATTAAATTCATAATTAAAAACTAAAAATAGCAAACAGTTCCTCCTATGGGCTATACAACAATGAAAGGGTACAAAGTCCAGGTCACTTAGGCTTATTAAATAGCGTGTATGGATGTGCTGTAAGCAATAAAGTCAGACAAAAGAAAGAAAATCACGCAGTCTAAAACTAAGAAATAACTTCATTTGTCAAGCGTGGCCCAGTTATGCTGCACCTCAGGCCGCTCATTTAAATGCTTCACATCCGTTCAGACACCGTCGCTCAACTGTGTAGACAGGACCCCTATAATGAAAGGGACCAAAGGCCACAACGGACTTTCCAAAAGGATAATTAAACGGTGAACAATATTTTTTTCTCCATTTAATTATATACTGCTGTTTTCAAATCGATGACGATTTTATTGTACGCTTCGGAAGAAATCTGGCAAGCCACAGCTTCTAATCCTCAAATTAATTAGCAAAAAACAACTTTTGAATTAAACAATAAAAAGTTTATAAAACTGGAATTTTTCTCACTAATGAGAGGTAACAAGAACATTTTGCACATTTGCTTTTTCAGTACAGCGTCATAAAACAGCAGCTTTAGAATTTGGAAGCACATATTTGAAAGGAATAGTAACAAAACATTCTCCGTCTCTGCGGAGGAACTTTATAGCCGGAGATAAAATGAAGAACGTGATTCACATTTGCAGAGATTCTTTAGCAGTCACAACCTATATTGTAGGCCCTGGGCGGAAAACCCAGAGAACAGAGTCTAGCCACATAGACTGACATTATTACATTACAATACACACGTGGTGTTGATATCAGTCTAAAGTTATGTTGCTGAGTTCCGATGTCATCACTTCTGTTTTCATTATAAAAACTTGTGCATAATAAGGAACAACGCACCCCTTACTGTAAATTATTACTTTTATTAAAAGTACTCCAACAACTTTATGCAGTCATGGAACTTCTCAGAAACTTAAAATGTACTTCTAATTTACAGCTGGGACAAATGATCCCATATGCCATTCAACTGCTGTCAAACAGAGATTAATTATTAGAAAATTGTGTATTTACAGAGCTTCCGATCATACACACTGATTCATTGTGAAAAGGAGTCCAGTAAAAATAGGATGCAATTTTATTGCAATAAAAATTAAAAATTATTAGAATCTGACAAACTTCACTCTGGTCTAGTAATAGGCTTAAAGACTTCTGGGGTAAATGTATTAAGCAGTGGATTCTGCAAGACACTGATATTTGGTGACTTTGCAGGGGAAATTTGAAACGGCAATGGCTTTCGAGGCAAAACTTGCCTTTCTTTTCCGTATGAAATTAGGAACGATTCTAATAGCCCAGGCTTCTTCAGACAGCTCACGGTTATCAGATTTAGTGCTTACCAATAGCCATTCTTTGCTATTGCTTCAATAGTCCGAATAGTTATAAACTTAACCTATTCTGCTGCACTGTTTTGCAGAGGCAGAAAGAGACCAATTTCTATAAACAGCAGTAATATCCATCCGCTCCTCTTTTCTGGAAGGAGATAAAAGTGACTACGGGGAAGAGAGAGACAAAAACAAAAGCAAGTTCTATAACAATATTTAATATTCATCCCATAAATGAGCAAGTAGCAGCCCCCGGTGAAGGGGAAATCACCTTTGTAAAATTATTTTCCTGGGTGTAAAGTGCAGCTTTAATATAAGTCATAGGTCATATAGAGTCCAACTCGTAGTGGTTTTTAGAACTGCGCATGCGCTGTAGAATGATTTATATCTCTTTCTGCTCCCAGACTGAGACTCGTCTCTTTGCACCTCTGTGCACTCAGAGAAGTGGAATGGGGGAGGGAGTGAATGATTTTTATTTTCAGAACTGCAAACCTTACTTTGCTGTAAGAGTAAACAGCACAATTCCTAATGAGAGAACAGCTATATGCAATTACAGTGCACTAATAAAACCACAGGTACATTCTACTGTAGGAGCCAAATATTTAGAATCAAATTGTTTTAAATAAATAGCTTTACCATGGGGCAGTCTTCTCATCATTGTCTTTTTGCAAAGTATGGTAAACCACACATAAGACGAAATCAAGTATAGTTTCTGTATTCTGCACAAATAAAACGCCGGTGACACCTGGATGAACATGGGACAATTATAGAAGGTTTATATTTTCTTATAGCAGCAGCAATTGTGCCAGTATATGTCCCAGCATGCTTAGCCCACAGTGACTTGTAGCCGGACAACCGCTGGCAAATCACAGGTTGCCTGGATAGTACACATGAGTTTGAACGGCTGTTTGTAAGACCTGCTTAAATGGCTACTGTATGTGGAACAGGATCTGAATTGGTTAAGTAACTGGGGCTGCCTTTCTCTTGCAGAGCAGTGATGGAAGTGGGATTGCATATGGTGGTATGTCATACCATCACTTCTCCTACTGCCTTCATTGTAACACTATCACATTCCAGTCACTTACATTATATATACAGTATATACAGTGGTAGAAGTGGGGTGTATACGGTGGTATGTCATACCGCCACTTCTCCTACTGCCTTCATTGTAACACTATCACATTCCAGTCACTTACATTATATATACAGTATATACAGTGGTAGAAGTGGGGTGTATACTGTGGTATGTCATACCATCACTTCTCCTACTGCCTTCATTGTAACACTATCACATTCCAGTCACTTACATTATATATACAGTATATACAGTGGTAGAAGTGGAGGTGTATACGGTGGTATGTCATACCGCCACTTCTCCTACTGCCTTCATTGTAACACTATCACATTCCAGTCACTTACATTATATATACAGTATATACAGTGGTAGAAGTGGGGGTGTATACGGTGGTATGTCATAACGCCACTTCTAATTCTGCTTTCATTGTAACACTATCACATTCCAGTCACTTACATTATATATACAGTATATACAGTGATAGAAGTGAGGTGTATACGGTGGTATGTCATACCGTCACTTCTCCTACTGCCTTCATTGTAACACTATCACATTCCTGTCACTTACATTATATATACAGTATATACAGTGGTAGAAGTGGGGGTGTATACAGTGGTATGTCATACCGTCACTTCTCCTACTGCCTTCATTGTAACACTATCATATTCCAGTCACTTACATTATATATACAGTATATACAGTGGTAAAAGTGGAGGTGTATACAGTGGTATGTCATACCGCCACTTCTCCTACTGCCTTCATTGTAACACTATCACATTCCAGTCACTTACATTATATATACAGTATATACAGTGGTAGAAGTGGGGTGTATACAGAGGTATGTCATACCATCACTTCTCCTACTGCCTTCATTGTAACACTATCACATTCTAGTCACTTACATTATATATACAGTATATACAGTGGTAGAAGTGGGGTATATACAGTGGTATGTTATACCTTCACTTCTCCTACTGCCTTCATTGTAACACTATCACATTCCAGTCAGTTACATTATATATACAGTATATACAGTGGTGGAAGTGAGGTGTATACAGTGGTATGTCATACCGTCACTTCTCCTACTGTCTTCATTGTAACACTATCACATTCCAGTCACTTACATTATATATACAGTATATACAGTGGTGGAAGTGAGGTGTATACGGTGGTATGTCATACCGCCACTTCTCCTACTGCCTTCATTGTAACACTACCACATTCCAGTCAGTTACATTATATATACAGTATATACAGTGGTAGAAGTGGGGTGTATATGGTGGTATGTCATACCGCCACTTCTACTACTGCCTTCATTGTAACACTATCACATTCCAGTCACTTACATTATATATACACAGTATATACAGTGGTAGAAGTGGGGGTGTATACGGTGGTATGTCATACCGCCACTTCTACTACTGCCTTCATTGTAACACTATCACATTCCAGTCACTTACATTATATATACAGTATATACAGTGGTAGAAGTGGGGTGTATACGGTGGTATGTCATACCGTCACTTCTCCTACTGCCTTCATTGTAACACTATCACATTCCAGTCACTTACATTATATACACAGTATATACAGTGGTAGAAGTGGGGGTGTATACGGTGGTATGTCATACCGCCACTTCTACTACTGCCTTTATTGTAACACTATCACATTCCAGTCACTTACATTATATATACAGTATATACAGTGATAGAAGTGAGGTGTATACGGTGGTATGTCATACCGTCACTTCTCCTACTGCCTTCATTGTAACACTATCACATTCCTGTCACTTACATTATATATACAGTATATACAGTGGTAGAAGTGGGGGTGTATACAGTGGTATGTCATACCGTCACTTCTCCTACTGCCTTCATTGTAACACTATCATATTCCAGTCACTTACATTATATATACAGTATATACAGTGGTAAAAGTGGAGGTGTATACAGTGGTATGTCATACCGCCACTTCTCCTACTGCCTTCATTGTAACACTATCACATTCCAGTCACTTACATTATATATACAGTATATACAGTGGTAGAAGTGGGGTGTATACAGAGGTATGTCATACCATCACTTCTCCTACTGCCTTCATTGTAACACTATCACATTCTAGTCACTTACATTATATATACAGTATATACAGTGGTAGAAGTGGGGTATATACAGTGGTATGTTATACCTTCACTTCTCCTACTGCCTTCATTGTAACACTATCACATTCCAGTCAGTTACATTATATATACAGTATATACAGTGGTGGAAGTGAGGTGTATACAGTGGTATGTCATACCGCCACTTCTCCTACTGCCTTCATTGTAACACTACCACATTCCAGTCAGTTACATTATATATACAGTATATACAGTGGTAGAAGTGGGGTGTATATGGTGGTATGTCATACCGCCACTTCTACTACTGCCTTCATTGTAACACTATCACATTCCAGTCACTTACATTATATATACACAGTATATACAGTGGTAGAAGTGGGGGTGTATACGGTGGTATGTCATACCGCCACTTCTACTACTGCCTTCATTGTAACACTATCACATTCCAGTCACTTACATTATATATACAGTATATACAGTGGTAGAAGTGGGGGTGTATACGGTGGTATGTCATACCGCCACTTCTACTACTGTCTTCATTGTAACACTATCACATTCCAGTCACTTACATTATATATACAGTATATACAGTGGTAGAAGTGGGGGTGTATACGGTGGTATGTCATACCGCCACTTCTACTACTGCCTTCATTGTAACACTATCACATTCCAGTCACTTACATTATATACACAGTATATACAGTGGTAGAAGTGGGGGTGTATACGGTGGTATGTCATACCGCCACTTCTACTACTGCCTTCATTGTAACACTATCACATTCCAGTCACTTACATTATATATACAGTATATACAGTGGTAGAAGTGGGGGTGTATACGGTGGTATGTCATACCGTCACTTCTCCTACTGCCTTCATTGTAACACTATCACATTCCAGTCACTTACATTATATATACAGTATATACAGTGGTAGAAGTGGGGTGTATACGGTGGTATGTCATACCGCCACTTCTCCTACTACCTTCAATGTAACACTATCACATTCCAGTCACTTACATTATATATACAGTATATACAGTGGTAGAAGTGGAGGTGTATACGGGGGTATGTCATACCGTCACTTCTACTGCCTTCATTGTAACACTATCACATTCCAGTCACTTACAATATATATACAGTATATACAGTGGTAGAAGTGGGGTGTATACGGTGGTATGTCATACCATCACTTCTCCTACTGCCTTCATTGTAACACTATCACATTCCAGTCACTTACATTATATATACAGTATATACAGTGGTAGAAGTGGGGTGTATACGGTGGTATGTCATACCATCACTTCTCCTACTGCCTTCATTGTAACACTATCACATTCCAGTCACTTACATTATATATACAGTATATACAGTGGTAGAAGTGAGGTGTATACGGTGGTATGTCATAGCCTCACTTCTCCTACTGCCTTCATAGTAACACTATCACATTCCAGTCACTTACATTATATATACAGTATATACAGTGGTAGAAGTGGGGTGTATACAGTGGTATGTCATACCGACACTTCTCCTACTGCCTTCATTGTAACACTATCACATTCCAGTCACTTACATTATATATACAGTATATACAGTGGTAGAAGTGGGGTGTATACTGTGGTATGTCATACCGTCACTTCTCCTACTGCCTTCATTGTAACACTATCACATTCCAGTCACTTACATTATATACACAGTATATACAGTGGCAGAAGTGGGGGTGTATACAGTGGTATGTCATACCGCCACTTCTCCTACTGCCTTCATTGTAACACTATCACATTCCAGTCACTTACATTATATATACAGTATATACAGTGGTAGAAGTGGGGTGTATACAGTGGTATGTCATACCGCCACTTCTCCTACTGCCTTCATTGTAACACTATCACATTCCAGTCACTTACATTATATATACAGTATATACAGTGGTAGAAGTGGGGGTGTATACGGTGGTATGTCATACCGCCACTTCTCCTACTGCCTTCATTGTAACACTATCACATTCCAGTCACTTACATTATATATACAGTATACACAGTGGTAGAAGTGGGGTGTATACAGTGGTATGTCATACCTCCACTTCTCCTACTGTCTTCATTGTAACACTATCACATTCCAGTCACTTACACTTTCCCATACCGCCACTTCTAAATTTCCACTTCGACCACTGTTGCAGATCATAAACTTTATTTAGTGAAAGGGGAAAATCCAGTTCATAGGAATAAGCAATATGCAATATGACATTTCCTGTTTTTATTGGCGTACCAAGTCCCTCTACTTATAGTGAAGTCAGCAGTTTTATTAAAGGAGCCAGTAATATTGAGTATGCAGCCCATCCATTCACTAGGAACCAAGGTCATCCGTCAGGCAAAAAAATAAATAAATAATAAAAATTGATATTATGCAAGTTAGTCAAGCCAATTTCTTGAGAATATACTATGGATTGTACAAGTTCAATACGTGTTTCCTACCTTTGGCAAAACACACTAACAATATACTATAGGGGGGGGAAGACTTTTTCCTCCAAGTAGTAGATTACTTTGCTGAAAGGTGGATAATTACAGAGATTTAAATCCCAGCAAAAAAAAGATTTATTCTGTTTCATACAAAATGTTTATTCCATCTCTAAAGGCAATTTAAAGTCATCTGGCTCAATAACACACAAAACACAGCATGATGAATGAACATACAAAACAAACAGTAGAATTTTCATATCTATAAAACGTGGTAATTGGCGCTAATCAATTTAAGTAAACTCTACTAACGCTAACAGATTTGGAATATTAATTCTTAGCTGATAAAAAAAAAAAATATGAACACATTTGTGTAGACAAATGGACAATTAGACCGACAGCAGTCACGGAATGTAATCTGATGGACACATTTGGAAAGTGACGCCTCTGGTCCGGGACGTCACGAGTTGCCTTTAGAACAGCAGGAGAAATGTCTATGTTTTTATATCCCGCTTCTTTCAGAGTTCATTGTGCGAGAGTCCATCTTTGGACACACGGCTTGTCAAGTCTTGCAGATGTTTCTTCACCTAAATAGGGAATAGGATATGGCTGTATAAAGTGTTCTTTTTAATGAATAATCTACAACACACTTCAAAAGGCAGTTACATACAATAGAGCCACGTTGGCATAATTGCAAACAACCCTCCAAAAATAGTTCATGTCTGAAATTTTGGCTGACTTTTTCAAACCACTGGTCATCTAAAAAGACGTGCAGTACTGGATGTGGGCTGAGGGGGGCAGTCAGTGAAAAGAGAGAGTGGAATGTATTATATAGGATAAAAAGGCCACAAGGGTACAGGAAAGAATGTACTATAGCAGTGGTTCCCAAACTGTGCGCCTAGGTTCCATGGGGTGCCTTGGAGATCTCACAGGGGTACCTCGGGCAGGGCCAGTGGTAACCAAGGCTGGGGACTACTTGGTGATTATTTTGGCTTAGGGGTGCCTTGAAAATTTTTTGGAGACCCTAAGGGTGCCTTGAAATGAAAAAGTTTGGAATCCACTGTACTATAGTATAAGGACAATATGGGGAAAGCAGTCACAATCAATTTAAAGAACAAGAAACACATTCACTGCTAAATTGTTCCACAAAAGGAGGGGGAATACACCATTTGCATTAGTTAAAATATAACTCAACATACGGTGATGAAGCTCATTCACATTAACATGAACCGGTCAGGATCAGGCTAGTACATTAATGTAGCAGCCAGGTTTACATGCCAATATACATGCCAGGTTTCAGGTTGCCAATCGCTGGTTTAAGGAATCCAGCAGTACTGGGTATATTAATTCTCCTGAGTCTGTGATACCTCACAATTAGGTAAATAGGAGTTTCCGCTTGTGAAATAGTTAAATTGAAGTACGGATGTACAGGGAATAGTTTGTTTGTAAATGTTGCCGACAGGTCCTCGTTAATAATCACTAATAAAGGTTGACCCATTTCAATATTTAAATTTATAGTCCTTAAAACGTAATGGATCTGTGCAAACACAACTTGCCAAAATGAATGAAGAATTGACCAATATTCACCAAGTATCTGATCAAGCGATTACATTGCAGTTGTGCTGCAGTATATTCTAATTGAATGCCTGAGATGTATATGTAAGAATGCACAACTTATTTTTATTGAAGTGAACATTTTAATTTGATTAGTGAAAGTCTATGGTCTCCTCTTAATTACGCTAATGAACAGAAATTTCAAAAAAGTTGGAAAGCTGGTCAAAACATGTTGGAAAATAAAATAACTTGTGATTATATTACAAAGATTTTCCAACATCCTAATGTTTAAAAGATAACAAAAATAAAACTCTGGCCCTACAGTTTTGCACATAAGTAAACTACACTAAAATGCATATAGGGAATATTTAATTTAAAGCAAGTACAACAGCCTTTCATGTCCTTAGGACAGAGAGCTTAAGTTTCTCCCAGCAGTATAATTAGATCATCTAAAAAAAGGACATTTATATTTTTAAAAAAAACCTTTTAGCACAGCGATACTCAAAAAGTTATAAATGGCAAAATAATATTATGTGGCTATTATACTGCAGCAGTCATTATATCAGCA
Source organism: Mixophyes fleayi (assembly GCF_038048845.1). Lineage (NCBI taxonomy): Eukaryota > Metazoa > Chordata > Amphibia > Anura > Limnodynastidae > Mixophyes > Mixophyes fleayi. The sequence continues at coordinate 34,617,046 of NC_134402.1, forward strand.
AAATTAAAAACATTATATAACCACAAAACAATATTTTAAGCAAAAACAGTGATCATGATGGACAATCATTTTATCTAATGCACAAATCATGTCACCAACGTTAATTTCTTAACGGCAGCTGCCCTTTGGATCAGTGTGCTCATGTCAAAGTAAATACGACACATCAATAGGTTCGGTCCTTTTCTTGGGCACATCAACCACATCAGACAAATGTCAGGAGCTGATGAACATTTTACTGCTGATGAATACAGATTGTGTTCTTTATTAGTTCCCAAGATTACGAATACTCTGGAGTGGCTCATAAAAGCTGAGGAAACCCTAACGTTCATCCGTCTGCCAAAGCTTTGTTGTGTCCATTCCGTTAAATGTACAGAAAACGCTTTAACAGGGAATAACTAAGGGATACTAGATCCTTACAGACAATAAACTGTTTATAAAGACGCAATGACCATTGGGACCAATAGGTCATGGCGCATTTGTCATTTATTGATCAAAGATGCACCTAGACGCAATATTTTGTCTCTAACTCCGAAAGTGTGACCGTATATAAGACGGATGGTGGCTTCAGACCTGCAGCCACCACAACGTAGTCATTTAAGACCTCCCAATGGCTAAACTACTAAATGACCATCATCTGTCGGCCAGCTAACATTGGTTAACGTCAGAACGAATGTGGTGGCCTTGAACGTTTAAGAAAAGCCTTGGGTACCTGTGAAGTGGCCAAGAGTTGCCTTACACAGCGCTTAAAGCGAGAAACAAGATCCGTTATAAATGTTCACAATCAACATTGGATCCTATGACCGCAATAGTGAGGTAATCAGAGATTTCCCTGGTAAAGGGAAGTCTGGGGTGTTGTAAGCACTGATTGATCCAGTGTAACCTGGATCTAACACTCACTGACATGTTAGCTGTTGTTAGATACAGGTTACAATCAATCTATCACAGCTTGCAATCGGGGTAGACCCGTGACAGCTTCCGTTGATAGAATTAAAACTAAATGAAAAATAAAAAAAATAAAACCGCCCTCTGTCGCTACGACCCCTATAGCTATGGCACATCTTCTACACAATATACATAAGTGGCATCACTGAACGAATCATGGAGGAACTTTCAATGGTTGATCTAAGTGGGTCTGTAGCTGGGAATCATGGCAAAAAGTGATTTTTGCATATCTGTGATTATAATGTTTTTTTTTTTTAAAAGAAGTATAAAATTGATGTCACTATGTATACCTAAACAAAGCTCCATCTATACCTCAATCTTCAAACAAAACCAATACGAAATTCAATTTGCGTACACAAAATTGGAAAAGTATTCTTTTTTTTTTCCCCGGTCCCAAAGGGGTTAACAATGTGACTATGCCTTGCAGTTTGTACTTAATACAACACATATATGCCGACGTACATACACACCTTGTACCCCAGCTCCTTGATCTTCTGCGTGAGAGCGTTGTATTTTTCTTTGCTCTTTATGATGTGCTCCTTGTCCCCGCTTTCTGCGATGTGTTTCAGCTTCTCATGCGAGATTTCCAGCTGCTTCTGATAGTGTTGGTGCTTCTCAATTTTTGTTTCAAAATGCTTCAGTTCCTCCTTCAGGACATGGCGAGAGATAGGAGACAGAGAACCTTGGTCAATTCAATTACCAACACAGCCTAGAACAGACACTGACCTGATAAATATATTAATGCTATTCCCGCCAGCTCTAAGCAACATTATCTCAGGGGAGTAGATGTGAGGATACTTGAAAATCAATATCTTTTAAAACTAGAATTAGAAGTTGCTTAAAAGGACAAAATAAACTTCAAAACAGAAAGCATTACATAGTTACATAGGTTGGAAAATATAAAAATATAAATTAAAAGGACACTGGTTCAAGTTTAAATTTTTATAAACTCGTAAGGGGTTGTTCCCTATTTAGCGGGGATCGTAGAACATCTTTCTCCCTGCAAAAGAACTTAATGATTAAAACATCATCTGGAGATGGTGGAAAGACAGACAGCAACCTAAACTTTCTACGTTCCAGGTGATCAATGGAATAAAAACATTCACAGAAAATTGCACAAGATAATAATGAGAGTCCCGATGTCACCGAAAAATTTAATTTAATGTTCTCAAGGGATGGGAAGCAGGTCAAAAAATGGAGACTGCAGCCATTATAGCTGCTATGATATTACTGTATTACTGGCCCCGCGAAAGAATCCACCAATCCACACAGTGGAATTATGCAGAACCAGTCTACAAACAGTGGCTGGGCAGGAAGGGGGTTATATGTAACATACAGATGCAACCTTCAGTTATTTTAGATATACTATTCAGTGGGTTAATACACTGCCTTTGATTATATTAATATACTGTATATTATTCATCATCCAATTTATTTACATAGCGACAATAATTTCGTAGCGCTGTACAGAGAACTCACATCAGTCTCTGCCCTATTGGAACTTACAGTCTAAATTTTCGAACATACACACAAACAGACAGAGAGACTAGGGTCATATTTTGATAGGAGCCAATTAACCTACTAGTATGTTTTTGGAATGTGGGAAGAAAGCGGAACACCCGGAGGAAACCCACGCAAACACGGGGAGAACATACACACTCCATACAGATAAAGGCCATGGTCGGGAATTGGACTCATGACCTAAGTGCTGTGAGGCAGAGGTTCTAATCACTGAGCCACCGTGCTGCGCCTCTTATTGTCATACACTTGGTATTCAAAGTGAAGTGTACCAGCTGCCACTAAACAGAGAATATTAGCGGAGAACGCAGTCTAATAATTCACCAAAAGTCAGTGACATCACAGAGACAAAAAGTGGTTTGATAGGCTGCAACTTCGTGAATATTGATCTAGCCCCCAAAATGGCCATTTCTACTGTCTAGAGGCAACATGACTATTTCAAGACACCAACCAATTTGTAATTAAAACATTAATTTAATGTAAGTAAACAATAACACACAGCCATTGCGTTTCCACAACATATAAAATACACATCCACTGCAATTTATCAGATAGCATTAATAAAACATAATAACAAAAATCCACCTTGTTAAAGATAAGATACGGTTCACGACGTCAGAGAGCACTCAATTCGGAAACTATGAGCCGATGCAATAGCTAGTAGAAATATCACTTTCATAGTCAAGAACCGTAATTCTACAGTTCAAAAGGCCCTTGAAGCATATTAAGCACCAGGTGCAGATCCCAGGGGGCCGATGGTGGAACATATGGAGGTTGGATTTGCAGGACTCCTTGCAAGAAGGTCCTGACATCCGGAATGTCTGCAAAGCGCAGGTGAAAATATACAGAAAGGGCCGATATCTGTACTTTCCATGAACCTAGATGATGGCCCGCATCCAAGCCACCACGGAAAAAAGCCAGAAACCGTGGAAGACAAAAGGCAGCCGTGTGGCATGGTCGGCTCTCACACCATCTGATGTAGGTTCACCAGAAGCAGTAGTAAATACGGGCCGGAACTGGTTTTCTAGCCTGAAGGAGGGTGGAGAGAACCCTCTGTCCCTCCACAGGTTGGCCTCAACAGCCATGCCGCAAAACTGAGCCGAGAAAATTCCTGATGTGTGAATGGTCCTTGCTGAAGGTTTTCTCGAAGAGGTAATTTCAGACCTGGACCTACCGCTAGCCCCAAAATTTCTGTGTACCAAACTCACCTTGACGAAGCAGGAGCCACTAGTATGACTGGGAGTCCCCCTTGCTTCACTCGTCAAAGGACTCTAGAAATCATACGGAAGGGAGTATAGTGTTTTGACGCAATGACATCAAGTCCAGGTCCAGGATCCCCCATTATAGGACCAGAGATTGGATGACCTCCGCATGCCGGCTGAGAAAGTCTGCTTCCCAGTTTTGCTGATATAGCAGGAATGTGGTTCTCTGCCCAGGTCAATATCCGAGTAGCCACCCTCATTGCTCCTGTGCTTCTGGTGCCCCGCCTGTTGACATAAGACACTGCCGTCGCATTGTCGAACTGCACACGAACTGGGTATCCGTGAAGTATCGTCTGGGCCTTCTCTAAGGCCATTATCATGGCTTTTAGCTCCAGAATATTGATGGGGAGAGAAGCATCCCGAGAGGTGCAGAGTCCCTAGAGCCGTAACTTAAGTACCACAGCCCTTCATCCTGTCAGGCTGGCGCCTGTGGTTACTAAGATTCCAGACTATGGGGCAAAGTACCTTTACACTGTCAGATTGTCCTGGACCATCCATCAACTAAGGGAATGAAGAAGGCTGCCATTACTACCCTTTATTTTTGTAAACACTCTTGGTGCTGTCGAAAGGCCAAATGGGAGAGCTCTGAATTGGTAGTGAGACGGTCCCACTGTGAATCTGAGAAGGGCCTGATGAGCCTTCCAGATAGGTATGTGAAGGCAGGCGTCCTTGATGTCTATAGACGTCATGAACGGATATGGTTCCAGTCCACTGATGATGGACCTGAGGGTTTCCGTTCGAAACCTGATGACCCGTAGGTGTCGGTTTAACTGATATATATCTAGAACAGGTCAGAACGAGCCGTCCGGCTCTGGGACCAAACAGCGATTGGAGTAAAACCCCTATCTTTTTTGGTGTTCTGGAACTTGGCAGATGACTCCGGTGGAAAGAAGAGAGAGGCAACACATGTAAGCATTTCCTTTTTCTTTTAAGGGTCGCGGGGCAAGCTGGTTGTGAAGAACCGGCGAGGTTCCGGACCCGATAGGTGTATCTTGTATCCTCTGAATCCAACGGTCTTCCGAGGACGCTGCCCAGTGATCTCTGAACAGTAGCAGACGTCCTCACACTCCCGCCGTCGCGAGGAGGAGAGGGACATTGACTGTCAAATTGACTGTTTTTCTGGAAGCTTGGGAGATGGAAGTTTCGTGGAGGAGGAAGACCTACTTCTATACGATTGTCCTCTAGAGGCCGAAGTTCTCGGTCTATGTGTGGTTCCGGCCAAAGGAGCCCCCACGAAAGGACTGTATAAATGAATTAAACCTTGGTGCCCTAGGTTTTGGGACATTTACTGTGAGGAAGCTGCTTTTGCCTCCTGTGGTCTGGCAAATTATGCTATCCAGTTCAGGGCCAAATAACACTCCCCCTGAATAAGGGAGTGATTCTAAAGACTTTTTTTGATTCCGTGTCTACATCCCAAGACCTGAGCCATAAGGTTCTCCTGGCCGCTACTGCGTTTGCAGAAATAGATGAAGAAACGGAGGCTGCATTCTGGGCAGCCTCGTATAAGTATCCGGAAGCCTCCTTGAGATGCAGGGTAAGGGGAGCAATATCGAATTTTGCAGACAGCCCATGTCTCCATAGCCCTGGCAACCCATGTCGATGAAAACATAGGTCTGAATGAAGTACCTGCCGTTTCCTAGCTTTTTTGAAGAGACTTTGATCTGATGTTCTAGTCTCTTCTAGATCCAGAATACCGAATATCTGATGAACTGCTACTACGAGGTCATCAATACCTTGATATCTGGAAGACTCTTCTGAGTCTATAACTTGTGTAGAATCAGAGTCTTCTATAAGCTCACCCTCCTCCTCTGACAATCCCGCTGAATCAGACAGGGTCAGAAGGGGATTAGTGAATCGGTGTCACTTATTTTTGGGTAAGGGTCTTGGCGCATCCAAGAACCGGTTTAACATATCAAGTCCTCTAACTAGGGAAGCTGACCAAGCCGGTTCTCCTGTAGGAAAACCACCGCAACTGCTGGAATCTCTGTTGGTTTAGATAGCAGCTTAACCAATGTCTCAACCCCCCCGTGTCAGGGCATTTGCCCATGATGGCGTTTACGCTAGTGGCGGTGCGTTGACCTGTGCCTGCACGGCTAGGGTAACCCTGCTGCAGTCAGCACAAAGCGCCCCCGGGTTCTGTAGTCCCATTGGTAACTTATCTTTACACTTGGAACAGGTATAATATTTACCCGAGGTGCCTTTCCACTATCAGACAATCTTTTAAGGGAACAGTACAACTGTAAAGGAATTAAATAAAGGCAATTAAATAAAGGCAATCACTCACAAGCAAACAGAGAAATACTAACTAGTCTATGACAGAATCAAAAATGAGTATACCTTGCCAAGGCTATGTGTTATGCAATTAGTATTCTATAATTTTATTCTACTGCAACAACAACTTTAGTTTCAATATACCCCTATCTATTATATAGAGATATAAGAAAAGTGGTACTTAGCTTTCCAATCAGGCTAAAATATCTTATGGAGCAGTAGAGGTCTGTTAGCAACTCAGTGTCCCAGAGAATGTCTGCTGCTCTTTTTCCCGGGCAGTGTTTGGCACCCTTGGAATAGCTCACTTGCTCCAGAGTGCAGGGGGAAAGGGGGACTCTGTCCTTAGTACCATCCGATGGCACTGCTTTCCTGCTCCTCCTCGAGTTTTCTGCTGTTAAGAAGGCTATCTGCTGCATCTATATTATGCAGCAGTCGCTAGTAGCAGATTCCTGGTGGCCGTTTTTTTCCTGCTGGCACAAGAACCACCCCCTCCTTTGCTGAGGAGAGGACTTGGTACAATCCAATATGGCAGCCGTCGTTCTGATTACCGGCACTCTTTGCCGATTTAGACAGGGCCAGTATCTCGATCCTGGATCAGCCTGGCAGTGGCTATAAGCCGCTAATCAGTGCTGACTGTTTTTAAATGAATAAAAGAAAAAAACAAAGTAAAATAACTTTCGATGTTAATGAGTGCCGCCCGGCGCTCACTGTCTGAATAAGTGTGCTCTGTAAGCTAACAGAACACACTGCTGCAAAAAATAAGTTAAATAAAGAGAAGAAAAAATGAAATAATTTCTTCCTGTCATAAAAGTAAGCCCAACTCCCTTGGGCACTTAACCAAGACTGAAGAGGCTACAGGGGGTTGCAGAGGGGAGAGGTTTGTCAACTTATAACAATACATTAACATAGTTAACCTGTTAAGTGCCAACCCCACCTCCACTCTCACAACCCGTGGTAGCAGTGTCCCCCAGATAGGATGAAAGAGAAATACTACATAAATTCAGATATTCCAGGACTAAAATCTTGCAGCACTGCTGTGGCCTGTTGCTGCATGGTCACAATACGATAACAGAGGGCACTGATTGGTCTGTGTGTGAGGTCGTCTTGCAGATCATATTTACAAACATGCCTTTATAAAGATTTCCACAGGATCATTATTGGATATACGTGTACACTTTAATGCTACAATGCAGCTGAAACGTTTAAACTCTCCAATTTAACGGAAAGGCAGCAAAACGGTTATGATTTCAGATTATATTTTTTAGCAGCATAAAACTATTCTTGTCCTAGTTTCTGTGATGGTGGTAGTGAGTTTGCAGAGCTCACTATTCAGTACAATTGCCATTGTTTCACTATCCTTGCCCATAATCCCTTACTCTCCCCTCCCACACCTCTACTGTCAATTGCGTAGAGGTTTTAGAATCTTCTCGTAATGTAATAGCTTGGGGGTTCATAGCCTAGCGGCAGGGGACATGTATGACATCACTTGGGGCGCTGTACAATATAATTAGGGGATTGTCCAGGCCCTGAAAGCACTAAATATATGACAGAGAGCAGACACAATTACTAAGAGTATGAATAATGAACTGCATTTAGTAAGAACAGGTTTTATTATGGAACTTCCTTACCTTAAATGAATCCAATTCATTATCCGAAAAGTTTGCACCTTTTGCCAAATCCCACAAGTCATTCACTCGGGGTTCATTAAACTCTGAAATAAACATTTAGCACAGAGTCAATATTAAAACCATGTTAATAAACAAAAAGTTTGTGCCCCCTCATTTCATTCCCTAAACATCAAACTGTCCCAACACGCGACCAGATTCTGAGAATGAATTCCATTATCAGAGTGTATCTTACAGCATCTCACCTCTTCCACCAGTGAACCCTTCGTGGCTAATCTTCCGCAGACGTTCAAACCCGTGGTTGATGCTTCTGAGTTTTTCTTTGAGATCTCCGTGTTTGTTGTGCAAGTCTTCTGCCTTAACCTCGTGCTCATCTGGGTCAATAACATTTTTGTGAATTTCTGTTAAAAAAAATAAAAGAGAAAATTAATGAAAAACAGAGAAGGGAAATATTTATTGTAAATGCATAAAACACAATATAACACAGTGTTTCCCAAACCCAGTTCTCAGGTACCCCTAACAGTGCATGTTTTCCATATCTCTTTGCTGGAGCACAGGTGTATTCATTACTGACTGACACATTTTCAAAGATGCACAGGTGGTATAATTATATCACTTGTAACCTGGAAAACCTGCACTGTTCCCTGAGGACTGGGTTTGGGAAACACCGATATAACAGAACAGTCACCTCCCTCCCACGCAACATCTTCCCACTATTACACCACCAATTAGACCCAAACATTACTCCTACAAAATGACCGCACTTCCAGGGGGCTGGCAGAAATTTGTCCACCTTTATCTGTCCCCTTTCAGGCCCCTCGCCCAGATCTCCTTACTACATGCCTGCCCGCTTTTATTTTGTACATTACTAACAATAAAACAGTGTTGAAGCTCATATAAATGAATCAACAAAAGGCACTCCAGCCCACTACTAAGAATTTGTGCAAATAAAATTATTTTTCCATATTCATTGTATCTTTTCTCATTATTTGGCAAATCTGCCTTTATTCCAGAGATTGGATATTGGCGAAATGGTTTAAAAAAAAAAAAAAAAAAGGGTGTATAGAAAATGTGTAAAAGAAAAGAAGCTGTGAGTGTTCAGTGTTCATCTGATATCAAATGTTCATTATATTATTTTAAATATTTCGCCAATATCCAATCTCTGGTCTTTTTGTTAGTCAATTATGTTGGAAGCGCATCCTTTCTGGAACATGGTCTCTATAATTGAGAGGATAATTCCATTAAAGAGGTTAGTTCGCCTTTCCTTGTGCGATAGCTTAAAAAAAATTTGGGTCGCTTTTATTTTGTGTCTGCCCCCTTTGTCTATCCATCCCACCTTGTCATCTACTTCAACTTCCTTTGAGACCACAGAAGCACAAGAGCAGCCATTGTAGCAGATATCAGGTGTAGCTCTGGATTCTTGTGACAGATATAGAAAGTCTTGTTTAACTCTATAAACCTAACTGGTGCTTCCATGGTTGCAAAGAGGGGGAAAGAAAAGCTCAACCTCTGTGGACAGCTGAATTTGGAAGAAGAAAGAAGAAATGCGTGAGCCGAAGCCATCTAAAGATATCTGACGCACAAACAAAGTCTGTTGCGCACGCACATTCCAGCATGACGCACTGTGCCAGTGTACATTATATTGTACATAAGAGAACAGCGAGCATGAATTCTGTACCACATCAAGGAAAAGAAGACTTGTGAAAAGAACAAAACCATGGAAGGAAGATATTAAAAAATAAAATAAATGTTGTTTTATTAGAATTTTGAGAAGATAAAAAAAAAAAATCCTGACATCAGACCAGCGCACACTTAAGTTTGTTTTGCTTTCTCGTCTTACTATTTGCTGCCCGTTTCTCTATAAAACAAATGTCAGTTAAGGTTATGGATTAGACTTCCAAGACACATTTGCCAGAGGCTTATTCAAACCCTCTTTGAAGACCTTTGCTTTGTTATCATCACCTGCACTTCACCGTGAAAAGAGCAAGTATTATTTCCTGAAAATCCACCTGCAAATAACAAGTAAACATTACACTTGTTGGGCGCTCTTTATGGCCTGACTTTGACTGCCTTTGGCACAATATTTGTCATCTCCCCGTGAAAGCTTTAGATTCTCTTTAATTGCCTCTGTACTGAAAACACAGCTCCTGTCCAATACGTTACTTAAACAAACAAAAGTTACTTTGAAACCTACATTGTCATAAAATACAATTCCAATCTGATAATATTAAGTGAGAAAAAAAAAAAAGTGTTATGAAATATTATATTCAAAGAGAATTACAAAAAGCATCTGCATCAATAGCAGTTATCTGTGTAAATTGCAGAAAGATTAGTATGTGTTCAAGAGGCTGTAAAGTAAGATCTCCAGGAAGCTTTTTAATTTTGGTATAATTTAAATATGATTATATAATAATTGGATATATGATTTTCATTTCATCTAGAGCTGCATTTGACAACACAATTTTCGGGCATCAGCACTGTGCTGTAGGGGGATCCTGTAATTTTCACTATCTATTATCCAGTCTGTGAAATCCTGCTTTCCTCAATTCCTCTCCCTATTTCATGACACTGCCCTGTCACATGCAGCCCTGTCCTCACTAACACACCCACATGGAGAGGTCAATGGGATATATTTACTAAATTGCGGGTTAGAAAAAAATAGAGATGTTGCCTATAGCAACCAATACAATTCTAGCTGTCATTTTGTAGAATGTACTAAATCAATGATAACAAGAATCTGATTGGTTGCTATAGGCAACATCTCCACTTTTTCAAACCCGCAGTTTAGTAAATATACCCCAATGTCTCCAACTAGACAAATTCACTCATCCCCTGACATGCTATATGCAGCTGTGAACACTTGGAATATTCAATCGTTTCCTGCTTGTTCTATCTACACTCACTTCAAAAACTGGGGACAAATGGACAAGTAGGAGATAAAAAGGACTCGGACCATAGTCAAGCACACCTTAATAATAATAAAAGGATAAATATATATCCTATGGCTGGTTCCATACTGTGAGATTGTCAATTCTTTTGAATTTTCTGTATTCCTACATTTATTCATTCGACCAAACAAAAAAATAAAGAAAATAGTGTTCTGGTCTTTGTCCAAATAATTTAAAACAAAAAAAGAGAATATACTCAAACTAAATAGAATGCAAACAATAAATACAGTCATGGCCAAAAGTTTTGAGTATCTCTGCTGCCTTGGTTTTTATGATGCCAATTTGCATATACTCTAGAACAGGGGTGGGCAAACCTGTCCTCAAGGGCCATATCCAGTTCATGTTTTTAGGATTTCTTTAATCATGTACAGCTGAGTTAATCTATTTGACTGGGTCAGTAATTATCCCACCTGTTTCTACAGACAGAAATCCTAAAAACATGAACTGGATATGGCCCTTGAAGACAGGTTTGCCCACCCCTCTAGAATGTCATGAAGAGTGATCAGATGAATTGCAATTCATTTCAAAGTCCCTCTTTGAAATGACAATGAACTTTATCCCAAAAACATTTCCACTGCATTTTAGCCCTGCCACAAAAGGACCAGCTGACATCAGGTCAGTGATTCTCTCTTTAACACAGGTGAGAGTGTTGACGAGGACTCTGTCATGCTGATAAAGTTAGAATAACAGACTGGAAGCTTTAAAAGGAGGGTGGTGCTTGAAATCATTATTGTTCTTCCTCTGTTAACAATGGTTATCTGCAAGGAAATATGTGCAGTCATCATTGCTTTGCACAAAAAGGTCTTCACAGGCAAGGAAATTGCAGCTAGTAAGATTACACCTAAATCAACCATTTATCGGATCATCAAGATCCTTTTCCAGCATGATGGAGCACCTTGCCATAAGACAAAAGTGAAAACCAAGTGGCTTGGGGATCAAAACATCTAAATTTTGGGTCTATGGCCAAGAAACTCCCAGACCTTAATCCCATTGAGAACTTGTGGTCAGTCCCCAAGAGGCGGGTGGACAAACAAAAACCCACAAATTCTGAAAAATTCCAAGCATTGATTAGACAAGAATGGGCGGCCATCAGTCAGTATGTGGCCCAGAAGTTGATTGACAGCATGCCAGGGCGAATTGCAGAGGTCTTAAAAAAGAAGGGTCAACACTGCTTATATTGACTCTGCATAAACTTAATGTAATTGTCAATAAAAGCCTTTAACACTTAATGGTAATGGCTGGTAATTTTACTTCAGTATACCATAGCAACATCTGACAAAAAGGTCTAAAAACACTGAAGCAGCAAACTTTGTAAAAAAACAATACTTGTGTCATTTACAAAACTTGATTGTACAATGATTCTTATTGAAATGAAACACAAAAAATATTCCAGAACTTTTCATCAGAGACTGATCTTCCTGACACAGGTTTATTACTACAAATTAAGCCATGATTGAAAGATTGAAGATTAAAGGACCTCCAAACAAAAACACTCCTATAGACCTTCCACCTAATACTAAATGCTCTGTTCCCAATCTTCCATCTTAATTTACCTATTGCAGTCATCTGTACTCAATAAGTAAAGTGATGTTTAAGATAACATCCTTCTGATTGAGTCATTCAGTACAGGTAACAGTAAATAAAAAAGGAAGGAGCAGAACAATGTTGGGTCATGTTGAGTATCTACTCAACATGACCGATTGATGAAGGTCCAGATTTGGACCTCCATCAATCTACATGCAGCCAGATAGTAGAGTATAAAACTCAACACCATTGTTCCTGGAACAAGAACCAGTTCTCCAACAGCAAAGTGATCAATACTATCTGAAGTCACAGAGCCCAAGAGCAATGGCCAAGTGCATGTAAACCTCTCCTGTGTAGGCGATTTCCACTATTCACTGAACAGAAGTGGTGTACATGAGGGGGCACCATGTAGGAAAACATGGCTCTCCAAAAAGAACATTGCACACATCTCTAGGTTGCCAACGTGGTGGCCAAATGGATGATCACAATGGCTTCTACAAACATGTCTCCTTGACAGAAGAAACCGCCACACGCTGATCGCAGAATACACAATGCTGTTTGATGGGCACTTTAGACCTATTATGAATTGCAGCCTATGTGGGTACTAAAAGTCCACCAATCCTAAAACAGACATCGGATCAGATTTTGGACGGGGTGGATATTATTATTATCGTTTATTTATATAGCACCATTCATATTACTCAGCGTTGTACTGAGAATATGAAGTAATTTGTAATTGGGCAGCACAGTGGCTCAGTGGTTAGCACTTCTGCCTTACAGCACAGGGGTCATGAGTTCAATTCCCGACCATGGCCTTGTCTGTGTGGAGTTTGTATGTTCTCCCTGTGTTTGCGTGGGTTTCCTCCTGGTGCTCCGGTTTCCTCCCACACTCCAAAAACATACTGGTAGGTTAATTGGCTTCTAACAAATTGACCTCTAGTCTGTGTGACTGTGTGTGTTAGGGGATTTAGACTGTAAGCCCCAATGCTGCAGGGACTGATGTGAGCGAGTTCTCTGTACAGCGCTGCGGAATTAGTGGTGCTATATAAATAAATGGTGATGATGATGATCAGTCCCTGCCCCATTGAAACGTACAATTTAAGTTACCAACCACACACAAAATCACTCACACACACACACTGGGGCCCATTTTGTATGAAGCCAATTAACCTACCAGTAGGTCTTTGGACTCTGGGAGGAAACCGGAGCACCCCACGCAAACATGGAGAGAACGAAGAAACTCCACACAGATAGGAACCTGGTAGGATTGAACCCAGCTCTGTGAGGCAGCAATGCTACCCACTGTGCTACCTTCCTACCCAATAGTAAATGTGGTCAGATGATGCCTGTATCTAGTCATCCTCCCACAATGTGATCATGCCCAATAATATTCTGAACATCCGGATCTTACAGAATTGGACACACAGAATTGTTTGTACGTTTATGGCCAACTGTGATAGATCTAGCCTCTGGATTGTAAGCTCTGACGAGCAGGACCCTCTCTACGCCTCTATGTCTCTTGTCCTCACTTTCATTGTCTACCTCCTATGTAACTTATTGTGTTACATATTGTGTCCGTTCAACTTGTTGATTTGTATTCTACTTGTTTTTGCTCTCCCATTCTTTGCTATTTTGTGTGTTTTTTTGTTAATATGTTTATCAGTATGCCATGATTTGTTTACCGACTGTCCGGAGCCGCGGAATTTACGGCCACCCAGTGATGTAACTGAGCAGCCAGATCGTCTGATGTACGGTCAATTAGTCTCTTCCTATACAGAGACGTTTTATGGAATCCAATACAATACAAAATACCTAGGGAAATTACCCTGTAAATAAATTACAAACTGAACTTTATGTGAATAATTAGGAACATCTTACTCCTTTGCATAGAACTGGCAAATCATAAGTAATTAAACTGGATAAACCACTGCTCTACATCCAGATATGATTAATTTATGACAACAGACCACAAGGGGGGACCAAATTACCATGACAAATACACCATATACAGATATGCAAATTCAGAGTGTTTTTTAATTATTTATGCAGCGTAAGATATAAGATTTCTCACAATACAGAGGTTTTTAAAACACACTGCCCGTGAAGAGCTGTAATTCATATATGTACAGAGAGAATTTTGGCTAAATGACCCAAAGAACCACAATGACTTGTACATCTATACAAAACACATCTAGGGGTACATCTATCAAGCTGAGAGTTTTCTGGCGGGTTTGAAAGGTGGAGATGTTGCCTATAGCAACCAATCACATTCTAGCTATCATTTTATAGAATGTACTAAATAAATGATAGTTGAATCTGATTGGTTTTTCAAACCCGCCGGAAAACTCTCAGCTTGATACATTTACCCCCTAATCTTAGAAGATGAGAATGCTGCATAACTATTCACCAGGAGCTACATCACGGGCAAAAAGAAACGTTACCCCTGTGTGCGAATCAGTTAGGTCTGTACAGGATAATTCTGTTAAGTAGAACACCGCCAGCCAATCACAGCCTTTACCACCTCTCCAGAGGGAAGCAGGACAATGAATCACTGTCCTCTTAAAAGGACAATTATACGAAACAAGAAATAAAATGATTAAAGGAGTTAACCAGTTTCCAAGGCACCTTTGTTAAAAAATAAAAATAAAGATCAATTGAACTATTTCCATCATCCCTAGAGGTCTTAAACATGGTATAAAGGGCATTGGATGAAGGACAAAAAGTTGAAATTCTCAAAAACACAACTTGCCTTTAATCTAATTTTGTAAAACATAAAATTAGGATTACAATTTTTTTATTCAGGTCAAAAGGCAAACAATAAAACAACCCACAAGCTTGTAATTTAGCAAGAAAGAATATGATCCCCCTCCCCCCCAAAAAAAATAATGTGCAATTTTGTTAGTTTGACTAGGTGCCTCGATCTGTACCTTCAGTCCTGCTGACAGTGTCTAAGAGTATGTTGTACTCATTGGTCTTTTCCTTATGATGGAGGAACTCCCGCCACAGGTTATCCAGCTCATCTTCCGAAAATTTCCCAGAAGCCTTTGCCTGTGGTAGGAAAAAAATACTATGAAATATTGCGCAATAAAACTGCCTAAAATACATCTCGTTCAGCTTCTGCTTGCTTTATGTAAAGAGAATTTCAGGTGCTGTAAGGTTAAAGAGATCTTCACCTTCAGGGCTTGTTCGCACCCATCTGCTTTATCAGCTGCTAACTAATACATGAGAAGCAGCACAACTAATTTCTTATTCATTAACATGCTACCAGTATAACAGATTGTATTGGTAATTGCGCAATATATCAAAAGTGCATGGAAAACTGGTTTAGCATCACTAAAACGGGTGTTAGTTCCATGGGTTTCTACCCATCAGCTCAGCACTTGTGTGTGAACAAACTCTGATGGAGGAGTGTTTGTATCCAAGCTTAACTGTAAATTGCAATGTATTTGTTTGCTACATGCAAAAGCACGAAGTATTTATTCTGCATGAACATTTTTTTATTTTTGCCCTTTGCACTGCAACATGGTCTGTCCAAGTGCTAATCTGCACCCTCTAGAATGCTTGGACGCCTGGTAATGAGGCACTTGGTGTTAAGCTGTAGCAGCACCAAATGAAAGCCTTCCAACCAACACACAGAGATAAAGTGATGGTTGATTCCAGTTTAATAAGGAGCATAGAGGTAAGCACTGAATTTTGCAAACTACAAGAGTACCAAAGGAGGGACCCCCGAGTGATATACTAGTCTGGGGCACGGGGTAACTAGGTATGACCATATCTCCCCCCTGAAAACAGAAAGGCAAGGGTAAAACTCTAATGTTAGGATTGTTTTCTTAAGTAGTAAAGCAAGTATCTTGGCTAGTCCAATCACAAACTTATTATCAATACAATCATAAGAACAGTGCTCCCTTCTACTCCTATGACAAACAGTATATTCAAAATGTACATTCAAAAGGACTTGGAAATAAACCTCTAATAAAACCAGCACATATAGCTCAAAATAAAACGTTAGGTGTAAGCACTGAAAATGCTTTTCAGAACATTAGTATTGATTGCTTGGTGGCAGCGTACTAGAGGACACCATCTAATGTGTAAATCCAGGACATGTATGTTTTAGCTTTATCTTGCGTTAGTGTTACCGCTAAGCGTGCTTGTAGAGCCTGTAATGACTTTCCTGGCAGTGGTGCCTGGAGATTGGAACGACTCTCTATGTAATGTATAGACAGTGTGATATTCCCAATGACCCATAATGTAACTCTTACCTTGTTCCACAGCTTCTCTAAACGTGGATCATTTAACACGTCATTTTCAGTGCCATCTTTAAGATAGTTACTGTCTTCTGTCTGTGTTTTCTTTTTCCCATCCAGTCCATACTTGGTCAAAATAACTATTGAGAAAATCCATAAAATGAAACATCATGAACTGTATAACGTATAGACAAAAGGGATTTAATACTATGGTTTCGGTTATTATAAATCTCCTCGGCACAATTACATTAAAGCAGAACTAAACATAATGAAATATTTTTTCAATAAACTGAATACTTTCCTTAGGAGCAGTGTACTCTGTGAAGGTAACTTACTACTCACAAAACATCTGCTGTGCTAAAAACAGCTTTGGAACTATTATAGGTCAGTACGTCTAGATTTCTACATAGGTTTACAGAGAAAGATGGATGCCTTTGTGGGAGAGCAGCAGTGGGCAGCAGGCAGAGGGAATAAGATGAACAAATTGAAGGCATTCCCACTGAAATATGGAACAGTGCACCAACGCACCTCATTTTGCAGAGCAGTGTAAAAATCAAGATATTTTTTGAGGAGTGAGATTATTGTAATGGAATAAAGGGTTGGAGAGCGTGCACAGCTATTTTCATTCCACAAAAGGATTTTAGTTCAGCAGCAGTTTAGAGTTGGGGGTCCTATACTGTGTATGGGCAGCACGGTGGCTAAGTGGTTAGCACTTCTGTCTCACAGCGCTGGAGTCATGAGTTCAATTCCCTACCATGGCCTTATCTGTATGGAGTTTGTATGTTCTCCCCGTGTTTGCGTGGGTTTCCTCCGGGTGCTCCGGTTTCCTCCCACACTCTAAAAACATACTGGTAGGTTAATTTGCTGCTATCAAAATTGACCATAGTCTCTCTGTGTGTGTGTGTCTGTGTGTGTGTATGTTAGGGAATTTAGACTGTAAGCCCCAATGGGGCAGGGACTGATGTGAATGAGTTCTCTGTACAGCGCTGTGGAATCAGTGGCGCTATATAAATAAATGGTGATGATGATGATGAATGGGACGCGTTCTGCTCTCCATGTTGCAGTTTGACAGATAAGCGCACTACGATGTAATGAAAGGTTCCTCACCCAATTATCATTCTCATGATAAATATGAGCCATAAAGCAGGCTGATCCGAGCAGCAATTCAGTTGAAAAAGTTTATTTAATGTAAAAGACGAGGAAGAATGAACTAGAGCATTTCCATTACCGTACACATTCCCTCCAGTGTATATAATGCAGACTATGGTAGCCCTTATTAAGCACAAGCCAAGATTACACCGGTGCCTGCGACTAGGTATAAATAGATTTTTAATAATAAATCAGTTCCGTCTCATGGGTGCAGCTCCACTTTAACTCCCATTCATACAATATTCATTGTTCTGGTTATTAATCCTCTCTAGATAGGTGGAACTGAATGACTGCCTCCAGCGTAATGATCTCAGACAGACGACCATGATTGCTGAGTAACCAGAGGACTGCACACTACATCCTACAGGAGATTAGATGGGTTAAGGCACTGGTGGTCATGCGTGCCAAGGGGCCTGATCCAATCAACTCATCCCTGCAAGAGGCACATTCCATAAGAGGATTAGGGTAAAGGTTCAGAAATGAGTCACTTGAAATTGATGCTTGTAATCATAAAATAAAAAAAAATAATAATACTTACCATAGAGAGATCGCCTGAGCTTGGCTTCTTTTTCTCCATCGTCGTCTAACCCTTCCGCCTTCAGCTTTTTCCAGTTCAGTTCGTCTTTTTCTTGCATCTTTAGATCGCTGTGGAGTTCTGCAAACTTCACTGCAGAAAGTTGGAGCTAAATCAAATACAAACAAGAGGAGGCTGAGAACGTGCTCCCTCGATTCCAAGCACAAAACCAGTGAGGCGGAGATACAGGCTGGAGAGTAAAGTACACAGCACATCTCATTAATTATTATTTTACAATTAGTTTCCATACCTACACGGAGTTGTACCCCCAACGAGTACAGCCCTGGGGGTCCCATGTGTCCAGGACCCCACTGATTGGCAGCTACTTGCCCGTTGCTGATCCCTGTTGCATTATGTCTCCATTAAGAAAGATTAGGGATGTTGGGTGGGATAGAGAAGAGTCATTGGATAACTGTGATTCAGGGAATTTGTGGGCTGAGTGATAGAATATTTAATTTGCCTGTAATTTTTCTTTGTTTTATCTTTCAGGTTTTTTTTCTTTTTTTGTCTGGAGTTAGATACGCACCAAATCTATATTTTGATATTCAGATGAATGGGGAATACTTTTACAAAAGGTTCTGCCGTAAAACAAACGGAATCCAAATCCTAACTTGCATATTAAAAGTAAGCAGGAGGGGTCTATTGGTAGAAAAGATATTCGTAACATTAGCCCTGGAACGGAATCCTCTGCATCTTGCACAATAACATTGAATGATGATTCAGATTCAGCCGTGCAACTCCCAAACTCAATCCTGAATCCAGTACATTCTTAAAAACAGATATGGTACATGTCAGTAGCTGTCCGAGCTGTGCTTTTTCATTGTCAACTTGCTGACAAAAAACAAACAAAAAAAAAACAACAACAGTAACAAAAAACACTGCATCAAAATAGCAATTAAAAAAAAAAGTAAAGAAAAAAAAAAAAAAGTGATGCGTCACTTGTCGTTTCATATAAAGGCGAGTTTGACAGCAAATCCTCCCAAACCAAACTCAAATCGCTACTCTGTACGGTTGGCATCATCGAGATGCTCCGATTGGCCACATCTGGGCTTAGACCCTTCTCTTTCACACAGGGAATGGCTGAGATGGAAAACTGTGCTGTAGTTAACTTTTGACTGCAGGTTGTTTGAGCAAGGCCCAGTTTATCTCCTGCCCATCTGTGTGTCTCTAATTCTGAAGACTTACGACATAGGTACTCAGAACCTATAGACTAGAGTTAACAAAGAGCAGTCACTATTGTCTAATGCAAAGGTAACAATATAATCTTATGTTGTATTAAAGAAACAGTAAATGTATTGGAGAGAAATGTAGACAATTCAATAGAGCTGTTTTATTACTTTGCTCACTGGTCTACCACAAACAATTATTTCCATATGCTGTAATTACGAATACAGGACAACATAATATTTAAAAGTTTGTGACTTAAAAAGCAAGTACAGAGCTGATATAACAAAAAGTTGACTACTAAAAAGGACACATCACCTGCTGCAGGTTGTCATATTAGGAGGGAGTGGATTCTGTGAACAGATAGTGATTGACAGGTCCACTGGGTTGACCTGTATAAATAGGCTTTGTGGATTGGTGGAAATATACATCGGGGCAGTGATGTCACAGCAGCTTAATCTACATAAGATCACATCAGGACACCGGCCTAAAGATGTGGAAGAGGCATCAACTGTCTAATCTAGGGGAGAGATAATACGTTACTTTTTAACAATGCTGCACTGGAATGTCAGGTTAACACTGAACCGGTTCATATGTGAAAGATTATATTCTGTGGTTTAGTAGTTCCTTGAATAGTCATTCCCACTGTTAGGATATTGCTAGCTGTATTGTCCATAAGGCAGTGTTTTTACTGCATAACTAGTTTTATATATAACTGAATGTTTACAAGAAAGAAAAAAAAGAAAAATAAAAAAAATGATATATCATCATCATCATCATTTATTTATATAGCGCCACTAATTCTGCAGCGCTGTACAGAGAACTCACTCACATCAGTCCCTGCCCCATTGGGGCTTACAGTCTAAGTTCCCTAACACACACACAGACAGACACACACACCAACTCCCTCGTGTACGTCTGAGCGACAAAGAAGGCTCCTATAAGTATCAGCGGTGTTATCGCAAACAGCCAATCACAAGCAGCTCACTAGTGAAAATAGATGACGGGGATGATAATGCGGCCAAGCCTGATAACCTGCTTTCTCAGGGGTATAAAGGTCTTTTACCTATTCTACATCCATTCACCACCCTTACTGCACTAAGCCTACATTAGAACGCATCTGGCAGAACTCTCCCGGCGCAGATTGGCGTAAGTGGAAGAAACACACAGATCTGTTTCTGCACCTAGGCGTGCGTCCACTTTCTGGACACGCCCAGAGCCATTTTAACGCTCCATTTGCTACACGGACTGGACTAGTACATCAGCCCCATTATGTGCGTCTCAATACCTCACACACATGAAGAAAACGGCCATCGGGTATAAAAGTATTTGCATGTAAAATGGAATCAGTGGCCTAGAGGTGGTTGCTGCTGGTGGCGATGGTGGTTTCAGCAGCTTCTGGTGTACGATATTAATGTAGAGAAGAAATCAGTGCTTGGGATGGGCTCCTCAGATGGCAGGATGCTAAGGTTGGGCGTCATGGGTGTAATTAGAGACTTTAATAGTCCATATAATTGCAAGGCATTTTAAGTTGAGGGGAACATGGGGGAGAGGAGGAATTACTTCATGTACCAGGAACCCCCATCAGTGGGAGCAGAATTTGAATTTGTTCTTTTGGTGGGTTTTTTTTTTTGCTTCATTTTCAGCCTGAGAAATGGATGACTTGTTTCTTAGCAGCCTGAAGAACTGTATTTCTGATCTTTACTGTTTGTCTGCACTAATATTTTGCTCAATAGAACACTGGTATCTAATATCAATGAAAACAGACAGTCCTTTTCAAAACTCAGTTTCATGTGAAGAATTAGATAAGACCATTTTAAGTTTCACCACCTAGGTGCAAAAAATATGCACAGACCACAGCAACCAATCTGCAATTACTATCAATTTAGCATTGGTTAATATTTTGTCTGAACTGAAGCATTAATTTAAATATGAATGGTAGCAGTAAAAAGGGCCAGACATGGACTCCATTGGCACCAAGATGTTAGCAGCAGATCCTTTAAGTCCTGTAAGTTGCAGGGTGAGGCCTCCATGGCTCGGACTTGTTTATCCAGCACAGCCCACAGATGCCTGATTGGATTGAGATCTGAGGAATTTGGAGGCCGTGTGAACAAATTGAACTCTTTCTTATGTTCCTCAGACCATTCCTGAACATTTTTTGCAGTATAGCAGGGTGCATTATCCTGCTGAAAGAGACCCCTGCCATCCGTGAATACCTCTGCAATGAAGGGATGTACTTGGTCTGCAACAATGTTTAGGTAGGTGGTACGATGTCATAGTAACATCCACATGAATGTCAGGACCCAAGGTTTCCCAGCAGAACATTGCCCAGAGCAGCGCACTGCCCTCTTCCCATATTGCATCCCGGTGCCATCTCTTCCCCAGGTAAATGACGCACAAGCACCCTGCCGTCCACATGATGTAAAAGAAAATATGATTCATCAGACCAGGCCACCTTCTTCCGTTGCTCCATGGCCCAGGTCTGGCATTCACCTCTCCAGTGTAGTCGCTTTCGGTGGCAGATATGATCTGTGGGTATACAGCCCCATACGTAGCAAACTGTGATGCACTGTACGTTCTGACACCATTCTGTCATCACCAGGCATTTGTACTATAGTAGCTCTTCTGTGGGATTAGACAAGACGGCCTAGCCTTCGCTCCCCACGCGCATTAATGAGCCTTGGGCATTAATGACCCTGTCACCGGTTCACCGGTTGTCCTTCCTTGGACCACTTCTGGTAGGTACTAGCCATTGCATACTGGGACCACTCCACAAGAGCGGCGGTTTTGGAGATACTCTGTACCAGACATATAGCCATCACAATGTGATGTGTGTATACATACACACACACACACACACACACTAGCTGAAGTAACCGGAATTGCCCATTGACTCTTCAAGTTATTAAGTTACAAATGAGTTGGATGTAACCGTCAACATTTTAAAAATAATTAGCAGCTTCAGCTTTTCCAACACACTCATGAGGTGGCTGCCCAGTGTCGTTTTTGTTTTTATATTTAAGGTCATCCAAATCCATCCAATGGACGGCCCAGAACAGGCTCCCCTGGTCAAAGTTCTGGTCAGCCTAAACCAATAGGAGGTTCGACCAGGACCTGAATCCTTCTTAAACCTGGCCAGGATCCAACTGGACCACCTTGCGTTGGTTTCATTCCAATCGGTGAATAAACTAAAATATATATATATATATATATATATATATATATATAAAAGCACAAGATCAATATAATAAGGCGCTAGCAACCACACTGTAACCACCAGTTTATATAATTGGTATAAAAATGTGCCAGATGGTCAGTCCCGCAATAAACACATATAGCTCAATTGAAGAGCGGCAGCCGCAGATAACTTGTGTCCAGGTGGTAAATCCGGAAGAATTGAGGTAACTGTTGATAGAGAAAACAAGTAGGGCGCCCAATGTGTAGTATCAGATAGAAATGGGGACGATATAATAAACTGCGTACCGTAAGGATTCCAGGATCAAGTGGTATGGTAGGAGTTCCTCTTCAGAGGTAGTACCTCCCCCTCACCCACAGGATGATGACAATGTGGATATAAAAGCACATATAGTGTAGTATAGTTGTGTTATGTAACACCAATTGTGATAAATCCTCCACCACTATCAATAGTGGAAGCCCAACAACCAAAATGGCTTGATATTAGGTATACACCTCCAAATAAAAACAAAAAATCTGCGTACCAGAAATCCTGTTATACAAGTAGCGTATGTGTGCTCAGGGTCAACAGTCTCCCAGGTATAGGGGTTTACATCTAGCAAAGGCAGCCAGTTTATTATATCGTCCCCATTTCTATCTGATACTACACATTGGGCGCCCTACTTGTTTTCTCTATCAACATATATATATATATATATATATATATATATTTTACACACACAATTATAATTCAGACCACTGTCACCGGATCTTACTGCATGCTTCAGCCCAACTATCATCATCAACTGTGTGACTCAAGGAAATACGCGACACTAAACACTAATTAGCAACCAACATATGCCCCAGGGGCGGATCTAGACAATTTTTCTACCTGGGGCGATTTTAGGGGGGGGGGGATGTAGGCCCCGCCCCCCTTTCTGATTTCTAAGGCTGCCGGCGGCTGCACAGTATGTGTAGGTCCGCTCGGCAGTGACAGTGTGCTGCCCCGCTGCTCTGAATGTGTTTAAAACACAACCAGAGCAGCCGGGCAGCACACTGTCACTGCTGAACGGACCTGCACAGTGTGCAGCTGTTGGCAACAAGCCCCTGCTAGGGGGGGGGGCGATCACCCCGATGGCCCCCCCCCCATGTTCCGCCACTGATATGCCCACAGCTTACAGATTGTACAGTAAATAACTGATCACAGATCTCTAATTAACCAGTGAGCAATAAGATTTCTTGTGCTGCCCTGATCACTATTCAGAATTTCTTTTGAACTTTTACAGAAGTTGAGCCAGACATGGTGTCTTCTGTACGTTTACCACTTACAAAACACAATATATTTAGATTACATTATATCTTTTTTTATTATTTATTTTTCTATACAGCGAGTATTTCCCATAGGAGACAATAGACTTTGCAAGGTCTGACCTGCGGAATTCCATTACAGCGTAGTTTTGTTGTTATAATTTGTAAATAAGCAACGTTTATACTTGTAATAGACTTGAAAGTGGAAGAAGTGGAAAAAAGGAAATGCAGTGAAATATGCCATAGTCAACACTTTAATAATTAGAAGAGATTAAAACACGTAGGTTTAAAGCACTCCTGGGTGATCATTGTGCAGTATGTAGCAAGAGAAAAAAAAATATGTATTATGTAGTTCAACAAAAAAAAACAATACTGATCACCTTGAATGAAATTCTATTGTATCTGTATTATAAATGGACACCAAAATCTTCTGGTGTTAGATCATATTTTTAACTGGAACCCACATATATTAGCAATGGTTTCACAATTATGAATAATGTATTGCTTAATCTCACAGCTGCACAGAATTTCAGTGATTTGCAATGAGCAAAAAGTCCTTTAATTCATTATGAAATATTTTAAACACTTCTATCTCACAGCACTGGGGTCATGGAGTTTGTATGTTCTCCCCATGTTTGCGTGGGTTTCCTCCGGGTGCTCCGGTTTCTTCCCACATTCCAAAAACATACTAGTAGGTTAATAGGCTGCTGACAAAATTAACAATAGGCTGTGTGGGTGTTAGGAAATTTAAACTGTAAGCTCCAATGGGGCAGGGACTGATGTGAGTGAGTTCTCTGTACAGCTCTTCGGAATTGGTGGCGCTATATATATATATATAGATTATGATTTTGTAATGACTTTGCCCTATTAATTTGCACACATGTACTGTAAACACTAGTTGGTCCATATATACATTTTCATACATTTATTCCATAATGTTATTACGACAAAAGTAAAATATTAAAAACATAGTTTTTAGATTTATTGCAGAACAAAAATAAATGTATTAGATAACTATGTATAAAACAGTTATACTGTAGATGAATAGCCACCAATTGACTGTATTAATATATTGGGCTTTATTTCAGTTTTTTAGCTTTCCCCAACCAATAATAATGTGTGCTTTCGCTGTATAATGTAATTTCTAAGAGATTTATATAACAATACATACTTTTACGTACTAGACCAAATGGAATAACAGAATACAAGCACGTCATAAAATTAATTAATAATCAATGATTACTACCTGAGTAAACACTACTGAGATTTGTCCAACAGCCTATATTTTGAGCATAAATAAATGGTGATGATGATGATGATATCTGAGGGTGTTGATAGACCACTAATTTCTGTCAGATCTTAATTAATACAGCTGTTTGTTTTTTTAAGAACCAACTTTTCCATATTAAATTCTATAGTAATACATAGTTGTATTACTATAGAATTTTTAATATTGTGATACATTTTACTGAAATAATCACAACCACAATGAGTACCAACATATCATATACTCAGCCTGGCAATAAGAATAAAAAGAGGGAGTACATTGTTATATTATAAGGAAAAATAACCAGTCTGAAGTAGTGTATTCATGTCAATGTAAGGTGACCAGGTGAAATTATTTCCAAGCTGAATTTGCCAAATTTGTACTGAATCTCACGCAAAAAAAAGAAAATAAATGGTCAATTCTTACTTTACCATGCTTTCCTAGTGATCATATATCCATGATTAGTAACATGTTGCACATAATAAAAGCGAAGTTATTGTTACTGAATAATTACTATGGATATGCATAAACCTGTATATGACAAACATACACTTGTTATATTCAGCAGTTATATAATATGAGGACAGAATATTGGAATTCTATGACCATATTAAAAGTACAAAGTGACCGTTTTTCCCCAGGCCAAGGAACTTGAAAAATATCCTTAATATCTATAATAGACTTTGTAACCTGCCTAATATGTACCTCAAAGACAGATTAATGTTTGTATTTTTACTCAAAATAACAATTTACTGGAGTTAAGGATGTAGAAAAACTGAATACTTATTAAGCATTGAAACGGGAAGATTTTTCAACCATTCTTGGTCTTAGGTTAATGAGTGGCTTGTCTCAGCTTTAAAGGACACTTGTGGACTTCAACATATTCAAGAATGTCTCCGACTAATTAACTGGGAAATGGGGGGAGGGCGGCTGCTAGCTACCCCCAAACTCAAGTGTGGACAGAGACACTGATCTCTATATTAAACAGGCAATCAGTGAGTGTACATGGACTTTCTAGAAAATCGATGATGTATCCCGTGTGTTGAAAATGAGTGAATACTGCATCCATGATGCATCACCTGTTTCATACATCATCGTCACCATTTATTTATATAGGGCCACCAATTCTGCAGCGCTGTAAAGAGAACTCACTCACATCAGTCCCTATCCCATTGGGGCTTACAGTCTAAATTCCCTAACATACACACACAGACAGACTACGGTCAATTTGTTACCAGCTAATTAACCTACTAGTATGTTGGTTTTTGGGGGTTTTTTTGAGTGTGGGAGGAAACCGGAGCACCCGGAGGAAACCCACGCAAACACAGGGCCATGGTTGGTAATTGAACTCATGACCCCAGTCTGTGAGGCAGAAGTGCTAACCACTGAGCCACCGTTCTGCCCCATACCCTCTGTACACAGAAACACTATTTATCAGAGGGATTAATACTCCCTATGTTTTCGTCAGATAGTGCTAAAACCATTACAGGTGAAAAGCAGAGTAAATGCGCTCATCTAAGTTCTCCATAGCGATGGGCGAACGTAAAGTGGGTACACAGTAAACACAGGGGTACTTGTAAGGGTGACACCTTTTCTTGGGAAAAAAATGCAGTCCTCCCTATGTCCACTATGTTTTTGCCCCATTATTAGCATTGGTACTCCGTAACATTTTTACCCGCCAGGACAATAAAGTACTGGCAGGGTGGCAACCCTAAGTACTTGGTGAGAAAGAGGGTAGTAAGGGGGAAGCAGTTTTGTCCCCAGAAAATTTTGCCAACTGGGTGGTATTAAGAAGCAGCCAAGTGGGGTAGTTGTAACACTTTGCAATAATAATGAAAAATGTTGGAGGTTACTGCCCACACCTGCCAGGACTGGTCAGACTGGTGGTCAGTGGTCTAACACACACTGCTGGCTGTAGTGCTCACATAGCACCTGTTCTAATAGGATAAACAATAGTTTATTCTATTATAATAGGACTCTGTTGGGCTCCAAGAGCCAGGTGGCAAATAAAAACAGACGGGTGAAACACATACAGTATTAATCAGTATGCACAAAACATTCAGTCAGCAGAGCAAATTACACAATATATGTATGAAAGCCATCAGTCACGCCAGGGTTTCACAACTTGTTTTTAAACATGTATCGCCTTTTGATGGTAACCAAGTACCCTTAAACTCATAATAAGTGTCCCACAATCGGACTACATTTATACCAAACCACTCCTTACACCTTTTAAAGTTTTAAAAATAGCCGTTTAGTTTTGCATTATCTATTCTTATCTAATAAATTTATGCTAATTTCAGCTACATTCAACAGACTGAAGCATTCCCATCCCTTGAAGCTATCCTGAAGCTATCATTGGTTGAGAACCAATATTCTCCACTCCCTACATTAAGGGGCAGATTCAATTTGGTGCAAAGGGACTCGATGTGTATCTGGATCAGTCCGCGGAGACACATCACTTCTGAGTTTTTAACAGAAATCTGCGCTCATTTTCCCTCGCGTTTCATAGAGGTGCAGAGTAAGATAAGCCGATATTTCAGTACCATATTCGCCAATAAAGTGCGCAGCTGGATATTGAGGTGGCTAATTTAATGTGGCCCTAAATATATACAGTTTAAGTAGGAGTTATACCACTCTGCCTCCTGTGATATAGAATATCACAGTATATGGAAATGACCACATGCCATCAATGCATATCCATATGTATGTCAGTTACTATGCTGTACCACATCCCATCCTCCCCATTCTAATGGAGTAGGTCACATCACACACAGCGCGCGCTCTCTCTCTCTCTCTCTCTCTCTCTCTCTCTCTCTCTCTCTCGAGAGAGAGAGAGAGAGAGAGAGAGAGAGAGAATTAAACATACATGCATAGTACATTGCTAGCACAGTATTAGTTTTGCACATACATACATAGTGCATTGCTAGTACAGTATTACTTTTGCACATACATATATTACATACATACATGCATAGTACATTGCTAGCACAGTATTAGTTTTGCACATACATACATACATAGTGCATTGCTAGCACAGTATTAGTTTTGCACATACATATATTACATACATACATGCATAGTACATTGCTAGCACAATATTAGTTTTGCACATACATACATAGTGCATTGCTAGCACAGTATTAGTTTTGCACATACATATATTACATACATACATGCATAGTACATTGCTAGCACAGTATTAGTTTTGCACATACATACATAGTGCATTGCTAGTACAGTATTAGTTTTGCACATACATATATTACATACATGCATAGTACATTGCTAGCACAGTATTAGTTTTGCACATACATATATTACATACATACATACATGCATAGTGCATGGCTAGCACAGTATTAGTTTTGCACATACATACATACATAGTGCATTGCTAGCACAGTATTAGTTTTGCACATACATATATTACATACATACATGCATAGTGCATTGCTAGCACAGTATTAGTTTTGCACATACATATATTACATACATACATACATACATAGTGCATGGCTAGCACAGTATTAGTTTTGCACATACATATATTACATACATACATACATGCATGCATAGTGCATGGCTAGCACAGTATTAGTTTTGCACATACATATATTACATACATACATGCATAGTGCATGGCTAGCACAGTATTAGTTTTGCACATACATATATTACATACATACATGCATAGTGCATGGCTAGCACAGTATTAGTTTTGCACATACATATATTACATACATACATACATGCATGCATAGTGCATGGCTAGCACAGTATTAGTTTTGCACATACATATATTACATACATACATGCATAGTGCATGGCTAGCACAGTATTAGTTTTGCACATACATATATTACATACATACATGCATAGTGCATAGCTAGCACAGTATTAGTTTTGCACATACATACATACATACATACATACATAGTACATTGCTAGCACAGTGTTAGTTACAAGCACTGCATCCTGCCCATTGTACAATACAGAATAACATTCTGGCTATGGAGGTCACATGGCTCACTCACCCGCTGAGCCTTTTCCCAGACTTGGTTCAGCCTCTGTATCCGGAACTCGGCGTTCTCTCCTCCCGCCCGGTTCTCATTCACCTCCCGGGAATACTTCCCTCCGCCCTGGGCCTGGGCCCCCAGCAAGGACAGGGAGCAGAGCAGGGACAGGCGACACAAGACAACATACATGTCTGCACAGCAGAGCGGTGGTGCACAGGGACACAGGAGACGCCGCTGCCGAATGTCAGGCCTGAGGATCCGGCTGCTTATTGGTCACCCCTTGACATGGCCCACGAACTCCCTCCTCATTGGCTGATCCCGAGCACTTGGATCCGCCCCCTTCAAATGTTAACTCTAGCAGCGCTGTGGGAGTGTGCAGCATTGTTTAGCATCATTACCTGCAAAGGAATGCAAGGATGGGAGCCAAGGAAGAGAGGGGCTGGAATAAAGAGACCTGTGTGTAGCATAGAGCAGAGATATTTTAATATTTTAAACTAAATAAACTAAACTAATAAACTAAAAAGTTATTAACACTAACTGCAATGTTAACATAAATCAGGGTTTGATCACCTGTTGCTGTCCAGCGGCTGTAGAACTATAATTCCCAGCATACCCTGAGAGCCCTAGGTTGATAGGACATGCTGTTGCTGAGACCTTTAGTTCTATAACATAAATATTTTTTATTTGGGTTATTACTTTGTGCAATAATGCTGTTTGCTAACATAATGTGCCTTATTGTCATTTTATTCTTTTTATTTATTTTCTTGCTACTTGATTTTACCAACTACCTATTTTCTACAGGATCAATAACGAATGAAGAGTGGATGTTGGATATAGTTGCTTGAGGGGTGTTAAATCACTAATTTGGAAGGTATTCTTAACGCACAGTGCTTAAGACAATGTCAAATTTATTGAACTTCATGCATTTCATCCAGTAGAAAATGATCTGCCCCAATTATCTATTGCATGTTTTTCTGTGGTGAATTGATTAAACTGATTGTAAGCTTGCGAGCAGGGCCTTCTCACCTCTTTGTCTGTTTTACCCAGTTTGTTTATTAGATTATTATGTTTGTCCCCAATTGTAAAACGCTACGGAATATGTTGGCGCTATATAATTAAATGATGATGATGATGATTAAAATGATGATTGAAAGCACAGGTAACTGTCATAGGGAAAGGTCTCAAGGATGTGATTTTCTGATCTGGAAACTGCAGTGTGTTAAAGTGAGTTCAGTCATCCTAACATTAAAATAAATGAGAAACGCTATTTCACTGGCACACCACAGTGACTCGAGGGTCTATCTAATGGTTCAGGCCACCCTAAGATAATATGCTAATAGCACCATACGACTTCCATGCCAGGCTAATGCAAGGTAGGCAAGCCACAACTCATCCTTAATTTAAAATCCGACATCCTTCACCAACAAACACCAATGTTTATGTTCCCGTGTTTTCCGAACTCATCTCGACTTGGCTTCTTAAACGGGTCATGGCTGTCTTTGTCACTCATTTCGTTTCCATTAAAATCTGAACTGTATAGGGAACCTGAGGTGTGAACGAGCGTTACTGAGGGTGAAGGTGGAGGGGGCTGTCACAACTATGGCTGTAGTCATCCTTGTCTCTTCTACTCACTTATCCTCAAGTGCTTGCTCAAGGATGATTCCGTGTCTTCACTTTTTACCATGGGAGTATGTCAAAATTAAAACTATACAACATTTTGATTTCATGTTTTCTTTTACTTTGGAGAGAAACTATTCTCTTATGTTTTAAAATGAATTTCAGTTTATATCTCTGCTTGTCTGTCACAATTTTTCACCCCAAAAAATGTCATGTCCCCCAGCTAAAAGCCTAGTCAGCCTATTGGATGATCAGGCCCTGGTGACTCGCTATAAAATTACTGAATGCAGCAATTTGACAGTGTGGAGGGAAAACACAAGCAAGTGGCCATATGGTGTATGACAACATTTCCGGCAAGCTTGCTATAAACTCCTATAGGAGAATAAGCCGACACTGTGATTGTCGTAACTTAAAATGGCGACAGTTACATTGCTGGTATTAAGGGGGTAATGTGAGGACCCGGCGCCTGTATAATGACCAACGTCATAAAGCGTGGGGGTGGTGGCTTCAAACACCGTTAACCTTAATTTAATTTAAGTTAATGTTTTTTACGAATGGTTGGACATTATACAGGCTCCGGGTCCTCGCATTGCCCCCTTAATACCAGCAAAGTAACTGTCGCCATTTTAAGTGATGACAATCACAATGCAAGCTTGTTCTCCTGTTGGCGTTTATAGCAAGCTTGCTGGAAATGTTGTCTGTCACTTTTTCAGTAAGTTTCCATTTCCTACATGTCGGGATTACGCAAATTGGCATTTTACTGTCACTCTTGTCGTAATTACCCTAATCGTCATTTTGTGCCCCACCCGTAAGTCAAAGGGAAATACCTGTTTTATTCACCTGACTTTTGTTAATTGAAAACGTTAATAATTTTTCATGAGGACAACAAAAAAAAAATCTTATACCTACTATGTATAGCAGGAGTTGAAGAGTGAACCAGTGTTAAGGTACTAAACTCACCGAACAGAAGAAAATATATGAAGAGAGAAATAACAAAGTGGAGGAATTGCATATAAGTATAGCTGGTTATATTACTTATTTACTGGTGTACTGAGGTTCTACTCTTAGAGTGAAGAGTATAGGGATAGTGTGGGGAGTCCTGAAAATATGGATTTGTATTATTTCCTTTTGCTAGTGCTGGACTGCGATATCTATATCAAGGGCAATAGAGATTAGGGAGAGAGGGTGGTTGGGTTTGAGAGACCAAGTTTCACCTGCTTTAAGTGATATAGATGCTGAGCAAACAGATTGCTACTGCTGTCAGATGTTGTCGGACTACAGGATAAAGCTGCCGAACAGAGAGAATTGAGCTTACTACCCACCATTTTGTGTGAATACAGGTCAGCCCAAACCATTCTAAGATTACAGGGAAAGTTGTACTTTTTGTCATGAAAATCTGTGGCTGCATTTATTCAAGAGTCAAGTGATGAAGTATCATGTTATTAGTTGTGTGTGATTGAACATCATTTATTTACGTGACTGTGTTGGAATTCAAGTTGCTCATCTGCATAGAGTGAGAGGTAAAGCTAGTACTGCAATGGAAATTATAGTACTACAAGTGCCAGCATATCTATGGCTGCCAGGGCCAACTTTGTAGTGCAGCTGTGAAAAATGCATTTAAAAGCAAACACCATGATAAAAAAGATGTTATAAATAAACACCCCCACACAACACAACACTCTAACCATTATAATTCTCATCTGAATTCTGTGGTGCAAGTGGTCCTCTTCTTTGGGTCCACCAGGCATTCCGGGTTAATAAAATAAAAATCCCTAATATGATGATGAGAGACTTGCTAGTTACCGAGCTGTACCCAAAATTACACTACAAGGCATACAAGGAGGTGAGCCAATCGCGGGCTCACCTCCGGCCAATCAGTGCTCGCCGCATCATTGCCCAGCGCCCTGGCGACGACATATATTCAATCATTGTGAGTGACACTGGATCAGTATGATGGTGGAGACAGACCTGGAGGAGAAGACGTCTAGATCAAGTAAGAAGACGTCGGATTCAGAAGAGAGAGCTGCGGCAGAGCCCTGAGGACAGCGGCAGTCGATGGACCACAAGGAAATGGAGGCTGTGAGAGGCAGGTAAGACCTTTAGGAAACCATCTCGCAAGCCCATGCCTGCAGTTTATACCCTGTTACATTTTCAGGCACAAGGCATGTGGAAGATTTTCAGGCACTAGCCCCGTGGCTCCTTAGGTTTATTGTTAGGTCCACTTTAGTTGGGCATAGTGTATAGCTTAGAAGTCTGTGGGGCGCAGTCTTGCTAGGCTTAGAGCCTAGGGGCCCATTAGGAAAGACACTTAACATCAGGTGTAGCCTGTGGCCAAAACAACTCGGGCATTAGGTCTGTGGGGAAAACTTAGGCATCAGTAGGATTTCAGCCCCTGCCACTTAGAGACCGCTCTTGGTCTGGCATTTCTCTCTTTTCCCCGTCGGCCATTTTCGTGTAGACACTTAAACCTTTCAATAACTCCGTCATTGTGTCCTTGCCCTTATTTGTCAGGCTGCAATTAAATTTAGGCTTTTGAGGTGCTTCCCTGGTACAAGATCAGACCCGGCGCTACCATTAGGCAGCTTCCTAGGGTGCCAGACTGTTGGGGGTGCCCCTGCTGCCCAGAAAGAAGAAATTTCTTTGGCACTCATGGGTGAAGTAACGTACGGAGAGCAGCTGGCACGGAGCACACAGCCCCTACCTGTCCCCAGCTGGCTGCTCACGCTGACGGGCGGCTGTATCACCTCAGGCCTACAGGGTGCATTATGGGAGAGAAGCACACAGAGGGGATCTGACATGTGATTAGTTCCCCTCTGACTATTACAGGGAGGACGGAGCAGCAACAGGTAAGTGGGGATGGAGGGAGGATTTAATGTGCTTGGTGGGAAGCTGATGTTGAGGAGGTTTGGAATAATGAGGGAGTTAATTATGAGGGTGAGAGGATTAATCGCCATATTTGCCAATAGCGTCATACTGGCCCTGCTGTCAAACTATATAAATTTCGGGCTATTATAGCAGGGGGCGGGGTCAAGATGACACCATTAGCTCCTCCCCCACCCACTTCACTAACAAAGTGGGTAGGATGCGGGAGGTTGCCCTGCTCTCCCGGGAGCCCGGGAGAACTCTCAAAAATTCGGGAGTCTCCCAGACATTCCGGGAGAGTAGGCAACTATGTCAAACGGGTGCTTTTAATGAGGCTGAGGTAGTTAATAATTAAGGGATAATGAATATAAATGGGATTATTTAACAATGTTGTTGTAAATTAATTATGGTGACGAGGGAGTTAATGATTTAAAAAGGGGGTAAGGATGTTGAAGGGGTTGTTATGATGAGGCTAAAGGATTCAATGACCGTGAGGGGGATGATTGGGAGTTAATGCTTATAAGGGGGTTAATTTGTAATGTTGGGGGGGTTAAATAACGATGGGGAGATTAATGTTGATACAGTGGTTATTATGATAGTGAGAGATTTAATGATTTTAAAGGGGTTAATGACAGGATTGATTGATGAGGGGGTTAATGATCATGAGGGGTAATTTTTGAGAAGTTGGGGGGTTACTTATGATGGGCCGCTGCTGTGTTCTTGGCTCACAGAATACAATTTGCCAGCCACTGTCTGCATGTAATGTATGGGGATGGTATTATTGTAATGTGTGGGTAGTGGTGATCGAGGTATTTGGGTAAGAGGTGTAGAACTGTCTGCGTTTAAATCAAAAGCAGAGGCTGGAGAGCTGTGAAAACGTCTTTACTATGTGGTATATACTGAGAACTGAAGATGGCTGCCGGGTGTTTCCTGTCAGCCAGCACTTCCTGGTTGGCAAGTGGCTGGCAGTGATGTCACTTCCGCCAACCACACATAGCATACATCTACAAGAGGGGTGGGGTGGTATTGTGGTAATGTGTGGGGAGAGGGGTGGGGCTGTTGCTGGCTTATTATCATAAGTTTTTTGTTTTTTTTTGCTTTGTTTTGAAATCTAACATTTGGAAACTCACCACCTGCGGTTGCTCTAAATCAGCGTTCTGCATCAGGCATCAGTGCACCTGGACTGCAGCCTTAGAAGGGGAAGGTAAGTGGCTATTTTTAATTTACAAAGTCAAGTGTGGGTATTGGGGGGGCGGATGGTTGATCGTTTGCCTAGGGCGCCAAGAAATGTTACACCGGCCCTGGTCAGGCCCCCATTAAAGATAGGCTTTTGGAGTATTATATTGTCCTGTCTGTTGTTTTTCGGCTTGGCTGATTGGAACTGTGGATATTTTAGAAAGGGTAGTACACGACACGTAGTGTTAGAAGATAACGTTACGCGGCATACTGGTCACATAGGGCATTGTTAGGGCCAGGGAGCTGCTGCTGTTACTGTTGTTGTTAAAAGTGGGTGGGACATACCAGTACGTTAAACAGCTCTGTGGGAGGGTTGTTGTGTATCGCCCCATTTCCTAGATGCCATTCCAAGGAGACGACCATCAAGAGGAGACAGCGACTATATAGCTAGTATTCCTCTTTTGTTTTCTTTAGGTGAGGCCCTCACCAGTAAATTGTTGAGTAAGATATTCAGTTTGGGGTCTTCCCTGTCACGTATATCTGTAACCCCACGTCCAGGTCCAGACAAAAATCGAGTAGTTGGCATTAGGAGTAGAACGTAGTTTCTCTACTCCCACACACCACCTCGGACACCCTGTCTCCTCCTGACTATACTTACTCCAAATATTTGTGGTTGTTTATCCTCTTCCTAGACTGAAGCGGTAGGTGGAGGATTGTTGCTGAAGATGTAGCGTGATTGGCAGGTGATCTGATTGACAACAGGTAAAGTCTGTTACAGTAGCAAAGGCCCTTTAGCAGTCAGAGTATTGCAAAATGTCTAGGGAATATTCAACACCCCGATTGGGCAATGGCTGCACTATTCACCAACCAGAGAGAAGAAAATTATTTGTAACTGTCTCTACCCAGTACCCAACTGATAAAGACTCCTATTATATATTACACTTTCACACAATGCTATAATTAGCTCTTCTGCAAATCATGTTCTCCGGCGCGATGTATACTTTAAAGGATGTTTTCTGAAGTGGAAATGTCTCATTACTCTACCAACAGACCTTCTGAGCTCCTAATTGCACAAGTGCCCGTACAATTAGACATTTATTGCACCAGTACCGTACTTAGCATGCACGACATTAATAATTAGTTTCCCATATTTGACAATTGGGGCCAGGCAACTATCCTGCGAGACATGAGAGATTCGATGGGGGTGAATTGATAAGTACATTGTGCTCTCTATTAATGGATTCACCTCCTCTGCTCATATAATACTAAATTCCTCTTTCTTCAGTATTGCTGCTTGGGAAAAAGTATGGAGAGAGGGGGGAATAACACACTGTAGGTTGAAAAAGCATGAAACTATCAATGTTAAGGGCTACACAATGAGGGTGCTGTGATCTGACTTCATATCCAGGAAGTAAGGGCTGAATCAAAGGCAGCATTGTTATCTGTTTATCCTGGATAGAAGTATTGTGTCACAGTGTAGTAGAATAGAATAAACAATGTAACTCTACCGGTGTATTTAGAGTAGCACTCTTCTATTTAGTAATTAAGTCACTTTAGTTTAGTGTAACAAGCTTTTAGCCACCCGTGGGTGTGTATTAGTAAGGTGTGTTACTGTAATAGTAGTGTCTGATATGTGCTGCTGGATTCTCAGATGGTAGAAGATCACCCAGCAGAGAGTGTCCAGCTATGTCCAGATGTCAGCACTATTTAAGTGAAGACCCATGATGAAGTGCACAGATCAGGGTACTTGACAATTATACTGACTTCCCGTTCTCTGCACCATTGGAGCTTACATTCTAAATTCCCTAACACACACAGGTCCATTTTTGTCCGAAGCCATTTAACCTACCAGTATGTTTTTGCCTTCTTCTTATATTTGCACAACCACATGATGTGGGGACAATGCAATAAATGGTAATACACGTTCGATCACCTGCTCTGGAAATCAATGTAGTATCCGCTTCAGTGACACTTGAGCATAACCGATATTGTAATAATGAAAATTAGAAAATATAAGAAGGCTTCCACCTTTGCAAATCTGCCAGTCAACACCATTCGCTCACTTTTAGGACTCCTTTGCTCATACCTCCCAACTTTGGAGTGCCAGGAATCAGGACAGGGCACGTGGATACGGTCAAGAGTCAAAGGGCTAGATTTACTAAACTGCAGGTTTGGAAAAGGGGAGATGTTGCCTATAGCAACCAATCAGATTCTAGCTTTCATTTATTTAGTGCATTCTACAAAATGACAGCTATAATCTGATTGGTTGCTATAGGCAACATCTCCACTTTTTCAAACCCGCAGTTTAGTAAATATACCCCAAAGAGTGAATTGACTAGTGACACATGTAATGATGTAATGACAGTTCTTGGTCTGACTCCAAAATCATGTCAATTTATTTTACCATGTGAACTATACACATCTTTGTATAATGACTGTCCTCCTTTTTATGTAAGTATTACCGTGGAAAACCCAGCAGTAGATCTGACCTTTCTGATCCCTGCAAGGGAGTTTTTGACAAGCTTTTAGCTAGACAAATGAAGGAAACTCTTTTTTATTGTACATTCATTATATTTTCTAAAACATAAACTTCTTTAATTATCTTTATTGTTATACTTTGTGCTTGAGGTTATTTCCCAAGCAGAATCAATTACACAATGAGATACTTTTAAAAAAATATTTCTTTAAACAAAGCCGAGGGGAGATAGTTTTTCATGCAAAAAAAATTTTTTTTTTCTTTTACGTTGAAGTCAACAGTTTTCTATATATTTTAGCTATCCCAATGAACTGCACAAGCAAGGGATTCAACGTTTCTCTGTGTATTTATAATAGATTGGGCCTTTTATGACTTAGATGCAGCACAAAAGCCTATTTTGACATGCAGAATGCACCCATATTTCCAGCACAGGTCATTGGTGTACAGAACAAGGCGATTTTAGGGGGGGCGATTTAGGCCCCGCCCCCTTTCTGATTTCTAAGGCTGCCGGCGGCTGCACACTATGTGCAGATCCGCTCGGCAGTGGCAGTGTGCTGCCCCGCTGCTCTGATTGTGTTTAAAACACAATCAGAGCAGCCGGGCAGTACACTGTCACTGCTGAGCGGACCTGCACAGTGTGCAGCTGTCGGCAGCAAGCCCCTGCTAGAGGGGGCGATTGCCCAGATGGCCCCCCCTTGGATCCGCCACTGGAACAAGGTGACAGTGGTTGCAGAGGAACAGAAGTTTGCACTAGCTGATGTAAAGGGTTGGGTGGAGTTAGGGCATTCAATGCAAAATACAACAGGTTAGTCAGTACACCTAGGTCTACGGAGCAGTGTAAAGACTAGA
Organism: Mixophyes fleayi; assembly: GCF_038048845.1. Lineage (NCBI taxonomy): Eukaryota > Metazoa > Chordata > Amphibia > Anura > Limnodynastidae > Mixophyes > Mixophyes fleayi. The sequence goes on from NC_134402.1 coordinate 34,655,015, forward strand.
TTTTAATTTGTGGAGGAAGATTATTGAAATTAGGAAAATGGGTGAAGAGGGCGTATGTTAGGGGTGTTCATTTCCATTCCACAAAAGAACATGATTTGTTCACCAGCTTGTAGAGATGCGGTCTCATATTTGCCCACATTTTGCACAGTGTAGAACCAAGCATCAAACACACAGAGCGCCACCTGTAATGGAGACCCAGATGTCTCCTCATTCTTATGTTTAAATTGAGCTTTAACCGGGACTTAACCAAGCAGTATTTTTATGAAATGGAATGTTTAATTTAATGAAAGGATGGTAGTGAAGTAGCAGGGATGTGTCTTTTTCGTTGACAATGACACTTTTGCATAGTGCACCTTGTCAGATTGTTTCACCTCTTCATATACCTAGACACACTATTAGTTTGTGAAGATATCTCCCAAACTAAAAGCCTTTTGCCCTGTGCACCGAGGTCCAACGATCTGTAAAATGTGCTAAATTATATGGTTTGCTAGTACTCCTGGGGGACCCTAGAACCTACTGAGGGGTCTATATAATAAGATGCAGTCAGCCATAAAAAATAGAGAAAACAGCAGTGTTCTCTGAAAAATTAACATTGCATAACTTATGAAGGGTTAAGTGCAGGAGAAATAAAAGATTTCTCGAGCCATAACCCAGTTAACATTTATTAATGCAGACCCCATATATTAATATGGGGTCTGCAAAGTTCTCCAACTCATTAAGTTTTGAAAAACTTCTCAGGGTGGAATTGACTGTCATTTTCAATGGGATTCAGCTGAAGCCTCTCCGGTTTCGTGGATCCCTCACCTGTGGAAGTGCTATGAGCATGCGCATAGCTCACCTGTGGAAGTGCTATGAGCATGGCATAGCTCACCTGTGAAAGTGCTGTAAACATGCGCATAGCTCACCTGTGGAAGTGCTATGAGCATGCGCATAGCTCACCTGTGGAAGTGCTATGAGCATGCGCATAGCTCACCTGTGGAAGTGCTATGAGCATGCGCATAGCTCACCTGTGGAAGTGCTATGAGCATGGCATAGCTCACCTGTGAAAGTGCTGTAAACATGCGCATAGCTCACCTGTGGAAGTGCTATGAGCATGCGCATAGCTCACCTGTGGAAGTGCTATGAGCATGCGCATAGCTCACCTGTGGAAGTGCTATGAGCATGCGCATAGCTCACCTGTGGAAGTGCTATGAGCATGGCATAGCTCACCTGTGAAAGTGCTGTAAACATGCGCATAGCTCACCTGTGGAAGTGCTATGAGCATGCGCATAGCTCACCTGTGGAAGTGCTATGAGCATGCGCATAGCTCACCTGTGGAAGTGCTATGAGCATGCGCATAGCTCACCTGTGGAAGTGCTATGAGCATGGCATAGCTCACCTGTGAAAGTGCTGTAAACATGCGCATAGCTCACCTGTGGAAGTGCTATGAGCATGCGCATAGCTCACCTGTGGAAGTGCTATGAGCATGCGCATAGCTCACCTGTGGAAGTGCTATGAGCATGCGCATAGCTCACCTGTGGAAGTGCTATGAGCATGGCATAGCTCACCTGTGAAAGTGCTGTAAACATGCGCATAGCTCACCTGTGGAAGTGCTATGAGCATGCGCATAGCTCACCTGTGGAAGTGCTATGAGCATGCGCATAGCTCACCTGTGGAAGTGCTATGAGCATGCGCATAGCTCACCTGTGGAAGTGCTATGAGCATGGCATAGCTCACCTGTGAAAGTGCTGTAAACATGCGCATAGCTCACCTGTGGAAGTGCTATGAGCATGCGCATAGCTCACCTGTGGAAGTGCTATGAGCATGCGCATAGCTCACCTGTGGAAGTGCTATGAGCATGCACATAGCTCTTCCTCCGTTCACCAGCAGCACTGGATTGCCGATAAATACTAAAATCAGTTTGTGGAGCAGGACTTCGCCGGGGCTCCCAGAACAGTGTCGGCATGGCAAATTGCATCGGTCTTTAAATATGCATTGCATTGATGCGTATTGATTGACACCGCATGACTTTAATAAATAGACCCCTGTATCTTGGTTTTTTGAAGAAGCAGCCTCTTTTGGATGTGTTATCTTGGAATGTTTGTTTTCATAAAACTGAACTGTGGGTTTTTCGCCAAAATAATTATCATACTGAACTAATGGTTATATTTTAGAGTAATTCATTTGCAAATATTTTTCCTGATTCAAACTGAAAACAAAAAATATTTAAAGATGATTTTGAGTGTTAGAAATGGATTATAATGTTTGTTATATTTGTGTTATAGAACTTGTTGTTTTGCAGCATCATACTTCTACAATAAACCCCTCTGACCCAAATGTTCTGAGTTTGAGAAATATTCCTAACCATGTCTAGTAGTAAACACTTTTCCCAAATAAAAAGGGGTTTAGAACAGATTTTATATATTGCAGTTATTATCAGCTTTGGTGGTATCTAATTTGATTGAAGTTGTGCCTTTCATTTAAGTTGTTATATGATACTGGGCATAAGATCGATGATAGGAAATGTTTAACAGTTTACCTGGGGTAATTACTTTAAAATAGAGGTTAACTTTCAACAAGTTTAACTGCAGACTAATCTTTTTGGGATTATTTTGTAACACATTCACTGTAATCTTAAATACCACTTTTCTTACTGATGTTTTGTTTTCAATTCTGTTCTTTAAGCACTGCTTAAGGTATTCCTTAAACTTCCACTACTAAGAATACAGTGGTACCCCATGGAGCCTATAAGTTATACTTACCTACTCTCCTGATACATCCCGAATCCTATCTCTTCTCTTTTAAAGAGGGTGGGGCCTTGATAATGCAATTTGCCCTTTGGACGTCCCCTCTGGGAGTTTGCTATAAACTACTGCAGTCCTAACATGCAACCACATATCCTCCTTTCAGTGTCCACCGCATAAAAGATCCACCTTTATTGTTAGAGCCTTGTTTAGATTCGGAAACATTTGCTCTACAAACGTAGGCATAAAAATGTATGTGTATGTGTTATGTGTACATGTTGAGTCTCACGTACCTATTTGTGCACACTATAATAATGTAAGGAAGTGTTATGTCCTCTCTCACTCCCCTTTGTTCCCTTCATAGTTTTGTTTGTAAATTATTCAAGTTGTTGTGCCAAGGAATTTTTGTTCCTGCCATAAAAGACGTTGCTGTAGGCATTGACATGCCTTTGGTGAATTGTGTTTCAGAAGTGGCAAACAGATCTGCCTAGGGTACAGACACTGATCGTCCCTGGTTTATTGTCTATATATCTTTCTTTAATAAATCCCTGGTACCATTACTTTATCCACAATCGGTCAATTTCTTTACCATAATAGCTTTTGCTGAAGTTCTTGGTCTTTTTTGTAGTACGGAGATGCAATAAACAATGTGGATTGTATTTCCTGTAGATTATTAATGCGTAAATGGTAAAAACAAATAATATGTCAGAATCCAGAAAAACAATTTACTGTAACTGGTAATAGTGACAATGAGCCAGACAGCCCTTCTATCAGTTACATAATAAGGTGTTTTTCTTTGCAAAGAACAAAACAAATACTAATACTCTTCGTACAAGGAATCCTGTATCCTAATTTATACATTTTATAAAAGATGGAAATAAATATCAAAAGCAGAAAAGTATTCATTATCATGTCATCTGGTGCTCCAATCCCCCCCCCCCCCCCCATAGTCCAAAAACATATCTGTAGGTTAATTGGCTACTGACAAACAATGGACCCTAACATGTGTGTGTGTTTCTGTGTCAGTACATGGCAGGGAATTAGACTGTAAGCTCCACTGAGACAGGGACTAAAGTGAATGATTCAATATTCACTGTGTAATTTGGTGGCGTTATATAAATAAATGATAATAAATAAATAAGCTATACAATTATTTCTTGATTAATTTGCTAATTAGAGCAAATATTATATTTAGAAACTGAGATGTTTAAACAACTCAATTAGTTATCTAAAAGTTAATCATTCTTCAATAACTGCAAAATAAATAAACTCCTCTTTGTGATATTTAAAGTGTGACGCTGGGGTTTTATTACGTTAACACATCACATAGTACATACCCTTCATGAGGCAATAGGTAAGTGAAGGCACACAAACAATTTATGCAACACAAACGGGCGAATTGCTTACGTAACAATTTGACCTTCACTATTTTAGCCCATTAACGATAAGAGATGTAGTAACAAAGCTATTTATTAATTAAGTCATGCTGGGACAGCTACACCGATAAGCAGCTATCCCGGCAAATAGTTTTATACCGTTTCCGGATCGCAACGACGAAAGAGTATAGTTGCCGGTTCTGTCCCAGACTTTTCACTTCACATGTGCACAAAGTAACGACTGGAGGGGAGGACCTCGGCTTTTGCTATAGGGAAGGGCTGTTAACAGCATCTTAAATTGGCACTAGCAATCTGATACAAGCTGCTTAAGGTGACTCTGGCAAATGTAAGAGTACCCCGGGTAGTGAAAGCTTGGCATATAATGCTGAGATCAGGCATTTGGTGAAGGGTCTGGTCTGAAGACGGGAGTTGTGGGACAAGTGAAAGCTCCAAATTTGCAAGAATTGAAAAAAGTGTCTGTGGAAAGAGTGAAGGGCCAAAAACATAGGGAAAAAGGGCGAGCAAGATATGTTACTGTGGAATCTAATGCCACTAGCCACCCACAAAGAAGAGAAAGAAGAGGCAAGACACAGTGTAAAAGACGGATTACCAACTATAGAAACAAGTGGGCAGGGGTCCGGAGCCAATTTATAGACTTTGTTAGCGCAATCCCAAATAGAAAGGGAGAGAGCCACTTTCAGGTGAGACTTTGCCAGCACAGGATGGAGAGGCAGGGGTAGCCAGAATAGAGAAGTCAAGGTAGTCAAATTAAGATTAAGAGATTCGGCCTCCAAGGAGACTCACAATTTAGTTGGTAATATCTGGCATTTTATGGACCAGATAAAAGTGGAGGTAATGTATTGAATAAATTTAAAGGTTTGCAGAGGGATGCAGATAGGGAGGACCTGAAAAAGAAACGGAGTTTAGGGAGAATATTTATTTTGACTGAATTTATGCGTTCGACACAAGAGAAATGTTGTGGATACCAGGAAAGGAGATCAGCTTAAATGGTGGATAGAAGTTGATGGTAGTTTGCTTGGTAGAGTTTGTGGTATGATTTAGGGAGACAGACTCCAAGATATTTCAGCCTGTACAGATGCCACCTGAAAGGAATGGCTTATTTCACGGAAGAGGAAAGGTTAAAGTCCAAAACTTCTGTCATTTGAGCATTAATCTTGTACCCAGATAGAGAACCACAAGTCTCAATGTCCACCAGGAGAACTGGGGGGGAGACCTGACAGAGCTGTCTTAATACATGGGTACGCTGGAAAGTTCCTCGGGGCCTCATGAGCATAGGGGCCTCATAGGTTTGCCAACTTTTCAGTATATTCAGGAGATTTATTCAGAACATTCAAACTCTTATTATTAAAAGGTTTCGGTGAACTAATCACCTCAGAAAGTTTGCAAATGTTTGTGTTGAACTCTTGATTAAAATAAATAATTCAAAGTAATTTTGTACTGTGCCATCTCCATCTGTATACTTCGTATACTCTGTAATAATGGCTCAATGACTAGAGCAAAGATAATTGGGGACAGATTGCAGCCTTGTCTCGTGCCGTTAGTGATAGTAAATGGGCTACAGACCACACCATTCTCCTGTATGGCAGCTGATGGGGAATAATACAATGCTGACAAACTGGAGAGGAATTTACCAGTGAAACCAAAGGGGAGAGGTTGCGGAACATGAAGAGCCAGGGAATCCGATCAAACACCTTCTCCACATCCAGTGCTAATACAAGGGATGGAAGCCTACTTTTATTAATAGTGTGAATTAAATCAATGGCCCGTCTGAGGCCTGACGGCCAGGGACAAAATTGACTTCATCTGAATGAATTAAAGAAAGGTTAAGGATGTTCAATCGGGTGGCAAGATTTTTTGCAATGATTTTTAAATCGACATTGAGCAATGAGATGGTTCTATAGTTGGTACAATGAATGGGGTACCTACAGGTTTAGGAATGACTACAATGTGGGCACGGGTGGTGGCCAAGTCAAAGGCAGCCCCCACTAGAATTGCATTAAAAAGTTAGGACGTCAAAACAGGAGAAAAGTTTTTTATAGTATTGGAAGATGAAGCCCTATGGGCCTGGAGCAGAGGAAGTTTCAACGATTTAATGGCTTGTTGATTTTTCTCTAGTGAAATATTGGCGTTTAAAAACAAATTATTTGCTTAATTCCTTAACAATTTGAATGGGGTAATAAATAGGAGGCTCTTGGCACCACGACCGATCTCACCTATCAGAGTGCGGGCTCATTATTTATATAACTTGTGTGCTAACATAGTGTCAGCCTTATCATAGAAATGCTGATATAGTTTTTTAAAATTTAGCTGTGGCTCCTCTGGAAAATAAGGAATTGAGCTGACCTCTGACTCCATCAATCTTGGTAAGGAGATCAGAAGAAGGTGCTAATTTATGTCAGGATAGCACTCCGTCTTATTGTTGGCGGAGATTTTAATGTTGTCCTTGTTACCGCCATGGACAAATCTTCTCCCTCCTACTCCCTGAATATTCCACACTTGCCACTTTACTCACACTCCACCATCGGTAGGACTCCTGGAGACTGTGTAACTCCGAAGCCAGGGATTATACCCATTACTCTTATTACCCCCACAATTTATATTAGTGTATAAATATTTTGCACATAACCCACTCCCTCACTCCTCATGTGAGTCAAGCAGGCATCATTCCTCTCTCCTGGACTGACCACTTGGTTGTATTCCTCCTCCTTCTTAGACAACCGCCGCGGCAGATGGCGCTTAGATGACTCACTCCTGCTTAAATCTATCCACTTGCCTCAACATTAAAGCATCAATTTCTCAGGGGTAGAATTCCTAGAGATTGCCCCGGAGATCATATGGGAGGTCCACAAAGCCACTATTCGGGGGTCATTTGATTAGCCTAAATGAGTCCTCTAGGAAAAAGTCAGCAGAGAAGATCTCATCCCTAGACCCATTCTGACCTGGCCGTACTTCCCCAGATTTACTCATTGAAGGGTCAACTTAGCACTCTCCTTTCCCAGAGTGGCCACTGTACTCCAACAGCACTATTACAATAAAGCTGACAAAGCTGATTCAGTGCTTGCTAGAAAAATCTGAAAAAAAAAGTTGCCTTCAGCCATATTGACAAAATTCTTCAGTCTCCTACAGGTGACGTCACCTATGAACCGTTGGCGATAGTCCGAGAGTTCCGGGACTTCTATTGCTCACTCTATACCCTCTCATGGTGACCTCCCGGTTCATACTCTGGAGGATTACCTGCTAATCTCTCCCCTACTTAAAATCACCCTAACACAGCAAACCGCTCTGAACTCAGATATAATCTTGTCTGAGGTCCTGGTGGCCATCAAATCTCTGAAAGCTTCGTCTGCTCTGGGCCCTGATGGCCTCACCCCACAGTACTAGAACCCCACAGGGTTCTTGGCCCACATCTGATGAAATTCTTTAATGAAGTGCTTGAGGGGGCTTCCTTTGACTCTGCTACCACAAGGGCTAACATTACTGTTATTATTCATTCTTTTCCATTCTAGTGGCACTGACAAAATAATACCTTGGGGTCTTCATCGCCAAACATTACCACCACCTCTTTCATGCACACTTCCCTCGTATTCTTGCTCAAAAAAAATTAGATCTTATCATTTGGTCGTACCTTTATATTTCTTGAATCGGCCATATTAATGCAGTTAAGATGAATAGCCGCCATAGACTGCTCTATCTCTTCCAGACCTTGCCCATCTGTCCCACCCCCCATGTTTTAAGTTTCTTGAATTCCACGTTTCTAAATTCATTTGGTCTATTAAATGTCCCCAGGTCCGGCTCAAGGCCCATCAGAGGCCCTCGCAGGGAGGGGGATTCCTGATTTCCATCGCTGTTGGCTCTCCGCCCAACCTGCTCAATGTGTCCTGTGGTGTGGCTCTATGAATTCCAGAGTCTGGTCTAGTATTGAGGCAGGGGGTCTGGGAATGCTCTTGCTGTCTACTCTCCTATGGCTCCCATGAGATTGTCGAACAAAATGCTCCCTACTCCATCCAGTCATCTCACTCTTTGACAATTTGGGACTCCTCTTCTTAAAAGTACAGCCTTTCTCCTCACCCTTCACCTGTGATACCATTATTCAACTCCTCAGATTTTTCTCCAGGCCTTAACCCTAATGTATTTCAGCTGTGGCACTCGCGGGGAATCAGATACCTCAACCAGCTTACCTCTTCCATGATATTTCCACAATTTTCCAAAATCGCTTTCTCATCTCTTCAATACAATTTTACCAATTCCTACAACTACGCAAATTTACTAACACAGTCAAAGCTGGCCTTTATTTTTGTCTACCTATTACTTTTGAAACTCTCTGCCTACGTAGGGCCTCATTTCTGAACTTGCTCTAATTCTGCCCACAGGGGGTGCTGTTTCATTGGTATAATGTGCCCTCGTGATTTCATAGAATTCTTTCTGACTACTCTGACCGCTGTTAGCTGGGGTGCTCTTTCCTCCATATTTGGTGGACGTGGCCAAAACTGACACGTTTTTGGGCTGAGATCAAACACCTGATTCAAGAGATTTTCCAGGTGAATGTGCCCCTGGAGCCTAAATTTTGTCACCTTCCTCTGGGAGCCCTCTGGGGGACTCATCATCAGAATAAGTTGGCTAGACATAGTCTCTTGGCAAATCTCTTGCCAAATCGCAGCGGACTGATGGCCACAGACTCCCCCATCCCTGCAGACGATAATCAATAGAGTCTGGGAGACTCAACGAATGGAATACATGACCAGCATTAACCGCAATTCATTGAGTTCTTTTGCCAAGGTGTGGAACCCGTGACTTGCTTTCTTTCAAGCTCATTCACCATTCTCATAACTCCACTCTACTACTGCTTCCCCCCCCACTTCCCCCCACCCTTAGCTTTTCTCTACTAATTTTTTGCTTCTCCTCACACGGAACTAGCCACTCCTTTTCTCTATTCCTACCTTTTCTCTCTTATCTCTTCCTTTCTCCTCTTTCTTCCATCTCTTTTTCGAGAAATAATCTTGGTCATTCTTTATTACCATTTATAGTCTTCTCCTGATTTGAGTTATAATGAAAAAAAAAAAAGTTGTGACAAAAAAGAAATATAAAGCATGTCTATTCTTGAGTGGGTGCGGTGTGGTGCAGAATGGTGAAGTCTCTACCTAGGAGGTATTTGAGACACCAGGCATCATATAAATTGAATATAGTAAGATGTAAGGTCAATGACTGAGCATCCCTAGCAAAGGAGCAGGAGGAACGGAAGGGGGCAGAACATGTTTTGTCAATTGTAGTGTCTAACACCAGCTTAAAATCGCAACCAATAATAAGATGGCCTTGAGCCACTCGCCCAATGTGTCCAAAAACCCTGGCAAAAAAAGTATTTTTGGCCAGAATTCGGGACATAAAGGGAGACCAGTGCCAATTGCTATCAGACAACTACAGTCTAAGTCAGTATGGGAATTAAGAGGCATAAAATCTTGGAGTGGATAAAAATGACTACACCTCGTTTTGAAAGTCAGTGGATGAAAAGTAAGTGTGGGAGAACCGTTTACCTTGCAGGCGTGTGTGGTTACCTGTAAGGTAAGTTTCTTGGAAGAAGACAGTGTCGGCTTTCTCACGCCTACAGGCGCTCAACACAATTGTATGCTTGTTAACAGAGAGAACCTTCATCTCCATCTAAAAGCTGAAGAATGAAAGAGAAAGGTCAAAAGCTTGTATACATAAACTGAAATAAGGGAGACCATTCCCCCGGGCTAGGAGGGTAATGGAAAATAGAGGAGAGAGAAGAGGAGAAGATATTTGGGGTGGGGGGGAGACCCAACGGGTGTCAGAATCTGCCTCTGCCTACACTGCATCATCGCCCCAGGATGCTGCTTTGCTTCTGCAGCTCATGGCTGCTGGGCTAATGTTGGAGCTGTTATTGTTCTATTGCCTGTCCCTTCACTCGCAGGAGTCAATCTACTGTTCCTGGTTAATTTCTGCACCTGTGTTTTGCCTATTTATGCCTGCTTCCCACAGTGCACCTTGCTGGTCATTGTTGTTATTGTTCTAGTTCCCTTTGGCTTACTGCAAGCTGCTAGCTGTCATCCCTGATCCTGGCTATTCATCTCACTCAGCTTGTTCACCTATATCTGCTGTTGTATTTTCTGCTACTTTATGCTACTTTCCTGTGTCCAGTCACTCCCAGATATCCGTTGTTCATACTTAGCTATACCTGGTCTGTGCCTTCCCTGCATTATTTTGGATTATGATTGTTCAATAAAACTGTTATGTTTTTCATCATACTTCTGGCTCCATAGCTGTCTTTACTAATTGCAGCAATTAGCACAGAAATGTGACAACAGGGCCTAAACCCTTACAAGGGGGACCTGACAGAGGCCCATGGAAAAGGGAAAATGGTTTATTTTTAGCTCTCAGGATGTAAATATCATTCTCATTTACTTGATATAAATCATCTTTGCTCCATGTATTCATATCAAGAACCTTATATATACTGTGATGCTGTAGTTGGGTGTATACCCATTGAAGAAAAAGGCCGTGCCTGTGGAAACTAGGCCAGGCTGCCTTCTGCTGGGGCTGGTTGAAGATTGGGAATGGTACCCTGACATTTTTTTAAATAATTTGCCTTTACTTTAAGCAGTGAGCTGTAAATGGATCCTTTCTATACATTGAGATCCATTTTAGGTTTGCGGACGATGGACCATTGAGTTCCACTGGTGCAAAATAAATGTGCTTTTCAGTGCACATGAGGGGGTAAATGTATCAAGCTGAGAGTTTTTCGGCGGGTTTGAAAAAAACAATCAGATTCTAGCTATCATTTATTTAGTACATTCTAAAAAATTATAGCTAGAATCTGATTGGTTGCTATAGGCAACATCTCCACTTTTCAAACCCGCCGGAAAACTCTCAGCTTGATACATTTACCCACAGGTGTTCTTCGTAAATAACCCCAGTGTGCCTGTACATGGGGAAGCGTAAGCGCTGACTCCATGCCACACACGGCCTTTTTGGCATGGTTTAGGCATTTTTAAGTAAAGTGGTAATTTATCAAAAACCTAACGCAGAAGATATCAGAGATATCTCCTGTATTAGGCAAAGTACTGCACAATCCAGCAATTCCCATAATACTCAGTGGGGACTGTGGTACGGGCAAATTTATCAAGCTCTGAAAACCTTAGTTTTTCGGCACTTGAGCTGATGGCTAATGCCATCTTCAGATGGCATTATCCATGCAGTCTTGTGCTGTTTAGCGAAAAATTACTTGCATGTATTCGCAGTAAAGACTGTGAATCCATGGAATTGTCATTAGGAAAAAGTCATCGCTATCGGACGACCTGTCCTGACATGACTTATTAGTAAATTGCCCCGTTAAATAATCTGTTATTGCTGCGATGACAGATGATACTTAATGGGGAAATTGGTAAATAGGCCCCTAAATTCTCTACTGTACAAGCACACACACACACACACACACACACACATCACAGACACACTAGGGTCCATTTTAGTCAGCAACCTATTAACCCACCGTATGTTTTTAGAGTGTGGGAGGAAACTGGAGCACCCGACGCAAACATGAAACATACATGGAACATACAAACTCCACACATATATAGAGCCCTACCATTCTCTTGCATTATTCTTCCATTTCAGTTCACTTTGATTTTGGTAGAATTATACAATGTCTCTGTGTAGAAATGAGGAAACAATTATGCCAGCTCTGTGTAGTCAAAGTATAATTTTATTTACTGTGCGGATGTCAGACGCCATTACTGTACATAGGGAAAGTAGTAGCAAAGGACAAAACCGTGGACATTTACATCAATGGGGACAGCAGTGGAAAATAATTTTTTATGAGTTGTTTCTGATAAATCAGTTCACATGAAGTTAGTTAAAGGGACTGATATAACCTGTTATACTGAGTTGTTGATGAGCAATTGGGTCCGTGCAGCTGCCATTTGTCTCCTGGCCAGATTGGCAGCACACTTTGGCTGTATATAAAAGTCCAATTGTTTTGTTATTAAGGGGTTAAGTTTGGATTTTATTCAAGCAAGATAAGTAAAGTACAGTAGTCTTCATGTTTGTTCATGTATCTTGAGTTTAATCAAATAAAACTACCACAGATGGGTTATCTTACAAATGTTCAACACTTAGGTCTGCAAATTGCCTTATGTGATGATAACAAAATCCCTGCTGTGTGACAGGATTAGAAACTACAGGAAGTAAAGGGTTTATAGGAACAGTAAAGTTCTCACTAGATATTAGTTTGGCTGATAGCCTCTTTTCTAGAAATGTCTATATACACTGTTATTTGGAAGGCCAACTTGGCTGTTTTAGACTTAATTTTGCACTTTTTGGCATGTGTATGGGAGCAAAAAAAAAGATCCCGACCTATATTTGATAGGGAGTCATTACATGTCAAATGGGAGGGATGTTAGATGTGGCCATTATTGTCAGACGGAGCTAATGTAGAACGGTCAGATTATTATTATTATTATTATCCTTTATTTATTAGGCGCCACAAGAGTTCCGCAGCGCCGTACACAGCACAAACAGTAGACTAAACAAGGTAACACATCACAAACGGTTAACAAAAAATACCAAAACTTCAGAGACTCCAGGCAGGCTAATGCAGTAAAAACGGAGCAGAAGAGCAGGTATGGAGAACAGAGGGAAGAGGGCCCTGCTCAAATGAGCTTACATCCTAAGGGAGGGTAGACAGAACACAGGCACACAGGGAGCAAGTTGAAGAAGTGGGGAGAGAACAGGGGGCGGGAGGAGAGAGGGGAAGAACAGGTGGAGGAGAAGTTAGGTGGAAGGTTGGTAAGCCTTTAGGAACAGGTAAGTTTTGAGTGGCCTCTTGAAGGAGGACAGATTGGTAGAAAGACGGATGGAGCGAGGGAGGTCGTTCCAGTGAAGGGGGGCAGCACGGGAGAAGTCTTGGATTCTGGAGTGGGAAGAGGTGATCAGAGTGGAGGAGAGGCGACGGTCATTGGCCGAGCGCAGGGAACGGGCAGGGGTGTGAATGGAGAGGAGGTTAGAGATATAGGGAGCAGTAGACTGGGAGAGAGCCTTGTAAGTGACGGTCAGGAGTTTGAAGAGGATTCTGTAAGGAATGGGGAGCCAGTGTAGGGCAAGGCAGAGAGGGGAGGCAGACGAGGAGCGGCGAGAAAGGAAGATGAGTCTTGCAGCCGCATTGAGTATAGAGCGGAGGGGGGCGAGATGGGAATGGGGGAGGCCGGTAAGAAGGAGGTTGCAATAATCAAGGCGGGAGATGATGAGTGCGTGGATGAATTCAGATTTTCAGAATTCAGAATTTTCAGAATTCAGATTCAGATTTGCCCATAAAGGTCAATTGGGCGTCCACGTCAACCAGTGTATGGCCAGCTTACTGTCGGCCAGTAGTCACTGTGCAAACCAGGATGAAATGTGTTCATTCAAAAGTAGTGAATATTCTTTTATAAACACCATTAATCATTTACATATAGATTGTAAGCTCTTTGGTGCAATGAACTTGTTGGATGAATATCTTTACATTGTGCACTTTTTCCCTTGTCTATAGCTTGTAATCTTGTTTTCGGTGTTGCTGGAATTGTTTTTAAATTCTCTGTGTCTGTTCATTACTGTATGTTAAAGCCACTATGGTCTTAATGATATAAAACACAAGTATGTGAATAAAAAAAAGCCCCCCCCCCCAATTCCTCCTCAACAGCAGTACTCTCCTCTTGCCGAGTGACAATGTTTTTTTCCTGAGAGTAATACATTTTGGTGGTACTTGGATCAATTGATCCTAATTGCTTGAGCTGAGTGCAACATTTCGCTGTTGGTTTATCTGAGGTAGAGAAATGTTAAGTTTAGCTGGAAAGGGGAGATGTATGTACCTGAGAAACATCATGTGAAAGAAGAGGGGATTTGTGCAGGGTAATATCAATGGGGTCAGCTTTATTGTAGGACCAGCAAGACCGGGTAATGTTCTTTGTGCCTAGTGAATGGAGTATGCTCAGGGCCGCCAAGAGGGGGGGAGCGGGTACTATTTACCTGGGCCCGGGTATGCCAGGGGGCCTGGGGCTGCACTGCCGACTTTTCTTTTTTTTTTTTTTATAAAAAAAAAAAAAAAATTCAACTTTTTTTTTCATCCAAACATTTTCCATGTTGGGGTGGGGGGGGGGGGGGGTAGGGTTTGGGTTCGGTGGTGCGCTACAGTAGTGCCAGCTGTGGCGCACAGACATTGCGATGACGTCACGCGAGACTGTGCTCTTGCGTGACTTTGTGGAACTTGTTTACATCCTGTGACCGCGCCTGTAAGGAGCGCGAGTCACTTCGGTGCAGGGAGCAGGGTGCAGGCTGCAGGCAGCAGGGAACAGGGAACAGGGAACAATGTAAGTAGAATTATATCCTTTGTTCAACATATAAATAGTCACTCTTTTGAGGCTGGCTTTCATTAATGCTTGGACTCTCCTTCTGATGCTATGATATTTAGAGGCTATAAGTTATCTAAATCAACATTATTGCATCTCACAAAGTAACCATAATATTTGTGTTTGCAAAATGAATATAGCTGGAGTGGATTATAGGATACATTTTAAATGTTACCCACTTAGATGTAACCACAAAAAAATGTACTGATCCATTAGGTTTATTAGATACACATGCTAATACAATGACTTTGGTCATCCACATCTGCACTTTATACTTTTTACAATAAAATAAGTCACATATTTATTTATTTATTTCTGTACAACCAGACTTGACAATCAGTTAACAATCAGTTTGTCAATCAATCAGTTTACAATTGTAACCTTTTAAATAGCCTTAGTGAATGACACTGAAATATGCCTCTTAATTTGATAATGTTTGAATTAATCTGACAGGTCCAATTTACTCCTAATTTTATTTAAAATGAAAATATAAATCCTATAACCAATTATGGAAAGGGAGGTTTTTCATTATAACATCTGCATATCTTACACTGAAACTGCTTGGACATATGTCAAGCTCCTGCAAGCGGGTGCTGCACCAATGGTGTACGCAGCAATGCAGGTTTTTTTCGGTAGGAGGGTGGACTAGTGCTTTTAACCTGGTAGACATGGGGCGGCCCCAATTATGCATAACCACGCCCCAATTGTGTGACCACTCCCACCATAGCCACGCCCCAAATTTTTTGCCAACTTTTTTCTACCGTACGTTAGGGGGCCCCATGAGGTTTCTGTACCGGGGCCCTGAATTCCTCTTGGCAGCCCTGGGTATGCTCCAGAGAGGTAAATCAGGCTCTGCCAACATGCTTCCGATTATTAGCAGAAGTCAATGGACATGGCTGAAGCTTTCAAAACGGGTGTGTGAAATGTGATTGTTCTATATTCATTACAAGATGGCACATGTGTTTACTTTTGGATTCCCAGAAGTGCATTGCTCCTACCCCATCTGTATTTCCCCTGAGCAAAAGAGACAAATGTTGCTGCATATGATGGGAGGAGCTAAGCGCATTGGGGAGTTTCATGCTGAATGCAGGCTAGGCACAACCTAGGCACAAGATAGGCACAAAATATACCTCACTTTGCACCCACATGCAAAAATAAGATTCTAGGCCTGTTTCATTACGGAACATAAATGCCGATACGTGCCGTATTTTTCTCAAAATTGCTCGGCGTATACTAAGAAGCGGACAATGCGCTAAGTGAGCACAACAACATCAAATTCATCTTCGAGCGCAAAGGACCCTTACCACAGTCTGCGATTTTGACATCTCAAAGGTAAGTGTTTTTCTATCATATCCCTTGCACCACCTACAGATCGGGTGTAAGTTCCGATTACTAGTGATGACGGTCACGTATACACTAGAACATGTGTTTGCAATGAGGGGCAACTGTAAAAATTCATTCTATGTGCAGTAAACATTCATAAAACCCTAAATAAATGTATTTTACGGAGATAAAAAATGACCTTTTTTTTTACTGTTTTGTCATATTGTTAACAGGTGACATTATTTAATATTTGTTTCTCTGTACGTTACTTTGAGACTTTAGATTCTACATATGTATTCGAAGATACGTATCCTGCAGTGTATTGTCTGTTAGACTAGAGCGTACCTAGACCCTTATTCAACAAGAGACGTATCTTCAGATCTTTTTCTTGTTGAAGATGTGCGCATGCCCGATATGCACGCATTTAACAAAAGTTTGGCATGCAAATGAATCAGAACCACAGAGTTGATGGACAAGATACCTCAATGAGCTTAAAAAGGGGATAGATGTTCCTGCTCAGAGCCGTAACTTAAAATTCTAGCGCCTGGCGCGAGAATGTCATATGCCGGCCCCTAGCCCTCAATTTTAACCAAATGAAGCTAAAATATTCCTAAACTGCGCCCCCTTCAGCCCCTATCACACAGCCCTAGTTATGGCCCTGTTCCTGCTGCAGTCCCTCACCGCAAGACCTGATGTTAGGCCCACACTCGTTACATTTCCCAAATAGGTAAGTAAGTGTTTAACTGTGTATGAGCTAGATGGAAAAGCAGGGGCATTTGCACATGAATATGCCGCATGTCCACATATTCTGAGGTTCATGAGCCTCTCAGTCTTTACATGGCTGATGCAGTGATATAAATATAAATGTTTCATGTTTCTTTTAAATTTTATTCCTATTAACCACTTGACATAATTAAAATAACACTTTTTTACACTTGCCCTTAGAATGGCTTTTTTTGCAGGCTCTCTTCATTTAGCTAATTATCTGCCTGACCTTTAAGTACTCTTTCCTTTCGTTTGTTCTAATCACATTGTGATCTATTTCTGGCTGAACATATAGGAATTCATTAAGGGGTAAAGTTTAATTTTTACATTTGGAAGTCTTTAAGACAAATGTGTTCTTAGTCACAATGACTTATTATCTTATAGTACACTGTGACTTCAGCAAGTGGATTAAAGCATACTTGCCAACTCTCCCGGAATGTCCGGGAGACTCCCGCATTTTGTGAGAGTCTCCCGGACTCCCGGGCGAGTGTGGCAATCTCCCGAATTCTGCCCACTTCACTAGGAAGTGCCCCACTTCCTAGTGAAGTGGGCAGAATTAGATCCCAAACGCCGCGATTCCCGGTGAATCGCGGCGTTTGGCCCCGCCCCCGCTGTCAAATGACGCAATTTGCGTCATGACGTCACAGGGGGCGGGGCCGAAATGACGCGATTTCGGCCACCCCGCCCCTTCACGCCCCCCTCCACTGGCTGGCTCCCGGAAGGGAGCTGAAGAAAGTAGGTAAGTATGGATTAAAGGTATATTAACCTTTCATATTAAAGTATTTAATTACTGAACAAATGCAGAGAGGTCGTGGTCTGCAAACTATTGCTCTGAGCCTACATTTCTCATTAATCTCAGATAATCACACTATCACAGGTAATGTATTTGATAGCACAAAACTTCTTTGAGAATGTTTCAGAGGAGATTCTTCTGAGGAGTTATTTATTACTCATTTATGAATGGTTATTTATATAGCGCCAACATATTACGCAGTGCTTTACAGAGAATATTAAATCATTCACATCAGTCCTTGCCCCGGTGGAGCTTACTATCTATATTCCACACAGACACACACAAAATATTGTAAGAAGCCAATTAACGTACCATTTATCTGGACTGTGGGAGGAAACCGGAGCACGCAGATGAAACCCACAAAAACATGGGAAGAACATACAAACTCCACTCAGATGGTGCCTTGATTAAAATTGAACCTGTGACTCCAGCGCTGTGAGGCAGCAATGCTATCATATTGAGTTGGACTGTTTGTTATTTTGTATTAGATACCCATTTTCTCTGCTGGGTACATGCACCAACAATGCATACACATACATCCATATCTAGTTTTTTGGGTATTGAAGACTTGTGACTCCTTATGCCGTTATAGGAGGAAAGGGGGAGGGCATTGGGGGGCAAGCACAGGGCCAAGCACAGTAAGGGCATGTTTACATAATTGCAACGCAATCAGACTTGGACGCCTCTGCATCTGCAGATGCGCCTATTAGGAGGGTATCTCTTGCAGGTGATGGAGGGCCGGTGCAACCATCAATGACTATGACTATTACCCACTTCTGATTGGCTAACTGTATGATGACCTCTTCAGCTGATACTACTTTTTTCATTAGCGTTGCGGCTATTTAACATGAAGTCGCGCCCATCTATTCACATTAGCTAACTGACATCTCTATTTGGACTACTTGAACCTTGTTTAAAATGTCTGCTGATATATTATTAAATAGGAGTCTCTTTCTTTCTCTACTTGTGTTTTTCTACTCATTACTGATATTAAGGGGCATATTCATTAGGTTTCTGCTCCGTGGGAACGCGCCGGAACGGACCGTAAAGTCAATCCACGGTACCGCAATAACGTGGATTTTCGTGCGCACCCCATAGGGTTGCGTAAGAAAATCCGCGTTATTGCGGTACCGTATTACCGTCAATACTGCGCAGGTTCCGTGGTAACGCGCGTTACCGCCGACCGGAAACCTAATTGAATATGCCCTTAAGAGTAATATGTGGCCCTTATGAGGGTTAGAGGGCTGCCCAGTGGCCCCTGATGTGTATCAGGTTACCTGTCACTGCCCTATCATCTTTGGAATACACCCTTAATTAATTACATCTTTTACATTTGTTGGCCTAAAATGTTGCTTATTGCTGTATTAATTATGTCTTATGAGTAAGCAGACATCAGGCTTTTCTTTGTTATGTGTGTCACATTTAAACAGTTTAACATTTTATATACATTGGTTTATTTCCGCAGACAAATGTGCTTCCTGTATATGATGTGCCTAGATGGGGATAAAGGACCGGCACTGGATTACCACCAAATCAGAGTATGCATAGAAATCGGTACATAAGTAAAAGGCTATGTAAACACATACTCAGTGGTAAGCCCTGATCCACCCGGGCAGTGTATTAAAAATTGTAGCCAATACAAAGAAGCTGTGTGCTTGGAATTTTAACTCGGCATCCTGCTTGCTGCTGGATGTCCCCCATATCCATTGAAGTTTTGGCAGCAAGTTTTACCGAGTAGGACATCACCAAAGGAGGATCAGAGATGGCAGCAGCAGTGACAGTAGAACTCTCTGGGTCCAACAGCTAATTTGAGATGTTATCCAGTAGATCTTCAAACCAGACGTGTCCTTGGTGTGGTACTCATGAAACTCATCAGAAACAACTTGTAATGTCCCACTGCCCTCACAAGTGTTTAAATGTTTTATCTGTGTGAGAAGATGATTATATGGAAGGTAGGACACAGAGCTGATGTAAAGTGCAGCCATCTCCAACTGCCATCCGCATGCCGTTATATCTTAAATCAAAAGCACAGATGATGGTTTCTTTAATCATTCTAACATAAATCCTTCATTTTTTGCAGACAGTGAGTTTTATACCTTAACTACTGTAACTCCAAATGCATGTACGCCATTATTGTGGATGCAAGCAACTTATATACAAGCTGGTTATCGGTGGTGATCTGGAAGTCACATGAGAATTGGCGAATTATGACGAGTCTCTTGTATTTTAATCTGGGGGAAGTCTCATAGTGGACTAGGATTACAGGATGAGGTAAGGTTACAGCTTTGAATGTGGTTATGATTAAAGTGATAGTTATGATAATGATTTGAATTAATAGTAGTTTGTAGTTAAAGATTGGGGTCAGCCAGACATTTTAGATTCAAGGTAACCTGGATCTAACAGCAGCGGACATTTAGCCACTCTTAGATAAAGTAGGAAACAAATGGTCTAAGCGGCCCGATATTTGTATAAATATATTGATATACAAATATCGGGGCGCTCAGACCACTTTTTCCTGCTACTATTTAGAATTATTGATGGAGATGGGATACCCAACTGAGTCAGAGCAACACCACACCAAACACCACTATACAAAAGGGTTAGCGCTGAGAGTCATATCCCTATACTGATATATACACCCCTGTCCTACTCTCGCTGAGCTTTCCTACACTCAAGTAAATCACCGATAATATTATTGTTCAGCTGTCACATGATTTCTTATCGGATTCCATTGCGAACCTTATGAATTTGAGGGTTCAAACCAAATTTAAGAATTTGAATGAAAGAAACAATGAAAATATAATTATTCAACCAATGGCTTCACTTAATTTGAAGAATGATACTTGGGAAATTAAACATATCTTGAAGTGACGATTATTCAATCTAGAGTTTGTTATTGTTGTTGTCATGACATTTGGAATCTTTCAAGATTCCATTGTGGCCACCAGACAGTTTTCTGTGCAGTAGAGTTTGGATTGGAGAAAAGACAAGTTGACTTCTCTGAAGTGTCTTCACGATTAGTTGAGATAAAAAGCTGAGAAAATGTTGGAGAGTGGTAACTCCATATCTAGTCTTGTTGAGAGCAAAAGTAAGAAGGAGAATGAGATTTTCAAACCTTCAGCATCTGACCATGGAGGGAAAGAGGTAACCAAATCATTCCAGAAAGATCCACTAGGGCCAAAAACAAGTTGCTTCCTTCAGAAGGGACTTTTTTTTTTATTTCTGTCATCATAGCAGGATCTGATATATGCCCTTAGACTTGTATGAAACACAGGTAACAGCTCTGTGGTTCCTTGAGTACCTCCAATATTTGTGTTGATACTAACCAGGTATATGCATGGCATATGGGGGGTGTTAATGTGAGCACCCTCAAAAAGTTGTCTCCCATACTATGAAATACCAGGTTTTTAGCAGTAAATGTTTTGTGGCATTTCATTTCTATTCCCTCTCTTACCACATATTTTCAGGTTTTATTCTATTTTTTTTAAAAAAACAAAAACAAAAAACATTGGCATTTTTTTCATACTTACACAAAACATTAACCATATTTTTATATCCAAAATAAGTAACGTTCTGTGTTCTCAGCGTAACTCCAAATGGTTTGGCTATAGTTAAACCTAAAATTTACTTAACACCTGTTATGTTGCTGTTTATGTAACCAGATGTAGGATATTTTTCTAAAAATCTCTTAGTGGACTAGGATTATAGTCTGAAGTAAGGTTACACCTTTCAAATTGGTTATGATTAAAGTGATGGCTGGGGTAAGGATTTGAATTAAGAATGGTTTTTAAATTAAAAATTGGGGTCAGTCAGACACAAGTATCCCCTGTTAGCAGGCCCGGCGCTCCCATTAGGCAAGGTTAGGCAGTTGCCTAGGGCGCCGGGCTCTGGAGGGTGCCACAGAATTAAAATTACTTTAAAACTGTGCGGCGACCGCTAACCATACCTTCCACAGCCGCCGCACAGCTTCAGATAAATCCACGGGGAGGGGGAAGGGGCTATGGATCACCACCGTCGCCCTCCCCTCCACCAGCTGATGGGATGCTCCGTCTCCTCCCCTCCACTCACTGACTGTAGGGCGTGACATCATCATCACGGCCCGACAGTGTCAGTGAGTGGAGGGGTGGAGACGGAGCAGAGAGGAGCAGCTTTATAGAGGCAAGCTAAGATATGGAAAGATGGGGGGGTGGCGTGGATTTTGAAAGTGTGCCTGTGAAGGGGGGGGGGGGGGCGGATTTTGAAAGTGTGCCTAGGGCGCCAAGGACCCTAGCACCGGCCCTGCCTGTTAGATTCAAGGTAACCTGGATCTAACAGCAGCTGACATTTAGCCAATCTTCGATACAGGTTACACAGGATCTGTCTGTGCCGACGGGCAAGGGTTATCTGTCTCAGGATGCTTGGCTTTCCTACACTGAGGTTAATCCCTGATAATGTTACTGTTGTGCGGTCACAGGATTTTTTATTAGATCCCATTGTGAACTATTCATTTTATGGTTCAAACCAAGTTTAAGAATTTGAATCAATGAATCAACACAAACATAACTATTCAGCCAATGGCTCCACTTAATTTGAAGAATGATACTTGGGAAATTTAAACATATCTTGAAGTGACAGCTATTCTATCTAGAGTTTGTTATTGTTGTTGTCATGGCATTTGGAATCTTTCAAGATTCCGTTGTGGCCACCAGACAGTTTTCTGTGTAGTAGAGTTTCGTTGGGAGAAAAGACAAGTTGACTTCTCTGAAGTGTCTTGACGATTAGTTGAGATCAAAAGTTGAGAAAATGTCGGTGATAGGTAACTCCTTATCCAGTCTTGTAGAAAGTAAAAACGATAAGGAGAATGATATTTCAGCACCCTCAACATCTAACCATGGAGAGAAAGAGGTAACCAAATCCATCTAGAAAGGTCCACTAGTGCGATAAACAAGTTGCCTCCTTGAGAAGAGGCTTATGCCTTTCTTTCATGATATGAGCAGGATCTGATAAATACCTTTAGACTTATGAGTAGGAAGCCTAGGTAGAAGCTCTCTGGGTGCTTGAGTTCTCCCAATATTTGTGTTAGCACAAACCATGTACACGCATGGATAATGGGGGAGGGGGGTATATGTGAGCAAAAATATACTGGTAATATTTACTGCTAAATACCAGATATTTAGCAGTAAATTATATATTTTGTGGCATTTCATTTATATTCCCTCTCCTACCCCATATTCTAAAGTTTTATTGTATTTTTCAAACATAAGCATTGTATTTCATGCTAACACAAACCATAACCCAAATTTCTATAGCCAAAATAAGTAATGTTCTGTGTT
Organism: Mixophyes fleayi; assembly: GCF_038048845.1. Lineage (NCBI taxonomy): Eukaryota > Metazoa > Chordata > Amphibia > Anura > Limnodynastidae > Mixophyes > Mixophyes fleayi. The sequence continues at coordinate 34,677,722 of NC_134402.1, forward strand.
CTCAGCTTAATGCAAATGGTTTGGTTATAGTTAAACCCTCTAATCCTTTCTGAACACCTGGTATATTGCTGTCCATATAGCCAGATGTTGGACATGTTTAGTAAAATAGTCAGTATTTAACTTATGTGCAAAACAGAAAACTAATTTGCACCCTTTCCATTGTAACATGGTTTTGTCCAGGAGACTTAAATAAGAAACTTCTTAATTTAAGATCCTTAATGAATCAGGCCCTATGATACTAAAACATATTATTTCAATACATTCATTTAGTTGGTTCCAGAGCTAGGAATAAATACATTAGTTATGGTCTTTTGGACATTTATTATGAACTTTATTAACTGAGAACATTAATGCAGGTTTACATGAAGTTGAATGATGCACTAAAAAGATTTAATAAGGAGAAAATAAGATATTTCATATTATGTCATACAATTGGGAGTGGCCAATGTACTGTGCACATACAGACTCATGGATCAGGTTCTGTAAGAACATTCTTAAAATGAATGCTAAGTCTATTTGAATTGTTTTAGCTGTAACATCATGGCGGCAGTTTGGCAATGCTCACTGCTGTTGCCTGGTGATCTGTCCAATCAGGTGCAGTCTTCCATACTCCACGTTCTCAATAGTATGATAGCAGCTCCAGGCACGGATGACTCTGGTTTGTTGCTGGTTCTCACAAATAACAAGGTTCCCATGTCAAACTAAAGGGGAACATTAACGTTACCAGAGGATCCTCAGGTGGACTCCTGTAGTGTATGTCTCACTGCCAGACAGGAGATGGACCTACTGGGCTGTTGTGATTTATCAGAGAGGGACCTGCCTCAAGCCATGGGGAGGACATGTCTGATGGAGAATAGATATGACACAGACCGCACAGCAGGTGGGGTAATACAGATAGCACAGGCAGAGGCAGATTATCTATTTAGCAAACTAGGCTCCTGTCTAGAGTCCAATGGACATTGGGGGGCCTGGATTACTTGAACACATTTCCACATGTGTTTTTTAGAAAATGAGGGGGAGGGGTGGGAAGGGGGTCCAAACTAGCATCTTCTCTAGGGCCTCATGGAGTCTTAATCTGACTCTGGCCATAGGGAAATTTGCAGCATCCAATAAACAAAGTCAATACCAGGAATTAAGTAGGTCACATGACTCAGCATCAGACAAAGGATGACTCAGGTCCAGGTTCAAACATTTCTCAATTGTAAAGATTTATGAAATTTGCTGGTGCTATGTAAATAAATGATGATGATGATGATGATGACTGGAGCAAGTCAGGATGCTGGGCACAGGCACAGCAACACTGCATAGACTCTTTCAGACAAACAGTACCATGTTAGTGCCCAAACTAAGTGTAGAGCCCTCTTTATATAGGGCCTACACTAGACACAGGTGGCTCATTAGGAATATTTGTTCAGGACTGATGTAATTCACGAGAGACAGAATAGCGTCTAACACGTCACTGGAGAGTAGTGACTTCATCATTGTGCAACAAGGAAACAGCATCCAAAGAAGCCTTAATAAGTCAGAGTTAGGAGCCATCTTGGAAATGGGTATGAAGTGCCAAGAGAGGCAAAACTAATGTAAATAAATGTAAGTTAATAAACGTTTGATTGTATTGCCCTTTGATATAGTGTCATTGTTAACCAAAAAGAGCCATATTACATGGTGCTGTAAGTGAGTTCTTGTAAATGGATTTATTTGTGGACATTGATAGCGCAGTTTAACACTATTGAAGCGAAAAAATTTTCTTGACTGAACTGTTTTATTTATTTGTTTTATTTTCCCAAGGATTTTGCATATGGGCAACCTAAGCCTAAAAGGAAGCGTAGAGCCCCTGCAAGGTTCAATGATCTTCCAATGACCATCCAGTCCTCCTGGAACTTTATGGAGGACCATAATTATTGCAAAATGCCGGAGAAAAAACTGCGTCTGCAGAGAGGCTTCTACCTGCCTGTACCCGAAGATCTCTTTTTTGAAGACATGCTCTCAGAGAAGCCAAAGTACAGGAGCAGGACGCAGATGAGATCCATGGAATACTGGGAGCAAGCGGCTGCAATACTGCCTCCATATATGGGACCACCACCTGCAAAAGACTGAGAGACTGATATCTTTTTATATGCAAATCTAGCAAATTAAAAATATTATATGTAGCGTTACATATATTATTAAAAATATATGTTACATTCACAAATGTTCAAGTTCATTGTGTTAATCCAACATAATTTTGGTGTTCAAACAAATCTACTTGACTTCAGTTAAGGATATAAGTAATTTTTTTTAAGTTAAATCAGCCTTGAGGCAAACTATGGGATTCTGCCAGCTAACTTACGAGAGTTTAGACTTATTTACTTTTAGGGATGTGCACCGGCGACTTTTGGTGTCTCGTGTTTTGTGTTTTGGATTCAGATTTTCTTGATGTTTTGGGTTCGGATTTGTTTAGCAAAACACCTGCCGAAAGGTTTTGGTTTGGATTTAAGGTTTTGGATTCTGATTTTTTTTGAAAAAAGCATAAAAAGTTCAAAAATCAAGTTTTTGGGCTTATTTTCACTCCTACGCTATTATTAACCTCAATAACATTCAATAACAATCATTTCCACTAATTTACAGTGTATTCTGAACACCTCACAATATTGATATTAGTCCAAAACGTGCAACGAGGTATCTTTCTGGACTGCGTAGTGGAGTGGTCCCCACAATATAATAAGAAAACCATCAACTGGTCTTAATCGCACCAAAAAATGTACCTGGACTGCGTAGAGGAGTGGTCACCACAATATAATTTAAAAACCCTGAACTTGTATGATTCGCACCAAAAAATGTACCTGGACTGCGTAGAGGAGTGGTCACCACAATATAATTTAAAAACCCTGAACTTGTATGATTCGCACCAAAAAATTTACCTGGACTGCGTAGAGGAGTGGTCACCACAATATAATTTAAAAACCCTGAACTTTTATGATTCGCACCAAAAAATGTACCTGGACTGCGTAGAGGAGTGGGTCACCACAATATAATTTAAAAACCCTGAACTTGTATGAATCGCACGAAATAATTTACCTGGACTGCGTAGAGGAGTGGTCACCACAATATAATAAGAAAACCATCAACTGGTCTGAATCGCACCAAAAAATGTACCTGGACTGCGTAGAGGAGTGGTCACCACAATATAATTTAAAAACCCTGAACTTGTATGAATCGCACAAAAAAAATGTACATGGACTGCGTAGAGGAGTGGTCACCACAATATAATTTAAAAACCCTGAACTTGTATGATTCGCACCAAAAAATTTACCTGGACTGCGTAGAGGAGTGGTCACCACAATATAATTTAAAAACCCTGAACTTTTATGATTCGCACCAAAAAATGTACCTGGACTGCGTAGAGGAGTGGGTCACCACAATATAATTTAAAAACCCTGAACTTGTATGAATCGCACCAAATAATGTACCTGGACTGCGTAGAGGAGTGGTCACCACAATATAATAAGAAAACCATCAACTTGTCTGAATCGCACCAAAAAATGTACCTGGACTGCGTAGAGGAGTGTTCACCACAATATAATTTAAAAACCCTGAACTTGTATGAATTGCACCAAATAATGTACCTGGACTGCGTAGAGGAGTGGTCACCACAATATAATAAGAAAACCATCAACTGGTCTGAATCGCACCAAAAAATGTACCTGGACTGCGTAAAGGAGTGGTCACCACAATATAATTTAAAAACCCTGAACTTGTATGATTCGCACCAAAAAATGTACCTGGACTGCGTAGAGGAGGGGTCACCACAGTATAATTTAAAAACCCTGAACTTGTATGAATCGCACCAAATAATGTACCTGGACTGTGTAGAGGAGTGGTCACCACAATATAATAAGAAAAACATCAACTGGTCTGAATCGCACCAAAAAATGTACCTGGACTGCGTAGAGGAGTGGTCACCACAATATAATTTAAAAACCCTGAACTTGTATGAATCGCACCAAATAATATACCTGGACTGCGTAGAGGAGTGGTCACCACAATATAATAAGAAAACCATCAACTGGTCTGAATCGCACCAAAAAATGTACCTGGACTGCGTAGAGGAGTGGTCACCACAATATAATTTAAAAACCCTGAACTTGTATGAATCGCACCAAATAATGTACCTGGACTGCGTAGAGGAGTGGTCACCACAATATAATAAGAAAACCATCAACTGGTCTGAATCGCACCAAAAAATGTACCTGGACTGCGTAGAGGAGTGGTCACCACAATATAATTTAAAAACCCTGAACTTGTATGAATCGCACCAAATAATGTACCTGGACTGCGTAGAGGAGTGGTCACCACAATATAATAAGAAAACCATCAACTGGTCTGAATCGCACCAAAAAATGTACCTGGACTGCGTAGAGGAGTGGTCACCACAATATAATGAATAAAAAACCCTCCACGGGTCTGAATTCCCCCCAAAAAAATTCTGGACTGCGTAGTGGGGTGGCCCCGGTACCCAATTTAATACCGGGGCCACAATATAATAAATACACCCTCAACTGGTCAGAATTCCAGGGAACAGATGGCGGACACCGGATGGACGTCTAAAACCAACATAGCAGTTAAGGGCGCAGTTCCTCTTTTTTGTGACTGCACAAACAATTAACGTAGTAATAGAAATGACAGGTTTTTTTTTTGTTTTAAATATAGAAAGAAAGAATGTAGTACTAGAAATGGCAGTTATTTAGTTTCTTTTAAATAGAGAAAGATAGAAGGTAGTACTAGAAATGGCAGTTCCTCTTTTTTGGAACTGCACAAACAGTGATGAAAATGAAGGTAGAGCTGTTGGCATGTCACGGTCCTCTTCAGAGGACAATCTCCTGACCAGCAGGTCTTTGCACCGCTGTAGACTTGTGTCCGCCGGAAACAGAGACACAACATACGCTTTAAGCCGAGGATCGAGAACGGTGGGCAGAATGTATTCCTCTGACTTTAAAAGACTGACCACCCTCGGATCCTGGCAAAACGTACGAAGGGCTTCATCCACAAGAGCTACATGCTTGGTGGAATCGCAATGGTTTACCAGCTCCTCCCTCACTTCATCCAGCTGCTTCTGCAAAAGCCTGATCAGGGGAATCACCTGACTCAAGCTGGCAGTGTCGGAACTGACTTCTCGTGTGGCAAGTTCAAATGGCTGCAGAACCTTGCACAACACGGAAATCATTCTCCAGTGCGCTTGACTCAGGCGCATCCCCACTCCTTTTCCTATGTCGTAGGTGGCTGTGTAGGCTTGAATGGCCTTTTGATGCTCCTCCATCCTCTGCAGCATATAGAGGGTGGAGTTCTAGCACGTCACTACCTCTAGTTAATTTAGATTGCAAGGCATGTAAATACTTTGAAGATAAAAAAAGCAGGCTGCACAGACTGTGGAGCTAGAAAGTGAAATTAAATGGACCACGTTACTTTGGTGGCTATCTATGCCCCCCCCCCGCCCTACACTTGTAGTTGAATATAAAAAAGCAGCCTGCATAGACTGTAGAACTAGAAATTCAAATATACAAAGAAATGGACAAAGGCTGTTTGTAATCTGTCTGCATCAGATCCCCTCTCCACTAGGAGTAAAATAGAAAACTATTCAGCCATTATATAATCTAGAATATAAATAGAAATTGAGAAAGGCAATTTGGTATCTGTCTGCATCATAATCATCAACATCCTCCTCACCCCCAGCTACATCAATATCCTCCTCCCGGTGTACAACATTCACACCTTCATTAGCCAAATCTGTAACTGGACTGTGGGTGATCCTTCCAGCATATGCAGAGGGCGTGCTGCAAATGCTGGATGGAGTCACCTCTTCCCGTACAGTGATGGGAAGGTCAGGCTTCAAAACCACCAACACCCTTGGACTCGCCTTGGGGATTTGTGATGTCATCTGTTTAGAAGGCAGAGTTCTTTGCTGTTTTGTTGTTGTTGCTGACAGCATAACTCTCTTACATTTTTTGTAGGGGGGGAGGAGGAGGGCTTAGATCCTTGGGTGAAGCTGGACCACTAGTCATGAACACGGGCCAGGGCCTAAGCGTTCCTTGCCACTACGTGTCGTAAATGGCATATTGCCAACTTTACGTTTCTCCTCAGATGATTTTAAGTTTCTCTTTTTGCTATTTTTTGAGAACTTGGGCTTTTTGGATTTTACATGCCCTGTACTAGGAGATTGGGCATCGGGCTTGCCAGACGACGTTGATGGCATTTCATCGTCTATGTCATGACTGGTGGCAGCAGCTTCGGCATTAGGAGGAAGTGGGTCTTGATCTTTCCCTACTTTATCCTCCAAATTTTGGTTTTCCATTATATGTAGCACAAGAGAGCGTACCCCTAAGCCACACACACTCGGCAAAGCCTTTAAAAATTATATGCGGCACAGGAGAGTACCACTGGACTTGTCACGACTAGTATAGCGTACCTGCTATCGTTGGCACTACTCGGAGGAAGGTGCGGAGTCTAACGTGCCCCTGGTGTTCACCAGGGACCCCCGCAAGGAGGTATGGGCTTAACTGCAGGAAACACGCAGGTCGCGGTCCTTCCACGAGTCAGATAGCGAAGTACGAGAGGAATGTCAGACAGGCTGGGTCGGCAACGGTGCGGGCAATGCAGGTACACAAGGAGAATCCGAAGGGGTAGTGAGTCATGCCAGGTCGATAACGTTCTGACAGCGAGGTACAAAAGGGAGATCCAAAAGGGTAGTTAAGGCAATCCGGGTCACAATGGTCACAGGCAAACGGCAATAAACTGGAGGAAGGAAAAGGTCAGGAAACAGATAATCACAGGAACACTGGAACGCTGGCGGACAGGAAAGAACCTGAAACTCTGGCACAGGAAGTGGGGTCAGAGAGGCTTAAATAGTGCTGCTAGCCAATGCCCTCAGCACTAGTAGTGCTGTCATACTCCAGCGCCGTAGCGCTAGTCATTCTTTAGCGCCGTAGCGCTATCTTCATGCAGCGTCCCGTTGCCTCGCAATGGGAACGCTTTCAAGTCTGTAGCTGGCCGGCCGGGCGGAAGGGGAAGTGACGCGTCTGGTTGCTATGCAGACGGGCGGGCGGCCGCCGAGCGGCGCCTGACAGTATGCCCTCCTCCTTCTCCCCTTTTTTGAAGGAATCTCTTGAGTAACTGAGGAGCATGAAGGTCCGGTTTATCCACCCAATATCTTTCTTCCGGACCAAATCCCTTCCAGTGCACAATGAACTGTTGTCGCCCATAGCGAATACGGACATCCAGAATCCGGCTTATCTCAAACTCTGTTCCAGAGGAGGTTTGAACTGGAGGAGGTTGAGATGGAGGTACAAAGAACCTATTAAGCACCAATGGCCGGAGTAGGGAAACATGAAAAGTATTATGGCATCGTAAAGAAGCAGGTAGCTTTAGCTTTACACACACAGGATTAATAACTTGTGAGATGATGTAAGGACCAATAAAACGTGGAGCCATTTTCATAGATGGTACTTTGAGTTTTAAATCTTTAGTGGAAAGCCATACTTGATCCCCTACCTTCAATAGAGGAGTAGCTCTTCGGTGGCGATCTGCAAAGGTCTTATGGTGCTGTGATGCTTTTTGCAGAGCTGCTTTGGTTGTGGCCCAAATGAGAGAGAATTCTCGATAGAGTGAGTCCACCACCGGAACTGAGGAGGAAGAATTTGGAAACGGATCTGGGATAATAGGATGCATCCCATTCACAATAAAGAATGGAGAAAACCTGGTAGATTCATGGACATGGTGATTGTGTGAGAATTCTGCCCAGGGAAGGAATTGTGACCATCTGCTTTGATTATCAGCGGTAAAGCAACGAAGAAAAGTCTCTAAATCCTGGTTGATCCGCTCGGTCTGACCATTAGTCTGGGGGTGATATCCCGATGAGAATTTTAACTCCGTACCCAGTTTTTTACAGAAGGCCCTCCAGAATTGGGAGATGAATTGCACTCCCCTGTCAGAGATAATTTCCTTAGGGCAACCATGAAGTCTGAAGATCTCCTTGATAAATGTGTCGGCTAAGTGACTGGCCGAAGGTAGACCTGAAAGAGGAATGAAGTGCACCATTATAGAAAATCGGTCAATGACAACCCAGATGGTATTAAATCCAGAACTGCAGGGAAGGTCAGTAATAAAATCCATGGCTATGCTCTCCCAGGGAGCATCAGGCATAGGCAGGGGTTGGAGCAAACCAGCAGGAACTTTCCTGGAAGTTTTGTGTTGGGCACAAATGGTACATGCTGCAATAAAGTCCCGTATATCAGCACGTATGGTAGGCCACCAGAAACGACGACAGAGAAGAAATGTGGTCTTCTTTATGCCAGCGTGACCCGCGATACAGGACGAATGGGCCCAACGCAATACCTTGAGACGTAATTGTGGTTCCACAAATGATCGTCCTGTGGGCAAAGCATCCTTCAACGTATTGGTAATAGCAACGATGTTACAAGGGTCAATAATGCAATGAGGAATCGATGGATTCAGGCGGTCTGTATCATAAAACGAACGAGATAGAGCGTCTGCCCGCCCATTTTTAGCACCTGGACAGAAGGTAAGAATCATATTGAAGCGGGCAAAGAATGATGCCCAGCGGGCCTGCCGAGGATTCAAACAGCGAGCTTCACGAATGAATGTCAAATTTCGGTGATCTGTAAAGATGGTAACCGGAAAAAAGGCTCCCTCTAATAAGTGTCGTCATTCCTCCAAAGCTGCTTTAATAGCGAGAAGCTCCTTGTCTCCGATTCCATAATTAATCTCGTTGGGAAGAAATCGTCTGGAGAAGAACCCGCATGGAGAATGGGTACCTGAAGGTTTCTTTTGGAATAACACGGCTCCAATGCCTATTGAAGAGGCGTCTACTTCCACAAAGAAAGGTCGCTGTTGATCCGGCTGAGAGAGAACAGAGGCCGAGGAAAAGGCTTTCTTCAGAGTAGTAAAGGCAGAAACAGCTTCTGGAGACCATATCTTAGGATTGGCAGATCTCCTAGTTAATGCTGTAATTGGAGCAATAATGGAAGAGAAGTCTTGGATGAACTGTCGATAATAATTGGCGAATCCAATGAATCTTTGGATACTTTTAAGACCCTGCGGTTGAGGCCAATTCAAGATTGACGACACCTTGGTGGGATCCATCTGTAACCCAGAGCCAGACACAATAAACCCAAGGAAGGACACTTGGAGAACTTCAAAAACACATTTTTCCAATTTGCAATAGAGATGATATTTGCGCAGTCTTCGTAAGACCTGCCTCACTTGTTCTTGATGAGAACTCAAGTCTTTAGAAAACACTAGAATGTCGTCTAGATAAACGACTACGGAGGTATACAACAGGTCTTGAAAGATGTCATTAACGAAACTCTGGAAGATGGCAGGGGCATTGCAAAGACCGAAGGGCATTACCAGGTATTCGAAATGACCATCCCTCGTATTGAAGGCGGTCTTCCACTCGTCACCCTTCTTTATACGAATGAGGTTGTAGGCCCCTCGTAGGTCTAATTTAGTAAACACTTGAGCCCCGCTGATCCTGTCAAATAGATCGGAGATAAGAGGTAACTGGTACCGATTCTTGATGGTAATACGATTCAGGGGTCTATAGTCAATGCATGGGCGCAGAGACCCATCTTTTTTCTTGACAAAAAAGAATCCAGCCCCAGCAGGAGAGGTAGACTTGCGAATAAAACCACGTTCCAGATTCTCCTTGATATATTGAGACATTGCCAAGGTCTCTGGGCGAGAAAGGGGATAAGTTCACCCCTTGAGTATAGGTTGATCGGGAAGTAAGGTGATGGAGCAATCCCAGAACCGATGGGGAGGTAATAACTCGGCCTCAGTTTTACTGAATCATCTCGCTATGGAGGGCTCCTACCATTAACCGAATAGGTGAGGTGATGAAGGAGATGGAGCCACTGCTGACACGGTTCCCATCAACTGCCGTTAATGATAATGATTGAGGCAAGGGGAGAGTTGGAATTTGAAGCCCAGCAACGAGAGTGACCGAAATGAAGTTCCCGGAGGAGCCGGAATCCACAAAGGCCGTGGTGGAGAAGGGACCTCTAGGGGTGCTCAGGGTGACTGCCATAAGAAGCTCAGGGGTGTTTTTTGAGTAGGGAGCAACTGTGGATACTCCTAAACCGGCCTCCCTGCTACCGTTTAAGAGGATGGGTTTCCCGGTCTCTTAGGACAGACCTTGAGAACATGTCCGGAATCGCCACAGTAAAGGCAGAGACGCTGCCTGAAGCGCCTCTCTCTTTCTTCTGGGGATAAACGGGAACGTCCTACTTGCATGGGTTCATCCATAGGCAAAACTGGGTTTTGAAATTGAGGAGCCAGACGAGAAACCACCCGCTTAGAGACAGGACGTTCCTGGGTGCGTTCTTGATAACGTAGGTCAACTTTAATACATAGCGCAATTAGGGTATCAAGATCAGAGGGAAGATCCCGAGAAATTAGTTCGTCCTTAATATGGTCGATTAGACCTTGCCAAAAAGTTGCGACCAGCGCCTCGTTGTTCCATTTCAGCTCTGACGCTAAGGTCCGGAACTGGATGGCATATTGCCCGACAGATAAGTTGCCTTGACGCAGGTTCAGCAAGCTGGTGGCAGCAGAGGCTACTCTCCCAGGGTCATCGAAGACTCTCCTGAAAGCTTCAAAAAAGGAGCCGGTGTTATTAAGAAGAGGGTCTCCATTCTCCCACAAAGGTGAAGCCCAGGCTAGTGCTTGACCACTCAGGAGGGAGATCATGAACGCCACCTTCATACACTCTGAAGGAAATGCTCCTGCATTGCACTCGAACTGGATGGAGCACTGGTTCAAGAAACCCCTGCATTTCTTGGGATCTCCATCGTATTTTTCAGGCGTGGGGATACGCATGCCAGAAGTTGCAGTGGATACAGTAACCACACTAGAGGACGCCACTGAGGAGGTGGTAATGGCTGGAGTAGCAGGCAGAGAGCCTTGTAAAGCATCGAAGCGTGTAGCGATACCTTGGACACATTGTAGGAGATGTGCTTGGGCTGCTTCTTGCTGTTCTACTCGCTAAGCCAAATGGATGAGAAGGTCCTGGGCTGAGGGTTCACCAGTTCCTTCGGTAGACATCGCCAGAGTTTACTGTCACGACTAGTATAGCGTACCTGCTATTGTTGGCACTACTCGGAGGAAGGTGTGGAGCCTAACGTGCCCCTGGTGTTCACCAGGGACCCCCGCAAGGAGGTATGGGCTTAGCTGCAGGAAACACGCAGGTCGCGGTCCTTCCACGAGTCAGATAGCGAAGTACGAGAGGAATGTCAGACAGGCCGGGTCGGCAACGGTGCTGGCAATGCAGGTACACAAGGAGAATCCGAAGGGGTAGTGAGTCAAGCCGGGTCGATAACGTTCTGACAGCGAGGTACAAAAGGGAGATCCAAAAGGGTAGTTAAGGCAATCCGGGTCACAATGGTCACAGGCAAACGGCAATAAACTGGAGGAAGGAAAAGGTCAGGAAACAGATAATCACAGGAACACTGGAGGACAGGAAAGGACCTGAAACTCTGGCACAGGAAGTGGGGTCAGAGAGGCTTAAATAGTGCTGCTAGCCAATGCCCTCAGCACTAGTAGTGCTGTCATACTCCAGCGCCGTAGCGCTAGTCATTCTTTAGCGCCGTAGCGCTATCTTCATGCAGCGTCCCGTTGCCTAGCAGCGGGAACGCTTTCAAGTCTGTAGCTGGCCGGCCGGGCGGAAGGGGAAGTTACGCGTCTGGTTGCTAGGCAACCAGACGTGCTATGCAGACAGGCGGGCGGCCGCCGAGCGGCGCCTGACAGGACTTATACTGCTGAATCAGTGAACTTTGTAATATATCAGTACCACTGGACTTATACTGCTGAATCAGTGAACTTTATAATAGCAGTACCACTGGACTTATACTGCTGAATCAGTTAACTTTATAATATATCAGTACCACTGGACTTATACTGCTGAATCAGTGAACTTTGTAATATATCAGTACCACTGGACTTATACTGCTGAATCAGTGAACTTTGTAATATATCAGTACCACTGAACTTATACTGCTGAATCAGTGAACTTTGTAATATATCAGTACCACTGGACTTATACTGCTGAATCAGTGAACTTTGTAATATATCAGTACCACTGGACTTATACTGCTGAATCAGTGAACTTTGTAATATATCAGTACCACTGGACTTATACTGCTGAATCAGTGAACTTTGTAATATATCAGTACCACTGGACTTATACTGCTGAATCAGTGAACTTTGTAATATATCAGTACCACTGGACTTATACTGCTGAATCAGTGAACTTTGTAATAGCAGTACCACTGGACTTATACTGCTGAATCAGTGAACTTTGTAATATATCAGTACCACTGGACTTATACTGCTGAATCAGTGAACTTTGTAATATATCAGTACCACTGGACTTATACTGCTGAATCAATGAACTTTGTAATATATCAGTACCACTGGAGTTATACTGCTGAATCAGTGAACTTTGTAATAAATTAGTACCACTGGACTTATACTGCTGAATCAGTGAACTTTGTAATAGCAGTACCACTGGACTTATACTGCTGAATCAGTGAACTTTGTAATAGCAGTACCACTGGACTTATACTGCTGAATCAGTGAACTTTGTAATATATCAGTACCACTGGACTTATACTGCTGAATGTGTGAACTTGGTAATATTGCAGTAGCAATGCGCTTATACTGCAGGATTGGTTTTGCAAATTTTGTTGCAATTAATTTTTTTTAAAATTATTTTTTTGTATTTTTTTTTATAACTTTTTTTAAATTTTTTAAACACTTGGGAATATTGGGGAAATAACTATGCCCTTAGATGCACAGAGCACAGGACACAGGACCACTGGACTGAACAGGACACAGCACAGGACCCAGCAGCACCACTGAACTCAAAATTGACAGAGCACAGCACACAGCACCACTGGACTGATACTGCAGAACACAGCACAGCACAGCACAGTACATCACAGAACTAAACAGCACAACACGAGATCTACCAGGACAGAGGACCACCTAACACACCCTCCCTCTACCCTGATCAATGCCCGAGTGAAGATGGCGGCGACTAGCGGGGAATTTATAGGATCCGAGCATCGCGAGATCCGACAGTGGGATTATGACTCCGAGCCTCGGTTTCAAGTTTTCATTTGGCTCCAATACCCGGATCTGTCTCGGATCCGACTCGGATCTGAAACGTTCGGGTGGGCTCGGATTCACGAAATCCGAGTGCGCTCATCTCTACTTACTTTACTATCTAACTGATAGAAAATGGACTAAGATGGTTATTAGGCGGACAGATTGTCGTCAACCAATTGTCTCTGCACACATAACAATACTGGCACCAGCTGGTACCAAGTATAGTCATCCACAGATCCTGTACAGGTTTTCGAGGTGTTTTTCGAGTCCGGTTAGCAGTAAAAATGAAAAAGGTGTTGGGATGTGAAAAGGAAAACTTCACCTTTAGTGGAGCTGTTGTAATTAAATATGCCCCCACAAACATCAAATAGACGGGGGGCGTGCAACTGGGACCCACAGTTACCAGAAGCTGCCTATAAAATAATAGTAGAGCTCTCTGAAAGCTGTTCTATACAGCTCTATTGAGAGCTATGGACAGCTTTGGAGAACGACTTTGCGTCATCCGGAACAATAATTAGCAAGCAGGCAGAGTCCACCTCCTGACCCTCCTGTATGTAACCCCATCTACTCTTTTTAGATGTCACCAGGTCCACAACTGTTTCACACATCCTGTGAGCTGCCTCCCCCGCCCTCTCTGGGCACCACAGCAATAACACACCTGGCCACCCGGCGGCGTTTATTAACAGAGTGGGTTGCGGTTGGTCAATGGGCCCACTGATGACAAACCGGGCTGGCATGACATGCCCAATGTATGGCCCAGGTCTGACACACACACACAAACGTGCGCAGTGTATGTATATATATATATATATATATATATATATACACACACATACATATACACACTTAGTGGCCACTTTATTAGCTACACCTGCTCCTTGTTGCAGATATCTAATCAGTCAATTATGTGGCAGTAGCTTAATAAGTAAAAACAATTTGTTAATGTCTTGGATAAGAATGGCAATTGCTTCAAATACATTTGTAGATTGTTCACTGGACCAAGTATGGAAAAACTAAAAGCTGGAATCTTTGATGACCCTCAAATTCATAAACTTATCAAGGATTCTAAGACATTGGAGAGGGTCAGAAGCAATTCATTGGCCAAAACTGGGGTAAATTTGTACAGTTGTGAAGAGTTCATTAGAAAATGGACTGTAAATGACTACTAATGCTATACATAACATAGCAATACAGAAGCAAAAACAGCTCATGATCACATCATTTTGCCTATTTTTCACACTTTTATATTAAATACAGTGCCAAAATCAAAACCAAAATCTTTTACTATTTTGGGGCAAAACACCTAAACACGAAGATGTTTTAGAACCAAAACCACATCCAAAACCAAAACACGGGGGTTATATTATATAATCTCTCTTTCTCTGTGTATGTGTCTCTCTCTCTCTCTATCTATATATATGTATATATATATATATATATATATATATATATATATATATATATATATATATAAACAACCACTCTAGCTCTGACTATGTATATGACCTTCAATAAATACATGTATAAAGTAAATTAAAAAAATGTAAAATGTAGGCACAAAAGCTGTTGACCGATGGGAGATATTGCAAACTCCCAAGTCATTAACAGAGAAATAGATAGAGCAACTCACTAGATTCAATAATAATTAGTATTGGCTTATTAATGATTGATGTATTATTGAATCTAGTGTTCTACTTATACCGTGACTGTCTTTAGGTTCTTTATATATATATATATATATATATATATATATATAGATATATATATATATATATATATATATATATATATGTATACACATATATATATATATATATACACACACCTACATATATACATACCTACACACATGAGGATGCATTGAATTCTTGATAAATAAATCAAAACTGTGCATAGCCCATAATTCAAAAAACAGCATCCGTAGTTGTAGAGTTGTTCAACAAACGAACAGACCAACACCAGCAATTAGAAAAATACAAAATTTAATAGAGAAAAATTGATAGATACTTCACAATAGTATGCCCTGCCCAACGATCGTTTCGGTTAGGTTGCTTTCATCAGTGGCCCCTATTAAATTTTGTATTTTTCTTATTGCTGGTGTTGGTCTGTTCATTTGTTGAACAACTATGGATCCTATATACATATACTGTATATATATAATCTAGTAAATTAATTATACATTTTAGGAATGATTATCAAAAATACTCTGTATAACTGAGTAATATATCATTATGTTTCAACAGGTAAAGAATCATGTATGTCTTCCTCTGAAGACGTTGACAAGACTGTCTCCAAAGATGGAGGTAGGTCTTTAATGACATTCAATACACACCACAGACAAAGGGAAAAAAAGTTTCGTACAACCAGCCATTGATTTGCATTCAATTAAGATATGGCACAAAGTTATGTCACCAATAAGAGACACCCTGCCACCATCATCATCACCATTTATTTATATAGCGCCACTAATTCCGCAGCGTTGTACAGGGAATATTTATCAATGCTTGCCCCATTGGAGCTTACAGTCTAAATTCTGTAACACACACACTAGTGTCAATTTTGTAATCAGCCAATTAACCTATCAGTATGTTTTTGGAGCGTGGGAGGAAACCGGAGCACCCCGAGCACACTCATGCAAACACGGGGAGAACATACAAACTCCACACAAACTTCACACAGATAAGGCAGAAATGCTTACCACTAAGCCACCGTGCTGCCCTCCAGATGTAAAGCATACAATCAATCCAGTATAACATAATTAGCTGTGACACCAAAGTAGTTGCCATTGACCTGTCAGACTAACAAGTCATACCAGTCACACACAGGAACACTTGTCTTATACACTGGCTAGGTATACACATTTCAAACTCTGCTCACTCTTATGTTTATTGCCCCTTCCTAGTCTATTCCCCTCATGCCACACTATCACAGCAGGGGGACTGATACACCCTATGCAGCAGCCGCTCCGAATTTTAACAGAATGTTATAGTAAGTAAATAACATGTTATCTGTGCATTGTCTTTCTAGTGAATAAAGAAGGAAGGCAGGAAAAGGAAAGGCAGCTTCTGTAGAAGGTACAGTAAAAATAAATAGAGAAATGTAATAAAAAATGTATATATTTATTGCATTTTTAAAAAACATTATTGTGTTATCCCAACAAGCGCCCATCTTCCATACGGCAAAGCCAGCTCCAACAAAGAGAGGTTTGGATAAACCACAACATTCCACCTCTGTACCGATACAAGCAAAGAAGAGAAAGGGTCAATAGTTTGTGTTACAAACCTTTATTAAAAATGTCACATGCAGTATAACAAAAATAAGCATTATGTTCTATTTACAGTGAGTGAGGATGCCGAAATACCGGAAAAGATTCTGCCCATGATAGAGGAAGCATCCTATCCTATACCCGATTCTGAAGAAGGTAAAGCTTGCCAATGTTTTTTTGATATATAGTTTAAGCAATACGTATATATCTAATTATATTTTTAAACTTTTTGAACCATAATAGTTTCTCAAGGTTATGTCATATCCTATAATTTGTTATTTTTTGGATGCCAGTTCCAGATGTATGCCAGGCAACTCTGGCGACATGCTATAGTTAGTGACGATCAGTTTGCTTTAATCTATTACAAATGGAAAACTATATTATATTTTGGATGAGATTTTAAAAAATAAAGAAGTCTCAGAAAATGTGCTTTCACAACAGGTGTCCTCACTTATTCCTGTTAAAGAATGTAATTTAAACTATAAACTATTCTTTTAGATGTTATATCTTATATTTATTTTGACAGATACCGCACAGGACTTTCAAATGTTTTAGGAGAGCTTCATAGAGTTGCAAGACGTGCCCAGTCCAATGGTTTGCCCCCACAGTAACATTGGGAGAGAGTCAAGCTGTCATTTCCAGATTTGGGAGAGTTACACACTTTGCAAGACAAATGGAAGACAGGCAGGAGACATTCCGCAGAGGAATAAGAGAAAGTACAAAGGGAACGAGAGTCTCAATAGACAGTTTGATATGTGAAATGCGTCAACATTGAGAAATTCATGTAAGCAGCAACAAAGACCTAAGTCTTCATCAGGCTCTGGCCACAGGCGTATTTGGAGTGACAAATAAACAAAGTCAGGAGTTAAGTAGGTCACATGAATCAGAAACAGACAGAGGATGGCTCAGATCCAGGTTCTACTGGACTGGAGCAAGTCAGGTTACTGGGCACAGGCACAGCAACACTGCATAAACTATTTCAGAGATACAGACCCATGCTAGTGCCCAAACTAAGTTATATAGGACCTACACTAGACACAGGTGGCTCGTTAGCAATATTAGCAGCCTGAGGCTGCATAACTTAGCCCCATCCCGCTATTCAGGATTGATGTAAGTCATGAGAGACAGAATAGCATCTAACACATGACTGGAGAATAGAGACTTCATCACTGTGCGGCAAAGAAACTGCATCCAAAGAAGAGCCTTAATAAGTCAGACAGCTAGGAGCCAGCCTGGAAATTGGTATGAAGTGCCAAGAGAGGCAAAACTAATGTAAATAAATTATAAAAGAATTTATGAAACACTATTAGCGCTCCAAGATATAAAAGCAGCAAGACCAGTTTCTAGCTAGATGATACACACATCTAGAGAGCAATTGTAGGAAAAATATCAAAGTTTTTAGAAATAGTTCAGCGCTGATCTTACCTCAAAATAAAGTTATTGCAAACTCAAACGTGACATAAGCTTAATCTATTATGTGCTGAAATCTTCATTCATAAATTCATAATTCCACCAAGCATGTAAAAAATAAATAAACACAAAATAGTGCAAAAACGTATATAAAGCTAACAATTGTATCTAAACAATGTTCAATCAGCCAAATAAAAAAAGTGAAGCTATCCTTGTGAAAGGGAGGCTTACTGGATTTTTTCTTTTCTATTCGCTTTTTCAATTTATGCAGGTGATGAAAATCTGATTCACCATAATGGTAACACATTTGCTAAAAAATATCTTGAGTGAATGCCCGTAGTCATTTCTTTGTATAATTCTCTCCAAATGGTTACATCTCAAATGTTGTTTCTCAGGATTTTTTTCCAAATTGTGCCCAAAAACAAAAGTGAAAAATAGAGAAGCCTAGCGTAATATACTGTTTTTCTTAAAGCTTCTTCGTTACAATATAAAAATACACTCACTTAAAAATACATATAAAATAAATGAAGGTGTACAAAGGTACCAGCAGATGGAATCATATTGGCAGTATATAAGTGAATAATATGCTATTTTACTGGGATTTCATCTTATAGATGCCACATCAGTTCTCTCCACAATGTTATAGCACTGTAATACGGGTCCCCAGTTCCTCACACTGCAGTCTCCAACCAACGCGTTTCAACTGTCAACGTGCAGTCTTTTCCAAGTTGTATGAAACACAGTGTGTTGGATCCATATTTAAACCCCAACTAGCCAATCAAAAGGATCTGTGGAAGAGTCATGTCATTTTTGATTTTTATTAAGAATTCCCAGGAAAATAAGTATACAAAGTATATTTCTTCTTTAATTCATCTAAATATTTTCCTAACTTCAAACTTAATCATATTTTAAGACTTCTAACGATTTTAATATTTGTTTGCAGCTGGAAGTGACGTATCACATTTTACTATCTAGTCTTCATTAGTCTGAAAATCCAATAGAATAAAAAGAGGAATTCTAAAAAAGTTTCATAGCAAAAAGCAATATGAGGATTAAGTTCTATGTTGGAAATATTAATGGAGCAATACACTGTTCCGTAACCAGAAGTGATGTGCGCACCTCCGTCACTTTCGGTTTTACAATTTCCAAATATCAAACTTCAAATAGATGTATATTTGATTGATGAAAACAATTTCTATTCCCAACCTACACAAACACATTCATAAGAAGTCTAGATGCAATATCTAATGTCTATCGCTTTGCCAGCAAAGTAACATTACCGGAAGTGACATTACACCATGATTACTATGTCAACAAACATAGATTTTAATCCAAAATCAGCAATGGCAAATTCAACAAAGTTATTACCAATTTGGCTATCTATTTAGAGATGGATTGCTCTTCCATAATTTTTTATTGAGGAGTCTAGATGTAATATCAAATGTCTATCACTTTGCTAGCACAGTAGCATAACCAGAAGTGACGTTACATCATGATTACTATGCCAATAATCATAAACGTAAATCTGGAATATCCCAAAGGAACAATAAAGTTATAGCCAATTTATATTGATCTTTCTTAATACATTAAAAAAAATCGAGCAATCAAATTATCTTTATGAAAAGGTAATATACCAATTATAATATATAGGCCACGTTTTAGACAATATTTCATGTCCTACTAGGATTCTAGTCATCTTTAATCATACATATCAATTTGGCATTCAATATTTACATATATATCTCAATGAGTAATAACACATCATTAGTAAATCTTGAGTATATGTACCAAAATACAGACAGTATTACTAGACAGACAAATTATATACAAACATTTTCAATGTGATTAATATTATTCTTGAACAGCATATGTCAGGTTTGAGTTTGCAATAACATAATCCTTAGGTAAGATTAGCCCTGAACTATTTCTAAAAACCTTGCTTTTTTTAAATAAATAAATGTGAGTTCAAAACAGTTTGATTGTATCGTCCTTTGATATAGAGTAATTGTTAACCAAACAGAGCCATATTACATTGTGCTGCTAAGTGAGGACTTGTAAATGAATTTACTTGTGGACTTTGAATGTACAGTCGGACTCTATTTAAGAGAAAACTTTCACTGAAATGTTTTACTTATTTGTTTAATTTTCCAGAGAAACGACCATATGGACAACCTAAACCAAAAAAGAGGAGTAGAGATGTCTCTACAAGGTCCACTGTTACGAAAAGATTTATGGACACTCAATCCTCCGGGCATGCTATGGAAGATCATAACTAGTACTAAAAATCGCCCAAAAAACAGGGTCTCAAGAGAGGTGTGTACCTGCCTGTTCAAGAAGATATTTTTGGGAAGTTATGCTGTCAGAAAACCCAAAGTACATGAGTAGGTCACAAATGAGGTCCATGAATTACTGGGAACAAGCTGCTGCCATTCTGCCTCTTTATATGGATCTTTCATCTGCAAAGCACTGAGTCTCCCATGACCGAAAGTCTAATTTATGTATATATGAATCTAGTAAATGAAAGATATTAAATATATTATATGTAGCATTACATATATTATTAAAGATATTATATGTCACATTCACAAATGTTCAAGTTCATTGTGTTAATCCAACATAATTTTGGTGTTCAAACGAGCCTACTTGACTTCGGTGAAGGATATAAGTAATTTTCAGAACTTAAATCAGCCTTGGGTCACATTTTGGGATTCCGCTACCTAACTTACGAGAGTTTAGACTTATTTACTTGCTTTACTATCCATTAACTGATGGAAAGTAGACTAATACGATTGATAGTTAGAAAGACTGCCAATCAGCCAGCTGTCTCTGCACACATAGCAATATTGGCACCAGCTGGCACCGAGTATAGTCATCCTAACAACCTGTACACAAAGGCCGTTTTTGAATCCCGTTAGCAGTAAAAATCAAAAAAGTGTTGGAGCGTGTAAAAGAAAACAACAGCTCCAATGGAGTTGTTGTTCATTAAAAATGCCCTCCACCATCAGCAAATGGAGGGCGGACCTGCAACTGGGACCCACAGTTACATGAAGCCATCTATAGATTAATTGTAGGGCTCTATGGAAGCTGTGTATTGAGAATTATGGACAGCCTCACACTCTCTTATACACATACATATATCTCATACACACAGACTCACACTCCCTCATACACACAGACTCACACTCCCTCATACACATAGACTCACACTCCCTCATACACACAGACTCACACTCCCTCATACACACAGACTCACACTCCCTCATACACACAGACTCACACTCCCTCATACACACAGACTCACACTCCCTCATACACACAGACTCACACTCCCTCATACACACAGACTCCCACTCCCTCATACACACACATATATCTCATACACACAGACTCACACTCCCTCATACACACAGACTCACACTCCCTCATACACACAGACTCCCACTCCCTCATACACACACATATATCTCATACACACAGACTCACACTCCCTCATACACACAGACTCACACTCCCTCATACACACAGACTCACACTCCCTCATACACACAGACTCACACTCCCTCATACACACAGACTCACACTCCCTCATACACACACATATATCTCATACACACAGACTCCCACTCCCTCATACACACACATATATCTCATACACACAGACTCACACTCCCTCATACACACAGACTCACACTCCCTCATACACACAGACTCACACTCCCTCATACACACAGACTCACACTCCCTCATACACACAGACTCACACTCCCTCATACACACACATATATCTCATACACACAGACTCACACTCCCTCATACACACAGACTCACACTCCCTCATACACACAGACTCACACTCCCTCATACACACAGACTCACACTCCCTCATACACACAGACTCACACTCCCTCATACACACAGACTCACACTCCCTCATACACACAGACTCACACTCCCTCATACACACAGACTCACACTCCCTCATACACACAGACTCCCACTCCCTCATACACACACATATATCTCATACACACAGACTCACACTCCCTCATACACACAGACTCACACTCCCTCATACACACAGACTCCCACTCCCTCATACACACACATATATCTCATACACACAGACTCACACTCCCTCATACACACAGACTCACACTCCCTCATACACACAGACTCACACTCCCTCATACACACAGACTCACACTCCCTCATACACACAGACTCCCACTCCCTCATACACACACATATATCTCATACACACAGACTCCCACTCCCTCATACACACACATATATCTCATACACACAGACTCACACTCCCTCATACACACAGACTCCCACTCCCTCATACACACACATATATCTCATACACACAGACTCACACTCCCTCATACACACAGACTCACACTCCCTCATACACACAGACTCCCACTCCCTCATACACACACATATATCTCATACACACAGACTCACACTCCCTCATACACACAGACTCACACTCCCTCATACACACAGACTCACACTCCCTCATACACACAGACTCACACTCCCTCATACACACAGACTCCCACTCCCTCATACACACACATATATCTCATACACACAGACTCACACTCCCTCATACACACAGACTCACACTCCCTCATACACACAGACTCCCACTCCCTCATACACACACATATATCTCATACACACAGACTCACACTCCCTCATACACACAGACTCACACTCCCTCATACACACAGACTCACACTCCCTCATACACACAGACTCACACTCCCTCATACACACAGACTCCCACTCCCTCATACACACACATATATCTCATACACACAGACTCCCACTCCCTCATACACACACATATATCTCATACACACAGACTCACACTCCCTCATACACACAGACTCACACTCCCTCATACACACAGACTCACACTCCCTCATACACACAGACTCACACTCCCTCATACACACAGACTCACACTCCCTCATACACACACATATATCTCATACACACAGACTCACACTCCCTCATACACACAGACTCACACTCCCTCATACACACAGACTCACACTCCCTCATACACACAGACTCACACTCCCTCATACACACAGACTCACACTCCCTCATACACACAGACTCACACTCCCTCATACACACAGACTCCCACTCCCTCATACACACACATATATCTCATACACACAGACTCACACTCCCTCATACACACAGACTCACACTCCCTCATACACACAGACTCCCACTCCCTCATACACACACATATATCTCATACACACAGACTCACACTCCCTCATACACACAGACTCACACTCCCTCATACACACAGACTCACACTCCCTCATACACACAGACTCACACTCCCTCATACACACAGACTCACACTCCCTCATACACACAGACTCACACTCCCTCATACACACACACAGACTACATTACACTGACCTGCTAATACTCTGTTGCCTCCAGCTTCCACTGTGGCTTGGGGCAGTGTGGGTAGGGGGCGTGTCTATGCTCTGATTGACTCAGTGACTGTGTGATGCAGGAAACCGCTCAGTACTACAGAGCAGCGCAGGCTGCTGATCCTCCATGTCCTCCATCTGGGATCAACTGCACGTCTCAGCCCAGCCCCATGTGGAAAGGTCACCTCAGGTCCTGCTATTCATCTGTACCTGGGAATATCAGTTACACATATATGTTATATGGTAACATTATTACCATATAACAGTTTTATCAACTGACTGCACACTGACAATACTGACAATACAAGTTCATTTATAAAACCGAAAATACTGTGACTCAGCAAACCACTGGTTGTCACTGCACCTGGGTTTACACACTGCTACATATTATATATCTCTTACATTTACATTTACCTATAATATAACTCAGGAAAGTAATGGGAAATGAGAGCTCCCTTTATTTCAAATGTTATATGTAATGAATTTTGGATTTTTAATACATTGGTTTTATACATGATTTATACTACGTGACTACACGAAACAGCGTCTCATGGATAGCACCAACTCGGATGTGGTGTAAACATGGGGGCATTCTGTGTGCTTAAACAGCTCTGCGCTGTTCTACAAAATCCAAAACACTTAGGTACGCTTCACCCCCCACCTCACCCTCCATATTAGTTCATTTAAAAAATCATTTACACAAAACAAGGTCTTGTGTTAATGATTATAGCACTTGGGCTCGTGAAATAATATCCATGGAGATATATATATATATATTTATTTAAAATGCAGTAATGAAAACTAATTTATTTTTCTTACGCTAGTCACAGACTCAGGGACAGTTCCAAATGTACACCAGGCAGCACTGGTGGCATGTTATAGTTAGTGACGATCAGTTTGCCTTAATCTAGTACAAATTTTATATTATATTATAGTATATTATTGTATGTTATATATGTTATAGTACTTTTTTAGTATATTATATTTTGGATGAGATTTTAAAGAATAAGGAAGGAAATGTGCTTCCACAATAGGTGTCCTTGCATATTCCTGGTGAAGAGCGTAATTTAAATTATAAACTATTCTTTTAGATGTTATATCTTAAGTTTATTTTGACAGATACCACATAAGACTTTCAAATACTTCAGGAGACCTTCACAGAGTTGCAAGAAGTGCACGGCTCACTGGTTTGCTCCCACGGTAACATTGGGAGAGAGTCAAGCTGTAATTTACAGATTTGGGGGAATTACAAATTTTGCAAGAAAAATGGAAGACAGGCAGGAGACATTCAGCAGAGGAATAAGATAAAGTATGAGGGGGATAAGAGATTCGAATGACGGTTTGACAGATGAAATGCGGCAGGAAGGAGAAAGTCATGCATCAGGAACAAAGGCATAGCCACCGTTCTGGAGGAAATGTCAGCCACACAAGATAGAGAAGAACTCTTGCTTAGGGCCCCATGGGGTCTTAATCAACCTCTGATAATACGGACCAACTCTATCTAAGAGAAGATTTTCACTGAACTGTTTTACTTATTTGTTTCATTTTCCCAAGGAAGGTGTACAGATTTCTCTACAACATCCAATGTTCCCCCGAGATCTATGGACACCCAATCCTCCAGGCATGTTATGGAAGACCATAATTACTGCCAAAACTTACAGAGAAAACGGGGTCTCAAGAGAGGTGTGTACCTGCCTGTCCCAGAGGATATTTTTAGGGAAGATATGATGTCAGATAACACTAAGTACATGAGTGGGTCGCAAATGTGGTTCATGGATTACTGGGAGCAAGATGCTGCCGTTCTGCCTCTTTATATGGGTCCTTCATCTTTAAAGCACTGAGTCTCCCATGACTGAGAGTCTATATGAGAGTATATATGAATTTAGTGAATTAAAGATATTGGAGATATTATTAAATATATTATATGTCACATTCACAAATGTTCAAGTTCATTGTGTTAATCTAATATAATTTTGGTGTTCAAACAAGCCTAGTTGACTTCGGTTAAAGATATAAGTTATTTTCAGAACTTAAAAATCAGCCTTGGGGCACTTTTTGGGTTTCCGCTACCTAACTTACTATAGTTTAGACTTATTTGTTTGCTTTACTATCCATTAACTGATGGAAAATGGATAAGAAGGTTATTAGGCAGACAGACTGCAGTCAGCCAGTTGTCTCTGCACAGATAGCAATACTGGCACCAGCTGGCACCAAGTATAGGCACCCAAAAAACCTGTACACAAAAGGATTTTTCGAGTTCCGTTAGCAGTAAAAATGAAAAAGGTGCTGGGGTGAGTAAAGGAAAACTTAATCTTCAGTAGAGCTGTTGTTAATGAAATATGCCCCCAACAAACATTAAATAGAGGGGTGACCTGCAACTGGGACCCACAGTTACCTGATGCCGTCTATAAATTAACAGTAGAGCTCTCTGGAAGCTGTTTTATAGAGCTCTATTGAGAGCTACGAACAGCTTTGAAGAACGACTTTGCGTGATCCTACTCTCATTTCGCGTAATGGGCGGAGATTCCAGAAGGGGTTTTCGCATATTTGTTGTAGGCGGAGGGGCATTTTTGAATAACTACAACGTTGCTTACTAGCTTTAAAAAGAGAAAGATAGTGAAAAATCTTTCTGGATGAGCCCTAAGGAAACCTTTAATCAGTTATTGTCCTAACAATTGTGATTTGAATATTGACTTTGTACAAAACATATATAAGGCATATACTACTGATAGTATTAATAATGATGTACAAATGTATGAATATAGAGATGATTTATGTGTTACATCGAAATTCAAGTTACTCTGCCCCTATCTTTCATGGTTTCTGCAAATGAGTAAATCATATCATGTATTTCTTCACCAAGTCTATCGAAAAACCTCACGTCTCGCTATTTATCTGTTCCTGGGAATATCAGTTCCACATATATGTTATATATGGTAACATTATATTTATTCCCTATAGGATATGTAACATTTTTATCAACTGACTGCACACTGACAATGTAAGTTCATTTATAAATCATAAAATCATTGGTTGTTGTCACTGCACCTGGCTTTACGCTCTGTTCCCTATTTTATATCGCTTACATTTATAGTTACCTATTATATATCTCAGTAAAGTAAAGAGATGTGAGAGCTTCCTTTATTTCAAATGATATATTTATTGATTTTGGGATTTTTAATATATTGGTTTATGTGCATCCAACTATTCACTTGCCTTATACTCATGGATAGCGCCACCTCTGATGGGGTGTTAACCTTTGGGGCATTTGTGTTCTTAAACAGCTCTGTGCTGTTCTCCAAAATCCAAAACACTCAGATATGCTTCACCCCTCACCTCACCCTCCATGGTAGCTCATTTAAAATATAATGTCCACCAAACTAGTGTTAATGATCCTAAAGAAATCTCTCTCTAATATATAGATAGATAGATAGATAGATAGATAGACACACTTAGTGGCACCGTTATTAGTTACATTTGTACACCTGCTCCCTCCTTAATACAAATATCTGATCAGCCAATAAAGTGGCAGCAGCTCAATGCGCGAAAGCATGCAGACGTGGTGAAGGGGTTCAGTTGTTGTTCAGACCAAACACCAGAATGTGAAAGAAATGTAATCTATGTGACTTTGACCATGCAAACTTTGTTGGTGCCAGACAGGGTGGTTTGATTATCTCAGAAGCTGCTGATCTCCTCAGATTTTCACTCACAATAGTCTATAGAGTTTACAGGAAATGGTGCGCAAAACAGAAATCATCCAGTGAGCAGAATGTGGAGTAAACAACATGAATGGGTACATCTAGTCTTGTATTAGTGCTGCAGGCTGGTGGAGGTGGTAGAATGGCACACATTAGGCCCATTGTAGCCCACTGTTCTTATTGTGTATATATATATATATATATATATATATATATATAAGAAAATAGGGATACTCTGCACTCTCCAAACACATAATTAATGCTATATCAAGTACTGTTCTATATTAAAAACAGGGAATGTTAGTTCCACATATTGCAATATATGTTAAGCTGACCAACTGACGCCAAAGTCTTCCCATTCTGGTCAGTCCTAACATGATCAAATGCTATGCTATTTTATCTGGGCTTAAGGCTTACCTGCACACAGCTTTTAAAGGCAAGTCTTTCCCTAGCACTAGCAGCCATGGGAGACCTGGGACTCACCTGACACAAGTTGGAATTAATTAATGTAAAGAATGGGGTGCAAGAGTTATGGGACTTACATTGTATAAACAAAAACAGACATAGGTCCTCTGCACTCACCATGTACAGACTGGGGTGCAAGAGGGGGTTGCCCACATTGTATAGACAAGAAAACAGGGCTACTCTGCACTCTCCAAACACATAATTAATGCTATATCAATATATATATACATAACACTCTGTTACACATCTACCCAATGGGGGAGATACAGGAGGGGCAATTTTAGGGAAATGAGGGGGCAATTTTTGTATAAGTATATATAACCCCATCACACTCCCCTTGTCTTAAGTACCCGTCCCACCTAAATCTTAATCCAACTCTGTATGTGGCCTTTGATTGGGCGTTTTCAGGAGATTTATTTTTATTTTTTTATTAATTAAAGACATTCCAATCCCCAAAGAAGCACCCCCATAGCATTATCCCCCCACCACCATGCTTCATGATAGGGATCGTGTTCTTGGGATGATGCCCAGTGCTAGGTTGTGAGGTCATCAGAC
Source organism: Mixophyes fleayi (assembly GCF_038048845.1). Lineage (NCBI taxonomy): Eukaryota > Metazoa > Chordata > Amphibia > Anura > Limnodynastidae > Mixophyes > Mixophyes fleayi. The sequence continues at coordinate 34,705,750 of NC_134402.1, forward strand.
CACAGATTCTATCAGCACTTGGTATGTGATTCTTCCACATGTCTTCTGACAAACCCTAAGTTAGATTTCATGTATGTTTTTTTTTATCAACAATAGTTTTCACTTTGCAAATTGTAATGAAATTCTACCAGCTCATCATCAATTCGTCCACCAACTTCGGGCCCTGGTGTGGTAACTTTTTATCATTCAATAAACCTCCTTCCCCCTATTCGTGCCTGATTCCCAATATATATATTTTAATGATAACAACAGCAAAAAATGTGTTTTCCACCACTCAACCATTTTCTAACAAATACACCTGTGAATATCACAGCTGAGACGGCAATGTTATAACCTTCGTATTTTATACCTACATAATTAATGGAGCTAATTACAAGTACAGAGTCAGTGTTTTGGTAGCAAATGAACCAGTTGGTATGCTTATGAATTGCCTGATTATTTGCTCTCTTAAATAGCAAAATGGTGCTAATGAAAAGTGTATGGTTTTTTTTGCCTTTTTCTGCACAATAACTCCCACAAGTTGAGATGTCCACGTATTGCTGGGGTTTTGAACACCTAGATAATTAATTGCAAACACACAAAACAATGAGTTTAGGCTTTACTTCAGTGCTGAATTAAATAAAAGGGGTGAGGTGTGTAAATATAGGCACAGTGGGCCTGATTCATTAAGGAACTTAGGCAAGAATTTGAGTAAGTTTTCTTACTTAAGTTTTCTGGATAAAACCATGTTACAATGCAAGGGGTGCAAATTAGTTTATTATTTTGCACATAAGTTAAATACTGGCTTTTCTTCATGTAGCACACAAATACTTGATAGCTTAATTGTACACTGAAATGTAAGGTTCATCTAGGAAAAAACAGCCAGTATTTTACTTATGTGCAAAATATTAAACTAATATGCACCCTTTGCATTGTAACATGGTTTTGTCTAGGAGAAAACTTAAGTAAAAAAAAATGAGTACTTTCCTTAATGAATCAGGCCCAGCATCATGTTTTAGCAGCCTGCACTCTTATTAGATAATTATAATCACACTATGGCCACTTATCTTGCAGCCGATGCACAATAAGAAGTGGGCAGCGAGGTGGCTTAGTGGTTAGCACTTCTGCCTCACAGCACTGGAGTCATGAGCTTGATTCCCGACCATGGCCTTATCTGCGTGGAGTTTGTATGTTCTACCCATGTTTGCATGCTTTTCCTCCCACACTTCAAAAACATACTAGTGGGCTAATTGGCTGTTATTAAATTGAGCCAGGTCTTTCTCTCTCTCTCTATCTGTCTGTGTGTGTGTGTGTGTGTGTGTGTGTGTGTTAGGGAATTTATACTGTGAGCTCCAATGGGGCAGGAACTGATGTAAGTAAGTTCTCTCTACAACGCTACATAAGTAGGGGTATTATATACCAATACCTGCTTTCAGGGCCGCCTTCAGAAATTATGGGGCCCAGTACTGGCCCCCCCTCCCGATGAGCACCCCCCGGGCATCCCCCTTGATGAGCGCCCCTCCCCCCCCCCCGCAACGCATACTTACCTGGGGGCCTGCTGTCTTGCAGTCCGCTCTCCGCTACTCTGTCTTCAGCCTGGCTGTCACCGTGACAGCCAGGCACCAGAATGCGATCGCAGGGGTGGAGGAATCATTCCCCCTGCGATCATGAGATCAGTCACAGGCAGAGCACATGATCGCAGGGGGAATGAATCCTCCACCCCTGCGATCGCATTCACGGTGACAGCCAGGCTGAAGACAGAATAGCGGAAACCAGCGGACTGCAAGACAGCGGGCCCCCAGGTAAGTATGTGTTGCACTGTTGTACCGGGCTCCCTGGTGAGCCCGGGTCTGGTACAACAGTACCCCCTGTACCCCCCTGCCTGCTTTTGATGAAAAGCAATCAAGATACGCTTAACGCTCATCAAGAGATGTAACACACTATTTTTAGTTGCAAATATCTTAGGATACAGGCAACTCAAAGTAAGCAGGTAACACCGCAGGTTTGCGGCCAGCATTTTACATGTACATTTGGGCCACAAACTTACACTAAATGCAATCAACTGGGTATTTCTGCGTTTGTATAAAAAATTCAAAATTGCAGATTATGCATTACAAACATAGGGAGAACCCTGTTTTAAGGAGAGGGAGTGATCCGATGCTTGTCACAATGCACTCTGATGATAACGCCTGCCATAAGTCATTCTGCATTCTGCAATCCATTGGCATTTACTCTTTGCAGAAAAGCCCCAGAGCGTACTGTGCAGGTAAAATAAACTTGCGCACGTAACAAAAAATTTAAATACAGAGAGCATGAAAGGCAAAGGTGAATCCTCTGTGAAACTCTTGTGCCTGGCATAGTAAGGCACATTTGTATAATTAAACAATTACAAGCTTCACTGAGTATTGACTGAGTTGTTCATTATGTGCCCTAATCATTCATCATTTAAATAACATCAGCATTAAACATCGCTGTTGCTTTCCAGATTCGGTCACAAAGTGTTGAGTTGACTTGTGTATGTGAGCAATTCTCTGTCATTTGTAAAACTACCCTCCAAAGTGCAGTTTTGTGTGAGTTTGTTTTCTCGCTCACATTGGTATGTGGCATTTTGTGCTATTTGGGGTAATGCACAATTGTGTTTGGCAAGAAACGATTTCAGTGCAGTTAAAGACCAAACTTGTTTTCTCTGGAGAGTGTGTAAATAACAGATCATACGAATTACCACGCCAGTCTAGAGATGGATCTGACCTTTAATCAGGTGGAGGTGACGCAGCATTTAATAATTAGCAAAACTTTGAATAGTGGTGATGGTTTAATTTTCTACTGATCACCTGCTGAGAAATACAAAGTTTTCTAAAATGTCACCTTTGGAAGCCTTCATCCTGGCTCGCTTCATTTTACTTTGCAATTAAAAATATATGAGAAAATAGTAACTTAATAACTTTTTTAAGCACTTGCATCTGTTAACTGGAGGCTGAAGTTCTCAAGTCACACGGGGGCAGTGTGACTCCGTAAAGCCTCTGTATAGCAAAGCTTCATTATGCAATTACGGTTGAAAGTCTCAAACAAATCATCCATAATTACAAACTCACAAACAATCTAATCTTGGAGTGAAATGATAACATCAGAGCTTCAATAGATAAGTGACATATTAACATATCCTAATTTACAGTAATTTTTCAAGAGGTGGTAAATGCCTCTAAGAGTCATACTTTTGCTCCAATATACTTCTGTTTAAGGAAGTATCTAGGGTGCAGAGCATTTTTTAAGGTGTGTTTGACTAAGGTCATAGCACGTTATTGGATTCAATCTTCTATTCATCCGGATCTTCCCAGTAGCCATCAGAGCACTGAAATACTGTTACATAGAAACATAGAATTTGACGCAGATAAGAACCGCTTGGTTCATCTAGTCTGCCCAATTTTTTAACCTATGGTAACCTCAAACCCTATTTGATCCTTTATTCTTTGTAAGGATATTCTTATGTCTATCCCAAGCATGTTTACAGTGCTCTACTGTATTAGCCTCTACCACCTCTGATGGGAGGCTATTCCACTTATCCACTATCCTCACTGTGAAGTAATTTTTCCACATATATCCTCTGAACCTTCTTCCCTCCAGTTTCAGTGCATGTCCTCGTGTTCTAATACTTCTCTTCCTTTGAAGAATTTTTCCCTCCTGTACATTGTTAAACCCTTGATATATGTGAAAGTTTCCATCATGTCCCCCGTTTTCCCTTCTTTGCTCCAAACTATACATATTAAGATCTTTTAGTCTTTCTGGATAAGTTTTGTGCTGTAGACCATGCACCATTTTAGTGGCCCTTCTTTGTATAGGCTCTAATGTATTTATATCCTTGACTTGACATATGACCTCCAGATTTGAACACCGTATTCTAGATGAGGCCGTACCAATGACCTATACAGTGGCATTATTACTTCTTTCTGCTACTGATTCCTCTCCCTATGCAGCAAGCATCGGACTTGCCTTTTTCATTGCTTTGTTACATTGCTTAAGTCACCTGAAATAATGACTCCTAGATCCTTTTCCTCCTCAGTAGTTTCCATTATAGTGCCATTAATACTATATTTAGCCTTTGGGGTTTTGAGACCCAAGTGCATGATTTTGCCTTTTTTGGCATTAAACTGTAGTTGCCACTCTCTTGGCCATAAAGGAGTTACAGGGGTGAATTGATTTTGTGGAAGGCAGTGACCTGTCCCCTTATGTGATTGAGAAAGAGAAGTCAGGAAGTCTACATGCAAAAGGGACATAGGGACTATGGGTAGGGTAAGCAGGAAGACACCAACTGAATAGAGGGTAGGGTCACCAACAGCAGACGCCATAAGGGGGGGTACAGGTTGTACAACTGTAAGGGGCTTGGGCAGATTATGGGGCACAGACAGACCCCTCATAGTCAGACCGCCATGTCTGAGCATTCCTCTGTGATGCAGCGGCTCCTAGACACTGATATACTGGGAGCGCCCATGGCATGGTGACATCATCAGTCCGCGGTTGGATGTATTATATACTGCATGATCTGTTTTCACTTATGGCTCGATTTGCATATCTAATATATAAAAGCCTAGCAGTGTGTGTTAGTGTGTGTGTGTGTGTGTGTGTGGAAAAAACTACCGGGTGACAGAGTGCTCAAGCTGCAGCGCCACCTGCTGGGCGGAGTTATATACTACACTGACCTACTAAATTCTTAGCATTATCTAATATATAAAAGCCTAGCGGCGTGTGTTAGTGTGTGTGTGTGTGTGTGTGGAAAAAACTATTTTCTCAGAAAGGGCTCATTCAATTGACCTGAAATTTGGTATACTGACATTATTTGACAAAAAAATTATAATAGTGAAGTCAGTTAACTTCCATCATCCCCCCTTACCCCCGTGGGAGGGGTAGTAAAGGCTAAATTTACGAGTTGAGGGCTCAAACTCATTTTCGTGAGGTAATTTTACCTCATGAACACACATGCTGTGTTAGTGTGTGTGTGTGTGGAAAAAACTACCGGGTGACAGAGTGCTCAAGCTGCAGCGCCACCTGCTGGGCGGAGTTATATACTACACTGACCTACTAAATTCTTAGCATTATCTAATATATAAAAGCCTAGCGGTGTGTGTATGTGGCGATGAAGATGACAAGAAACTTTTTAACACCTTAAGTAGCTTGATTTGACTAGAATGCATGAGTATCATGCACGGGTTAACTTGTATATATATATATATCTAATATATAAATGCTTAGTGGCGTCTGTGTGTGAAAAAAAAAAAAGAAGTTGCAGCGCCACCTGCTGGGGAGAGTTATACACTGACCTACTAAATTCTTAGTGTGTGTGGGGAAAAAAATTCAAAAAGGGCTAAAATTTGGTAGGGCTCAAACTCATTTTCGTGAGGTAATATTACCTCATGAACACACATGTGTAGAGGCGTGCGTTAGTGTGTGTGTGTGTGTGTGTGTGGAAAAAACTATTTTCTCAGAAAGGGCTCATCCAATTGACCTGAAATTTGGTATACTGACATTATTTGACAAAAAAATTTGAATAGTAAAGTCAGTTAACTTCCATCATCCCCCCTTCCCCCCGTGGGAGGGGTAGTAAAGGCTAAATTTACGAGTTGAGGGGTCAAACTCATTTTCGTGGGGTAATTTTACCTCATGAACACACATTAAAAAGGCCGCTTGCGTCGGAAACTAACGCTCTTCCCCTGAGGAGGCATGGGCTAGGTCCAAATGCATGACAAGAACCTTTTTAAGACCTTAAGTAGCTTGATTTGACTAGAATGCATGAGTATCATGCACGGGTTAACTTGTATATATATATATATATATATATATATTTATTTATTTATTTTTAATAAAAGTTTTATTGGATTTTACAAAAATAAAGAAAACATATATGGAAAACGAGGGGGGTAGAGAGAAAAAAGGGGAAGGCAGGTAGGGACAATGTGTAAATGAGAGCATATATAGTCAGAACAATAGTCAAACAGCAATTATACAGCTGAACAGGAGATATATTAACAAAAGAAAGAGGCTAAAGATAACTTATATAAAAAGAGGGGATTGAGTGAGTTCTCTATGCAGCACTTCAGAATTAGTGGCGCTTTATACCATGGCCTTATCTGTGTGGAGTTTGTATGTTCTCCCTGTGTTTGCGTGGGGTTCCTCCGGGTGCTCCGGTTTCCTCCCACACTCCCAAAACATACTAGTAGGTTAATTGGCTGCTATCAAAATTGACCATAGTCTCTCCCTGTCTGTCTGTCTCCCTCTCTGTCTGTGTGTGAGTGTGTGTCTATATTAGGGAATTTAGACTGTAAGCTCCAATGGGGCAGGGACTGATGTGAATGAGTTCTCTGTGCAGTGCTGCGGAATTAGTGGCGCTCTATAAATAAATGATGATGATGATGATGATAAATAAATGATGATGATGATTCTGATTTGACAGAGCTAGGAAGACAGGACCACTTAAATTTGCTTTAGCCCTGTGACAGGTGATTATAAACCTTAGGTGGCATTTCCTACTGGATTTGTTTTATTTTGTTTTATTTAGGACAGAGTTGAGAAATAATGGAAAGAAGGATTCTGTGGAAACGACAGGTGGTTTACATAAAAAGGTACATAGGATAATTTAATATTTCATTAAGAAATGAATCTGCTCAGTTCCTCTGTGGCTTTGACCCAGGAGGGATCAAGGTAGATTGCACCAGGATCAAAAAGCGTTGCAAGAAAGAAAAAAGATTGTCGGAGACCACTGCAGAGGACAAGAGGTGGTGGAGAGAGGCACGTTCAGTGCCAGGAGCAGCAGGAAGACGGTGAGGGCAGAACCAGAGAGTGGTCATGGAGTAGGACAGGGAGGCACCCACAACAGAGCTGTCACTGTTCCTCCCCCAGGCTCCTGTCAACTGGCTGGACCTGGTAATGGTTCCCCATGTCTGTCAGCCTGTCCTCAGGCCTCAGCAAGCCCCAGGAATTAGTCAGCTCCATTTTTGCAATCAACACAGGCCCTCACCTGCCAAAGGCCTTAGTAGCCCCAGGCTTCAGTCAGCTCCAGGGCACAATCTGTCACAGGCAGCAAAAGGACACAGCAGACAAAAGTCTCAGTTAGCCCCAGAAATCAGTTAGTCCCAGGGCTAAATCTGCCCCAGGCCTCAGCCCCCTGTTAGACTACACCCACCAACAGACCTGAACCCACCATGAGGCCTTTTACAGGCAACGGGCTTCACCAAGACGTTAGGCCTTACTCAGATACAGGGCCTCACCCCGGATACAGGTCTTGATCTTGATCGTGTCAGACATTTTAGCCTGTGTCACTGTGGAGATCCAGGGTTTTGCTGCAGCCACATGGCTGGCGTATGTACCCCTGACATAGGTAGATTCAGGTAGATTGTTCTCACACTTCATGTTCAGTTTATTGCATTGCCTTGTACTGCACTGCACAATTTGTTGTTGTGTAGTATTGTTGTTGTACAATAAGTTTGTGTTTGTTGTACATTTTATCTGATCAACCATTAGGCTAAAACAGGCTGCAGCCTAGGGTGCTGAAAGATTTTCTGCCTATTTTTTTTTAGTTCCTGTGGTGGAGTCTGTCTGGAGTCATAGAGGATCAGTAGCCTGCGCTGCTCTGTAGTACTGAATGGTTTCCTGTTCAGGAGACTGTTCTGGGCTCCGGTTGCCTGAGAGACATCACACAGTCAGTCAGCCAATCGGAGCATAGCATAGACACGCCTCCTACCTACACTGCCCCAAACCACAGAGGATGCTGGTGTCAGCACAGCAGGAACAGGTCAGTGTACAGATCACTGCTGCCAGAAACACCAGCTGCCCCTCTCCTGCCTCCTTCTGCAAGACATCCGAACTGCCCCACGCCCTTTCACTATTCACTGCCAATCACCCCATCTGCCACACTCCCCCTCCCTGCTGCACACCTATCATACTCATATTACTATTATTATAAATATATTATGGTTTCATTTTTTAGAATTAAAAATAGCCTGTGGAACTGGCCCGGGGGCAAATGCCGCCTGCCCCTGGGTTGGGGACACTAAGGGGATATTAGATTAGCGCATCCATAACTCTGTTATAAAACCAGTGCCGGAGTAGAGCTTCTCCCTCTAACTGGGGCTCTCTGTGATAGCTTCTACAATGCAAATAGGGAGGTTATTTAACAAGGAATACATGTACCAGCACGATCCTCCTTCTGTTGTAGCCATCTAACCAATTTTTTCTTTTTTTTGCAACAAGTGGAACTGAGCACAAAACCAGGACCGGGCTTTTAGCCCCACTACATATGCTTGAGCCGATTAGCTGGCTCACCCATGCATACATCCCTGGAGGCTATCCAGGTGAAGCAGGAAGGTAAGTCTTACCGTGCCCAGCCAGTATTATTCAGCTAACATATATAAACAGGGTGGAACCCTGACAAATTATATAGAAAAACACAGCTGGACTGGTAATTTGAACACCAATCAGGGTAGATAAATAATCACTTTATTTTGAATTTGGATCTCTTTATTTTTTAAATGTGCCTGGTTTAAGTCTTATCCTTTTTCATTGTGTATGTTAACATTTTTATTAGTGGTACATACTATGCACATACAAATGTTTTTCTATATAATTTGTCTTTACTAGATGTAGCACTGCTATAATGTTAAGTGTGTCTTTGCTCTTATCTCATGATAAGAATAAATATTGTTATACTGATATAGACATTTTTAACTTTAGAAATATTAATATGCATAGCATCAGGGATTATTATACTTTCTTTCCTAAAGTGTTACTCAGCTGCCTGGTTATATTTTAGTAGCAAATTGCATTGATAATTGACTTTCTGTTGCTGTGATAAGCAGCAATAACAAAACAACAGCCTTATTGTTAATAATAAATAGGTCCGTTGCAAAGACAACAAAAATATGTATATTCACTGACAAATTATCACATAATGTTTCTGCTTGTTTTGTATATACCTAATAAGATTGCAAGCTCCTTGGGCAGGGATCACTTCTCTCTGTTACTCTAAGCACTATTCAGTGGCGCACGCAGGGGGGGTTTCTGGTTCTCCAGAAACCCCCCTCCCCTCCCCTCCACTAACTAAGTGCCCACCATAGTGGCACTGTCCTATACAGCAGCCGCGGCGCTGTCAAAGAAGCGTCCGCGGCGGACACTTCTTTGACAGTGCCGCAGATGCTGTATAGGACAGCGCTGCCGAAACGGGCAGGCGCATGGGTCAGGGGGTTTCCCCTGACAATCCTGCGTGCGCCCTGCTATTATTTATCTTTTAGCTTTGTATATTGCTCCCTCTACTTTTACATTTTTGGAAAGCACTGTGTAAAGAGTCCCACTATATAAATAAAGGTATTCTTACATACACATGTACGTTATCGTGGGATATGTATTCCATAATCCTTTCATATTCAAAACACAATATAAACAGTGGTGGATTAAGCTGATCTTGGGCCCTGAGTTGTACATAGACCATAGGCCCCACCTCACACGCAACTCTCAACTACATATCAAATATACATTATGCGCATACTTGCCCATTTTCCCTGAATTTTCGGGAAAATGGGCAATTCTTGGTAGGCCTCCCAGTCTCCAGTTAGAGTAGGTCATTCTCCCACACCATGGTCACTTCCTAGTGCAGTGGTCAGGATGGGGGCCTCCATGATACGTATCGCAGTGAATCGCATCATATTGGCCCTGCCCCAGCGACATAATGATGCAATTGCGTCACAACGGCGTGGGGGGCGGGAACAAAATTATGTGACTAAGCGCCCTGCCCGCCCCCTCATCACACTTTACCTCCTCTCTGGGATTTCCCATAGAGGTAAAGAAAAAATTATTATTATATGACACACCATGCACTGCAGGTGTTATTTTTTTAACAACTCCATTGCAACTACTTTATAAGCAGATGGATATTCCTCACCTTCTTTCAAGTTCGGGGTGAGTCATTTGGGGTGCAACTTTTTTAAATAAATAATAATAAAAAAAATAATAATAATAAAAAAAATAAAATATATATATATATATATATATATATATATATATATGCATCATATATGCATATATAAATGCATCATATTGCTAACAAAGCACTCAGTTGTCCCATTGACCGTAAGAGAGCTGAATTCCACCAGCACATCGATATTATGCCAAAACATTTTATAAATCGTCTACATTACATTAGAACATACCCTGTAGTTTATAGCTGTAACTAGTGTGCAATAAATCTGACCTCACTGTTGTTCCAGAGATGTTATAGGATATACATCGTAAATACACTATAAAATACTATAGTTTCAGTCTTTTCATGCCCCCATCCTCCTTCTAATATTCATCTTATTACTGTATTCCTATTATAAAAAATCACATGGACACCAGCTTAAATTTAAGGCTACAGTTTTATTTAGATATAAAATGTATATATAAAAACAGTGAGAGCAGGGCAGTTAGCGAAACTATTTGCAAAACCAAACAGTGGAAGGTCAGACCATTACGCCACTGGTCCCAGGATATAATCCTTTACGATTGGCCGGTGCTACCTTCTGGCAACAGAGTGACTACACCCCTTCTGGACTCGACAATGATGTGCCCACACAAAGTAGGTCAAGGGAATCTCCACACAAAAGGACCAAGAGTTTGGTTGCTTCGAAGAGGGCAGTGACCCTTGGCCAATCAACGGTCGCATCATATGCTTACTAGTCGCTGACTGTAATGCTCTCCTTCCTACTGTGTCTCATCTGTGCAAGGGAAGAAAGGGTTAGTGTAGACATTAAGGCAAGACATTCATGACAATAGCAGGGTGGGATGAAGGTATTCGGTGCAGGAAAAGCAAGAGACCCAACATACACTGGGGTGAAAATATATAGCGAAGCTTGGAACCCTCCATGTGGATCTTATTGGATGGGTATGCGGGTGACTTAACCCCGAATGGGTAAGTGCATGACAAACCACACATGATTTAAGTGTGTTTGGCTTATGGCCTTTCTTATATTAAAGTATTTTTATCATTTTCAAATAAGCATTGCATAAACGATTGTATTGTGTTTCCAAAGCACAAAGTAATTTATTTTAGCAGATGCAATAATTTAACAATTCAATACATGATTATAATACAGTACAGCCAATACCAAAAGATAAATACATACCGCTACGTTCGCTTGCGCTAGCTGCGCTCCCACGTGTACCAGTGCACAGTATTTCACTCCAGAATACTGTGGTCAGAGAATGACTGAAGCCAGTAGGAGCACAGCTATATTATATACACTCAGGATTAGACTTACTAAGCTGCGGGTTTGAAAAAGTGGGGATGTTGCCTATAGCAACCAATCAGATTCTAGCTGTCATTTTGTAGAAAGTACTAAATAAATGAAAGCTAGAATCTGATTGGTTGCTATTGGCAAAATCCCCACTTTTTCAAACCCGCAGCTTAGTAAATCTAGTCCTTAGTGTTACAGAGAGAACAATGCAGATGACGTGGCTTGCTTCTATAGGTCCAGACTTCAGGTGGGTCCAGTGTAAACAGGTCACAGGCTAGTTCAAACAACCCACTCCAAGGCTGAGGGTCAACATTCCAGATGATTCTCCCACCCAGAAATCAGTTACAACTAGTCCATTAGCATTTTATAGTCGGTATCACTTTAAGTGTTTTATTCCCTAACATCACTAACTAGAGTATGCAATGTGCAATCTCTTCGGCAAAAGAACCGGACAACTGCTGATAAACAGGGGATTAAAATGACACCAGACATTTCCTATAACCTGAACCTTAAATAACTTTTAAAGTGTATATATAGTCATAATATATAAACTAATAATAAACTAAATACTATCTGCTCATAAATCACTGTGGATTGGAATCATTATAAATATGAAATATATAAATAACTAAATGTTAGAGTGCGTGTGCGTGCGTGCGTGCGCATTTTACCACGTGTAGCGTGGCATACTGATTGCAATCGCACGATAAAACAATATTAACCAATATACTTTCGTTCATCCAATTATACGACTTCGACACTTATCATAGAGTAGCTAAAAAACGGCACTGAAAAAGTTGTGTGCCGATCAGTATCAGTATAGTATCAATCCACATAAATAAAACATCTAGTATCCTGATTCAAAAGAAGAAGTTATTTCTCCTTAATGGGATCTGATCATTAAAATAAGGAAAGTGTTTCTTTGTCCCCTAGAATGATCTGTTCCTGGATCTAAGTATAAATAGTTAGAGAACAGAACATTCCGACGGTTAAGTTATAGTATTCTGTGTCCTCAAGTAGCCTGACCCTTAAAGATTTATACTGCAAACAGCTTGCTTCAGAAACTACTAGAGGAATGTTCCTGCGTTTATATGAAGGTGACAAGTATAAAGTCCCAGAGAAGTGACATTGAATACTCATTTTGACTTTCTTTTATCCTTTAGAACTGCCATGGAATGCTTTCACTTTAAAGTGCTTCAAATTCCGTATCTGTAACTCCAGCGCATGTTTTATGAAAAGATAAGCAAAGATCATCAGTCCCTCGAGGAAAAATACAAACAAGCATAAATTTGCTGTAGGAAATATTTAAAAAGCAAGTAAAACTACTATCTGACATTGGAATATATTAAAGGCTGTGTATTACTGAGCTGAATAATGTTCCTGAAATACCGGAAGGGTTCTAAGTATGTCCGTCATTCTCTCTTTCTTTCTATTGATTTATTGATTTTTTTGAAGACATATTTAAATTAATTTCAACTCTGATTTTGTCATCAAGATAAAGTATACTTGTGAAAACTACCACTGCCTGACTGGTTAAACTAATAGCACGACAGAAAGAATCATGCTGTGGTTATCCAACCTGTCCTTGGTGCTGGGTGTATTACAACATGAAAATGAGTAGAGTGGAATAGGGTTTATTGTATGTGAACCCTGTTGATGTGGATATGTTGTAGCAGTGTGTCCTCCATGGCACCTACCTGGTGCTGTCCTTGGGTCGACCACCCTACAATAGTTGAGTCACTCACCCCTCAGGGTAATATGAGTCAGAGTAGGCAGACAAGAACCAGATGCATGCCGTTGTGATATAGATAAAACAAGTGTGAATAGGTGAGGCAGGTGAAGTGCACAAACAATTGGTAACAATAATGGGTGCCAAGTCATCTTTGGTGATGAATAAATAATGATGCATTTATTTGTAATATAATTATTTGCAATTTCTGAATAAACAGTAATAAGTGGTGCACGTTAAATGTCTTGCAGCATAATCGTCACTCTTCATCCAATCCTCAGTGTATATGGCAGGAAAACATCATATTGGTGGATGGGGGCTTGACGGAATCCCCTTCACCAATATTCCTAAAGCCCCTCTTCTCCCTGTGACCGCTCTTTAGATCTCACATTAGTCTCTTATTGCTTACCGAATGCGACTCTCTTTTCACTCCTGTCACATTCCACCTTTTGACTTATGATATGTGTAAGCTCTGCTGTGTTTGGACACTACCAGTGTTAATACCATACTTACCAACTTTTGCAGCCTGCTGTCCAGGAGGGGGCTCCATCTTGTGGGCGTGGCCACGTGAATCGCACCGTTAGGCCACGCCCTGTCAATCTTTGCCCATTTCAGCCTATTGGTGGGTGGGGGCGGGCCAGGATAACGCGTTTATCCCGGCTCCCACCCACTTCACAAACGAGGTGAGCTGGACCCGGGATGTTGTCGTGCTCTCCTGGGAGTCCAGGAGAACTCCCAAAAATTCAGAAATCTCCCAGAAATTCTGGGAGAGTAGGCAACTATGGTTAATACGTTTGCAAAGCACTTCATACATACTGTGAAAAGACATTTTATTAGTAGAAAAATAAGATAAAAGGTTATTAGAGAAAGTAAGACACCTTGTACAGTGTTTTGCCCTGATGCCCAAACATTAAAACAATGACCAATCATGTGCTACTAACATTAATACTTTTTTGCTAAACCACAAGCAGTGCTCTCTAATAATCTTGCATTGTACACACTTAAATCCCTGCTAGAGTGATCTCAAAAGCTTGCACTTCTGAATTAAAAAGCAGAGAGAAATCTGACTGACAGCTTGGAGCAAGAGAGCTTTCATATCTCATGGAGGATGTAACAATTTTGGATGAATTGAATCCTAGAACAGTCATCCAGGACACCATAGAATCCTTCTTTTCATTATTGCATAGTATTCCTAATGATCTAGGCATGTCTTTCACTAATGCAGTTTACAATTACCAATAATCTTTAATACCCATGGTCAGTCACTGTTTCTGTAATCACCTCCGTCTATCAGGGTTTTCAAAGGAGTAAAATTCCCTATGATTTATTTATCAATCCTACAGCTAGTGATAGAACCTTGTCCCAAACCCTCAACCTATGTGTTGGTGTATAGGTTAGCAAATTTGATTCTTATTATCTAAATAATAGAAAATCAAGTTTTTGTAGCATCCCATAAAATTGTTTTATCTGTTCAAACAACTTCAATGTTGTCTCTTTGTCTGGATGAACAGATGGTTGGACCAGAAGTAATCCACTAAATTAGTCCATAGTTGTGGCACAGTACATTGTTTGCTCTGACCTTTTGGTTGAGAGCTTATAAAGTCCAGGTGCCCCACTTGGCCAGCTCTGGGCCATGGTATCTATGACCCCCCACAGCAGGCAACATAGGCCAACTTGTCGGTGATAGACAAAGCAGGCAGCATTGCACAGCGTTTCTGGACATGTATTGAGTAACAGGTCTTCCCTTTAGTTGGGCTTATTTATAAGTGACCTTTGCTCCTCTCCCCTGCTAGTTTAAGTATCCATCAGTCTACCACTTGGTGATCCTCACAGCTTTGTATTACATTGATTTTGGAAAGTTCATCAACTTGCTCATAAACATCTCCAGGGTGTCCCACCTTTAGTTGTCTGGTGGTAGCAGTGATCCATAATTTGTTCCAAGCGATAGCACCTCTTCAGATGGGCGTGCTATTCATTGTCCAACCATCTTGCCACCAACATATCAGCCATGATGTTAAACCTTTGAACAAAGCCAAGCTGTCAGTGTAAATGATTAGGGGCCAGTTGTGTCTACAACTACTTGTAGAATTGCCATCAGTTCAGCCTATTGAACCTCCTTCTTCCGTTTGACAAACAATGGTCTAAGTGGTCAGTTGCATAGCAACAACCATCCACATCCTACCCTGTGATGCTACTTTAGCAGATCCATCTGTAAAACATTGTTTATTCAGATGTCAGAACCTCCCACAATGGAGCTTTGCTCACAGTAGACTCATCAAGCATGTTTAAAGGCAATTCTAGTTAGTCAGATGCACCTATTTGCTGGGATATTGCTTCTCAAGCTTTCCCCGTTCCCCCGTTCCCCTACAACTTCCATTTAATCAGAGTGTGCCTTTGTGTCACACTTGTTCTCACAACTAAACCTTCTTGTCTGATCCAACCTGCAATGGCTAAGTCTATTCTTATAGTCACAAATTATACTTTAGTTGTTCAATCCATATGTTGAAGTGCAGTGTACACTAACAAATGTTTTTCCAGCACAATGCAAACATAGTTCTTAGGGTGGCATCATACACTACATAGATAATTTTCTCTTGTGACATAAACCTTTACCAGAGTTACTGAGAGTACAACCCTGTTTCTGGTACAAAATTGTCAGGTTGCTCCTCAGTAAAAAAAACTAAGTCCTCACAACCCAAGCAAATTATATATAATACATATTTTACTTAGTTGTGGGTGCAAAATCAGCTTACACGAATAGTAGCCAGCAGTATCAAAGGCAGTATCTCAGTATGAAGTAGCTTACACAAATGAGGAGCAGCCGTTTCACCCAATGTCCTCTGAACAAAGGGGATCATCTACCCTATATGCATGCTACTTATCTCACTGCGGCAATGGTTGACCAATCATGACTTGTTGAGTAGCAAGAAAAATATTTTCTCTAAATGGTGGGCAGATGAAAGTGTTCAGTATGCATCATAATCTAATCACATTCATCCCACCATGTTTAGACTGTGTATTTGGTTTCTTTGACACCCTCTGCTGAACATTCATTAGCATTGTGAGGGCTGTTTTGGATGATTCAGGGGGGTTTACTAGACTCAGTGCCATTCACTCATTGCTGATTATAGCATTTGCTACCTTAGTGTTCATGCTCTGTATTATTCCAGTCTTCTTGTGTTCTGACCCTGTTAGTTCAACGATTAGTCTGTCTGCCGCCTGTACCGACTTCTGCTTGTTTTTCATTACTCTTGAATGCCGCATGCACTGACCTTGGGTGATTATAGGATATTGTAGTCAGCTGCCTGCCCTGACTTTAGCTTGTCACAAGGATTCTAGGACTTCCACTGACTTCAAATTGTTACAGTTCTTCCTGCCTGCTACTCACACTGACTTCTGACAATCTGCTGTTTAGTATTATCGGGGTTTAGTCTTCTATATGTCCTTGTATGCACCAGTATATAGACATAAACCCATACTATATCACAAGACCTAGGGGCAGCTGAGTGCCAGTGAGTATATCTAGCAGTATAGGAAATAGAGGGTGGTATAGGTGAAAACGGGAACTTCAGTTCTATAGGTTTATTTAATAGCTGGTGGCAAATGTTACAGACACTTATAAAGTCAGCTTTACTTTCCCATGTCAAATACTACCTTAATAATGGCAAATTATCAATTCACTTAAATAAATCAGGAAACATTGATTAAGGGAATAATATTTTCCACTTTTGAGCGTCACAGTACAGGACTGGACTTATTAGCCTGACACAAATAATGCAATTGGTAAGGAAACATAGGGTTAAAGTAGGTAAATTTATCCACATTGGGATTGGCAACCTATGTTTGAACTGTGTGCAAAAGTACAAAATTATTTGTACATTACCGCAGTATGAGTCATTTTTAAGTTTACACTTTGATTTTTGAGGAAGAACAATTGAAGACACATCACCCGATGTACTGGCGCCACAAGGGAGAGACGGACAATGGGATCATTCTAAACATCAAAACAAACACTAGACAGATGAATATGGCTACACAATTGCATTAGAAACTAATGTTATTGTTTTTTTGTCGATATATAAAATGTTTGTCCTTACATTTTATACCATTGTAACTTGATATGCAAGAATACCCAACGGGCATCATTACTAAGTTGCCATGGCAATTTGCCTTTTATCCCACAAACATTCTGAGAAGTCTTGTAGCTTGAGGATAGGAGTATAGATTTTGTATTATACAAACATGCACTTTACAGCTATTTACAGATGAACATGATTTGCCTGACAGATG
The DNA here is from genome assembly GCF_038048845.1 of Mixophyes fleayi. Classification (NCBI taxonomy): domain Eukaryota; kingdom Metazoa; phylum Chordata; class Amphibia; order Anura; family Limnodynastidae; genus Mixophyes; species Mixophyes fleayi. The sequence continues at coordinate 34,723,003 of NC_134402.1, forward strand.
GTCCTTGAATAATCAGGTAGAATGAAACTCTCCAAATTTAGCAGAGTTTTTGCATAACATAGTTGATACTTTTAAACTCCGGTAACTATTACCATGAAGTACTGCTACCTTGGAGACAGAACCGCTTAATAAAGAAGTTTCTTTGGGGAAGTATTACTCTCAGAATTGATTTTGGTTGTTTCAAGGAGACATGTTTTAAAGCCTGTGTGTAGAAGCTACGTATACCCAGAAATTGAAAAAGTTATTTATTTTTCTTGATAAAATAAAAATGAATGTTCTCCTATTCCAGCAATAATGTATAGGTCTTCTGGTGGATCCCAAAGTGCACCTGTCATAGATAAATCTTATTCCTCCAGTATCTCTCATTGTATCAGGATTCGAACGCAGAGCTTCTGCCTCTGGGGACTGCTTGTCTGCTGACTAAGCTATTCTGGCTGCTGGACAGTGCCATCCCTTTACTCTGTGTTCTAACTCATTGTTTTCCTGGTGTTCCAGGATGTTCTAGCTCCATCCTCTGATTTCCTATATAAGCCTTGTCTGTTCCTGTCTGACTCACCAGATTATTGTTGCTGCCTTCTGCCTCCAGTTATCTACTATTCGTGTACCAATCTTGGATTGTCCTCAACTCTACCTCTGACTGAGCCCTGTCTTATTTTCTTCACTGTGTGCCGACCCCGGCTGCCGTTGACCCTTCTTTATTATACCATCTTCTAGTGGCCTACCTTCCTTCTTGCCACTGGACTCCAATCTCCGGACCATTACACATTGATATCTGCCAGATATTCAGGAAGAGTTATCTGCACAGAGCTGCAAGGCCAACCACCTAATTTATCAGGGGTACACTGATTGGATTACAATTACATTGATGCTGCATGATATTACTTACTTACTAAGTGACCCATTCTACATTATCAGTCCACTAATGCTACAACATGAACATAAACGATTCATCAAGGCACATATACTGAGTGCAACCAGCGTTCAGTATTATGCGCACATATTTAGGCTTTATGTCCGCCCAAATTCAGCAAGGTGCAGACCTCAAGATGCGTGAGCTTTTGGAATCGTGGGCTCGTCTGCTTTGCTCTGCTACACCGGATGCAGTAGGATGCGTCCAATACATATATGGATTATAAATTCGGAATAAAATGCACAAGAGAACATAAAAAACTTGCATTATTGTTACCTAATGATAATAAAGGCATTAATGTAAAACCAGTGTGTCCCCCCCATGAAATTTTATTAGAATATTCTTAATGTCTACTGAGTGTAAAATACATTTTTACAGTTGCTTGGGATTGCAAACACATGTTATAGCATGCATATGGGACTGTCATCACTACTGATCAGGACTTAGACTAGCTCTGTAGCTGGAGCAAGAGATATGGCATAACAACACGTAAATTTCAGATGCTCTGAGCTTGATTCAGATGTGACTGTGTGTGCATGAGTTTGGCACACCCCCTACATTAAATTCACTATGGCAAAACACCCCTTCCTCACCCAGTTCACTTCCTGAAATCGTAGGTTGTAGTAAGTGTGCTTCACGCTCACAGGCGCACTGAACAGGACTGTGTTCACGGACGTTTCTGACGATTCTGGGCATGCGCAGAATGATTTTACGTACGATATGCTCAAAATCGGCAGATACGTGTCTTCATGAATCAGGCCCTAAGACTGCGTGATATGTACACTTTAATCAACTTCAACCTGAGCTTTACTCTTCTAAGATCAATCCCTGTTCAGAATTGCCTTTCTATATAAATTAACCACTTTGGTTTTAATTTTAACCATGGCTGAAGAGATAAATTAGTAAGATTTCTTTTTTTTTTGCTTCAGATTTAATTAGTAACTGTGGATAGGGGCCTTAATAGTTAACTAACTTCTGATTGGAAACTGGGTTGTGAACTCTAGAACCATTATTTTATTGGAACTGCAAGCTCTGCAGATCACTTAACTTACAGTAAATTGCCAGCACTGTGTCAACTTGTTTAATATTGTATGCCAAATAAACTACAGTCATCACCTCCTCTTCAGTAATGTGCCTGGAAACACCATACAGACTGACCATTTTGAGAAAGTGAAAGTAAAGTATGTAATTCCTTTGTTCCATTCTGACAGTATAAAAAAGTTAATGTAAATGCAAATCAGGGATGAAACCATGGCCTCCATTCTCTGTTGCATTATCACGTAGTTTCAATCTCAGGTCAGTCTAAGAATATCTTAAGACATTCCAATTAAAAATGATTTACAGTTCTATAAAGGCAACATCACCTTAACTAGAGAATATAATTAATGTCATGTCCACTACAAATAGTGTCTCTTGAAATTCTCTTGTTTCTTAGTGTTGTTTGGAACCAACGTTTCAGTTTTTAAAAGCTAAAGCTTCACATGCATTGAATAATTTTCTCTGCGTGCCGTGAAGCAATTGGAGGAGCAATTCACTGAGGCATGATCCAAATACCCAATAACAGTTCAATCAAGGAAACATTTCCCTGAGGTAACAAACCACCGGTACTGGTTTCACATAAATAAAACATGGATATTGTCCTTATTGTAAAACATTTTGTAAAAAAAAGTCAGTAACAAGCGATCAGCCATCCCTAGATATATTCCAGGCCTAGTCATATACTGTTGACATTGTACATAACAACCAATCAAACATTTATTTTCACGGGGCTAAAAAGGGCAAGAGGGTTAAAATGGCGTCAATTAAATTAAAAATTAAACTAGTCTATGAATAGCTTCAAATTGCATGTATAATATGATACTCTACAAATGTTAAATTTGAAATCATTGATAGGAAGTGAAAATGTTGGTGCTAAAAAAAAGTTTGTTTGTAATGCTAATTTAACCATAATTTTAGCTTACTACTTATTATACATTTTCAGGGTAGCTTTTTGCCTCTTGAAACTTTCCTACCTTTACTCAACACTATAGCGCTCTCTCTCTCTCTCTCTATCTATCTATCTATCTATATATATATATATATATATATATATATATATATATATATATTTGTGGCATTTGTGAGGGTTATTTGCCACACCTTAAAATCCCAGAGAGTTTGCAGCTACAGCCTGCAGACAGGGTTAAATTCCCACTTAGTCTTTCCCACAGCACACAGACACACAGGTGCACGACATGGGTGTGATTGATGTGGTGTGTGTATGTGTATAAAAGGTGTGTGGGATCTGGTGGGCGGGGCTTCTGATGCTGGCAAGCAGCCGGACGATAGTGAGGGGCTGAGGTCATAGTTAGCTTGTCAGGAAGCCGTTACTGCCTTAGAAGCCTGGGCCTGGACTGAGGAGTCTCTTATTTGGTGATTTCTACTATGTATGTATATATATATATATATATATATATATATATATATATATAGTATATGTGTTAGAGATGGCCACTAACCCCCGTGTTTTGAGTTTGGATCTGTTCTTTTTTTGTTTTTTTTTAAATAGCTAAAAAATGCTAAGATGACATTTTTTTTGTTCTAACATTATTATTAACCTCAATAACATTCATTTAGCAGTCATTTCCAGTCAATATTTGTCAAGTGACAAGAACACTGCTAATCCTCCTGTTTCTGTATGAGCAATAGCACTGAGCAATGGCACTGGAGACTGGAGCGTGACAAGAACACTGTTACCCCTGTTCTGTGTGAGCAATGGCACTGAGCAATGTCACTGAAGAATGGAGAGTGACAAGAACACTGCTACCCCTCCTGTTTCTGTGTGAGCAATGGCACTGAGCAATGTCACTGGAGAATGGAAAGTGACAAGAACACTGCTACCCCTCCTGCTTCTGTGTGAGCAATGGCACTGAGCAATGTCACTGGAGACTGGAGAGTGACAACAACACTTCTACCTCTCCTGTTTCTGTGTGAGCAATGGCTCTGAGCAATGTCACTGAAGAATGGAAAATGATAAGAACACTGCTACCCCTCCTGTTTCTGTGTGAGCAATGGCACTGAGCAATGTCACTGGACAATGGAAAGTGACAAGAACACTGCTACCCCTCCTGTTTCTGTGTGAGCAATGGCACTGAGCAATGTCACTGGACAATGGAAAGTGACAAGAACACTGCTACCCCTCCTGTTTCTGTGTGAGCAATAGCACTGAGCAATGGCACTGGAGACTGGAGAGTGACAAGAACACTGCTACCCCTGTTTCTGTGTGAGCAATGGCCCTGGATCTGCTGGAGAGGGAGGTACTTATGGAATCCAAAACCTGTAAGATCTGACGATGCCACAATGGCGTTTTGCCTCGATTTGGATCCAAGGAAGCGGGAAAGTACTGAGCCAACCCGGCTCGTTACTCGGATTGGCAATGTTTGGGGGGTTCGGTTTTCGGAAAACCGAGCCTGAGCATAACTAATTCAAGGGTGCATGCCACAGATTTTTCTTTTTTTAGCAGAAAATTTAGTACCTTAACATGAAACTGTTCCTTTTGCAAAATTGACCTTTGGGGCACATTTATATGGCTGCCACTGCAGAAAAAGTGTCTCTTTCCTGGAATCATTTGGTTTCTGGTTGTTCCTTGGAGAGTGTAATCTGATCTCTGAGTCTGAGACAGTCAACAAGCTCCTTGGTGGTCACGTGATGTCAGAGGAAGGAGGGGGATTGTTTATACTATGAACGTTACAAAAACAGGAAAATAAGAAATTACCTTATATCTTGGCACTTAGTAATATTATTTGTTATATAGTACGCTGATCATGTTAAAGATATAGAATTTTTTGTTGTTTAATTTGTTCCATTGATTTTTATAATTCCTTTGATATAAGAAGCACAGGGTTTAAACTTGCCAACTCACCCGGAAATTCCGTGATACTCATGAATTCCGGTTAGGTCTCTTAGACTACTATAAGAGTTGGCCATTCTCCCGCATACAGTACACTTCCTAGTACAGTGGGGTGTCATTTTGGCCTTGCCCCCATGAGTTAATGGCACAATTGCTGCATCCTGTGTTACCATATAGGTAAACTGTTGAAATAAAATAAAACAATGTAGTGTGTAGTAAAAGTAATAGAAATATAAGGAAACTGGTAGAAATGTAATAGTATAGATAATAGTATGTATGTATATATATATTGTAACAAAAGGAGGCATTTAGCTGGCAATATACAGAGAAAGCAGGGAAGTAGAGTAAAACATTTGTGCAGTAATGCACCTAGAGTGAAGACTTATGTATGAAAAGCAATAGTTTAAATTTGGTTAAACTTACATGATCTGAAATCCTTCCTCTCAGCAAACAGACAGGGCGTGTCTGGTTGTGCAAACAGAGGCAGTGATGGGTGTTTTCTTTTAAAGAGAAGGTGGGTGTATCACCTGTCCATCAAGCTAAGGCTGGGGGAGGAGCATCATGTATAAAAGCTTGTTTGTTTCATTTGTTCAGGGAGACCAATGCTGGGTGAGCTGGCTGGTCCTGAGAGAGAGCTGGACTATGTATAGCTAGTGTTTAGGGTCTCCATGATTGCTGTACAAGTATACAGTGTCAAACATTTACCATCCTGACAATAAAGCACCATAAAAAGGAAGTTGTTGTTCGCGTGTGCTTCTGCAGTAGCGGGCTCTTGCCACAATATATATAGATATATATATATATATATATGCGGATAGATAAACAAGTATGGCGCTCCAATGTGTAGTATTGATAGTAATATGGGAAGATGTAATAAAATGCGTACCATATAGATGAAATCAATGATCGTATGGTAGAAACGGAGTTCCTCTTCTGAGGTAATGTCTCCCCCTCTCCAACAATAGCGATAATGTGGGTCAAAAAATAGAGAAACACAAATAGTGTAATAGAGTTTATATAATGTATCACCACATGTGATAGACCTCCACCAGGATCAAATGTTAGCCCGGCACCAAATGGGTTAATCTTATGAGTACACCTCCAAAAACACCAACAGCTTATACTGCGTACCAGATGATTGACGTCCGGCAGAGTTCACTCTGCATCATCTGGTACGCAGTATAAGCTGTTGGTGTTTTTGGAGGTGTACTCATAAGATTAACCCATTTGGTGCCGGGCTAACATTTGATCCTGGTGGAGGTCTATCACATGTGGTGATACATTATATAAACTCTATTACACTATTTGTGTTTCTCTATTTTTTGACCCACATTATCGCTATTGTTGGAGAGGGGGAGACATTACCTCAGAAGAGGAACTCCGTTTCTACCATACGATCATTGATTTCATCTATATGGTACGCATTTTATTACATCTTCCCATATTACTATCAATACTACACATTGGAGCGCCATACTTGTTTATCTATCCGCAGTTACTACAGCCCTCCGGATTAACCATCTGGACCCAAGTGATTCAAGGCTGCCGCTCTTAAACGAGCTATGTGTTTTTATCGGGACTGATTGTGTATATCTTGGTATATCCATCTACCAGTTATCTATACTGGTTGTTACGTTGAGGTTATTAGCGCTGTTTATATATCTGCTGTGTGTTAAATATATATATATATATATATATATATATATATATATTATATTGTAAGAAGTATATGTGTTGAGATATAGTTTGATGCATAGATGTATCAAATAGGGAATTAAATAGTAAAGTTTAAATATAGTTAAGTAGACTAGCTTAAACATATTTGTATAGAGAGGGATACTTGTTAGACTGACCCATTGTAAGTTGTCCTTGCATATAGAGTGGCTATTGAGATTAGACCATAAAACAAGGCTGTACAATGGATTAGAAACCTTGAACAACTATGTAAATAGAACAGTGTTTTGTCTATTGTACTCAGACATCAATAAACAGTCTCAAGGAAGATGATATAAAGGTCAATTTAGTGATGAAAAGGCATCTTAGACTTTATGACATCCTGCTTCCTTATCACCTACAGGTGAAATTCTTTAGGACATCTATTTACATCAAAGACATCACTTGGCTTGTCACCTTGGGCGCAGAATGATCCAAATTGGTTTCGGATCAGTCAGGCAAGTTTATATTGTGCTTATTTACATCAAAAACATCTTTTATGGCCCCTTGTGTTTTACGACACTCTGATAAATATAGTTTAGGGAGGATTGTATTGTGGGAAAGGACAAGAATATAGGAGCACATGGTGGGAAAATCAAAATCCCTGGCTTAGGATGGGGATAGTAGGGGTATAAATATGTGACAGTATGAAGTTAGTGCAGTTAAGTTAGAAGTTGAGTAAGGAGTACAATAAGTGAAGTGCAGGAGGAGATGAGAGACAGTTGGCGTTAAAACAAGAAAGAACGATCCTATTATGATATCAACTAACAGGTAGCTATACTTTTTATTTTCTTACAAGAATACAATATGCATATTGTTAGCGTCTGCAAAGTATGTTATGTGTTCTGTCATGTAGTTAGATAAGTAAGTGTATATAATGAGAAGACTTACTATCAATGAGTTTTTTATATTTTGCAACTTGTATAACCATAAATACATATTACAATAGAGCTGAGTTTTCATGTTGAATTTTTATTTTTTGAACCATTGCAAGCCTGATATATTATATTTGCAGACATATAGGAGAAACATATAAGATATATCTATGTAGATATATATTACTATCTATATATTAAATAAATTAATAGATTTAAGATATATATTAATAACGATTGCGACACCCCGCCCAACTCTGCAGTTGTAGTTCCACAAACCCGGGATCTCCCTGAGGGGACAAACATTTTTTGGGCAAGTGTGGGTGATGTGAACATAGAGAACTTACAATTACTTAATTTAACCCATTCCATCATTGTGGGGAATAAGGTCTAAATCATAACTGCAGTGTAAATATGGTGTAAATATGGTATATTAATTGAATCCATTGATAAGTTGAGCTACTAAAGTGTAAAATGTGAAGTCAACATGTCTGTTGTATGTGTTTTTTTAGGGACTCAGCACATCCCAGTGTGAAAAGATAGCTGTGTCACCTGTGGCAGCTTCAAAGAGCCCCTACTGTGAGCTATATCCTGACACAAGTTAGTTTTTGGAAACCGGAATAGACTTTCAGGAACTGCTCAACAGGGTGTCTGGCTCAAAGAGGCCATGTGCTGACTTAGCTATAATTTTATATAGACAAAAGAAGTCAGTTTTAAAATGTGCCACTTAAAATCAATAAAAGTAGTGATCAACCACATATTCCTCAATAGCATGATGAAGGGCAGCTCATATGCCAAAGTAAGCATTATACCACACAGAGAAGTTAAGGAAATTAGGGTAAGCTCTACTAAGACACTGTATCTAGACCTGTTTGCTATCAAAAAATGGACAAATTCATAGAGGATTTATTAATAATAAATTTGGGTCTGTGTGACGCTCCACAGAAAAGTTAGGTCACATAGTAGAATTGGGTAGTAAATCAGGCAACATGCAAATGGTGATTGAAAAAAGTATCACAGACCACAAACCCCAGGAGAGGGGAAGGTGTAATGGTGTCTTTAAAAAGCTGAGACCAGTTACAACAAATTGTCAGTCTTTTGGGAAAATCAATCCACATTGATAAGCTGTCCATCTTCCTAACCAATTTCCCATGGCACAGATTATACAACTCATGTAAGTGATACTCTAAATGTAACCCCTTTTATTTTAAACTGATTTGCTTGTGTATGTTATATTAGTTGTTTATTAAATGTTTTTCTTTATATCTGAATGCCCTGTACTTTTGTATATTAAATCTATAATTTAATATGTGGCGTCCTTAATACTCTAACAAATCCATTAGCCTGTTAAGAAGAATATAGCTCGACCAAGTTAACCCTTTGACTGCTGGTATGTTATTTGTTTTTTATTTGTTTAACAAGCTTAGTCTGTGCTTGAATTTACATTTGTGTAACAGTCTGGAGGTGTGAAGAGTTAACCCTTTGTTTGATGGTGTGGGCATTGTTAGCCTGTGGGTAGCTAGAAGCCTTGTGTGCCAGTGTGGTTCAGTATATTGGGGTCCTATTGCCCAAATAGAGTAGGTGGTGGCAAATCTGTAGTGTGGGGGGTTGTGAGCGCTGTTTGGGGACGATTCAGTAGGTCTATAACCTGTGTGATAGGTAGAGAGAGACTGCGGGCTGGAATCGTGTGTAACCTCATACAGTAAACACCCAAAGTCACGGCAGCTGGGAGCGTATTCGTGACAGTGGGTTTAAAATATGGCATAATTGCTGTAAATATTGTGGTCCTTCAAATGAGATATTACTTTGAGAGTGGATATTAGGGTGCTTATATTCATTATGGTCCTTACTCTGTTACACTTTAGAGCAATTTACATATGGAACAATCTGTAACTTAGGCAGTGCTATATTCAAACACAGTATAATGAAAATTGTATTTGTTCTAATGCATCACATTATATGATTTTTTTAGGTGTATTGTTGCTCACATTTATCTTTATGTATTTTGAGGCTCTTCTGAAGGGTATATTATATTATCACAGCCTGCCTAGTAAGATAAAACATAAATGATGTTATTGATGGAACCAATTCCCATAATACGCTCTTAGAAATTCCATCAGTCCTTTTAAGGGCTCTCTCTCTATTTGTGTTTCGCTTATTCCGTAACAGTGTAACATATTTTATGTATATGGTTAATCATTCTTAAACTCCTGAGATTTATATATATTGGTTCTTTAAAGCCTTCTCTATGTCTTTTTGTTTTTTACCATTTTTGTTCTTGTTTGCTGTACAATACAGTAACAACATTTTACTGTGCATGCGCAATACGGAACAGTGCATTTTGTGCTTCAGAGTTGGATTTATGAACACCTCCTCATGAGGACCCATGTGTTTTAATACTGTACAGTCATCTCCAAAAGTTCTGAGAAAGACACAAGTATTGGTTTTCACAAAGTTTGCTGCTTCAGTGTTTTTGACCTTTTTGTCAGATGTTGCTATGGTATACTGAAATAAAATTACAAGCATTTCATAAGTGTCAAAGGCTTTTATTCACAAGTACATTAAGTTTATGCAAAGAGTCAATATTTGCAGTGTTCACCCTTCTTTTTGAAGATCTCTGCAATTCGCCCTGGCGTGCTGTCAATCAACTTCTGGGCCACATACTGGCTGATGGACGCCCATTCTTGCTTAAACAATGCTTGAAGTTTGTCAGAATTTGGGGGTTTTTGTTTGTCCACCCGCCTCTTGAAGATTAAGCACAAGTGCTCAATGGGATTAAGGTGTGGGGATGGCCATGAACCCACAATTTCGATGTTTTGTCTCTGAGCCACTTAGTTATCACTTTTGCCTTATGGTAAGGTGTCCATCATGCTGGAAGAGGCATTGTTCGTCACCAAACTGTTCTTGGATGGTCGGGAGAAGTTGCTCTTGGAGGATGTTTTGGTGCCATTCTTTATTCATTGCTGTGTTCTTAGGCAAAATTTGTGAGTCAGCCCACTCCCTTGGCTGAGAATTAAAACCCAAGCATAAATGGTCTCAGGATGCTTTACTATTGGGATGGCACAGGACTGATGGTAGTGCTCACCTTTCCTTATCCACACAAGCGTTTTTCCAGATGCCCCAAACAATCTGAAAGGGGATTCATTAGAGAAAATGACTTTACCAAAATACTCAGCAGTCCAATTCCTGTACCTTTTGCAGAAAATCAGTCTGTCCCTGATGTTTTTCCTTAAGAGAAGTGACTTCTTTTCTGGCCTTCTTGACACCAGGCCATCCTCCAAAAGTCTCTGTCTCAGTGTGCGTGCAGATGTACTCACACCTGCCTGCTGACATTCCTGAGCAAGCTCTGCACTGGTGGTGCCCCGATCCCGCAGCTGAATCAACTTTAGGAGATGGTCCTGGCACTTGCTGGACGTTCTTGGGCGCCCTGAAGCCTTGTTCACAACTATTGAACCTCTCTCCTAGAAGTTCTTGATGATCCAATAAATGGTTGATTTAGGTGCAATCTTACTAGCAGCAATATTCTTGCCTGTGATGCCCTTTTTGTGCAAAGCAATTGTGTCTGGATCACTTATAAATACCTTATGGTATAAATTTATTTAAAGGAAATAGCGCAGGGCACTTATTGTTTATAATTGCAAATGTACTTATTTTTGATATTGTGTATATTTTGGTAAAGGAAATGACTTGTTTGGGGTTTTGTAACTTTGCTAGAGGAAATCTCCTATTAGGCATATGTGGGGATGAGTCTGTTTTGCTGATAGCAGGAAATGCTGGCTAAGTCTTTGGATGTGAAGTGTCAAATGCCTGCTCTGGCCTGAAGGCCCAGCAGGAGGGGTTACCTATCCTGGTTAAAATAAAAGGAAATAGCTGATCAATGTGATTTAGGATATCACAGATTACTGCAAAAAAATTTAAGTATAAATTGCATTAAAATCCATGTTTGGGGAAACAAATTGCATCCTGATACTAAAAATAACTCAGACCTTAGGGGGCTGGCTTAACCCCTGTTAGGCTGTGTCCAAAACTGTATAAAACAGAACTGGTTTGTACTGAAATGTATAATTTTTGTTCCATCTGCCTGATCACATGACCTTAAACCAGTGTGAAATATCCTTGTTAGGACTACTGGAGCTAAATAAACATCACTTGCTTCAAAGACCTGCTTGACAACTTCTTCCATGCTGAAATTCCTGTGACCTACAGATTAGATCCAACTCTAATCCCTTCCCAGCTGTACTTTTGGACCCAGTTTTCCGGTACCACCGCTCTGCCCGCTACCCAGCAGCTCTGGCCAGTGTGATAGGCCAGGGGGAATCCATCCACAATAACCATGATCTATAGGAAGAGGTCAGGGCTTCCAGCCCAGGTACACCAGCAACGGGTAAACTAATAGCGACAGTTACCGAGAAGGAACACAGTTCTGTTTGCCATGAAGGAGTCCAGTGGTGGCAGCATTTGGAAGCTCCTCTTACTGCGGTTAGAGGGCACATTTGGGCTAAAGAAAGGGAACGGTGGCAAAGTAAGCCAAGCCAGTTCCCAGCAACAACAGACAGGGTGGCATAGGCGGTCCATCCTGTCACAGCAATGATGACTGCATGTGTTTCCTTGCAAGTAACCATGGTTTACAGAGGAAGAACAATGATTTCAAGCACCACACTTCTTTTAAAGCTTCCATTCTGTTATTCTAACTCAATCAGCATGACAGAGTGATCTCCGGCATTGTCCTTGTCAACACTCTCACCTGTGTTAACGAGAGAATCGCTGACCTGATGTCAGCTGATCCTTTTTTGGCAGGGCTGAAATGCAGTGGAAATGTTGTTTTTGGGATTAAGTTCATTGTCATGGCAAAGGGGCACTTTGAAATCAATTGCAATTCATCTGATCACTCTTCATGACAATCTGGAGTATATTCAAATTGCCATCATAAAAACTGAGGCTGCAAACTTCATGAAAAATAATATTTGTGTAAGTCTCAAAACATTTGGCCATTACTTTACTGTACATCATATTAAGTATGATATTCTACTTTTTTATGCTCTTTAAAATGTATGATTTCTTTCTTAACTTGCCTTTAGTGCGTAATAATAAACTCTTGACTGACCTTTTTGCACATGTTTCTCTTGGTTGTGTATTCAAATGAACAATTTTATGGAGGAATAAAATGAAGGTCAGCTTCGGGGTTTGTTTTACTCAAATGCATTTTTCACCTTCAGGCAACTTCATTTGTACTTTTACTAACTTTTATAAAGTACGTTTGTTATCTTTTTGGCTATCTGTGTTTTTCCACCAAAATTTCAACGTTATCCGTGGACTTTTGAGAAAAGAAGAAGGACAAAATACAATTTTGCAGTGACTTCAAGACCAAAAGCCCCATCTAGTGACACCTGATGTGCATGGTCAAATCCCTTGGCCTGATTCATTAAATCAAGCTAAGCAAAAAAAGGAGTAAATTTGCACCTTGACAGAACCATGTTGCATTGGAGGAAGTAGGTAAATTTAAAATGCGAGGACAGATTTATAGTTGCAGTAGGTCATGGCCTAGATCAACTTTAAATTTCAATGTAAAAATAAAGCTATCAAGTATTTGTGTGCTACATGAAAAAGTAGCCAGTTTTTTCCTTACGTGCTAATCAATAAACTAACTTGCACCTCTTGCATTGTAAAATGGTTTGTCCAGGAGCAAATGTACTCATTTTTTCTGCTTTGCATGCCTTAATAAATCAAGCCTATAGTGAGATAAGTAGTGTACCTTAAGTTATAGGAAATGTTCACAGTAAAAAAAGTAAAAAAGTTCTTTTGTTTTGTGGGAATAATTTTCTGGCACAAAATGAACTATGTAATAAAAATAAACTTTGTGCCACAAGATAAATTTTGTGTGCCACGTTGTGAGTAAGAATATAATATTAGAATCACAAAAATTATTTTGGTACAAAGCCAATTTTGATATATTTTATTTCTGCTACAAATCCAATTTTGCTGTATTTTATTTGCATTACAAATACAATTTTGATGTATTTTACACAATCTATCAAAAACTGAGGACAGGAATAAATGAGTACAACTGTATTGTAAAAATGTACTATCCACAAAAGAGGCATAACCATATTATTGCATTATCGCTGTTGTGGAAAAGTCATACAGGTGTGAGTTCATTTCATGAGATGCTTTATTCTGTAACAAAATGGTTTTCTGGCTAATATGCAAAAATTCTACAGCTGCGACTTATAGGTTTCCGTGGCATAATTTGCTTCCTCCATTACCTATGCATTTCCCTTTTTATTTATTTCTAAAGTGTTATTTGCCTGCCATCACAGCTCTGCTCTAATGTCTAAACTCTGCAGGGCAGTCTGTTACTATGGTATTCCAGCATAATCAAGTAAAGCGTACCCAGAAGGAGATTTGAGGATGAAAGCAACTCCGTCTATGGAGACAGACTGGTCTAACATAAGTTTTATCATTTAGTAGTATGACTATATAAATAAGTTAAATTAATGGTAGTGCGATAAATAGGAATGATGAATAATTTTCTTAACTTACAACCATTAAAAGTAAATTTTTGACATCTGGGTTTTCCATTTGCAATTATAATACACTTATACGGAATATCCGAGTGAGTTGAAATCTATATTATATGTAATTCTCTCTAAATGAAAGAATTATATAAGAAAATGTCAAATGAAGGTCATCATGGAGGGAAAAGATATATATTGTATTAAAAAAGTCCAGATTGGTATTCTATGATAATCTCTGAAATATGAACTGAACTAGCCAGGGCAGCTGGGTGTTATGAACACAAACAGTGACTGATAACCCCTATAGAGAACCTTTGGTGTGGGATGCTTTTCACCATTATCAGCCACCTTTCCTGTTACCATACTGTTTACTGGTACTCGGAAGCTCCCCGTGGACTTAATCCCAGTAGTGTTGTTATCAGCCGTGAGTGAGGTGGTGTCAGGGGAACTTGCAGCTATGAAGCCACACATAAACACAACAAGAGAAACAGGACACAAAAGAGAATAGTCAATTGGCAGGCTGGGTCACAGGGCAGGAGAGGTACAAGAGGTCAATAAACAGGCAGAAAGTTCAAGGGCAAGCAGAGATCCAACAGGAAGGTGCTGTAAACGTAAGCAAGGTCAAACACACTGAATCAACTCCAGGGGGTAAATGTATCAAGCTGAGAGTTTTCCAGCGGGTTTGAAAAGTGGAGATGTTGCCTGTAGCAACCAATCAGATTCTAGCTATCATTTTGTAGAATGTACTAAATTAATGATAGCTAGAATCTGATTGGTTTTTCAAACCCGCCGGAAAACTCTCAGCTTGATACATTTACCCCCAGACCTTTTACCTGCTTAATTGATGATGAAATAACGAGGGAATAGCCCACACATGTCCATGAAATAGAATTTGAGTCGATTGTCCCATTACTTTTGGTCCCTTAAAAAGTGTGAGGCACATATAGAAACCGTTGTAATTCCTACACCGTTCACCTGATTTGGATGTAAATACCCTCAAATTAAAGCTGAAAGTCTGCAGTTAAAGCACATCTTGTTAGTTTCATTTCAAATCCATTGTGGTGGTGTATAGATGTCCCAATATTTATGGACTTGACTGTAGTATTTAGTATTCTAGGGCCTGATTCATTAAGGATCTTAAATTAAGAAGTGTCTTATTTAAGTCTCCTGGACAAAACCATGTTACAATGCAAGGGGTGCAAATTAGTTTTCTGTTTTGCACATATGTTAAATACTGATTGTTTTTTCATGTAGCACACAAATATCAACTTTAAATTTCAGTGTACAAATAAGCTATCAAGTATTTGTGTGCTACATGAAAAAACAGTCAGTATTTAACATATGTGCAAAACAGAAAACTAATTTGCACCCCTTGCATTGTAACATGGTTTTGTCCAGGAGACTTAAATAAGAAACTTCTTAATTTAAGATTCTTAATGAATCAGGCCCCTAGTGACTGCTGAAATCACAGTCAGCATTCACATCCCCACCACACAATACAGAGATCCTGCCCTCCTCAAGCTATTTCATCACCTCCCCCACCAGCCAATTCATCCCCCCTGTCATTTTTATCAACCCGTAGCAGACAGTTTATAACTCCCTATTCAATTCATTAACCCTCCTTTAGCCAGTTCATTACCTCCCCATTTTCACTTCATTAATCAACCCTCTAGCCATTTCATTAATCCCCCCATCCAATTCATAAGGTCCCCTCTAGCCAGTTCATTACCTCCCGATTTTTACTTCATTAATCCCCCCCCTAGCCATTTCATTAATCCCGCCATCCAATTCATAACCCCCACAGCTCTAGCAAGTTCATTACCTCCCCATTTTCACTCCATTAATCATCATCATCATCAACATTTATTTATATAGCGCTAGCAAATTCCGTAACGCTTTACAATTGTAATCATTAATCCCCCCCAATCCAATTCATAAGCCCCCCTCTAGCCACTTCATTAATCCCCCCAGTCATCTCTCCCCCTCCACATCCGATGTGTCACCACCCCCCCCCTTGTATTTAACAAACTGCACTTACCGTGCTGTCTTCTGTTCCTCCTCACTCCAGACACCGGTGCTTTTGTCTTCTTCACATGCAGCTAACAGCATCCTATGCTGTTAGCTGTACTGTCACTGCGGGCGCGCTCTGTGTGGTTAGTGTGGTCACGTGAGATGTGAGATCTCACGTGACCACACTAAGCAATACACTGCAGCCACACTGACAGGGCAGCTAACAGCATTGGATGTGCTGTTAGCTGCGTGATTGGGTACAGGGACATGCCTTGAGGCCAAGTGTGGCCCCATTAGAGGAGGAAGAAGCCGATCACCGGCATTTGAAGGGAAAAACAAAAACCCATCTTGTTAGAGTGCCGCGCTGCGCTCCCCAGTAATCAGTGCCTCAGGCTGCAGCCTTATCAGCCAAGTGGTTGATCAGGCCCTGGATGTCGGCCTGGCACATCTCGAGATGTCATTTACGTCTGTCTAGCGAGTAGCTCTGCATCAGCCCCAATATATGGAAAAAGCACTGGAAACATTTAACTTTTTTTTCAAGGTTTAATGCAATCTATGTAATAGTTAATATTGAAAATACTCTATTTCTTTCACTACCTGCTTACCGGGACTTCCATAGTGCATCTTGGGATTTATTTTTGCTTTCTGATATGCAGGATTATGCATTTATTATGCATTTGTTATGATATTTGTTGCTTTTTCAGAGCATGTAAACAGCCATTAAATGTAAAAATTGCTTTCAGTATGTCAGAGACATATACAAGATACATAAACATTTAATGTTGCTATGATGTTTAAGATGCTCTCTAAATTGCTCCTATGGAGGGGAAATGGCCTTTGATTTTGGAGATCCAAGAATCCCAAGCACATCTCGGAATTAATTTGCTCACCCCAGCATGAAAGTCGTTCCTTGGTGGGCTCTCTCTGCTCTCCATGGCTGCTGAGTCTTGGCCGTACTTGAACTGTCTGTAAAATATTCATACTCATATTTAGAGTTTACACTAACAACATTTATTGCAATTTATATCAGTGTAAAAGCTGCATGCCAAGAGGGAAGTCAGTGAGCCTCGTATATAAATTTACTTTATTTATCTATATTATGTTGAAGCCTCTAACAGACACTTGCGAAGCAGAACACATGTGAAATTGCGGCACATTTCGTTTTGTGCAAGATGACTGCCTCGCGCGCGCGCACACACACACACACACACACACACACACACACACACACACAGATGCAAGTCCACTTCTCACTGTCTTCCATACAAATCATACTTGCCTACTCTCCTGGATTTTTCGGGAGGCTCACGAATTTTGTGCAGTGCTCCCGAACTTCCGTAAGAGTAGGCATCTTCCCGGATGAATTTGCATCATTAAGCTCCGCCCCTGCTTGGCAATGCTGTTAATATGGCCATTTTGTAACAAGGGGAGCCACGCCCCTAATTAGAGATGGGCGGGTCCGGTTCTCCGAGAACCGAACCCACCCGAACTTTGGGTATCCGAGTACCGAGCTGAGCAGCTCGGTACTCTCCCGCCCATTCCGAATCCAAATCGAGGCCGAACGTCATTGTGACGTCGTCGGATCTCGGGACTCGGTTCTCGCGATACTTCAACTTTATAAATACACGCCTCCACAGCAATCCATCGCCATTTGACAGAGGGAGAGAGCAGGGTGTAGTCATAGGCTAATTAGAGCAGGGACAGAGAATACCATATTGTTCTTGCAATTGCTCTAACCAAAATCGCTAGTGCAGAGAGGAGGATAGAGGTTTATTATTTTTTCTTCATATTTGGCACTCCCCAGCGCTTTTGGGGTGTCCCCCATAATTGTGCATTAATATTTCTGGCTGTCAAAAGTCATATCTGTCAGCAGTATCTACTAAATAATTTGTAGCACACCTCAGTGTTTTTGGGGTGTCCTCCCTAATTGTGCATTAATATTTCTGGCTGTCAAAAGTCATATCTGTCAGCAGTATCTACTCAATAATTTTTAGCACTCCTCAGTGTTTTTGGGGTGTCCTCCCTAATTGTGCATTAATATTTCTGGCTGTCAAAAGTCATATCTGTCAGCAGTATCTACTCAATAATTTTTAGCACTCCTCAGTGTTTTTGGGGTGTCCTCCCTAATTGTGCATTAATATTTCTGGCTGTCAAAAGTCATATCTGTCAGCAGTATCTACTCAATAATTTTTAGCACTCCTCAGTGTTTTTGGGGTGTCCTCCCTAATTGTGCATTAATATTTCTGGCTGTCAAAAGTCATATCTGTCAGCAGTATCTACTCAATAATTTTTAGCACTCCTCAGTGTTTTTGGGGTGTCCTCCCTAATTGTGCATTAATATTTCTGGCTGTCAAAAGTCATATCTGTCAGCAGTATCTACTCAATAATTTTTAGCACTCCTCAGTGTTTTTGGGGTGTCCTCCCTAATTGTGCATTAATATTTCTGGCTGTCAAAAGTCATATCTGTCAGCAGTATCTACTCAATAATTTTTAGCACTCCTCAGTGTTTTTGGGGTGTCCTCCCTAATTGTGCATTAATATTTCTGGCTGTCAAAAGTCATATCTGTCAGCAGTATCTACTCAATAATTTTTAGCACTCCTCAGTGTTTTTGGGGTGTCCTCCCTAATTGTGCATTAATATTTCTGGCTGTCAAAAGTCATATCTGTCAGCAGTATCTACTCAATAATTTTTAGCACTCCTCAGTGTTTTTGGGGTGTCCTCCCTAATTGTGCATTAATATTTCTGGCTGTCAAAAGTCATATCTGTCAGCAGTATCTACTCAATAATTTTTAGCACTCCTCAGTGTTTTTGGGGTGTCCTCCCTAATTGTGCATTAATATTTCTGGCTGTCAAAAGTCATATCTGTCAGCAGTATCTACTCAATAATTTTTAGCACTCCCCAGTGGTTTGCGCTCAGAATGGATTCAAAGCAGTCCACATATGATCTAAATGAGCAACCAGGTTCTGTCACCAGTCCTGATGTTAGTGTTCCCAGTACGTCATCTGGCCAAGGCGATGTCAAACAACAGAGTGTTTTCAAATTAGTGCAAAAAACAAAAACCAAAAAAAAATTTACTGTATTGAAGCGAAAAAGAAGTGTAACTGAGCAAAAGTTAAGTGACGATAAAAAAAAAATTGCAAGCATGCCATTCTACACACGCAGTGGCAAAGAGAGAATGAGGCCTTCACCTTTGGCTATTAGTGGCAGATCCCAAAAAGTTACCCAGGCTACAATTGGTGCACAACTACTGTTACGCGTCAAAGCTGAGCTGCAAGATACCAGTGAGGCATTACAGGAGAATATTTGCTCTGATTCACAAATGACAACAATCCCTGTGGAGAGTCCATCCAACAGTGGGATGTCTAATCGTGAGCATTCTGCTGATGTGTGCCTTAATAGCCCGAGTGTAGCCGGTGATACCCAAATTGAGGATGCCACTTTGGAATTAGAAGAGGATGAGGGGGAGATTTGTGTAGGCGACGAGGGCGCTAATGAGGATGTTGATGAGGATGAGGTTGTTTGTGTAAGTCCTGCACCAGTGGCAGCAGTTCTGGCACGTGACAAGAAAAAGGCCATTGTCATGCCTGGGCATAAAACAAAAAAATCCACTTCTTATGTGTGGAATTATTTCTACCCAAATCCAGACAACAATTGTATAGCCATTTGTAGTGTATGTGAAGCCACAGTCAGTCGAGGGAGGGACCTTAACCATCTTGGAACCTCGTCTATGTTACGCCATTTAACGAGAGTTCATGGCAAAGTGTTGGGAAAAGCTGAAAGTTCTTCCCAAAAGAATACAAGCACTCCCTCATCAGCTAAGACCCTCCGCTCACCGACATACCGACGGCTACAAAATACACCCACCACACCATCCTCATCAATATCCTCAGTAGCGCTCGGAGTTAGCCCGGCATCCCACTTAAGGCTGGATGACTCCGGCACTATTATTGATTCCTCTGAAGAAAGCGTTAGTCCTGCTGCTGCTGTTGCTGCTGCTGGGGGTGAATCGTCATCCCAGAGGCAGGTGAATAAAATGAGCAGTCCTACATTTCAGCAATTAACTGTGAAACAATCATTTGCGAGGGGAAGCAAATATGACAGCAGTCACCCAGTCGCCAAGCGAATCACAGACGCCATGGCTGCAATGTTAGTGTTAGATCTGCGTCCAATCTCCACAATAAACGCAGCTGGTTTTTCACAGTTAATTGAGGTTTTGTGTCCGCGTTACAGAATTCCATCGCGACACCATTTCTCCCGTAAAGCTATTCCACAACTATACCAAAAAG
This sequence comes from Mixophyes fleayi, assembly GCF_038048845.1. Taxonomy (NCBI): domain Eukaryota; kingdom Metazoa; phylum Chordata; class Amphibia; order Anura; family Limnodynastidae; genus Mixophyes; species Mixophyes fleayi. Next base: position 34,743,203 of record NC_134402.1, read on the forward strand.
TGTGTAAAAATGTAGAGATTGCGCTGAAAAATGCCATTCTGCCCACTGTTCACTTAACCACAGATATGTGGACAAGTGGAAGTGGCCAAACCAAAGACTATATGACTGTGACAGCCCACTGGGTTGGTCATTCACCTTCACCAGCAGGAACAGCAGCAGCATGTACACCACTACGTAACATTTGTCACAGGCAGGCCACTCTTTGTATCACCGGCTTCACTAACAGGCATACGGCTGACAATTTGTTACGCAAACTGAGAGATGTGATTGATGCATGGCTTATACCACTCGGACTCTCCCCAGGGTATATCATTTCAGATAACGCCAACAATATAGTGCGAGCATTACAGCTGGGTGATTTCCAACATATTCCCTGTTTTGCTCACACCATCAACTTGGTGGTGCAGAGCTTCCTACGAAATAACCGTGAGGTGCAGGAGATGCTTTCGGTGGCCCGTAAAATTTCAGGCCATTTCAGGCATTCAGCCACAGCATGTAGGAGATTACAGCAGCTCCAAGAGCAGTTTAACTTGCCCTGCCACCAACTTAAGCAAGAGGTGGTAACTCGGTGGAATTCCACCCTGTACATGCTTCAGAGGATGGAGGAACAGCGCAAAGCCATCCAAGCATATTGCACAAGTCATGACATTGGGAAAGGAGGGGGGATGTATTTCACTCTTGCACAGTGGGGAATCCTTTCAGTGCTGTGCAAGGTGCTGAAACCATTTGAAGTTGTGACATGTGAGGTCAGTGCAGACTCTGCTAGTTTGAGCCAAGTCATTCCTTTAATTAGACTATTGGAAAAGCAGCTTGAGAAAATGAAGGAGGAGCTGAAAGCAAGCAATTCAGCAAAGTATGTTGGCCTTGTCGATCAAGTACTTAATTCGCTTCACAATGATCCTCGAGTTATTAAGATCTTGAACTCGGATCAGTACGTTTTGGCCACTGTGCTTGATCCAAGGTTTAAAACCTACATTGAGTCTTTACTTGTAAATGAGCGAGATGTGAACTTTTGCAAGGAGCTATTGCTCAGCAAGTTGGCCGCTGAACTGGGCCTCGGCTTGACGACGTGTCCTCCTTCACTTTCTCAAGCTGTTGCTCGTAAAAAATTAAATTTCCAAAAAAGAAGCAGGGAAGACACAGGGGGCAGACGAGAACAATTTAACATCTGGGCTGGTTTGAAGGATTTTTCAAAAAAATGTGTCACTTTGCCCATAACTCCATCCAATATGAGTATAAACATGCAAAGGATGGTGGAGGATTACTTTCAAGAGGTAGTTGATATGGAAATGTCAGACAGTCCCTTTCCTTACTGGGAAGAAAAGCAGGCCATTTGGAAACCCATGTACAAACTTGCTTTGCAATACCTAAGCTGCCCACCCTCCAGTGTGTACTCTGAACGAGTGTTCAGCACAGCAGGGAACTTAGTCAGTGATCGCCGTAGAAGGTTACTTCCCAAAAATGTGGAGAAAATGATGTTTATAAAAATGAACTACATCTTCCACGAGGAAGGCCTTCACCATCCAAGACATCCAAGCACTGACTGTTCTCTAATGGCGGATTCAAGCGGCGATGAATTGATAGTCTGTGATGATGACGTACACACTGATGAGGGTGAGGATGAAGCTGAAGATGATGCCGATAACATCTTTTTAAAACTTTCTATGTAAGTGTAGGGTGCAATCTACCCCCAAAGAGGAAAGGGACTTGTGGCATTTCCATATCACATACCATCTTGAAAGGCTGCTGTTAGGGCAATTTATCCTTAAGGGTAGGGTGTCATAGACAGAGTGACCCTAAACTGGCTTTGTCCATTTTTCATAATATTGTACAGTCTATAATGGCTGAATTTTTTAGTATTTTATACAAGTGGAGGGGGGCCTAGAGAGACAGAAACCAAACTGGCTTTCTCCATGTCAATTAATATTGTACAGTCTATAATGGCTGAATTTTTTGGTATTTTATACAAGTGGAGGGGGGCCTAGAGAGACAGAGTGACCCCAAACTGTCTTTCTCCATGTCAATTAATATTGTACAGTCTATAATGGCTGAATTTTTTAGTATTTTATACAAGTGGAGGGGGGCCTAGAGAGACAGAAACCAAACTGGCTTTCTCCATGTCAATTAATATTGTACAGTCTATAATGGCTGAATTTTTTGGTATTTTATACAAGTGGAGGGGGGCCTAGAGAGACAGAGTGACCCCAAACTGTCTTTCTCCATGTCAATTAATATTGTACAGTCTATAATGGCTGAATTTTTTAGTATTTTATACAAGTGGAGGGGGGCCTAGAGAGACAGAAACCAAACTGGCTTTCTCCATGTCAATTAATATTGTACAGTCTATAATGGCTGAATATTTTGGTATTTTATACAAGTGGAGGGGGGCCTTGAGAGACAGAAACCAAACTGGCTTTTTCCATTTCTTTACATATTTAACTATAAGTGTAGGGTGTAATATACATTCAAAGACGATGGCTGCATTGCCAATATGCATAGATGGAGAGGAAGACAATCTGTTTTGTGTGTAGAATAGGCCTACCAACGAAGAATTAAACTGTTTTTTTGGATGATTTATTACCTCAACAATTAGATTACTTGTCTCTAAAACAGTTGGAGCACTAAATTGGGTTAATTTAGGCCCAAAAACATGGATTTTCCCAAAAAATAGCAAAACAAAACCAAACAAAACCAAAACCAAAACCAAAACACGCAATGGCGGTTTTGCAAAACCAAAACCAAAACCAAAACACGACGGTAATCCAGATCCAAAACCGAATCCAAAACCAAAACACGGGGGTCAGTGACCATCTCTACCCCTAATACACCTTTCCATTGGGGAGGTTTCAAAAGTTGACAAGTGGGATACAAATGTTTTTCAGGATTCTTAGCTGTAATTGTAAAGCACTACAGACTATGCTGGCGCTATATAAATAAATGTTAATAAATAATTACGGGCATAGGCGGACATGCACAGGCTAGAAAAACTAAAAATATCCCTTCCAACCCCTGCCTGCTTCCACTTTAGGACCCCAGCCTTAAAAAATTTACAACATTTAAATCTTTTATAAAATACTGCTCATTCAAACTTTATTCATGTGTAAAATAAGTCTCTCATTACAGGGGACACCATGATATCGGAACTGTCCTTATTTCCTGTGTCCTGTTTGTATTCTTTTAATGTAGACAGTGGCATAACTACTGCGGCCACAGAGTGCTGCAACTATGGTGCCCAGAGGTGAGAGCAGTCTAGCGATGAAAAGTCCAAAAGGAGGTTCATTGCGCATGAGTCAGCCCATGTGCATGCTCAGGGGGCAGAGCAGGGTTCTCAGGAGGATGAACTGTCATCTACCCCCACCAAATTTTTCTATGGGGTGTGACGATGGAAATTTATGCCCAAATGTACAAAAAAAGATAACTTTCATTTCTCAACATTATAAATACATTGAGGTCAATTTCTGGTTTTAGGTGTCTCTCCTGAGCCTCTGCTCCGCCCTTCTGACCTCAGGAGGATGGGCTGGCACCAAATTTTGCTTTGGGACCTGACGATGGAATGTTATGCCCCGACTGTATATATTATATTGTTATAATTGCACTATAAGCTGTCCGTGATTGGTACAAAGAGTGTCCTTTTAAAAGTATAGGTCAATGGCTATTGAAAGAAACTTAATAGCCTCCAGCTAAACTGGGAACTCAATCAAAATGCACTATGCCCCACAAATAAAAAAAAATCCAATTCTTGCATTTGAGCGCATTACAAAGTGCATCTCTGAAACTAACCCGCATTTACCAAGGAACACCCTGATCTGACTTCTTCCATCAGTAGTAGTAGATTAAGTGGGGGCACAAGGGATAAGTGCCCAGTCTCCAATCTCTCAGGTCCCCCTCCACCCCGACCAAAAACAGTTGCCCGAATACATTTTTTTTGCAATAAAAAAAATAGGTTGGCTAGGCTCATTGGGGCCGGCCATGATCTACTGGTGGCTAGCCCTGATGTGTGTCTGTTCTCCTCTAAGCAGGCCCCTCCCCAGAGACCAGCAGCCACAGTACATGCACTGCGCCGATCATCCTTAGGTTTATCTGCCCCTCCCCTTCCTGCTGCTCACCTCACTCTTTTCTGCTGCTGAGTGACAGTCACTATGGAGAACAGCACTTTTCTGGGTTCCCTCCAATCAACTTATCATTGTGTCCCCTTCAATCAGCCAATCACAAGCATTTTCTGGAATTGGATCCCTGGGGACTCTCAGCTGTAATCATTTAGTGCCAGAGTGAGGGGGCATAATTTTTATGCTTTTTTTTTATTATTTTTCTTTTACTTTAAACCAAGACAGATCAATTTAGTGGTGAACAAAAGTTTGAAGAATCTTTTATTAAATAAATATTATTTCAAAATTGTATTTGTGTATTTTGTTTTGTTTTTGAAAAACCCCAAAACTTTTGGAATACTGCACAGGGCTCTGAGGACCAAGAGGATTGGGAAGGCTCCAGCACTCTTCAAGACAAGACCCTCCCTTGTCATTTAGGCCCCAGCCCTGCCCTGACCACCCTAGACCATAGCAGCTAGACCCCACCAATAGGAAACTACGGCTGTGTTCCAGCAATACACTTTCATTAATTCTGCTTTGTAAATTTATTTGCCTAAATCTCCAGTCTATGTAAAATATTCAACACATTTGGCGAGTCAGCCCTGATTTGCGAATTAATTTGCAGGTCACTAAAGTTTGAATTTATGAGTAGGTTGAATAGATACACCCATTTCTATCCATACTGTAGGTGAGGGAGAAGATGTGAAGTTTGACATCTCAGAAAAATTGCAAAACTCAAACACTCATAATGTAACTAAATCTGGGGATGTCCCAGCAAAAGGAAGCAGGTATTCTGTATGCTGGAACTGAGCTACCCTTTCATCCAGACTCGGAAATATCGATGTGACATTGTAGAAGAGAAAAAGGGGGACATGTAACAGTGGATTAATATTAATGGAATTTATGTTTGCAGTATTGTTAATTTATGTCTTGCATATTATATTATTATATGATCCGTTTTAGTTTCTACTTTTGTGGATACCTATGTGTTTAGCTGCAATCCTTTCATTCTCTCTCGGGTATTGTAACTGTTTCTGTGAGCTGGGTGAGTCCAGTTCCCTAGGTAAGGAGGGAGTTCCCTTATTCCCCAGAGACAAGCTTCAGAGTTGGGGAAACTACAGAAGCATATTAATCTTGCTGTGTGCTAAGGTGATTGTTCCTGATAAAACATCTCTTTTTGTGTTCCTGAACATAAAGGTGGTATTTCTGTCTGCCCACCTACTGCTGAAGAGAAACTGTATTTAAGTTATATTGCTGTTTTCATGCTGTGTTTTAACTTCTGCTGTCAATAAGGAACGAACATTTATTTCAGGAAACCTACAATTCTCGATGTCTTCCTATTACAAAGAGAAATACAAACATTGCAGGAGAAATAGGGAGAGTGAAGGAGAAGCATCAGCAAGAGAAAGACTCATAGCAGGGGATTGAGAAATAAAGGAATCAAGGTTAGTACAGCAATAATGGACGAGAGTTGGAAACTGACAGTGGGGAGCTGAAAGAGCAAGGTCCAGTCAACTGAAAAGCAGGAGTTTGTCAAATCTATTTGTTGTCAAAGGCAGCAATTTATACTACTGAACATAAATATTTGGATATGAGTTGTCATTTTGCTGACTGAGAGCTCTGTTTAAGGTTACCCCTGCTGAGGAGAAAGCAGCCAAGTGACACTATAGTGAGTGTGCTTTTCCTTCTCTTCTTTCTTTTAGCAGATATTGTAGTTGCTGCTGGGGGCGGGTTTAATGTCCAATTTGACAGACACATAGGTGGTCCAATTGGATGAGATCCGGCGGTAAATGTATCAAGCTGAGAGTTTTCCAGCAGGTTTGAAAAAACAATCAGATTCTAGGTATTATTTATTTAGTACATCCTACAAAATGACAGCTAGAATCTGATAGGTTGCTATAGGCAACTCTCCACTTTTCAAACCCGCCGGAAAACTCTCCGGTTGATACATTTACCCCCCGGTTTCTGGTATCATTGGTGCCTGTGTGTCCGATTGGAAGATAAGTTCGAAGATAATCCTGCCTACCAGACTTCTCACAGCAAGCTCCCCACTTATGGAATTCCCTACCACACCCAATCCGGCTTTCCAACAGCCTTCAAATCTTTACACACACGCTGAAAACCCATCTCTTTTTTTAGAGCTTTCCTTATCCCCAATGATATTACACACATTGATGCACCCTTTACAAATGTCGCACAGTAAGCCACACTCACTTCTCTTGTTTCAGCTGTTCCCTCTTCCACTTAGAATGTAACCTCTCTAATGAGCAAGGTGCTCCATAACCTATGTTTTCATGTCCGCATTTATTTTGTCTACCTTATATGTCTGTGTTTTCCTACTGTAAGGCGCTGTGATAATAATAATAAAAATAAGTACACACACAGACTATTAGGGTAATCGTCTGACGGCCATGACTATGGTGCTAATGAAACAATTGATTTCGATAGGTTCATTATTGAGCTTCAGGGTCCTTTTACACATATACACTTCTGCAATATGCGGCCAATATCGGCTGCAACCATAAATCTGGCTATATTGGCGACTGCAACAACAAACATGTTCAGGGTCTTTAAACGTGAATATTTGCTGCACAGATCGCTTCAGGAACTCTCAGTGAGAGACTGGCTTCAGACAAACAGTGTGTGATATAAATGATGATTTACACCTATATTTGCCAACATGTCATTAAAAAAACTTGATGCTATAAGTTATTAGGAAATACCCTCATTTTATTCAGTAAATGAAGACAAAATTGTACAATGTGCTTAAAAAAACACATACACTGTACAGTAAAAAAAAAATCTCCAGTTTTTATTTAGGCGTAAAGTTCTTTTAAAAGTTGTGCATGTTTTAAGCTTCGAAAACTCTCATTTCCATTGTCTGCTCATTATTATTCATTCTGCAGCAGCTTAACACTGTGTTCTATTGGAGATCTTGATACTTTGAATTGCTGTTAAACTATGTCAACAAAATTTGCTCTGAAGTATAATTACTATCTGCAGAAGAAATTGTAATTGCAACAGTTAACAGGATGAATTCTTGTTTTACTCTCAGGACTAGATTATGTATTGTATAAATGTATTTGCTGAGCTAGCTACTTGCATTGAGAATATAAGACGTTACAATAGGATAAAATTGCATACAAAACATTGTACTGATTGGAGATGTCTCAAGTAAGAATTCGATTCCTTGAAAAGCTTATACCTTATGGTGGCAATTCAATATGTGCAAAGATGGGGTGCACATGATTCACCCATTAAACTTATTTTTTATTCATGTGCAATTCAATATATATTCCTTGATTTTGCAGAAATTGAAGGACAAAAAAGCAACAAGCCCATGACCAATTTTTTTCCAATAAGAAAATATAGGCAGCGATGAGCAATCTACCCCAACTCACTTGTAAAGATGTTGCAAATGCATTGTTGATAGAGTCTCTCAAATCTGGTCTCAAAGGAGTTAGCTGTCAGTTCTGCTGGTCGTGTACAGGCAGGGGGGGGGGGGGGGTAGAGAGTCTTTTGGGACCTCTCTACTAGGCTTGAGAAGGATAAGTGTACAGGGCATGGTGTGAAGGCAAAAGGATTAAAGGTGTGAATGAGGAGAGAATTGACAGAATGAGGTTGAAAAAAGGCTGGAGAGCATAAGACGATGCAGAGGTTGGGTGTCCGTGTATTGGCATTCTTGATGCTCATCAATGTCTTATGGCTTCCACCAAAGGGAATATTGTATAGGGCCAGTTTCTGAACAAGTTTAGTGTCTAAAATAAATCTCTACTGTGTTACTATCTTTAAAAAACCATTTTGTTTATTTATGGGTTATAAACTGTAAGTATAGTTAAAGTAGCAGATGTTTAATGGGTCTAAACTCGATGGGTGGGATCTTGATTTTTTTTTATAGACAGCAAGAGGAACAAAAGAGAGGAATTGGTCTAATGATCAAAACCTGCCATCCAAACAACCAGAACAATAGAGGTGGCTGTGAGTGACGAGATTGAAGAAATCACATTTAATCGGGCTGCAGTTAATCATGATGCCTATAAAAAGGGCCCAACAAGTATTTGCAGGTGTGGGTTTGTTGGAGAATGGCGTTATCTTGTAAGTGTTCATTCTTTTGTTTTTCATGTATGCTGCTTTTCAATTGATGGAGGTAGAACGGAAGGAGGAGGATGATGATGTTGAACATCAGCCCCAAATTCCGCAGAGCCCACACCGACTACGGACAGCATGTGTTTTTGCATTTTTCGTTTGAACCTGGACTCTCTGTCTGATCAGGCGGTAGCCCACATGTTCCACCTCAACCGCACTAACCTCCAGGGCAGAGGTTTCCATTAATCGCCACCACTATCACTCCCTGAATGTGCCGGTTGTCTGTGATGCTAACATCCGTATAATGAGTGTATTGGCTGGTTGTCCTGGGTCATGTCATGATGCCTATATCCTGAGGCACTCAGCCCTTTATGCCAAGTTTGAGTGTGGAGACATTTTTATGCACCATTATCCTTGCTTTATATGTCTCACATGTGCTAACTGCTGTAGATGTGCTTTCATTGTTAGCTAACATATGTGTCTAATTTCAGGTGATTCAGGATATTGGTGTTGCTCCTGGCTGATGACTCCTCTGCTGCATAGACAGACTCCTGCCCAGCACAAATATAATGAGGCACATATAGTCACTAGAGGTGTGATAGAATGTACCTTTGGATTTTTTAAGTCCAGGTTCAGGTGCTTTGATAGATCTGGTGGTGTGCTTCTCTATGCCCCTGCAAAATTTAAGACTTCTTCCGAGCTGCCCCTTGCACTGGAATGACCTTCCACGCTCCATCCGTTTATCCCCTAACTTGTGCTCCTTCAAACGGGCACTCAAAACTCATCTCTTCCTCAAAGCCTACCAGCCTGCCACTTAGCCCTCTTTCCATGCTCGCTCTCTTGTCCTGGCTCCTCCTTTAAAGAGGGTGCACTTGCTCCCCTCCGCTGACTCCCTTTGTGCCGATCGTCTGTTTGCCCTCCCTTTAGGATGTAAGCTCTTATGAGCAGGGCCCTTCTCCCTCCTGTCTCTCTACCTTCTATTCTGCTCCAACTTCAATATTTTTGCTTTCCCTGGAGCATCTGAAGTCTTGGTACTTCTCGTTTATTGTTCTGTACTGTTATTCCCTGTACTGTCCCTTGTGTGTACTGTGTTCGGCGCTGTGGAAACCTTGTGGTGCCTTATAAATAAATAATAATAATAATGTGGCTTTACACCAATTTAGCCCACAGACTATGGAAGTAAACTGTCTTTCTGCCATCTCCTCTTGGATATCCTTATATTTTCTCAAAATTAACATGTCCAAAACCAAACTCATCGTCTTCCCTCTTTCTAAGTCTTCGCCCCACCTTGATCTCTCTATCACTGTTAATAACACCTCAATCACATCTGTTCCCCAACTCTGCTGCCTTGGTGTCACCCTCAACTCCTTCCTCTCTTTTGTTCCATACACTCAATCTCTTGCCCAATTCTGTTGCTTCCAACTACGCAACATCGCCCACATCCAACCCTTCCTATCTCAGGATGCCACTAAAGCCATCATTCATGCTCTAATCATTTTCTGACTTGATTACTGTAACCTCCTCCTCACTGGTCCCCCCACTCTCATCTTGCCCCCTTCGTTCTTTACTCAAAGTGGCTGCGAGACTTATTTTCCGTTCACGCAGCTTTTCTTCTGCCTCTTCTCTCTGCCTTAACTTACACTGGCTTCCTTTCTTCTACAGAATCCTATACAATCTCCTCACCCTCACCTACAAAGCCCTCTCCCAGTTCACTGCCCCATATATCTCTAACCTGCTCTCCATTCACATTTCCTTCTTTTCCCTGCGATCGGCAAATGATCATCACCTCTCCTACACTCTAATCACCTCATCCCACTCCAGAATCCAATATTTCTCCTGGGCTGCACCCCTCCACTGGAACAACCTCCCACACTCTATCCGACTGTCCCCTAATCTGTTCACCCTTAAATGGGCACTTAAAACTGATTTGTTCCTCAATGCCTACCAGCCATTCGAGTAACCATCTCTCCACGCTATATTTCCTCTCCTCTCTCTTCCCTGTCTCCTTACTAGCTTCACTTGTACTTGATCCTCTCCACTAACTCCCCATTGTCTGTTTGCTCTCCCTTTAGTATGTAAGCTCTTACGAACATGGCCCTCTTCCCTCCTGTCTCTATACCTATTCTTCTGCTCCATCTTCTCTGTACTTGCTATGCTTGGAGCCTTTGGTGTCTTGTTATTATTCGCTTATTGTTCTGCACTGTTCGTAATTATAATACCAGCTGGTAATGTGCAGACTACAGAAGGGGGAGGCACATTAGAGACCACCTTGGCATAGTACTTTTGGCGGACCCAGTAGGCGTCCAGAGGAACATGGAGCAGGTAACCTGTAAATGATGTCCTGATGAATTTATATACTCATCCTTAGCACGTCTGCATCTCAACGAGGTGTGTAATGCTTCAACTGCACCAATCATCTGAATACAGCTTACATTTATTTGCTCAATAGCTTAAGCAATACGATATAAAGAAATGTTACTGTCAGTCTTTGTGCAGTGCCCACACCTCAAATGGGCTGCAATTTGAGACATATGTCTAGTTTGTGTCTCGATAAAGTGCTATTGTTGCAGCCGGAAATTTGCAATGGATTGTGCCATTTCTCTTCCTGGATCAAGTAAGTAGAGGAGGTTGTGATGGCTGTTGCTGTGTCTCTACAGCAGGGTCAGTGGGGTCTTCCTGGAGGCTAAAAACATTAATTAGGTATAGTGTCACTAATGTGTCATCTTCTTGCTCTCCAGAAGATGACATCTGTGCTTGTTCCAACTACTTGATGTGAAGATCTTCCTGTAGAGAAATAAAAACCGTAAGTATATTGAAAGTCACATAGAAACTGCTTGCAGATATGACACTGCAATTACATTACTATTTTTACTATACACATAGAACATTTACCAATCTCTAAAATCATTACTAGTACAAATATAGTATAGTCATGAAAATCATATTGATGGTTCAGTCAAACCAACCCACATTTATCTCTTTGAAGATGAGTGGTAATGTTTAATAAAATAAAATCATGTCACCCATTGACAAAAACCTCCAGCAATTGTATTATGTTGGGTGCACAAAACATATTTGAAAGAGGGTGGAGTGGTGTGAAATATTACACCATTGTGTGTGATCCTGTGTAGGACAGTCATCTATAATGCAAAACCATAATTTCAAATACCATCATAACCATGACATTTTCTGCCAACAGGTTGCACTCACCAGCTTCCTCTTCTGGGGCGACATCCCTGATTGAAGCAGGGGGACTTCTTGTTTGTGGTGACTCTGTTAAAGGCAAACATTAAAAAAAAAAAAATCTGCATTTCCTCAACAGTTATTAGTTCTTGACTCCTATGTACAATACTAATTTGATCAGCACCATCATCCTCATTCGCATGTTGACAGAGGCTTGATCGTTGGTTTGTGGAAGGCTTGAGGACTACCGGTATTCAATTTTTTCATTTATGCAGATCTCATTAGCTATGTGTGATACTTTGCTTATTATTTTTATTATTATAAGGTTGTTTTGGTAACTGCCATCTGGTTTGTCAACTCTTGCATGTTCTTCCAAAGGAGACTATTATGCCTTTCCATATATTGGATCAGGGCCGATGTTCCGAGGTTCGTTCCTTGACGACCTCAACTGACTCTTTGTGCAAATGCTACCTACTTGACCATCATTGTGATATTCATTTTCCAAACTGATGATTTTCGGTTTGTAATGGACACAGTGAACTTGTTACGAGAAAGGTTTTTCATAATGTGTGGCCTTTATTTGTTGAATAGGAAACTTTCTTAACACTTGTGTGTTTGTAGGTGATGGATAACTAGAAGTCATGGTGCTGTCTGGTATTGTGTTCTTGGTTTTACTCTGCCTATGATTAATTATACTTTCCTTTTTTGGATTTTTTTTTCTATTGGGGGTGTAATGGAAAGAATTGTGCTTCTAAGGAATTGGAGTTCTGAGATCTTAGACTTCGTTATTGTAGAAAAATAGAATTTGACGACAGATAAGAACTGCTTGGCCCATCTAGTCTGCCCATTTTGAATTTAAAGCTGACTCATGGTTTATGATGTGTCACTGTGAACAGAAGAGATGTGCAGTCACTGGTTTCTATAATCTTGATGTCTGCTCCATTTTCAGGGTAGTTTACTTTTCATCATCAGTTATTTATATAGCGCCACTAATTCCGCTGTGTTGTACAGAGAACTCACATCAGTCCCCGCCCCACTGGAGCTTACAGTATAAATTCCCTAACATTCACACACACACAGTCTAGGGTCAATTTGATAGCAGCCAATTAACCTACCAGTATGTTTTTGGATTGTGGGAGGAAACCGGAGCACCCAAAGTAAACCCACGCAAACACGGGGAGAACATACAAACTCAACACACATAAGGCCATGGTTAGGAATTGAACTCATGACCCCGGTGCTGTGAGGCAGAAGTGCTAACCACTATGCCACCCTGCTGCACTAAGCAGTACGTCATAAAGCTGTACCTCATTCCAACCAGAGGTGCTGCTGTTACCTTTACTTTTTGCTACTCCTACAGCTTTATAGTCAATCAGTTCTGCTCCTTCTCCAGCAGTTAACAAGCTGCACCTTTTGTCCGACTCTCCCTACAATTAATGCCATGGGACCACGTGATCTACTCTAGTGTATATAAAAACTCCAGACAGGAGACAGACGTAGGCTTATTGATAAGTGTTACATTGTCATCCTTACCTGACCACCTTTGAGCATTGGACAAAAGTATATGTTCATCCTCATCATCCCTTTGAGGACAACTTTCAAATTGCAAATCTATTGTCTCATCATGCTCATCCTCAAACTGCACGACTAGTTACTGGCACATCATTGTGATTTTATATGTACTTTGTTCTCACCACTGCTAGGACCTGACATATTGTCCTCAAAGTCTACAAAATGGGACTAAATAAAGACAGCTTTGTGTCACCATTTGGTAAATTGGGTGACAGAGGTTCACAAGTTTCATTATTATCTGTATTGGTTATAAGGGCTAGCCTGTCATGGACTTGACTTATATCTGAAAAAAAAACCATTTTAGAAATCGTGAGAAGAACATTAGGAAGTTATTAGTCTGCACCTTAGCCTGAGGTAGGGACCAAGTCTGATGTCCTATGTCTGAGACTTTGATGATCCACTACTCCATTATGAATACAGATCAGCTGAATAGGCGCCTTAACCCCTAGTCAAAATTGTTCCAAAGAGAGAACACTTATGAATTTTATCCCAAACTTGGATTCCGTGATGGTGTGTTTAAGATAAGGTTCCTGGTACCTGCTCATCGGAGGAGCTGTCACTTAGCCCCAACCCCCCTAATTCCTCAATAACGGCAGACACCCTGTGGTGTTTGGCTCCAATCAGTCTACCTGGTGTAGAATGGTGGTTACCCACTTTACCAAGCTCAGTTGCATGATCACCATGCTATCTGGGCATCTGCCCAAGTTTAGCCCTGCGTAGTCTTTCTAGGTAAAATCATGCTCTGGACTGACCGGCAGTATCGGCATAACATGGCCAACCACTAGAGTAGGAAGTACTGTAAAGTCTTATGCCAGCTGCTGTTGCAACTTCTCGAATTTCCACTGATAGACTGGGTAGGCCGGATAATTATAAGTGATGGTAGCTCCTTTAGGGAATGTTGTCGAAACTATATCTATGAAATGCATCTGGCAGAATTTAAGAACATTATAGTTACAATTATCACTACCACATAGAACACAGTCAATGAAATATTGGCAAGAGGGCTTGATCTTAATTTTTACTTAGCCTAGCACTGCTCTAGTCAGCCCCCCCTCCAGCATTTCCCCCCCAGGATTGCAACAAGTGGAGGAGAGCATCATAAATGAGGTGGAAGGGAGATTTTAATTTGTATTATAAGTATAACATATTATAACATATTATACAGTATTCATGCCACTATTGTCCAACCAGTGCATTTTGATATTAATATACACAGGAAAAACATACAAAAAAGTACACAAATGTAAATGTCCTTAAAAAATATGTATTTTGGCTGTAAGTCTTGAAGATAGAATGCTCTGTCATTCTGAAATGTTGACAATGTTTGCAACTTTGCATATTTTTTGAATGTAGCACTTTATTTAAATACAAACTATTCTTATTTATTGGATCTTGCAGTGCTGTAGATTTTTTTCTATGCCTTAAACTTTGGAATGGCGCCAGGTTCAAAAAACGGATTAGTAATGTGTGACTTAAGGGGATACATATATATTAAGTCACAACATATAGCACTGGCTTTATTCAAAATAATTGAGAGAGATTTAAAAAGATTCCGCTTAACTGTAGCCTAGAACATGGTTTAATTATTTTTGCAAATCCCAAGATTGTTTACTAGATAATTACCTCTAATTATAAATTTTGCTTATCCAGTGCAAAAAATATCCTGCAGGTAAATATTTAATGCTGTTTGCTGGAACAAAAATGCAATAAGCACCTGCAGAAATGACATTAATTACTTTGTTCTAATACACTACAGGAATATGTGCCATGGAGTTTCAATATTTTAACTTACAGTACCAATGAATTCAAAGCAAAGGGAGGTAAATTGGGTTCAGTAGTAGTAATTGTGCAGATAAAAAGTAGAAGGAAGATGTATTTGTAAAAATAAAATGTGCAGCTATTCCACATTTCTCTGGGTCATGAATGACTTCTAATGCATGTACCCCCTTTCACCAGTGGTTGATCCAGGGGGGAGGGGGCGATCGGGGCATTTGCCCCCCCCTAGCAGCAGAAAGCCTACCTTTAAAATAGATCCCAGCCGCTGATCAAAACGGGAGTGGGCGGGGCCAATCACGGTCGTAAGGCGGGGCTAAGCGCTGACCAGCCAATCAGATTAAAGGAGGGATGTGTTTATGCAAAATCGTCCCCCGTAAACATAAAGTCTAGGTCCGCCCCTGCCTTTCACACAGGTATCCAGTGCCAGGGCTCAACTTACCTCTTCCATAGCGTGAGGGAGCATTACGGGATACACCCTTGTGTGGTTAGCTTGGCATGCTCTGTGAATTTGTTGTGATCTTTTGTATTCATTAAGAATTAACCAGTTTATTTGCAAGACTTAAGTAACAGCATCTCATTTGGAAATGATTATTCAAACACTCACTTTTGTCCTGAGTGAACGCATTTGTGGTGTGTAAAAATATGTTTTTCTGCACTGCGCTTGAACAAAATGTGGCTGTAGTTAGTTACACGTGACTTGCACTCGTGGCCCATTACATCTGGATAGGTGAATTGGGAGCAGGCAATATTAAGTTGAGCACAGTGTAACGCTTCTAGAGTTACTTCCTTTAACCCCGCCCCCCGGGGACAGTGTAACAGCCCGGAGGAGCAGAGAGACTACAATGAAAGGACTAACTTCTTTTTTCATTTATGCTGTTCTTCCTCCTTCCTCACAATATAGATTCGGTTGGTATGAGAAGGAATTGGGTGACAGCAGGGCAATGGTACTGGTATGAATTACTCACTCCCAACTCAATAACTGAAAGCAAAAACCTTTAACCTTTTTTCTGGATCAAAGAGGTTAAGGTGAAAAAGGCAACTTGGAAATAATACATTCAATACATATTGGTTAGACAATGCATTTAGCATAGACACTTAAAAAGCCAGGTAAACCATCTGCTATAAACAGATAGCCTAACAATCATTCCAGATAAATCCCTGAGCTTAATAGCAATGTGTAAATCTTTCCGGTGCTGAGTCTCGGGATCCTAAAAATACAAATAAAGTTTTGACATATAATTCAGTGTCCGCACCAAACAAAATGTCTGATCCTTGATGCTGCATTCACTGTCTGAAAATGGTGGTGGTTAACAAACACAATCCCTTTAACTGATGGGTAGTCTTAATTACAGTTGTGGAACGATCATATGTTACTGCTAGGGAGGTTGTTTCCCTTGTGATGTACTGCAAAAACTAATCACTAGGTGTGTTTCTATCCTGAAACTGATTGTGACTTATAGTGCCACGCTGTGGCACAGACTCTACCATACTGTGACTCCATCTCTGCGTTCCTCTGATTAATAATACCAGTGTTTTCAAATATAATCTGAGGATTTATGCTTCGAGATGTACTCTTGTTTCTCACTACTGTTATGTCTCAAATAGTACAAAGTCCCACTCTTATAGGGTATAGTTTAAAGACTCACCCCAGCACACTGAGCTGCTGATATCTCTGTTGCTGCCTTGATTTTACGGGAAAACTTGTCAGCATAGCTGTTAAACTCCAATTGGCCATTTGCTTGTGTATTTTTTGTTTCAGTTTCTTCACACAGCACTTCACACCACACTTCTTCTTCCACTCAGCAGAAGTTCCTTGCACAAACACACTCAAATCTTGTGGGATTTTGGCTGTAATCTCGCTCTCAGTCTGTCCCTCTTTGACTGACAGCTGAACGATCCAATGAGCAGTAGGAGCAGGGAAACTCCTGGGTCCTATGCTTCCTGAGCTTGCACAGACCTTTTTAATGGGGCCATATATTAAACTCTGGGGCACTACAACAGCAGTATGTTCAAATGTGCTAACTAGTGAGCGGCGAGAACCTCACTCAGTGGGGCGAGCGGATAGGTGCCCCCAGAGAATGACCACAAAAACAAAAGGTAACTATATCTAAGATACCTCAAAATATATTTCAAGGACCATTAATATTATATTATACAAATTCATTGTGGCATTAAGTGATTTTTAACTCACTTGTTTATAAGCACATTACACAGATCACAATATTGGTTTTAATAATCGCTGTCTACTTATTTTTAAGGATTTTAATTGATGAATAATAAAGCATAGTTTTTTAAACTTGTTCCCAGGAGAATAGAGGCCAAGTAATTAAGTAGCAATTACTGGCTGTCACCTGACGAAAAATCTGTTCTTTCTAACTTTCATGACATCTTTAGCTCTTTCCGTTTGCACCTTTCTATAAGAATTACAGAAGAACAAAATTAATATTGATTTTGAAAATTGGAAGTGAACAGCCTGAATTATATCTTTCTAGTGTGGTAGTTTAGGAATCCCTTTGTTTTTTTTTACTCTGTTCTCCAGCTATGCATTGTCACAAGCCACCGTGACTCGCTTCTGCCCCCTGGTTGTGTCCCTTCTGGTTTTCATCCCGGCCTTCACTATGGCAACACCGAGATGCTCTGTAATTCACCGCCTCAATCCTGCCAGCTGGGCAGCTGGGCACGTGCGCAATTGTAGATAGTTATATGAGGGACAGTGAGTGAGAGTGATGGTAGTAATCATCGAGAAGTAGGCCTAAGCCTAAGAAAACAGGGCTAGGGAAGCAGGCCAAGAGATACAGAGGGTGATGGAATATTAGAAGGAGAACACTAGGAAAGAGGGCCCTGAGAGCTTACATCTTAAAGAAAAGGACAGGGGCAAACACTGATTTGTAGAGAGGGGTTTCTACTTCACGCAGCCAGTGGGTGTGACTAACATACAAGGGGGATGTGCCTTTAATTTTATACAGTGCTTGGCTGCTCTCCAACTCTTCCTATCTCTATCATATACACGGGCAATGCTGCGTGCACTACTGTTAGGTGCAGGCAGCTCTCCCTTTTCGAGCAGAGCCATGTGAAGCGGAACATACCTTCCAACTGTCCCTACAGTCAGGACTTTGAGTGCATCAGAAGAGTTGGCAGACTGCCCTGCTCTCTCCTACCTGTTCTTGTTGCTTTCAATACTTGATGCTGCTACTCATGTCCTAAGCTCAGCTGCTGCTTGACTGGATCCTGGAATGTTGGGTCCCTGTTTGGAGAAAAGACAGGTACATGATATAGAAATCCCAGCAATGAGCGAACACAGATAGCAGCGCTATACACAGGGATAATCAGAAGAGACATCAGGAACAAGCAGAAGGTCAAACCAAAAGGGCTGTGCAGTACTAAATCGGAATCCAGGAGAATAAGCCAAGGAACAAGCCAAAGTCAGCAAACACTGGAAAATAGGAGAATCACAGAAAGTGCTGGAGCTGTTGTGAACCAATACTCTGCCACTGGTCTGCAGCAAGGAGGATCCTTAAATAGAGTGAAGTGGTACCTGAAAGGTGAAAGCAGATTAGTGATCCATTGCAGCTGAATGCCGGCAGAACGAGGGAGAGCGCCTCGTCACCTAGCAACGGGACGTGGACGTAACCGCTTATGCACTGACGGTGAAGACCTGGAAGAGCAGTCCGTTGCTAAGCAACGGGACGCCAGCAGCGGGAAAAGGCAGGTGTCCATTCCCAGCACCGAGGGGAAGTGCAGGGACGGCTCCTTACACTATCCCAGTCCATAAATAACTCTTTATACGCACAAACATTGGGTTGATGTAACCCCAGAAATAACTTCACCTATACAGAGACAAAAATACAACAATACAATAATCATGTAACAGATCTTCTCAAAGCAAAGCAAAGTTAAAGACAACATGAAATAGAAATGCTATCGCTACATATATGTGCAAAGGATATGGTAGGGTAATAATAAGACCGCAGGTTAATGGGCATGTAAAATCTAGGTGGGCATACTGCATAAAATAAAAACTTGGCCACACCCACTGATGCACATGAACCATGCTCACTGACACACCTGGGCCACGCCCCTGATGCACATGAACCATGCTCCCTGACACACCTGCCACGCCCCTGATGCGACGGTCCACCCCCTTTTAGCTGTAGCCATGAACACTGTCACCTGAAATGTGTTACGTGTGAAACCAGGGCTGCCCCTCTAAAAATTGGGAATGTTAGGAAATATTGGGCAGGGACAGGTTTTATCCATAGCTAGTTTTAGGGCTCTTGTTTTCTGAAATTCAAAACAGGGACAGCCGTGTATGATGAAGCCGTGTATCATGAAGGTTCCTCAATATAAAAACGTTACGCCTTGTTTCTCATCTGTCTGCTCCAGTCTAGATGTATCAGGTACAGTACTGACAAATAAAATTCAAGATAATTATCAGTACAGGATGATAACTGAGGGTTGAATTAACCCCAAGGGAAATTAAGAACTATAGTTTGTGTTTGCAACTTGTCCCTAGAAGTTAAGAAGTGAGCAGGCAAGTGAATCTAGGGTAAGCACATGGCAGTGTCACTATGGGAGGTCTCTTAGGTCACACTATAAATCACCTTGACTGATAGGCGGAATTTAATTAGCTGCGATGTTCCTCATTGAGCAGTCGGTGGACTATGATTGGTGGGTGCACATTAATTTATGTAATGGCTGAACTTGCTTCCCTTGGAAGAGTCGGCTTTGGTTTTGGTGCAGGTACTGACCCTGGGTGTGGGCTTGTTCCATCATCACAGAAGGGATACGGGTTCTTGGACGCTTGGTAGAAGGGTTATGGGTTCTCGGACGCTTGGTAATAACCAAATTTAAGGATAAAGATGCGCCCGGATGAAATTGTCACCTAGTTAAGGATAATAAGAGTTTGTTTTGTTTTAATAAACTCCTTTTATTTGCCAAAACAATGTGTAGCGCCATTTTTAATAGAGTGTTATATGGGCTTATGCCTATCATCCTGCAGTTTAGAGGTCACTCAAATAGTACAGAGTGTTCCCACTTTGAATGTTTTTTTTTAAGCATTATTGTAGATCACAATAACTGCATAAATGGAGGGGGGGGGGGGGCGGGTGAGTGTAAAATTCACTAATTTGGTGAGTAGATAGGTGACAAATACAAAACCAATTAGTAGAATTGAAACACATTACAACTAAACATCAGCACTTTCCCGTTACATAGCAGGTGGTGGGTAATGCACACAATAAGAGATCAATAGATTCCTGTGCAATACCCTGCAATAGATAACATTAGACAAAATAAATGTCCATATTAAAATCAATTAAGTTTTCCCTGGGCATTTGAGGGAGGTAACACTACGTGACTAGCCTATATACCGTAACCTGACTGTACAATAGTAGTGTAAGTAATGAATTTTTAACTCTTAAGTCTGTGTTTTATTTACTTATTATTATATGTTAGTGTAATGGGGTAGAGGTATGAGTGACCCTGATCCCATTGTATTAGAATTATTGGGGTTTCAATGATGCCTCTACAAGATCCTGATTTTTATCTATAACCATAGTAGTCACAGCCCAAGGGTGTCGGGAAGGGCCATAGCACTTTATAGTGCAGTGATGGGCAAACTTTTTCAGGAGCGGGCCAAATAAAAAAGAAAAACTTTAGGTGGGCCAATATAATTTATTAAAAACTCAAATATCGAAATATATAATACAAATTTTTTGAATGGAACGGGAGGGTGTTATATAGCAGTGTTACCTCTATAAGTCAAGCGATCGTACAGACACAGCCCTTATTTCAGCAGGATGTTGCAGATCCGTCTTACTGGTGAGCCACTAACTGACAACACAGCAGCAAATCGAAATCCGCCTTAGTATATGGCCCAGCCCATCTCTTCTCACATGACTTTCAGCCATTAGTGGGCGGGCAGGTGTTTGAGTGATTGACATACGAAGTGTCCTTTTAGGAAGGAGGATGAAGTGTAATGGAGGAAATAGCTGGGAAAGCATAAAAATGAAGGTTCTGACACACAGGGTCGGCCCTAATAATTTTATGCATTTTTTTAATGAAATTTTTTAAAATATTGTCGGGCCGGACAGAACCTCTAAGTGGGCCGGATCTGGCCCGCGGGCCGTAGTTTGCCCATCACTGTTATAGTGCAAAGGAGGGGAGGGGGGCTCTCTGTGTTTTGGCACCCCCCTCTATAGACCCATGTTGAATAGGTTGGAGCTGGATCACATTATCACATTTTAACAAGGGAAC
Source organism: Mixophyes fleayi (assembly GCF_038048845.1). Classification (NCBI taxonomy): domain Eukaryota; kingdom Metazoa; phylum Chordata; class Amphibia; order Anura; family Limnodynastidae; genus Mixophyes; species Mixophyes fleayi. The sequence continues at coordinate 34,764,160 of NC_134402.1, forward strand.
ACCATATTGTGACCAGCTTAACTTCTATAGCACTGTCCTTGGTTATGAATTTTTGTTGGTGGGAGGGGACTACGCTCATGGTTTTTACTTTTTTTTTTTTTTTTATTATTTATGGGGATTTTCCATTAATTTGAATTGGGTTAATAGCGCATATGATGAGTACATGTACTGTTCTAATGAATAAATTAGTGATATCTCAGAGCAGCATGAAATACAGTCTTATGAGTTTTGCAAGGTGCAGTAAGAGTCCCCCAAGTGGATAGTAGCGGTACTATGAGCAGACAATAATAATAATAGGAGGGCATTGCATTATAGTAAGGGGATATAAAATGGTAACACATGAACGACTCGATGCTATTAGATCATGACGCGCTGGGTGTCACTTTAACACTTGCTACATCTGCACACAGGAGTTCCATTACAGCGAACCATAGGGAGCTCTTTATACTTTACCTAGTTAATCATTTGCTGCAACTGAAGCTGTTTATAATATTGCAGGGGAGCCACTGCAGTTGAAAACAAACTGCTCAGTCACTGGCTACACATTCTTTCTCTCGTTTAAAAAACAACTATGGGCAACCCATTGAAGTTCAGAGAATCGAAATCACCTGTACCCAATGAGAGATGAGATTGATTTCAAGCAGAGCAACACATAATGTAATCTAGATTGTACTGAATAGTACAAATAGCAGGAAATGTCGAAGGAGGGGTGTCAGATACACTCTGCTAGAGAGTATATCTAATGATATTAGGAAAACAAGATTGCACAGGCAGACCCTTGGTTTTGTAGCACAGGTGTGGGTGCAAAGGTGTGAGGACATGTTCAAGGGTGAAAATATCTTTAAAAGTGGCACTAGAATGACATTTTTCTTCAGCATTCAAAATTTTGCTTTTATAAAGCAGTTTCTGAAAAAGTCTGTAAAAGCTTATGCTGGAGTTAATAACTATACTTTAAGATCTGCCATTGCCAATACCCAATTATCTGGTCAGTATTGTTTCACAAATTTCAAATGTCAATGCAGCTGATTGTCATTATTTCAGAAATGCCAAACGTTCATTTAGCCATTTACTGCCGCATCGGAAATGTCAGTGGATTAGGTAGTCTGCATTGCTCTTGAGGTAACAGAGGACAAATCTGCTTTGTGAAATATCTATTGACTTGAAAGGGAAGTTCACACATTACAGTTTGTCATTAGAGGCTTTTTCTGATTCCTTCTGGTTTAGAAAGAAGTTTATATTTTATTTTTAATCTATCTAACCTATTCTAACTAGAGATGCTAGGGCTTGGTTTTCTGTAAACAGAACCCACCCAAACTTAGGGGATCCAAGTAGGCTCGCGAGCCGGCTTGGTACTTTTGCACGTCCTCGGATCTGAATCGAGGCAAAACGTCATCGTTGTGTTGTCGGATTTCGCAGGCTTTGGATTCCTGAAGTACCTCCCTCCCAGGAGATCCAGCGCCATTGCTCACACAGAAACAGGAGGGGTAGCAGTGTTCTTGTCACATTACAAACATTGACTGGAAATGACTGGAAATTAATGTTATTGAGGTTAATAATAATGTAGGAACAAAAAAAAGAGCCAATTTACGTGATTTTAGCAAATAAAAATAGGGATGTTAGGAAAGAAATAGGGATTCAAAACCAAAACACGCGAGTGCGGTTTTGCCAAAACCAAAACACAAAGTTTATCCAGATCCAAAAGTAAAACCAAATCCAAAACACAGGTCAGTGAATATCTCTAATTCTAACCTGATTCCTCAGATCACAGGATAACAGTCAGGTGATTTGGATGATTTCAATGTAAAATGTTCAATGTAATGTCAGGCGCCGTCCCCGCGCCTCCTCGCTGGCCGGGACGGACGCTTCCTTCCCCGCTAGAGCGCCCCGTTGCTAGGCAAGGGAATGCTCCTTCCGGCCGTCGTCAGGGCGCATGCGCGTCCGTAGCCACGGCAACGGGACGCGCGCCCTGACTTCCTGTTGGCAGTCAGCGCTTCCGCTTCTGTTCGCCGCACCACTGCCCACCAATGAGGGCTTTCTTCCTCCTATTTATATCAGGCTCTGGCACCATTAGGGTGCCAGAGCAACTAGGTTACTAGCCTCCAGCACTTCATATGCATTCTTGCTTCCTGATTGACTATCTGTGTACCGACCCCTGTTTCTCTGACCCTGTCTTGGATACCTCTCTGGATTTGTGCTGCACTCTCCGGTTTGACCCTTGGCTTGCTGACTACGCTCTGTCTCCTGCTTTAGTACTTCATTTGCCCGCACGGTTCCTGACCTCGGCTTGTACGACCACGATTACTCATCGCCATCTCGCGGATAGCTTCCTGGGAGGGCCATGACCTGCACGTCGTTTGCCACGAAATCCAAACTCCCTTGCGGGGGTCCCTGGTGAGGACCAGCTGCGTGTTAGACTCCGTGCCTCCTGATGTAGCAGTGCCAATATCCGTAGGTTAGCCGCATTCCTATTTCGTGACATGTAACTCTTGATGCCCCTGAGGGAGTTGGAAAGTCAAATACAGACCTGGCTTATGTGGAGTAAAACTAGTCTAATGTAGTGATTAATCACTTTGCAAACTCTAAACTTTTAGTAAAAGTTTATAAAAACTTTAGTGAGTGAAGCCATGTGTACTGAGTCCTTTCAGAATTTTTTTAGCCAGTTTGCCCTATTATGCCTGAATATCTCTGAGAGACAGTGATTATTGTCTCTATTAATGAGGTCTTTGCCTCTGCTTGTCTGGTTCCAGTGTGTAACACTGCTGAGTATTCTCGGATAGATATTTTCATTCGGTGGTAATCGGTATCCCAATGCTTGGGATACTGACCCCGACTACACCTACAAGAAAAACACTCAAATCAAGGCTCAAATCACCCCATAATTAAAATGTACATTTACCTTCTCACCGATGGAGGACATTACCAAAACAACTGCTAGGTTAGTGTTAGTGTTAGGGTTAGGCTGCCTCCAACGTCGCTGTCGTCGGTGACGTCAAAATAAACCGCCGGCATACAACATCTTCGGATTTTGCACCAGTTGCATAGCAGTTGTTTCGGTAATGTCCACCGTCGGTGAGAAAGTAAGTGTACATTTTAATTATGTCAAAGGTGTTTTTTTTGTAGGTGTAGTCAGTCTCGGTATCCCAAGCATCGGGATACCGATTACCACCGAATCAAAAATGGGTATCCGAGAATACTCAGCAGTGTTACTCACTGGAACTAGGCAAGCAGAGGCGAAGACCTCATTAATAGAGACAATAATCACTGTCTCTCAGAAATATTCCGACCTAATAGGGCAAACCTGAGACTGCAAAAAAAATTCAACAAGGAACGGATTTGAAGATTCGTACGCTAGTAAATTCGGGTGTAGGTCTGCTGTGCTCATCTACACAAGATACTGCATAATACATCCAATACCTACGTCGATTATACAATCACATTAGAACGCACAGAAAAAAAAATAATCAGTTGATGTTAATAATATATGTGTTAAAAACAAAAATGTTTTTCATATATAATTTTTTTTCAATGAAATACATTTATTAGGATGTTCTTAATGTCAACTGAACATAAAATAAATTTTTACAGTTGCTTCTGATTGCAAACACATGTTATAGCATCCATACGCGACTGTCCTTACTACTGCTCAGGACATAGACCCGCCCTGATCTCTCCCTGAAATTGTAAGCTGCAGTAACTGTCCTTTGCATACGGAGATTAGTTGAACACTGTTGTGTTTAGTTGCGTATGGCCCGATTCTGGGCGTGCGCAGATCAAATTTGAGGATTAAACGCACAAAATCTGTATTTTTGTTCCTTGATGAATCAGGTCCTTAAAGTCTGAATCTACTGCTTACTAAGACAGTTGCTAAATGCAATGAATACATAACACTACAATATATTATGTTACCAGTTGTAACACTTATGATTGTCTCATAATAGCAGCTAATAAATGCAACACTAAATTGTATTCAAATGTTTTGGGTACATAACTGCGATGATGACTACCGCGACAACATTTACCCCGACATATTGAGTGTGAATGTCGGGACCCCAACATGCTCTGAATATCGATTATTTAAAAAAATGACTTTCAATCACTGCGACTGTTTAAGAAGCCGGGCGCACAGAATCACGTGACTTTGATGCCGGCACTATTATTATCAGCGTTCAAAGTCACGTGATTCTGTGCGCCCGGCTTCTTAAACAGTCGCAGTGATTGAAAGTCAATTTTTAAAATAATCAATATCTAGAGCATGTCGGGGTCCCGAGATTCACAATGTCGGGGTAAGTGTTGTTGTGGTTGTCATGTTCGGGAACATGACTTCCAACGATTCAAATATCCTGAGTAATAGTAATCATTTAAAACGAAAGTCTTTATTTAATTCTACCGGCTTCTTAGCATCAAGGTTACAGATCGCAAAACATCTGTCTTTATAATATAATTCTCTTGTGATCAGAACCTTCAGGGTAGAATATTTTCCCTAACAATGGCAATCTTACCTCCAGTACTCTAACAAATTCCTACCTAATGGGGATTCTCTCTCTATTTATTCATTTTTAATTAAATGGGTTGCTTGAGGAATGGTGTATGTTACACGATGTGTCCTGCTCTGACCTAAAAGTTCATTCATCACCATCATCACCATTTATTTATATATTGCCACTAATTCCGCAGCGAGTTAAGCCTGATTTAGGAATTTAAAAGCAAGGTCAGGACACCTGAATAAATGTGACCAGAAACATTACCCATTTCAGAGGTATCGCCACAATCAAGATGGTATCATGTCACATCGTTATGTGCGCAGCAGTATTTTGCTTCCAGTAACAGACTGGATGAATCATAGATGTGCTGCTATCTTTATTTCAGCCAACAACATGTAGCAAGTGAGTTTGAAAAGATACAAGTCTAAGCTCTGACCGCCTCTCCCTCTCCCTCTATTTACTACAAGAGAATTAAATAAAATCGTTTGCAGATATTCTTATTGTCAATAGGGAAACATACTTAAACATTTGATTGGACATCTCAATTTTATTGACTGTTCTCTGAAAAGATATTTTCCATGTTATTCGCTCTGTGGTATATTTTATTATTGTGGATTAACTACTACAAAATATTTTGCAAATAAAATGGAGCTGCATAGAGTTAAACATAGAGATAGACACAAGTAATAAATCTATACGCAATAATGCCTACATTTTCGCATGAAACTCTTTCAGCATACGGAATGGTCCCTAAGGCTGAAAAATAAATACATATTGAAAAAATGTGTCCCCCAAACTAACCCTAGTGCTGCCAGTCTACACTGGGACTGGCAAAATTGTGGGGAGAGGGAAAAAAGCTTGGGGGTTCCTTCAAAATTACCAGAACCAGCACTAGACTATGCCAGTCAGAGTTGGTCGCGCTATGGCAGGGAAACCCGCAGTGTGGGGTGCCCCCTGCCATATTGACACCAAGCCTTAGGCCGGTCAGCACGGACATGGATTACCTAGAGTGATAAGGGCCACCCAAAAAAAAATGACGGCCCCCTCCCCCTTAGAATTAACCAGCTGAATAGCACTTGGTCTCTATCCACACTTCTGGTACGGGTGTGTGTGTGTGTGTGGGGTAGTTTTGTCAAAATAGATTACATTAATATTACCCATGGTGCACTACAGGTCCTGGCATGTCCAAGCCTCCATTGAGTGAATGGGCATGTTGGCTCTTGTTCTACTACAAGTCCCAGCATACCTATGGCTGCCAGGCGATGCTGTCACTTTTTTAAGCCACTAATGCCAGCATGCCTTGGCACCCAGGGAAAATAAATAATACACAGGCACCCTTGATAAATGGTATTTTAATTGGTATCTTCTTCTTGAAGTATAGATCCACGTCTTTCTAAAATAAAAACCATAAGTAAAGGCCCAAGACAAGCTTCACTCTTAGTGGTTATGCTGTCATATGTATAACCTGAGTTCATGGATAATCCCCCAGTTATAAATATGACTGCATAACCTCTAAGAGATCATTCGCGACAGGAGTTCTTAGCACAGCGATTCTGATGTCATTACTTTTGTTTTTTTATTTTACCAAGATCTGGATCTATACTTCAAGCACGGTGGCTAAGTGGTTAGCACTTCTGCCTTACAGCACTGGGGTCATGAGTTAAATTCCCGACCATGGCCTTATCTGTGAGGAGTTTGTATGTGCTCCCCGTGTTTGCGTGGGTTTCCTCCAGGTGCTCTGGTTTCCTCCCACACTCCAAAAAAACATACTGGCAGGTTAATTGGCTGCTAACAAATTGACCCTAGTCTCTCTCTCTCTGTCTGTCTGTGTGTGTATGTTAAGGAATTTAGACTGTAAGCCCCAATGGGGCAGGGACTGATGTGAGTGGGTTCTCTGTACAGCGCTGTGGAATTAGCAGTGCTATATAAATAAATGGTGATGATGATGATGATGATGATGAGGATGATGTTGCCAGTTGTGCCCGCCTGAATCTAGGTGAGTAATAAAGAGGGTAAATGAGGGATATCTAGGGGGGATCTTATTTCTATTAAAAACTATTTTTTTAAACGGTGTGTTTTTTATTTGCATTTTTTCCTGGTGAAATGTGCGCCATCTGTGAGTATACGATAACTGTTCAAGATGCCATTGAAAAATTACAGTCTCGGGATGGTAGGGCATGCTAAAACTTGTAGTTCCACAGCAGATGGAGAACACAGCTTGTTTATATTATAAATTACAAGACATATCTCAATAGACTGTTTGGGAAATTTGTTTTCTTCTGATCTTATTCAAAACAGTGCTCCAGCCTGCATCAATTATCTTTATTTGACAATAATGACTTTCTCAAGCCTTCGGATTTCTATTCTCTTTAATTATGAAATATAGCATTATTTCTCTGGTGTATAAAAATTCAATTTTTATTTCCTGCGTTATGCGTTTCCACTATTAATTCTCAAATCTAGTGCTCTAGCTTCATTATGAAAACACAGTTCTTTTTTCCAGAAATGTGCCACTTTATATTCCATTACGGCGTGATGACCAGTGAGATATTTCTTTGTGTTCCCTGTGTGATTTCAGTTTTCTAATCCAATTAAGGAATTCATTTACAGTTAACAATAAGCAAGGAAAAAATATATATTACGGGTGATGAAAAGTTCCCAGAAATTCTATTTTCATAACTATGTTGCAAATTCACATTAAGGAACTTTTTAACAATGTGAAATGAGCAGTTTGTTGATGAGTCCCAAAAAATAAAACCATTATTGCTATAATGACTTGATGCTTCATCATCATCATCATCAACATTTATTTATATAGCTCCAACATATTCCGTAGCGCTTTACAATTGGGGACAAACACAGTATTAAACAAACTTAGTAAAACAGACAAAGAGGTGAGAAGGTCCTGCTCGCAAGCTTAAAATCTATGGGACAATGGGATTTGGATACATGAGGTTAAGTCTACTTATTGCATTTCGGTCCAAGTGCAAATGTGAAAAAAACCCTCAAAAAAACCAAAATGTATTTCTTTTAGATGATGTCAGTGGTCCCTAGTTTGTCTGCATTACTGAATATTAGTCTAGCCCACTTTGTGGCAGGGGCGGATCTTGAAGTTTATTTTACAGGGGGTGATTTAGGGGGCGATTTAGTCCCCACCCCCTTTTTGACAGTTAAGGCTGCCTGCCGCTGCACACTATGCAGATCCGTTCGACAGGGACAGACAGGAAGAGTGTGCTACCCGGCCGCTCTGATTGTGTTTAATCGCCTCGATCGCCCCCCCCCCAAGGATCCACCACTGCTTTGTGGTGTTCAAAGTTTTGGTTTAAAGAAACACTGTATTGAAAGGCAACTTATAAAATATATGCTTTGTTAAGTTGTTCATGTTGAATGGAACAAGGTATTTTCCATATCTGAGATGGTTGTTGACAAGTCATTGCCTAGCTGCAGTAATTAGGCCACTAGAGGTACTGCTGCACTGGAAGTTTAGTGGAAGATTCTTTGACTGGACCTCTGATGCTTGGAAGCTTTTTGTTTTAAAATTTTAGAACTATGTCATCTGACCTTATTCTTTAAGACATTTTAGTGCCCAAGATCCCATTAGGGATTTCCAACTGGCTGCTCTGGTTTCCTCCCACACTCCCACAACATACTGATAGGTTAATTGGCTGCTATTAAATTGACCTTAGTATCTCTCTCTGTCTGTGTGTTTGTGTGTGTTTTAGGGAATTTAGACTGTAAGCTCCAATGGGGCAGGGACTGATGTGAGCGAGTTCTCTGTACAGCGCTGCGGAAATATTGGTGCTATATAAATAGCTGCTGATGATGATGATGATAATATATAGCACTTGCAGAACATGAGGGGGCAAGTGAATCCCAAAAATAGAGCGCTTCAAATATTCTCAAGAGAGCGGTATATGACAACATCCTTTTTTTCCCCTGTACGTTCCCACTGGTACTAATTCCACTCTGTGAGTGTTTTTAGCATTTTTAGAATTCAGTGAGACCTATGAGTGGTCTCTTAGGATTTAGGATAGTTTTAAACTTTGACCTAGGTTTATGGTTCAGATTTAATCTTGTTTTACGACTCCATAAATATGCACAAATGATTGTGTAAAAAGTTAGGGGAACTTTGAATTCTTAAATTCGTATTTCAAGACATGAACCATGAGAAGTTGTTCAGTTAACCTGACATTCCACTGCAGCTCTGTTAGAAAGTAAAATATTACCTCTCCACTCCATTGTGGACAGCTGAAACTCTTCCCACACTGTTGGGATGCAGGTCAATAGGCTGAGACTGCAGTCATGTCAGTTACTGAGCAATTACTGACAACGGTTCTGTGTATGATCTAGGGATGAGCGCACTCGGATTTATGAAATCCGAGCCCACCCGAACGTTGCTGATCCGAGTCGGATCCGAGACAGATCCGGGTATTGGCGCCAAATTCAAATCTGAAACTGAGGCTCTGACTCATAATCCCGTTGTCGGATCTCGCGATACTTGGATCCTATAAATTCCCCGCTAGTCGCCGCCATCTTCACTCGGGCATTGATCAGGGTAGAGGGAGGGTGTGTTAGGTGGTCCTCTGTCCTGGTAGATCTCGTGCTGTGCTGTTTAGTTCTGTGCTGTGCTGTGCTGTACTGTGCTGTGCTGTGCTGTGCTGTGCTGTGCTGTGCTGTGCTGTGTTCTGCAGTATCAGTCCAGTGGTGCTGTGTGCTGTGCTCTGTCCTTCTGAGGTCAGTGGTGCTGCTGGGTCCAGTGCTGTGTCCTGTTCAGTCCAGTGGTGCTGTGTCCTGTGCTCTGTGCTTCTAAGGGCATAGTTATTTCCCCAATATTCCCCTGTGTTTAAAAAAATAAAAAAAAGTTATTTAAAAAAATACCAAAAACTAATTTAATTTTTTTTAATTACCACAAAATTTGCACAACCAATCCTGCAGTATAAGCCCATTGGTACTGCAATATTACCAAGTTCACACATTCAGCAGTATCAGTCCAGTGGTGCTGTGTCCTGTGCTCTGTCCTGCTGAGTTCCGTAGTGCTGCTGGGTCCTGTGCCGTGTCCTGTTCAGTCCAGTGGTGCTGTGTCCTGTGCTCTGTGCTTCTAAGGGCATAGTTATTTCCCCATTATTCCCAAGTTTTTAAAAAATAAAAAAAAAGTAAAAAAAAAATTACAATTAAAAATTAAAAAAAAAATATATATAAATATAACCAAATTTGCAAAACCAATCCAGCAGTATAAGTCCATTGGTACTGCAATATTACAAAGTTCACACATTCTGCAGTATCAGTCCAGTGGTGCTGTGTCCTGTGCTCTGTCCTGCTGAGTTCCGTAGTGCTGCTGGGTCCTGTGCCGTGTCCTGTTCAGTCCAGTGGTGCTGTGTCCTGTGCTCTGTGCTTCTAAGGGCATAGTTATTTCCCCATTATTCCCAAGTTTTTAAAAAATAAAAAAAAAGTAAAAAATAATAAAAAATTTTAAAAAATAAATAAATATATAATAATTATAACCAAATTTGCAAAACCAATACAGCAGTATAAGTCCATTGGTACTGCAATATTACCAAGTTCACACATTCTGCAGTATCTTGTGCTACATATAATGGAGACCAAAAATTTGGAGGATAAAGTAGGGAAAGATCAAGACCCACTTCCTCCTAATGCTGAAGCTGCTGCCACTAGTCATGACATAGACGATGAAATGCCATCAACGTCGTCTTCCAAGCCCGATGCCCAATCTCGTAGTACCGGGCATGTAAAATCCAAAAAGCCCAAGTTAAGAAAAAGTAGCAAAAAGAGAAACTTAAAATCATCTGAGGAGAAACATAAAGTTGCCAATATGCCATTTACGACATGGAGTGGCAAGGAACGGCTTAGGCCCTGGCCCGTGTTCATGACTAGTGGTTCAGCTTCACCCACGGATCTTAGCCCTCCTCCTCCTCACCCCCCCTACAAAAAATTGAAGAGAGTTATGCTGTCAGCAACAAAACAGCAAACAACTCTGCCTTCTAAAGAGAAATTATCACAAATCCACAAGGCGAGTCCAAGGATGTTGGTGGTTGTCAAGCCTGACCTTCCCATCACTGTACGGGAAGAGGTGGCTCGGGAGGAGGCTATTGATGATGTAGCTGGCGCTGTGGAGGAACTTGATGATGAGGATGGTGATGTGGTTATTGTAAATGAGGCACCAGGGGGGGGAAACAGCTGATGTCCATGGGATGAAAAAGCCCATCGTCATGCCTGGTCAGAAGACCAAAAAATGCACCTTTTCGGTCTGGAGTTATTTTTATCCAAATCCAGACAACCAATGTATGGCCATATGTAGCTTATGTAAAGCTCAAATAAGCAGGGGTAAGGATCTTGCCCACCTAGGAACATCCTCCCTTATACGTCACCTGAATAACCTTCATAGTTCAGTGGTTAGTTCAGGAACTGGGGCTAGGACCCTCATCGGTACAGGGACACCTAAATCCCGTGGTCCAGTTGGATACACACCAGCAACACCCTCCTCGTCAACTTCCTCCACAATCTCCATCAGATTCAGTCCTGCAGCCCAAGTCAGCAGCCAGACTGAGTCCTCCTCAATACGGGATTCATCCGAGGAATCCTGCAGCGGTACGCCTACTACTGCCACTGCTGCTGTTGCTGCTGTTAGTCGGTCATCTTCCCAGAGGGGAAGTCGTAAGACCGCTAAGTCTTTCACAAAACAATTGACCGTCCAACAG